>NW_026535893.1:713486-1426972 GCF_028551555.1 Melozone crissalis | reverse complement strand
AAAATTCCCAAAATCCCTCAAGTCTCCAAAAAATCCCCCAAAATGCAAATTTCTGACCAAAGAAATCCCCAAATCCCTCCCAAAATCCCCCAAATTCAAAATCTTGACCCCAAAAAGCCCCAAATCCCTCATCTGAAATTATAACCCCCAAAAAGGCCCAAAATCTGAAATTTTGACCCCAAGAAGCCCCAAAATCCCCAATTTCGACCCCAACCCCATTGCCCTTTCCCCTCACCTGCAGGAGGCTCTTCAGGGTAGGCGGGGCCTCGGCTGAGGGGGCGGGGCCAGCCAGGAGAGCTCTGCGATTGACAGGTGTGAGGCCACGCCCCCAACGGCACCAGAAATCCCCTCAGGGACCCCAAAATGTCCTAAAAACCCCCAAAATTCCCTCCCACCCCATTGAGCCCCACCCACCCACTTAGGCCACACCCATTCCTTTTGGCCACACCCACTCCTTTAAGCACCACCCATTTTAGCCCTGCCCAATCCCTTTCAGCCCAACACACCCCTTTAGACCACACCCACCCCCTTAAGCCCTGCCCATCCCTGTAAGCCCGACCCACTGCTTAAGCCCTACCCACCCCTGTTTGAGGCCTGCCTGCCCCTTTAACCCCCACCCATCCCTTTAAGCCCCACCCACCCCCTGTTTAAGGCCTGCCTGCCCCTTTAATCCCCACCCATCCCTTTAAGCCCCACCCAATTCTTTAAGCTCCACTCACCCACTTAGGCCCCACCCACCCTTTTAAGCTCCACCCATCCCTTTAAGCCCCACCCACCCATTTAGGGCACACCCACCCACTTAGGCCACACCCCTCTGTTTAGGCCCCACCCAACATCTAACCCACCCAATCCCTTCAAGCCCGAACCCACATCTTAAAACCCCGCCCACATCTTTAGGCCACACCCATGCAGTTAAGCCCAACCCACCTTTTAAAGTTCCACCCCCCTCTTTAAAATTCACCCACTGCATTAAACCTCACCCACCCCTTTAAGCCCAACCCACCCCTCTAAGCCACACCCATTTAAGCCCTACCCAGTCATTTTGGCCACACCCATCTCTTCATCCCCACACACTCCATTTAAGCCCAGCCTGTTCCTTTAAGCCTCACCCACTCATTTAAGCCCCACCAATTCCTTTAAGCCCTGCCCGCTCCTTTAAGCTCCACCCATTTCTGTAAGCCCCACCCACCTATGTTTAGGCCCCACCCATCCCTTTAAGCCACACATACTCATTTAAGCTACACATCTGTTTAAGCACGACCCAACATTTAATGCACCAAATCCCTTTAAGCCCCACCCACCTCTTTAAGCCCCACCCACATCTTTAAGACACACCCATTCATTTTGGCCCCACCCACCCCTTTAAGCCCTTACTATTCCTTTAAGCCCCACCCACCATTTAAGCCCCACCCTGTCTCCTTAAGCCCACCCACCCATTTAAACCCCACCCACATCTTTAAGCCACACCCACCCCATTAAGCCACACCTATTCTCATTAAGCCACACCCATCCCTTTAAGCCCCACCCACCTTTTAATGGCCCCACCCACCTCTTGAGGACCCACCCATTCCTTTAAGCCCCACCCACCACCCTAAGCTCCACCCATCCTTTTAAGCCTCACCCACTCCTTAAAGCCACACCTATTCCCTTTAAGCCACACCTACCTATTTAAGCCACACCCATGCTTTTGGCTCCAGCCACCCATCCCTTAAAGCCCAACCCACCCTTTAAGCTCCACCCACTTATGCCACACCCACCCCTTTTAAGCCCACTCCATCCATTTAAGCTCCACTCACAATTTAAGTCCCACCCACATATTTAAGCCCCACCCACCATTAAATCCAGCTAATCCCTTTGAGCCCCACCCACCCTTTTAAGCCCCACCAACCCTTTTAAGCCCCACCCACCTCTTTAAGCCCCACCCACCTTTTGAGTCCCCCTCACATATTAAAGCCCCACCCACCCTCTTAGGCCACACTCACACTTTAAGCCCCCCCATCCCTTTAAGCCACACCC
The DNA here is from genome assembly GCF_028551555.1 of Melozone crissalis. Classification (NCBI taxonomy): domain Eukaryota; kingdom Metazoa; phylum Chordata; class Aves; order Passeriformes; family Passerellidae; genus Melozone; species Melozone crissalis. The sequence continues at coordinate 1,424,956 of NW_026535893.1, read as the reverse complement.
ACCCCTTTAAGACCCTCCCATTCTTTTGGCCACTTCCTCCCCTTTAAGCCCCACCCACTCCTTCAGGCCCCACCCACCTTGTGCTCTGATTGGCCAGGACCTCCAGTGCCCAAAGCACCGCCTCTGGGCTGTGGCCAATCAGTACAGCCTGTAGGGGGCGCCATGTGTCAGAGCAGAGGGCATGGCCTGAGCAGAGCCACGCCCCCTCCCCCAGCCAGCCACGCCCACCTCAGCCTGTTCCGACCAATCTGGAGCCTCCTGAGCCTTCCCGGGGTGATTGGCAGCTCTGGGGTTCATTAATTAATTGAGAGGTTAATTAGGGGTTAAGGAGGAAGGGGTGTGGCTTACCTGTGTGGGCGTGTCCTCTGATGCTCCGCCTCCCTGGCCTTGCACAGGGCCTTGATTGACACCTGCAGAGGGGGAGGGGTTGGGGGAATTTGGGGATTTTTGGTGGGTCCTGAACTGATTTTGGGGGAATTCTGAGGGGTCCTGGGCTGATTTTGGGGTCCCTGAATGGTCTCCAGGCCCCACCTACCATGTCAGGCCCCGCCCACTCACCAGCACTTCCGGCTCTGCCCCTGCAGCCAAGATGGCCGACAGCTCCTCCCGGGATTGGCCCGGCCTGAGGGGACCCAAAAGTCTTTTAAAATACCCAAAATCTCCAAAAAATGCCCCAAAATCCCCCAAATTTACCCATAATCTACTCAGGAGCTCCAAAAATCCCATCAAGAAACCCAAAGTCTTCTCAAAATCAACCAAAACCTCTCAAAATATCTTCAAAATCCCCCCAGATCCCCTGAGGAACACAAAATCCCCCCAAAATCCCTCAGGGACCCCAAAATCTCCCCAAATTCCAAAAAAATCCCCTCAGAAACCCCAAAATCCACTCAGGAACCCACAAAATCCCCCAGAAAGCAAAAACTGCCTCACAATCCCCCAAAATCCCCTCAGAGACCCAAAAATCTGATCAAAATTTCCTCGTAATCCTCCAAAATCTGAAAATTCCCACCAGGGACCCCAAAATTCCCTCAGGAACCACAAAATTCTTCAAAAATCCCCTCATGGACCCCAAAACCTCCTCAAAACCCTTCAAAATTTCCCAAAACCCCATTAGCAACACAAAATCCCCTCAAAATCCTTCAAATTGTCTCAAAATTCCCTCAGGAACCCAAAATCCTCAAAAAACGCTTCAGGGACCCCAAATTCTCCTGAAAATGCCCCAAAATCTCCTCACAATCCCCGAGAGACACAAAAAATCTCTTGAAAACGCTTCAAAATCCTCCCAAGTCCCAGAGAATCCTCCAAAACCCCCTCAAAAATCACCCAAAATCCCCTGAAGGACCCCAAAATTCAGTCAGGGACCAAAAATTCTAAAAATCCCCCAAATTCTCCCATTGCCCATATAAAGAAACACTGCAAGGCCCCGCCCCTTCCACCCTGCCCCCTTCAGGCCCCGCCCCTTTTACCTTTTATGGATTGCCCTCAGCACCCCCTCGTGGCCGTCCCGCAGCCCAGCCGGACCCGGCTCAGCCGCTCGCTGAAGCTCCGCCCCCAGCAGCCGAAGCTCCGCCCCTCGCTGAAGCTCCGCCCACTGCCGGCTCTGAGCCTCCTCCAGCGAGGCGTCTGGGGGGGAAAGGGGGACCCCAAAGGTTTGGGGTGAGAACCCCCAAATTTGGGGTTTGGGGGGTCTGGGACCCCGAAACTGGGGTGAGGATCCCAAATTTGGGGTTTAGGGGGATCCTGGGACCCAAAATATTGGGGAAGGGGACCCCAAAATTGGGGTTTGGGGGGTTCAGAGACCCCAAATTTGGGGTTTGGGGGGGTCACGGGACCCCAAAATTGGGGGAGGAACTCAAAATTTGGGGGTGAGAATCTCAAAATTGGGGTTTTGGAGGACCCAGGGATCCTAAAAATGGGGATGGGGACCCCAAAATTGGGGGTTGGGGGGTTCAGGGACCCCAAATTTGGGGTTTAGCGGGGGTCTGGAACCCTAAAAATGGGGAAGGGGACCCCAAAACTGGGATTTAGCGGGATCAGGGACCCCAAAATTCAGGAAGGGGACCACAAATATTGGGGTCTAGGAAGACACGGTACCCCAAAATTGGGGTTTGGCCTCGATCAGAGACCCTAAAAATGGGGAAAGGATCCCAAAATTTGGGTTCTGGGGGTTCAGGGACCCTAAATTTGGGGTTTTGGTGGTCCTGGGAGCTCAAAAAGGGGGAAGGGAACCCCAAATTTAGGGCTTGGAGAAAAATTGGGGTTTGGGGGTTTCTGAGAATCCAAAATTGGGGATGGGGACTCGAAAACTGGGGTTTGGGGGCGTCAGGAACCCCAAAATCGGGATTATGAGAGTTCTGAGACACTACAAATGGGGGTAGAGACCCCAAAATACAGTAAGGACCCAAAAATTGGGGTTGGGGGGAGTCCAGGGACTCCAAAATTGGAAAAGGGGACCCCAAAATTTGGGGTGAAGACGCCAAACTGGGGCTTTAGTGGCTCAGGGACCCCGAAATTGGGGTCCAGGAGGACCTGGGACCACAAAGTTGGGGTTTTGGGGGTGCTGGGACCCTAAAATTGGGGAAAGGGACCCCAAATTTGGGGTTCAGAGGTTCTGGGACCATAAAAATTGGGGGAATCCCAGAATTTAGCGGTGGGGACCCCAAATTTGGTGTCTGGGGTGTTCAAGGACCCCAAAATTGGGGTTTGGGAGCATCAGGGACCCCAAACTTGGGGTTAGGGGCGGGTCAGGGACTGCAAAATTAGGGTTTTGAGTGGGCAAGGAATCCCAAATTTGTGGTGAGGACCCCAAAATTGGGACTTAGGGGCATCATGAGACCCCAAAAATGGCGCGGACCCCAAAATTTGGGGGTGGGCAGCCCCCAAAATGGAGGTTTTGAGGGTAGGACCCTTTGTGCGGGGGCCGCGTTTCCGGCCGGACTCACCGAGGCGCTGCGCCATTTCCTGTGCGTCCGCAATGGCGTCCCCCAGGTCCCGCACCTCCTTCCGGAGCCGCTCTACGGCCGCGCGCAGCGCCCCCTGCTGGCCCGGCGGAGCCTGCGCCAAAACGGCCCAAAAGCGCCAGAATTCAGCCAAAATTCACCCAAATGTACCTGGGAGTGTGCCCAGGGTTCTCACGATACCCAAAACTCTCAAAATATTGAGAAAATCCCACAAAAAAACCCCAAAATTCCACAAAAATGAGGGTTAAAATTGGCCCAAATCTGCCCAAATTCACCTCAAAATTCACCCCAATATCCCTGAGATTGCGCCCAGCGTCCTCACAATACCCAAAACTCCCCAAAAAAACGAGAAAATCCCCAAAAGCGAGGCTCAAAATTGACCGAAATCTGCCCAAATTCACCCCAACATCCCTGAGATTGTGCCCAGGGTTCTCACAACACTCAAAACTCACAAAAAAACCGAGAAAAATCCCACAAAAAATACCCCACAATCCCGCAAAAATGAGGCTCAAAATTGACCCCAAAAGTCCCTGAAAAAAATCCCCAAAAACTCTCCAAAATTCCCCCCAAGAATCCCCACAAATTTTATAAAGACGAGGCTCAAAAAAATTCCCAAAATTCCCCAAAAAATCCCCCCAAAAACCCCAAAATTTTATAAAAACAAGGCTCAAAATGGACCCAAATCCACCCGAATTCAGCCCAAAATGCACCCAAAATTCACCCGAATAATCTGAGATTGGACCTAGGGTTCTCATGATACCCAAAACTCCCAACGTCTGGGGAAATCCCACAGAAAAAACCAAAATGAGGCTCAAAATTGACCCCCAAATCCTTCCAAATTCACCCAAAATTCCCCCCCAAAATAATCCCCAAAATTCCCCCCAAAATCCCCAAAATTCCCTTAAAAATTCCCAAAATTCCCCCCCAAAAACTCCCTGAAAAAATCTCCCAAAAATTGCCCCCCAAAAAAATCCCCCCCAAAATCCCCAAAATTTAATAAAAATGAGGCTCAAAATGGACCCAAATCCACCCAAATTCACCCCAAAATCCCTGAGATTGTGCCCAGCGTCCTCATGATACCCAAAACTCCCAAACAAACGGGAAAACTCCACAAAAGAACCCCAAAATTCCACAAAAATGAGGGTTAAAATGCCCCAAATCCTCCAAAAACATCCCCAAAATTGCCCCCCCCAAAAATCCTTCAAATTCCCCCCAAAAATTCCACCAAAATTCCCCCCAAAAAATCCACAAAATTCCCCCAAGAACTCCCAAAAACCCCAAAATTCCACAAAAATGAGGCTCAAAATTGACCCTAAATCCTCCCAAATTCACCCCAAAATTCCCTCAAGTAGCCCTGAGATTGTCAAAAAATCCCAAAATCTTTTTCAAAATTCCTAAAAACCCTGAAAATTCCCAAATATCCAATAATCCCCAAAAAATCCCCAAAAAATTCCCCAAAATTCCCCAAAAAATCCACAAAATTCCCCTAAAAATCCCCAAAAAAACCCCAGAATTCCCCCAAAAATCACCCAAGATTCTCCCCAAAAATTTTCCCAAAAATTCCCAATACCCCCCAAAATCCCACAAAAATGAGGCTCAAAATGGACCCCAAATCCGCCTGAATTCCCCCCAAAATTCACCCAGATATCCCTGAGATTGTCAAAAAATCCCAGCAACTCCCCAAAGTCATTTCCAAAATTCCCCAAAAACCCTGAAAAATCCCAGAAATCCCCCAAAAAATCCTCAAAATTCCCCAAAAAATCCCCCAAAAATCACTTTTAAATGCCCCAAACCCCTCCCAAAATTCCCACAAAACCCAAAACAATTCTCCAAAAATTTTGCATTTCGCCTGCAAAAAAAAATCCTATTTCAAGCTCTAAAACTCCCCTGGACCCCCCAAAATTCCCTCAAATCCCCTCCAAAAATCCAAAAAATCCCTTAAAATTCCTGAAAATTCCCCAAAAATCCCAAAATTTCCCCAAAATGTCCCCAAATCTGAGGGAACCTCCCTCAAATTTTGGGTTCCCCACCCCAAATCTGACCCCAATTCCCCCTCAGGTTTTGGGGTCCCGCTCACCTCCAGCTCCTGCAGGTGCCCGTACCTGAACCCCGAGTTAAGGAACAATTTGGGGATGCCCCAAAAATCTCCCCTTCAATTGAAGGTTGAACCCCCAAATTTGGGCACCCCCACCCCAAATTTTGGGGTTTCCAGAATTTTCTATCCCAGGAACCCCCAAATTTTTGTGGATCCCCCAAAATTTCGGATACAAGTGCAGATTTCCTCGGATCTTATTCACGTTCCTGTGGGGACACCCCAAAAATTCTGTGAGGGGAGAACCGGGGAAAAAAGCGGGAAAAGCGCCGCGGGGCATGATGGGAGCTGTAGTTCAGGGGGAGTGGGGCCTACAATGATGCTCTATGGGCAGCGCGGGGCGTGATGGGAGCTGTAGGCCAGCAATAATAAAACTCAATGGGGCGTGGGGCATGATGGGAGTTGTAGGCTTGGCTATAATGGAACTCAGTGGGGCGCGGGGGATTATGGGAACTGTAGGCTTGGCTACAATGGAACTCAGTGGGGCGCGGGGGATGATGGGAGCTGTAGGCCCGGAAAGCATCTCCCCCTCCTTCCCCTTAAATTTTGGGGTCCCCTTTCAATTTTTGGGGTTTTTCACTCTCCCCACTGTTGGAGTCCCCCCTCACCGCTGGTTCCGGACATGGCGGATGACGTAATCCCAAATGGGGGCTGCGGGGCCGGAGCAGAGCCTGCAGGGGAGGGAATTGGGGCACCCCAACATTTGGGGGTGACCATAAAATTCACCCAGGAGCCCAAAATTCAGCCGGGAACCCGAAAATCACCCCCAGGAACCCCCAAATCCACTCAGGATGCTCTAAAAGGGACCCCAAAAGGACTCCTCAAGACCCCCCAAAGGGACCCCAAAATCCCCACAGGACCCCCCCAAACCTCCCAGGACCCTTCAAAGGGATCCCAAAATCCCCTCAGGACCCCCCAAAACCTCCCAAGGACCCTTCAAGGGGATCCCAAATTCTCCAAGACCTTTTAAAGGACCCCAAAAGCATCCCCAGGGCCCCCCAAAACTTCTCAGGACCCTCCAAAGAGACCGCAAAACCACCTCAGGACCCCCCCAAAGCCACCCAGGACCCTCTAAAGGGACCCCAAAATCCCCTCAGGACTCTCCAGGAGGACCCCAAAATCCCCCCAGGACCCCTCAAAAGGACCCCAAAACTCCCACAGGACCGCCCAAAAGGACCCCAAAATCCCCCCAGCATCCCTAAACCCCCTCAGGACCCTCCAAGAGGATCCAAAATTCACTCAGGACCCCTAAAACCCCCTCAGGACCCTCCAAGGGGACCCCAAAACGCCCCAGGATGTTTCATAGGGACCCCAAAATCCCTTCAGGACCCCCAAAATTCCTCCAGGACCCTCCAACGGGACCCCCAAACCCTTCCAGGATCTTCTAAAGGAACCCCAAAACCTCCCCAGTACTCTCCAAAGGGACCCCAAAACCTCCCAGTACTCTCCAGAGGGAGCCCAAAATCCCCCCAGGACCCCCTAAAGTCTCTCAGGACCCTCCAAGGGAACCCCAAACCTCCTCAGCCCCCCCCACATTCCCGCTCTCCCCTCACGGAGCCCTCGGGGGATTCCCACCCCCGGCACCCCGAAACCCCCCGGCCCCTCCCCGCCTCAGGGGGGTCCCCATGGAGGTCCCCGGCTGGTCCCGACCTGCGGAGCGCAGCCGGGGAGGGGATGGCGGAGGGCGGCAGCTCCATCTCCTCCCGGAGCCACCGCTCCAGCGCCTCCGCCATCATGGCCGGGGGGGCGCTGAGGAGAGAGAAAAACCGCGGGAAAAGCGCCGCGGGGCAGCACGGGAGTTGTAGTGTGGGAGGGGCAGGGCATGCAATGATGGGCTATGGGAGGCGCGGGGCATGACGGGAGTTGTAGGCGAGTAACGGGGGCGCTGTGGTGCGCGAGGCATGATGGGAGTTGTAAGCGTGGCTGTAATGATTCTCTATGGGGCGCGGGGGATGATTGGAGTTGTATGCGTGTTTGTAATGGGGCTCTATGGGTTTTAATGATTCTCTTTGGGGCGCGGGGCCTGATGGGAGTTGTATGCACGTCTGTAATGGGGCTCTATGGGTTATAATGATTCTCTATGGGGTGCGGGGTCTGATGGGAGTTTTTTGCGTGTTTGTAACGAAACTCAATGGGCGTTGCGGGGCATGATGGGAGCTGTAGGCCAGGAAGTTGCTTGATGGGGAAACTTGGGGGTCTGGGGGCACTTGGGGGCCCTAAGGGCCACTTATGGGTCAGAGGAGCCATTTAAGGGACACTCAAAAGGCACCCGAGGGGAACTTTGGGTCTGAGGCCACTCAGGGTCACCTGGTGAGCTGGATCCTGGCTTTACCTGGCCTCTGTGGGGCGCGGGGGATTATGGGAGTTGTACGCTCTGGGCAGCATGGGAATTGTAGGCGCAGACTGAGGGTCTGTGGGGCGGGGGGAGGTTTAGGTGGGGCACCTGGGAGTCCGTGAGGGCACTCGGAGATCCTGAGTGGGGGCTGAGAGATCACTTAGGAATCCTGGGAGGTACCTGGGGGTCCGGGGGGGCAACCGAGGAGCAACTTTGGGTTTGGGGGGACATTTGGGGGCGTGTACCGGGCACTCTGTGTGGCTGCGTGGCATGACAGGAAGTGTAGGCCGGGCTTCCTTTAGACTCTATGGGGCCGCGGAGCATGAAGGGAATTGTAAGCCAGCCATCAATTCTTACGTTAGTGCCGCAGGGCATGACGGGAGTTGTTGGCCCTGCTTCAATGGCGCTCTGAGAGGCCGCGAGGCATGCTGGGAGCTGTAGTCCAGCCTTTAATAGCTCTCTAAGCCGCCGCAGGGCATGACGGGAGTTGTAGTCGAAAAAAGCCAAAATGGCGCGGTCTTTAGATACCGCCTTCAAGGCCGCTGATTGGTTGCAAGCTGTGACTGACAGGCAGGTCGACCAGTGGGAGGCGGCGCCGGCGGAAGGCGGGAAGCGGCCGCTCCTGAGGGCAGCGGTGGGGGGGGGCGCGGATTTTGGGGGGATTTGAGGCGATTTTGGGGGATTTTTGGGATCCCTCACGAGCCTCTCACCCCTGCCAGGCCCCAGGGACGCGTCCGGAGCCATGATGGCCGCCAAGGTGAAGGTGGAGAAACCAGGTGAACTCGGCCGGGAGCCCCAAAAACCCCAAAAATCGCCCAAAAAACCCCCAAATTCCACAAAAATCCCACTCGGGACCCCCCAAAACCGCTCATATCCCCTCAGAAATCGCCGAAATCCCAAAGGATTTCCCGAATATATCCCAAGACAACACAAATCCTCCCCAGAATTCCCAAAATATTACCAAAATTCCACTCAGAATTACCCAAATTCCTCCCAGATTCCTCCAGAACCCCCAAATTCCCCAAAATTCTCAAAATTTTCTCCCAAATTTCTTAAAAACTCCTCACCGGACCCTGAAAATTCACAAAATTCCCAGAGCTGGACCCAAAAATGCCCAAAAATTCCCCAAAATTCCGAATTTTTTCCAGTGCTGAACACCAAAATTCCTTAAAATTCCCCCAAATCCCAATTAAAACCCAAAATACCCTCAAAATTCTCATTTGAATCCCCCAAAATCCCAACAAAAACCCAAAAATTCCATTTAAACCCCCAAAATCCTTTTAAGACCCCAAAATTGCCCCAAAAATTCCCCATATCCCCTCAAAATTCCCATTTCAATCCCTCAACATTCATTTTAAACCCTAAAATTTCTTCTTTAAGCCCCCAAATCCCCTCCAGGATCCCCCAAATGTAAAAGAATCCCTCAAAAATCCCAAATTTCCGTGAACTTGTCCCCCAAATTCCCCTCAAATTCCAAAAAATCCCCAAAATTCTCCCAAAAATTCTCTAAAAATTGCCCAAATGCCCTCCAAAATCCCCCGAGTTTAAAAATAATTCTCAAAAATCCTCAAAATTTCTGAATTTTCCAGAACTGGACCCCCAAATTCTTCCCAAATTCCCAAAAATTCTCCCCAAAATTCCCAGTTATTCCCCAGATTTCCCCAAAACTGCCCCAAATCTGTTCCAGGACCCCCAAATTGCCAAAAATTCCCCCAAAATTCCAAAAGTCTCCAATATTCCCAGAGCTGGACACCCCAAAGCCCCAAGACTCCACCAAATCCCCCAAACGCCTTCCAATATTCCTAAAAATTCCCCCCAAAATCCCAAATTTCCACCAATTTCCCCAATATTCCCCAAAAAATGCCCAATTTCCGATTTCAGTCCCTCAAAATTCCCATTTTAACCCCAAAATTCCCCCAAATCCCCTCCAGGACCCCCAAATATCCCCTCAAATTCCCCAAAATCTCTTCCACCATTCCCAAAACATCAAACAAAATCCCCAAAACTTTCCCATTTCAACCCCAAAAAATCTCCCAGAAACCCCAAAATTCCCAAAAAGTCCCAAAAATCCCCCCAAATTCCCATTTCAACCCCTATAAATCCCCAAAATTCCCAGAGCTGGAGCCCAAATTCCCAAAAATTCCCCCAAAACTCCCCCAAATTCCTTTCCTCATTCCCAAAAATCCGGCAAAATTCCCAAAAATCACCCGAATTCGCCCCAAATTTCTTCTAAAAATCCCCTAAAAATCCCCTAAATCCCCTCCAACATTCCCAAAACATCCCCAAAAATCCCATTTCAATCTGAAAATCCCCCTAAAAATTCCCAGAATCCTCTCAAATTCCCCCCAAAATTTTCAAATCTCCCCAAATTCCCCCAATGTACCAAAAAAATCCCCCAAATTCCCCCCAAAATTTCCATTTCAACCCCAAAAAACTGCCATTTCAACTCCCAACCCCCCATTCCCCCAAAATTCCCAAAAATTCCCCTCAAAACCCCCAAACCCTCTCAGCATTTCCTCAAATCCCCCCTAAGTCCCACAAAATTCCCAAAAATTCCCATTGCAACTCCAAAAATGCCCCAAAAGTTCCTAAAATTCCCCAAAATTTCCCCCAAACTCTTCAAACTTTCCACAAATCTCCCTGAAATGCCTTCCAATATTTAAAAAAATCTCCAAAACTCCCAAAAAACCCTCAAAATTCCCCAAGAAATCCCAACTTTTCCTCAAAAATCCCCTTGTTCCCTGAGCTGGGGCCGCTTGGAGGCCCCAAAATCCCCCAAAACTGCCCCAAAATTCCTTCCAAAATGTCAAAAAAAACCCACAAAATTTCCCCAAAGTCCTTTAAGAATTGCAACTTAAACCCCAAAAGTTCCCAGTTCAACACCAAAAACCCCCTTAAAATCCCAAAACCTCCCCTAAAACTTCCCCAAATCCCAAAAAATTCCCAGATTTCCTGAAATTTCCTTAAAAAAAAATGAATTTCCCAGAGCTGTGCCCTGGAGCTGCTCAGCACCACCTGGAGCCCCCAAATCTCCTCAGAATTCCTCAAAATCTCCTCAAAATTCCCCCAAATCCCACCCAACATTCCCAGAAAATCCCAAAATCCCTAAAAAATGTTTTCCAAAATTCAAAAAAAATCCCAAAACATCCCAAATTTTCCCCCCAAAAATCCCATTTCAAACCCCAAAACTCCCCCTAAAAATCCCCCAAACTCCCAAATTCCCCCAAAACTGTCCAAAATCTCAAAAAAAAATTCCCAAAAATCCCCTAAAATCCCAGAAATTCCCCAAATTTTCCCCAAATTTCTCCAAGTTTCCCCCATTTCCTAGAGCTGTCCCCAGGTGCTGCCCGGCGCCACCTGGAGCCTCCAAATGTCCTAAAAATTCCCCCAATTTTCCAAAAATGCCCCCAAAATGCCCCAAAAATCCCCCCAAAATTTCTTCCAGAAATCCCCCTATTCCTTTCAACATTTCCCAAAATTCCCATTTCAAACCCCAAAATCCCCAAAAATCCTGTGGAGAGTCAGGCCTGTGTGTGCGGCAGGAATGGGGCTGTACGGTCAGTCAGTGATCTGTGTGTGCAGCAGGAATGGGGCTGTACGGTCAGTCAGGGGTCTGTGTGTGCAGCAGGAATGGGGCTGTACGGTCAGTCAGGGATCTGTGTGTGCGGCAGGAATGGGGCTGTACGGTCAGTCAGGACATCCCTCCCCCGCAGTCAGACCTTTGCTCCGTGCCTGGCCGCACCCAGCCGGACGTGAGCAGAAGGAAATGACACGGACTGCCCAAGCTATAAAAACCCTGTGACCCCTCAATAAACGCCATTTGCTGTCCACCATGTTGGTGTCAGGAGCATATGGACCGAGTGACCCTGGGCTTTGGGCCACCGTGCCGGAGTGAGAACCAGGTCGCCACACCTTGAGAAGGCAACAGTCATGCATGATACACAATGAGAAAAAAAGGCATATATTAGAAGAGCATCTGAGTTTTTCAGAGGAGGAGAGACTCATTGATGTCCCAGCAGTCAAACCTATTCAAATACTTTCCTCAGGGCTTCCTTGAGATGAGAGGTGACCAGCAGAGGCCAAGGCCAGCCAGAGCTCTCTGTCCTGGCAGCTTTTGTCTGGGAGAACCCTTGCAGATAGGGAATTTTTCAGGGGGAGTATCAGTTTTGGCCATGGGCACCTGGAAAGAGGGACGGTTCTTTTCCATAGGAAGGAAAGCACAGAGCCCCAGCTCTCCAGGGGCTGATGAGAGGCAGCCCTCAACATTCCAAGATCACCTGGACCTGTCATGTGGCCCCTGAGAGGCCAAACCAGCCAGATCTGTTCCATGTTCCCTTGGTTCCATGAGGCCCTGCAGTGTCACAATGTTCTCCTTGCTTCTGCAGTGTCACAGTGACCCTGTGCTTCCATGAGGCCCTGCAGGGTCACAGTGGCCCTTTGGTTCCGTGGGGCCCCACAGTGTCACAATGGTCTCCATGATTCCATGGGGCCTTGCAATGCCACAATGCTCTCCATGGATCTACGGTGCCCTGCAGGATCACAACGGCCCTTTGGCTCCACGGGGCCCTGAAATGCAGCAATGGCCTCTTGGTTCCACAAAGCTCTGCTGCTTCACACTGGGCCCTAGGGACCGTGCAGCCCAACAGAGCCACAGGGATGGCCTTGGTGCCACGGCGTCCTCCCAGTGTCACAAGGATCTCTTCATTTCAGAAGGCCCCACAGTGTCACAATGATCCCCACAGGAAGGAAACCACGGAGCCCCAGTGTTTCAGGGACTGATGACCTACAGTCACCACAGGCCAAGGCCAGGCCTGTCCCTCTGTATTGGCAGGTTTGTCTGGGAGCAACTCTTGGATATTGGAAATTTTGAGTGTTGAATCTCATTTTCAGCCAATTTCGGCCTGGAGGAGAAAGCTAATTCTTCTCTACAGAAACGAAAGCACTGAGCCCCAGTGTTTGGAAGGCAGGTGAGAGCTGGCCCTCAGGAGGCCAAGGCCAACCAGACCTGTCTGTAATGGCAGCTTTTCTGCAGGAGAAATATTTGGATATAGGACTTTTGGAGGTGGAGTCCCAATTTCAGCCATGAGCACCTGGAGAAGAAAGATGGTTGCATTCCATAGGAAGGAAGGGGTGCAGCCCCAAGGTTTCAGGGCAGAATAGAGGCAACCACCAGAGTCCAAGGTCAGCCAGAGCTGTCTGTCCTGGGAGCTTTTGTCTGGGAGGAAAACCCCTTGAACATAGGAATTTTGGAGGAAAAATACCAAATTCAGATATGGCCAGCTGGGCAGGAGAGACAGTTCTTTTCCATAGGAAGGAAAGCACTGAGCCCCAGTGTTTGAAGGCAGGTGAGACCCAGCTCTCAGGAAGACAACGGCAGCCAGACCTGTCTGTAATGGCAGCAATCCCGGGATATTGGGAATTTTGGAGGGGGAATCCCATTTTGGCCATGGATGCTTCAATGAGAAGAGCAGTTCTTTTCCATTTGAAGGAAAGCCCAGAGCCCCAGGGTTTCAGGGGTACATAAGAAGACACCCTCGACATGCCAAGGGCAGTTGGACCAGTCAGGCCAAGCCAACCAGGCCTGTTCCCTGTTCCCTTGTTTCCATGGGGCCCTGCAGGATCACAGTGGTGGTGTCATATTGGATCCTTGGTTCCATGAGGCCCAGATGTGTCACATTGGCCTTTTGTTTCCACGGGGCTCCAGAGTGTCACAATGGTCCCTGGCTTCCATGAGGCCTGGCAGTGTCACAGGGGTCTCCTTGGTGCTGCAGTGTCACAATGAACCCTTGGTTCCAAGGGGACTCACAATGTCAGAAGGGTCTCCTTGGTTCCATGAGGCCCTGCAGAGCATCTTGATTCAACGAGGCCTCCAAGTGTCACAATGGCCTCCAGGATTCCATGAGGCCCCACAGTGTCACAATGGACCTTTGGTTCCATGGGGTCCTGCACTGTTCCATAGATCCTTAGTTCCATGGGGCCCTGCAGTGTCACAATGGTCTCCATGGTCCCACAAGGCCTTGCAGTGTCACAACAGACCATTGGTTTCATGGAGCCCCACAGTGTCACTGTGGTCCCCTCGGCTCCACAAGGCTCTGAAGTGCCACCATGGCCCTTTGGTTTCACAAGGCATCAAAGTGTAAAAATGGCCTCCATGGTTCCATGAGGCCCTGTTGGGTCAAAATGGACCTTTGGTTCCATGATGCCCCAGAGTGTCACAATGGAATCCTTGGTTCCACAGTGTCAGAATGGACCCTTCATCCCATGGACACCCACAGTGTTCACTGCAGTGCCCTTGATTCCACCAGGCCCTGCCATGCTCTAACGGCCCTTTGGTTCCAGTGGGTCCCAAAATGTCATAACAGTCTTCATTGTCCCATGAGGCCCCACAATGTCCCTGTGCTCCCCTTGGTTCCACAGGGCCCCACAGTGGGACAATGGGCTCTTGGTTCCCAAGAGGAACCAGTCCCAATGGTCTCCTTGGATCCATGGTGTCACAGTGGCCCCTTGACTCCATGTGGCCACTCTGTGTCACAATGGCTCATGGTTCCATGAGGCCACAAGGCTTAACAAGGGGCCCATGGTTCCACCAGGCCTTGCTGTGTCACAATGGCCCCTTGGTTCCAAGAGGTTTCTCAGGGTCTCAATGGTCTCCTTGGATCCGCAGTATCACAACGGACCATTGGTTCAATGTAGCCCCAATGTGCCAAAATGGATTTTGGTTCCATGGGGTTCTGCTGTGTCACCATGGACCCTTTGTTCCATGAGTTTGCACAGTGTCACAGCTGACTCCTTGGTTCTGTGAGGCCCCGCTGTCACCAAATCTCTGAAATATCAGAATAAGGCTCTCAAACACTAATTTGCTATTTCAGAGGGGATCATTTATTCAGGCCTAAGGTCCAACATGGGATAACTCCTAACCCTTTGTGGACATGGAATTCTACCAGTGTATTGCTTATATACAGTCCCTAAATGTGAATTACAATTTACCCACTTCCATAAAACCAACCCCAAGTTCCCAGATTCAGTTCTTGTTTTCTCTATCCCTGCACCCTTGAGCCAGATGTCTTCTTCTTTTCTTCCAACCATCCTTGCTGGGAAAGCAGCCCCTGCATGTCTTGTTCCTGTGCTGAAAGTTCACAGGCACAGTAAAAATTAATTAACCCTTTTGGTATCAGCCCAAGGCTTTGTGTGGGCAGGCAGAGGCAGGCAGGAGGCAGAGCTGTCAGCAAAGGAAGGGCCCAGCCAGGTGGGGCAGCCGGGGGATGCCGACAGCCTGCAGGGACAGAGGCGCAGGGCAGGGACACTGTGGGACAGCCTGGGCTGCACAGGGCACAGGGATGGGCAGCAGCTGCAAGACAGCCCTGCCAGAGCCAACTTGGGCAGCACTTTGGCCATGGCTGCTGGGCCTGGGCCTGAGGCAGGAGCAGGGGACAAGTGACCCTTGCAGGCCTGGGGCCTCATGGCCTCCTTGTCCCTGCTCAGCAGCCTGGCAGGGGCCGCCCCACGCTCCTGCCCTGAGCATTGCACATCCCCACGTGGCAGTGCCCATCCTGAGAAGAGCCCTGAGCAAGGAGGGAGGGACAGCATCTGCCTGGCCAGGGGCTGGGGCTCAGGCCTTGGCCCTTTGCATTCCTCAAACACATCCAGGTGTGCTCAGCACCAGAGACACCTTTGCCTTGTTTGTCCCCAGCTGTCATCACTGCCTCCAGTGTTCTGCTCTCCCTGGAACCTGGGGACACTTTCCAGTGGTGTCCCTCTGTGGCAACCATTAAAACTTCAGGAAAATTTGGAGTCTAAATTTAACTTTCAGTTCTTGAGAAGTTTTTTCAAGATACTCTCAAGGACTGAGTCTGATGTAAACAACATCAAAGCCCTGAGAGGGTCATTAAAGTTTTCCTAGTCCAGTTTTGGAGAAAGATTTCAAAGAGCAGTAATAAAATACACATTCCTATTTGAAAGGGTGTCTTTGATTAAATTTCTCTTTAGAGCAGAGGTGGTTGCAGCATTCTGTGATTGATATTGACCCAGGGTCTCTCCTCAGCAGCTCTGGCCTGCTCACAGAAGCTGTGCCTTGAGCTCTGACCCAGTGTGGACAACCTTGCTCCACATTGCCCAGCCCCATCCTGTCTGTCCTCACTGCCCTGGGCCCTGCTGTGCTTGCAGAGCTGGCTGCACTCAGCCTGAGAGGGGTTTTTCCTTTTTGTACTTCTTGCAGCAATCTCAAACTGCTGAGTTTCTCCCCTGCAAACAGACATACTGCTCAGGTGTGTGCCAGCCCCAGGTGCCACCAAAGCCACTGCAGAGCTGCCCTGGGCCAGCTGTGAGGGTGGATCATCAGCCCAAGCTGCACTGGGCCCCTGCAAGGGGCTGTGGCCATGGGCACTGCACTGACCCCACTGCTGGGTTTGCCTGCCATGGCCACTGTGAGAAATTAAACTGGGAACACTGTGGGAGACACTGGGACATACTGGGAGTGACACTGGGGAGGACTGGTGCAAACTGGGGACACTTGGGCCATTGGGGGGATGACTGGGAGACACTGGGGCATCCTGTGGATTACATTGGTATGAACTGGAAGGGACTGGGAATAAACCCAGGTGTATTGGGAGGGACTGGGCTATAATGGGAGGGAGTGGAGAGGCACTGGGGTTTACTGTGTTCTACTTGGCATGAAATGGGCTATACTGGGGTTGTGCTGGTCTGTACTGGGGCTGAACTGGGCTGTACTGGGAGGGACTGGAGAAGTTGAATTGACTGTTCCCGCCTCCACCGCATCCCATTTGCCGAGGCTTCCACCCATCACCTCCCGAAGCCAATCAGCGCCAGAGATCGGAGAATCGGGGACGGTGCCTACAGTAGCCACAACTCCCGTCATGCCCCGCGGCCGTATTGAGCCCCATTGGAGCCAGGACTACAACGCCCGTCATGCCCCGCACTCCACAGAACCCCGGGATCCGCCCCCCCGTTGTCGTTTAAGTGTCCTCCAGACCCTCCAGGATCCCTCAGTGCCCCCTCAGAGTCCATTCGGGATCCCTCAAAAGCGTCCCTGGATCCCCTGAGTGCTCCCGACCCCTCAGATGCCCGGTACAGCCTATCTGGGCTGTACCGTCTCCTCTCATCATTTCCTCTCATCCCCCGTGGCCCCAGAGCCCCTCAGAACAGTCCCATGCCTAAAACTCCTGCCGTGCCCCCCCGCCCTAAAGAGCCCGGTTAGAGCTCCCCGATCTCCCCACAAGACTCTCGAACTGTTTACGTTCCCCCGAGGATCTCAAGTCGCCGCTCGGATGCAGAAGTGTCTCCCAAGAGCCTTCCCGCCCCCTAAACAAAGCGTTCGAGCCACTTCCGGGACTACGGCTCCCATCATGCTCCGCGGGGCATGTCCAGCGATGTTCCAGCCGGGACGTTATCTCTCGTCATGCCCCGCGCCAAACCGAGAGCCATTGGTGCTGCGCCTCGAACTCCCGTCATGCTCCGCGGCCCCGTAAACTGTATTAGCTCCGTGTCTACAATTCCCATCAGCCCCCGCTCTGCAGAGCCCGCGTCAGAGCCCCGCAAGGGCGCGCCCGGACCCCGAACTGTCCCTCGGAATCCCTGAGTGCCCCTCCAAGTGCCCACCCGGCTCCCCCAAGTGTCCTCCAGACCCCCAAGTTCTCTCTGAATTCCCTCCCCAGACCCAAAACTGCCCCAAATGACCCCCAGAAATGTCTCCAGGGTCCCCAAAGTGCCTCCCTTGACCCTTTCTGTGAAAAAGATGGTAAAGAAGATGACAAAAAGACTCAACTAATACTAGTTACTATAAAGAGAAATAAATAAATTGCCAATGGAGATTAAAGAATGAATGAAGAGAATTGTATTACTTAGAACCAACAACCAATAATTTTTTTCGTTCCTAAAAATGTCTTGGTTTTTTAATATAAATGAAATAAATGGGGCGGGAGATCTTTCTCCTTTTTAATGTCTTTATTAAAAATCAGCTCAGGTGGGGTGATCCGATGTGTCTCACACCGCTGCTGCCCCCAGGCGTGGCACAGAGGAGGAGGAAGAGTCCACTTTTTCCACTGGTCTGCAGGCAGAGCTGGGGTTTCCTTCCTCACGAGAGCACCAGGTGATTCCCAGTATTTTGGTTTGACATTCGAGGTCCTCTTTTCAGCCAACACGTTTTTAGTTTAGGGTTGTTAAGAATAAGAACTTTGACTAGGTCAATATTCAAGCAGCAATCATTATTTAATATGGTAAAGTATGAGCAATACAGCGCTGGGTAATGTGGGGGAAGTTTTCCCTCCAACTGCACACCGATAATTGATGGTTACAGGTATTTATAGGGGTACTTATCAGGTGTTTTTCAGCAGTTTCTATTTCCAATCTTTTACTCATCAGCAGTTTCTATTCCAAATTATTACATCACAATTCTATACACTCTTGTGATTTTAATTTCTCAGGATGTATCTCAAAGGAGTATCCCTAGATGGTGATGGTCCAGTTTCCGAAAGAAGAAAGACGAATTCCATCTGGTGGGGTCCAGCTCCCCAGATATGGGTCCACCTTTTAATTGCAGAGACTCTAAATCTCATAACAATGATGTCCAGCTTCCCTTTGGTCGAAACCATAAATCCTTGAGGTGATTTTCATCTTCCTTTCTCAAGCTGTTTTTCTCTGCTTCAATAAGGCGTGAGATAAGCATATTTCCTTTATATATATTCCAAAGCTATAGTTTCAAGGATACAAGTAATATTCTAAAATTGTACTTCAAGAGGTTATTATTGCAGAGCTTTTTATAGATTAAATGCAAGCAAAAAGCAACATCTTTAACACCTTAATTCCAATGCTCCTAAATCAACCAGGGTTAATTGCAAACAAAAGATAGGTTCAAAGGCCTATTTCGGTAACTTATTTTCCTCAGTTATTATTAGAATTCACAGCTCTCCCATTGTCGGTGTCCACACATTTCACATTCACAAGTACACACGTTGCCTGTTTGTACCTGACACGAAACACACCTTTGCATCTCACAGAGGCCACATTGGGGTCCCTTAAAACATTTCTGGGGCACATTTGGGGCAGTTTTGTGTTACGAACAAAATTCGGGTAATATTTTTTTTGTGAGAAAAAGTTACAAAAAGGCAGCCAGAGCACTGTAGCTGCCCAAGTTCTTCGTGTTTTGTTATTGTAATCACGGGTCGTTGAGGCTAATCGCTCCTTTTGTATTAGCAGAGCCTCGCCCGAGGCTAAGGTGTACTTTTCCCAGAAGGGTGAAGAGACCTGAGAAGGTGAGGGGGGCTATGCAAACTGACTCCAAGACCACAATGCAGCATGGGTCCCCCGCTGTACGGAGAAACCCCAAAAAAACAACGAGCCACCTAAGAATTGAGAGACTGGAGTGATGTCTGGACGTGAGGAGCCGAGTGCCGGGCCTGCAGAGATGCAGAACATCTTCAGAGCCTCTCGCCCTGACCATGGGAGTGGCCCCCGGAGATGAGGGCCTGCTAAGGCAGCCGGCAAAAGTAGAAACACCTGGCGGGGAATACCACGCCCAAAAGGCTCCCACGAGGACTGGATTCCCCCAGCCCTGCCCCTAGAGGACAGAGCTGTGCATATCCTCCTCCTCTGAGTGGCCTTGGGAGAGACGACGGATGCTGCAGACCCGTCAAGCCGCCCAATCCTGAGCTGATCACTTTTAATAAAGGCATTAAAAAGGAGAAGAAGTCTCCTGGCCCTGTTTATTTCAGTTGGGGGCTCTCGTCCGGGATAGCCACGACGCAAGAGGACTCAGGACTGGCCATCTTGGATCTTCAGAGGACAGCTGGCTACCAGGACCAAGAGGGATCGGCTCAGGACAGCGACGCAGAGGAGCACCGGAGCACCGGACTGGTGAGAAATCCGGTGGCGGGAGTGGGAGACGTGCGCATGTGTGTGTGAGTGAGACGAGGGCCGGCAGCCGGACCTTCGAAGCGAGAGGGACTCCTCAGTACCGCGTTTCCTGACTCCTGCGAAGGGGCAGGCCGGAAACAGGGGAAAGCGAGTGGAATTAGCGTGAGTGAAGTCGTCTCCCAAGGGGGAATAAAGGGCCCCCCCACTCCGGGCATGCGGAGTGAATTACTGTGTATGAGTGGCACACACCCAAAGTAAGTCCTGACAAAGGGAGGTCAGGCACTTTTGTAAGTCTCGAGAAGGATTCGAGTAAGATTTGTCAGTCCCGAGAAGGATTCGGGTGGTTCACAAGCCCTTCAGGCAAAGTAAGTCCTGACAGAGAGAGTCAGGCACAAACCCCAGCGAAGGAGGCTGTGGTTTGCTTTTAAGTCCTGATACGGTGAAGCCTAAAAATTGGCGAGTTAGGCAAACTAAAAATCAGGCAGTTGTTTTTCCTGACTGAGGGAGTCAGGCACGACCCGGACTCTTTGGCCGAGGCTTCGTGTGTTCAAGTCCCGATAGATGTAAGACCTGACGCTGGGAAGTTGGACAATCAAGAGATTGGGCAGTTGTTTCAGTATAAAGTCCTGAGCATCAGGCAGAAATTTGAAGTTCAGTGGAGGAGGCTGAAGCTCCTCAAACAAGGTTCTTTTGAAATTACCGGTCAGTTGAGGCACCTTTGAGACTTTTTTTTATTGAGACCTGTAAAATGGGAGGTTGTAATAGTAAAAAGACCGGCAAGAGACTGAGGGATATACCTCCCAGTAGTCCCTTAGGAGAACTGTTAGTGAAATGGGATTCTATAGAGGCCACGGAGGGATTAGATAAAGTGAAAATGATCCATTATTGTATGGAAGTGTGGCCAGAATTAGAGCTGCAAGGGGGATGGCCTTGGTGTGGGACAAAGGATAAGTGGATGTGCCAACAATTAAATAACTATCTGACAGCTCGAGGAGATACTGATCCTGAGCAATTACTGTATGTAACTTGCTGGTTAAAGAGCACTGTTGAGGATGAAGGGGTGCAAATTTGTAAGGTACAGAGAAAGAAAGAAGGGAATGAAGGAGGGGATGATAGAACTAGTAAAAGATGGGACCCCCTGGATTATTTGCCTCCTTCTGCCCCTCCACCTTATAATCCTCTTCTTCAAGCACCTCAAATGGCAGGTCCGGTTCCTCCCCCGGCTGCCATCCCACTACCACCTGCTCAAATTCCTCCTTCTACCTCTTCAGCTTCCGCTATGATAAACCCAGTATCTCCTCCAGTTCCTTCTACATCACCACAAGCGCCTATTCCACCTGCTGCATTCTCCACCCCTTCTCCAGCTCCGCTTAATATACACTCAGGCTCTTCTCCCCCTCCTATTGCTGTCCCTTTACCTCCTCCTAGTTGGGGCACAAATGCCTCCTCGCCTGATAAACAGCTATCAGCAAATACACCCGCTGATGGGCAGAAAGTTCAGGGTAACCCAGATGCCCCTCAAAGTAGTTTGGCATCTGAAGATGGGCCGTACTGCAGCACCAGATCCAAGACCTCTAAGGCAGAGAGACTCTTTCCCCTCAGAGAGGTTCCTATGGGAGGAGTAGTGGGAGGTGTTGGCTTTGTGAATGCTCCCCTAACTGCTTCTGAGGTGAGAGGATTCAAGAAAGAGTTGGGGCATTTAGTGGAGGACTCAGTGGGCATAGCCAACCAAGTGGATCAATTTCTAGGTCCAAATATCTACACTTGGGGAGAGATGAATTCCATCCTGAGTATATTATTTTCCCCAGAAGAGGTCCAGATGATAAGGGCGGCTGGCATAAGAATATGGGAGAAAGATAACAGTCCAGGACCCCAAGTGCCAACAGGTGAACAGAAATTGCCACTAACGGAGCCCAGCTGGAACCCTAACCAGGAGGAGGGGAGGAAGGCCATGAGGGAATATAGGTCTTTGATAATACGGGGGATCAAAGAGTCAGTTCCCAAAGGAACTAACACCCAATTGGTATTTGAGGGTGCACAAGAGAAGGATGAAGCTCCTGCTGCCTGGCTTAATCGCCTAAGGCGGAACTTCCAGTTGTACTCTAGAAGAGACCCAGACACCCCAGAAGGTCAAATGCTACTAAAAGTCCAATTTGTTACCAAATCTTGGCCTGATATAAGGAGAAAATTGGAAAAGATGGAAGATTGGCAAGAGAAGGACATAAATGAGTTATTAAAAGAGGCATTGAAGGTGTATTTAAGGAGGGAGGAAGAAAAAGCAAAGGCCAAGGCTAAGATCATGGTTGCTGTAGCTAGAGAAAGTGCAGGGTGGGCGGGTCCACCATCAGGAGGAGGCAAGGATAGGTCAGTACTGTCAGGTGCAAGAAGGATGGAGACACCTCAAGGCCCTTTGAGAGAGCGACATTGCTATTACTGTGGAGAGCCAGGACACATCAGGAGGTTTTGTAGAAAGCTTAGTCTCGATGCGGCAATAGCCAGGGAACAAGATAATTTAGGGAAGATCCTTAGAGGTGACGATTAGAAGGTCAGGGGCTTTACACTATAGGGGACCCGATTGCAACATCTAGAAGAGCCCTTGGTAAGCTTTGAAGTGGGACCCCTAAATGAAGAATTTGAATTTTTGAGTAGATACAGGAGCAGATAAGTCCTGTCTCAACAAAGTACTAAGAAGTATAGTATAGGATAGTGAAAAAAAATTCTGAAGTTAGACAAAAACAGCTAGGTAGAAAGGATATCCAATAGCACCAAAATTGGCCAGTAAAACTAAACTTGTAATAAGTGATGTGAAAGTAAAAGGTACCTTTTTGTTGTCTTGTTGTGTGTGTGAGAGTGAGTCACGAAGTCAGTCTCAACTTCCCGGGCAGGTGGGAAGGGGGCAGTGGAAGTGTGCGTGTGACCTGCAAACCAGGCTTGTGTCCCCCAGGCGGGTGGGGGCTGTGACCAAAGAGTGTGTGTGACCTGCAAACCAGACTAGTGCTCCCCAGATGTGTGAGGGAGCCGTAGCTGTAAGAGCGTGAGTGACAAGCAGACAGCCTCACAGGTGAATGTGCACCAGAGGCAACCAGAGTCAGGGCCCTTCCAGGGGGCCCAGAGATGCTGAGACCTGTGGGCCAACCCCAAGTTGAGGGGGGGGCTACAGGACCCGTGATTTTCTAGCAATAATGATCCAGTTTGTGTCTTCAGGGTGTGAAGGAATGTGTGAGAGTGAATATAGACAAATTAAAATAGAGGTAATGTAGATTGTGCATTACAAGTTTTACCACATCTCCTTAGAGGGAAGTGTATTGTGTAGAAGAATGGTGTAAAAAAAAAAAAAAAATTAAATTAAGTGTAAGGGGCTGAAAGAAGTATTTAAGCTCTAAGTGAAAGAAACAGAAGCAAGAGATAAATAGATAAGATCTTGAAAATAGAACAGAAAACCAGTGAATTAAATACACAGAGATATAAGAGAATAAAAGTGCTTTGGGAGTTAAGTTAGCTAACAGAAATACAACTCCTTGCAAAATACAGAGTATGTAGAAGTTGATGAGAGAAATATGCAAGCCATGGAAAAAGAGAAGTTAAGCAATAACATTAGACAAAGAAACTGAGTTTTGATAAAATCGTAACATTGCAGACCATTAATGCCTGTGTTTGAAAGCCCGTTTCAGGTACTCTTCCTTACTAATTCGACGGTGCAGACAAAAAGAAAAAGGTTGGACTCACATCACTCTCACCCCCTGGCATTGGACCAGGATTCAACATCAGGTTTTTTTTCTCTCTGGCATTCTGGCATTGGACTGGACTGCTCCCCCTTCTCACTCTGGCATTGGACCGGACTCCACCCCTTTCCCCTTCTGGCATTGGGCAAGACTCCCAGTTTTTCCTTCTGGCATTGGGCCAGAGTCCACACCACTCTCACCTCCGGGCACTGGATAAGGATTCATCTGCTTCACAAGCTAAATCATCTGAGTATACTGTGGTAAAAGGACCAAAGGATTTAAAGTTGACTCTCAGAAGGAAGAGTCAAATAGACTGAACTGTGTGGGAAAAAATTGGTATCAAGAGTTCTAATATTGCTTAAAATGTTTCAAAACTGTTAAGTGTAAACTATGTTGGTAAAAAGTTTAAGACTGTAAATAAGTAATTCTGGTTAAGTTCCTTAATTTAATTCTAAAGACTCCAGGTTAATCCTCTACAGAGCACTCCCCTGGGAGGGGAACCAAAATTGGTAGGGAACAGACCAAGAGGGGTTTAACCAGAGAAGCGGGTAGAAGGGACTCTAAAGAGCTTGGAAGCTTTTCCTCAGTAAAATTCCCCAAGAGGCAAGGCCGGGTGGGCAGACTGTGCAAGATGACCCATACCAGACTCTTGGGAAGGGTAGTACTGATGGCTCTGATTGCTGGTGGTGCTCTGGGAAGCCCAGCTGAGCGGCGCAGTGAATGCTACCAATCCCTCTATGAGAAGGAAGTGAGCTCCTTGTCTAGAGTCCACATCAGTTCTGACCCTGATCGTGTTAACCCCTCCCAATTGGTCCTTTATCAGAAAAGTAAGAGAGTGTATTGGAGAGCATACAATACTGCCACTTTCAGGCAGCCACTCCTAGGAGAGTGTACTATAGGGGAAGCCTGGTTGTGCTTTGAATGTGATGCTGCTGAAACAAGCTCAGCAGATCTAGTAAAAAGCAAAGAAATGGTGAAATGGTAAGAAAAATTGTTTGTTACAAGTATTTATATGAGTGTACTGGAAAAGAGATAGACCCCTTTTGGAACACATTTCAGGGGAGCCCTAAACCCCTAGGTTTAATCTCGCCTGGCAGCTGCATTGCTAGAGTGATAAAACCAATTTTCTTATTACCCAAAGAAACTGGATCAAGTTTGGGAGTTCCTATATATAATGATTTGAGAGAAAATAAACAGAACCGGGAAAGTGAAATAGAAATTGAGAAAATCCAAAATTGTAAAAGCCAAATTCGAATCCCAATTTCTATGTTAAATAAAGTAATCCGGCTCCAGGCAGTATTAAAAATAAAGAATTCAATTATTAGGAACATTTCAAACGAAATAAAAAGATTAGCATGTGTAAATAATGAAGAACAAACTCCTACACTTGATCCCAGTGGGTGGGAGAACCTGGAGATTTTCAAAAAGGATGTATGGGAAAAGGTAGTTTTTCTCACTGTGTGTGTACTTGGAGGATTGGTTTTTTTACTATGCTTATTTATCTGTTTTAGTAGAATAGTACTTGCCGTGCAGACCAACCTGAAGAAACCAAGGAAAGTAACAAGGTTAAGTAACCATGATTACCAAAGGGCACAAGAGATTTATAGCAGATTCAAACCAAAAAAAAATTGTGAGTTGATGCGAGCTTAGAATTTAAGCTCGATCAAAGAAAAAGAGGGGGGACTGTTATGAACAAAATTCGGGTAATATTTTTTTTGTGAGAAAAAGTTACAAAAAGGCAGCCAGAGCACTGTAGCTGCCCAAGTTCTTCGTGTTTTGTTATTGTAATCACGGGTCGTTGAGGCTAATCGCTCCTTTTGTATTAGCAGAGCCTCGCCCGAGGCTAAGGTGTACTTTTCCCAGAAGGGTGAAGAGACCTGAGAAGGTGAGGGGGGCTATGCAAACTGACTCCAAGACCACAATGCAGCATGGGTCCCCCGCTGTACGGAGAAACCCCAAAAAAACAACGAGCCACCTAAGAATTGAGAGACTGGAGTGATGTCTGGACGTGAGGAGCCGAGTGCCGGGCCTGCAGAGATGCAGAACATCTTCAGAGCCTCTCGCCCTGACCATGGGAGTGGCCCCCGGAGATGAGGGCCTGCTAAGGCAGCCGGCAAAAGTAGAAACACCTGGCGGGGAATACCACGCCCAAAAGGCTCCCACGAGGACTGGATTCCCCCAGTCCTGCCCCTAGAGGACAGAGCTGTGCATATCCTCCTCCTCTGAGTGGCCTTGGGAGAGACGACGGATGCTGCAGACCCGTCAAGCCGCCCAATCCTGAGCTGATCACTTTTAATAAAGGCATTAAAAAGGAGAAGAAGTCTCCTGGCCCTGTTTATTTCATTTTGGGCCTGAGGAGGGAATTCAGACAGAACTTGAGGGTTTGGAGGACTCTTGGGGGAGCCGGGTGGGCACTTGGAGGGGCACTCAGGGATTCTGAGGAACAGTTCGGGGTCCCAGGCAGCATTTGGGGGTCCAGGGGGGCCCTTGGAGGTCAGGGAGGGGAATTTGGGGCCCTTCGGTGTCCGGGAGAGCCCTTGGGAGGCTCGAATGGGGTTCGCTGGGGCGCGGGGGATGATGGGAGTTGTAAGCACGGGTATCATACGGTTTAACAGGGCCGCGGAGCATCACGGGACATGTGGGCGCAGCTGCAATGACTCTCGGTGGGGTGCGGGGCATGACAGGAGATTAGGTCCCGAGTGGACTAGCGCTGGAGGTGCGCTATGGAGCATGATGGGAGGTGTAGTCGCGGAAGCGGTTTGAACGCGGCATTTGGGGGTCCGGGAGGGCACTTGTGGGACACTTTTGCGTCCTAGCTGGGACTTCAGATCCTCGTGGGGGAACGTAAACTGTTCGAGAGCACTCGGGGGGAGCTCGGGGAGCTCTAACCGGGCTATTTAGGGCGCGGGTCACGGCAGGAGTATCAGGCGCGGGACTGTGTTCTCAGGGGCTCTGGGGCCGCGGGGGATGAGAGAAGATGAATTCCCAGAAGTGGCTGTACCGGGCATCTGTGGGGTTGGGAGCACTCAGTGGGTCTGGGGACGCTTTGGGGGGTCCCGAATGTGCGCTGAGGGGGCACTGAGGGATCCTGGAGGGTCTGAGGGGCATTTATGGGACAAACGGGGGCGGATCCCGGGGTTCTGTGGAGCATGGGGCATGACAGGCGTTGTAGTTCCGGCTCTAACGGTGTTGCAACCGGCCGTGGGGCATTATGGGTGTTGTAAGCAAACAGGAAAGATGGCGCCAACCTTAGGCACCGCCCCCAGGCCTGGATCCCTGGCACTGACTGGCTGCAGGTAGTGATTGGCGGGAGCCTCGGCAAATGGGATGCGGTGGAGGTGGGAACAGCCCATTCACCCTCCTCCAGTCCCTCCCAGTACAGACCAGTTCATCCTCAGTACAGCCCAGTTCAAACCCAGTGCTCCTCCAATCCCTCCCAGTACAGCCCAGTCCCTCCCAATAACCCTGAGTTTATTCCCAGTCCCTTCCAGTTCACCCCAGTTTCATCCAGAGGATGCCCCAGTGTCCCCAGTTTTCCCCAGTATCACTCCCAGTATTTCCCAGTGAACCCTCACAGCCCATCCCAGTCCACCCAGATTCCCCCTCAGCATTCCTCGTGTTCCCAGGTCGTCCCACTCTTCCCCAGTGTCACTCCCAGTATGTCCCAGTGTCTCACACAGCGTTCCCCAGCATGTCCCAATCCTCCCCAATGTTTCCAAGGACAGTTTCATTTCTCACGGTGGCCGTGGCAGCCAAACTCAGCAGTGGGGTCAGTGCAGTGCCCATGGCCACAGCCCCTTGCAGGGGCCCAGTGCAGCTTGGGCTGATGATCCACCCTCACAGCTGGCCCAGGGCAGCTCTGCAGTGGCTTTGGTGGCACCTGGGGCTGGCACACACCTGAGCAGTGTGTCTGTTTGCAGTGGGGAAAGTCGGGAGTTTGAGACTGCTTCAAAAAATCCCAAAAAGGGAAAACCCCTCTTAGGCTGAGTGCAGCCAGCTCTGCAAGCACAGCAGGGCCCAGGGCAGTGAGGACAGACAGGATGGGGCTGGGCAATGTGGAGCAAGGTTGTCCACACCGGGTCAGAGCTCAAGGCACAGCTTCTGTGAGCAGGCCAGAGCTGCTGAGGAGAGACCCTGGGTCAATATCAATCACAGAATGCTGCAATCACCTCTGCTCTAAAGAGAAATAATATAAAATACTTCATTTAAAATAAGAATGTGTATTTCTTACAAGTTCTTTGAAATCTTCTCCATCACTGGACTAGGAAAACTTTAATGATTCTCACAGGGCTTTGGTGTTGTTTACATCAGACTCAGTCCCTGAGAGTGTCTTCAAAATCTTCTCAAGAACTCAAAGTTAAATTGAAACTCTGAAGTTTTTTGAAGTTTTAATGTGTTCCACTGAGGGACACGAATAGGAAAGTGTCCCCAGGTTCCAGTTAGTGCAGAACACTGGAGGCAGTGATGACAGCTGGGGACAAACAAGGCAAAGGTGTCTCTGGTGCTGAGCAAACATGGATGTGTTTAAGGAACGCAAAGGGCCAAGGCCTGAGCCCCAGCCCCTGGCCAGGCAGATCCTGTCCCTCCCTCCTTGCTCAGGATGGGATGGGCACTGGCACGTGGGGATGCGCAATGCCCAGGGCAGGAGCATGGGGCGGCCCTTGCCAGGCTGCTGAGCAGGGACGAGGAGGCAATGAGGCTCCAGCCCTGCAAGGGTCACTTGTCTCCTGCTCCTGCCTCAGGCCCAGGCCCAGCAGCCGTGGCCAAAGTGCTGTCCAAGTTGGCTCTGGCAGGGCTGTCTTGCAGCTGCTGCACATGCCTGTGCCCTGTGCAGCCCAGGCTGTCCAACAATGTCCCTGCCCTGCACCTCTGTCCCTGCAGGCTGTCGGCATCCCCCGGCTGCCCCACCTGGCTGGGCCCTTCCTTTGCTGACAGCTCTGCCTCCTGCCTGCCTCTGCCTGCCCACACAAAGCCTTGGGCTGATACCAAAAGGGTTCATTCCATTTTTACCCTGCCTGTGAACTTTCAGCACAGGAACAAGGCATGCAGGGGCTGCTTTCCCAGCAAGGATGGTTGGAAGAGAAGAAGAAGACATCTGGCTCAAGGGTGCAGGGATAGAGAAAACAAGGAGTGAATCTGGGAACTTGGGGTTGGTTTTATGGAAGTGGGTAAATTGTAATTCACATTTAGGGACTGTATATAAGCAACACAGTGGTAGAATCACATGTCCATATAAGGTTAGGAGTTATCCCATGTTGGACCTTAGGCCTGAATAAATGACACCCTCTGAAATAGCAAATGAGTGTTATGGTGCCTTATTCTGATATTTCAGAGATTTGGTGACAGCGGGGCCTCACAGAAACATGGAGTCAGATGTGACACTGTGCAAACTCATGGAACAAAGGGTCCATGGTGACACAGCAGAACCCCATGGAACCAAAATCCATTTTGGCACACAGGGGCCACATTGAACCAATGGTCCGTTGTGATACTGCGGATCCAGGGAGACCATTGTGACCCTGAGAAACCTCTTGGAACCAAGGGGCCATTGTGACACAGCAAGGCCTGGTGGAACCATGGGTCCATTGTGACTCTGCAGAACCTCACGGAACCAAGGTGACCGTGTTCTACTGCGGAATCTCATGGAACAAAGGCTCCATGGTGACATTGCAGAACTAAGGAGACTGCTGCTGGCACTGTGAGACCTCATGGAACCAGAAGTCCATTGTGACACAAGAAGGCCTGATGGAACCAAGGATCCCTTGTTAAGCTGCATGGCCTCATGGAACCATGAGCCATTGTGACACAGCGTGGTCATGTGGAGCCAAGGGGCCAGTGTGACACTGCACATCCAAGGAGACCATTGGGACTGAGGAACCTCATGGAACCAAGAGTCCATTGTTCCACTGTTGGGCCCTGTGGAACCAAGGGGACCACAGTGACATTGTGGGGCCTCATGGAACAATGGAGACTGTTCTGACACTTTGGGACCGAGTGGAACCAAGGGGCCATTAGAGCATGGCAGGGCCTGGTGGAATCAAGGGGACTGCAGTGAACACTGTGGGTGTCCATGTGATGAAGGGTCCATTCTGACACTGTGGAACCAAGGATTCCATTGTGACACTCTGGGGCATCATGGAACTAAAGGGCCATTGTGGCACTTCAGAGACTTGTGAAGCCAAGGGGACCGTAGTGACTCTGTAGGGCTCCACGAAACCATTGATCTGTTGTGACACTTAAAGGCCTTATGGGATCATGGAGACCACTGTGACACTACAGGCCTCATGGAAGCAAAGAACCATTGTGACACTCTGGAGTCTTGGCAGGCCAAGGGGCAGTTGTCACCAGTGTGTGGCACCATGGAACCAAGGAGGCCATTGTGACACTCCAGGGCCCCATACAACTATGGATCCATGGAACAGTGCGGGACCCCATGGAACCAAAGGTCCATTGGGACATTGTGGGGCCTCATGGAATCCTGGAGGCCATGATGACACTTGGAGGCCTCATTGAATCAAGGGGCTTTGCAGGGCCTCATGGAACAAAGGAGACCCTTCTGACACTGTGAGTCCCCATGGAACCAAGGGTTCATTGTGACACTGTGGCACCAAGGAGACCCCTGTGACACTGCAAGGCTTCATGGAAGCAAGGGGCCATTGTGACACTGTGGAGTCCCATGGAAACAAGAGGCCCGTGTGACACATCTGGGCCTCATGGAACCAAGGATCCAATATGACACCACCACTGTGACCCTACAGGGCCCCATGGAAACAAGGGAACAGGGAACAGGTTTGGTTGGCTTGGCCTGACTGGTCCAACTGCCCTTGGCATGTCGAGGGTGTCTTCTTATGCACTCCTGAAACCCTGGGGCTCTGGGCTGTCCTTCAAATGGAAAAGAACTGCTCTTCTCATTGAAGCATCCATGGCCAAAATGGGATTCCCTCTCCAGCCTTCCAATATGCAGGGATTGCTCCCAGACAAAAGCTGCCATTGCCAACAAATCTGGCTGCCTTTGGCTTCCTGAGAGCTGGGTCTCACCTGGGGCTCAGTGCTTTCCTTCCTGTAGAAAAGAAACATCCTTCTCAAGGTGCCCATGGCTGAAATTGAGATTCTACCTCCAAAAGTCCTATATCCAATTATTGCTCCTATACAAAAGCTGCCCTTACAGACAGGTCTGGCTGGCCTTGGCCTCCTGAGGGCCGGCTCTCACCTGCCTTCCAAACACAGGGGCTCTGTGCTTTCCTTTCTGTGGAGAAGAATGGACCTTCTCCTCCAGGAGAGAAGTGGCTGACATTGGGATTCCACATTCATAATTTCAAGTAACCAAGGGTTGCTCCCAGACGAAGCTGCCAGGAGAGACAGATCTGTGTGTCCTTAGCTTTTGATCACTACAGTTCATCAGTCCCTGAAACACTGGGGCTCCGTGGTTTCCTTCTTGTGAGGACCACTGTGACCCTGCAGGGCCTCATGGAAGCACGGGGCCATTGTGACACTGCAGAAGCAAGAAGATTGTGACACTACAGGGCCTCATGGAACCAAGGGAACATGGAACAGATCTGGCTGGTTTGGCCTCCCAGGGGCCACCTGACAGGTCCAACTTATCTTGGAATGCTGAATGCTGCCTCTCATCAGTCCCTGGAGAGCTGGGTCTCTGTGCTTTCCTTCCTATGGAAAAGAACCATCCCTCTTTCCAGGTGCCCATGGTCAAAACAGTCCAACTGCTGGTCCTGTGCAGGGCCAGCAGTTGGACTGGAGGATCCTGATGGGTCCCTCCCAGCTCAGCCAATTCTGTGGTTCTGGGATCCCATGAGCCTGGGGATGGGGCTGCCAATGGTTGCCATGGCAACGGGCTCTGGCTGCAGGCCTGTGCTGGTGTCCATGGCAACCACCCCGGCATGGGGTCTCCAATGAGCTGCCAAGGGACTGACTGTAGTAACAGGGAGCTGGTGATGGTTGCCATGGAAACTGACCGCAGCAACTGGGGGCTGGTGATGGTTGCCTGCTAATGATCAGATTTGTCACAGGCCCTCAGAGGAGTTCCATGGGGACCTTCCAAGAGTCCCCAGGCTCTTCCAGAGCTGGAATGTCAGAGGCAGAGACAGGGGCTCCATGGAGACCTCCCAGGGCTTTCTGGGATGGTAAAGAGCTCTGTGGTCAGAGGCAGTCACAGCCATTCCATGGTGACATCCCAGGGGACCTTGGGCTGCAAAGGCACCGATCTGTCACAGGCACTCACGGGGGCTCCACGGTGACATCCCAGGAGTCTCCAGGCTGCCAAAGAGCCGGGATGTCCCAGACACTCACAGGGGTTCCTGGGATGGGCACAGTGGGAGCTTCAGGCAAAAGCTTTATTTCTTTATTGGAAAAACTCCTTCTGAGTCGTGAGATGGAGAAATGACACTGAAGAGCCACCATGGATCTTCAAACTCCTGCAGGGCCTCTAGACTTCTAAAATTCCTTCAAAGACAGGAGACTGGGAGTGGCTGGATCCAATCCCAGCCCCAGGCTTTGTCAAAGGTGTAAAGGATTGGAGAGGTGGGATTGAACCTTTAACCCAATTTGTCTCACAGAATTAATGATGGGATACCTGACAGATTTACATAAATATTCCTCTAATTGATTCTAACCCCGATTAGAAGAAAGAACTTAACCACATTCATTTACTCCACAGTTCAGGAGCTATAACAATTATTAGAATACAGCATTCTAGGAAGCAATTTTGAAGTCTGCAGGGCCTTGCTGGAGTTGTTGGAGCCCATTGGAGGCAGAGCCTCCTGCTCCAGCAGGAACTGTCTTTCCTGTGCCATGAGCAGGGCAGGTCCCGCTGCAGGAAAAGCCCCAGGCCAGCCTCAGCACAGGGAAGGGCTCGGGCACAAGGGCAGAGTGCCGTGCTGGGAGCTGGGCCAGGGAGAGCCTGAGGCACCAAAGGCACCTTGGCAGCAGCAGCTGCTTGCAGGCCATGGCCAGAAGCCTCCCTTGGCAGCCCGGCCTGGTGGCCACCACTGCAGAGCTGCTGCCTCAGGGCTCATTCCTGGCTGGGCTCTGAAAAGCCACTTCTGCTCCAGGAGCCTGACTCCGAAGCCATTGGCCCCAGCACACTGGGGACAAGATATTTATGACAAAACTCTTCATGCCAGCAGAGCCAAGGCAGGGGCAGAGGAAAGGGCAGAGCCAGGCCCAGGGGACAGAGCTGCCATGGTGATGGCTGTGAGGTCACTGCCCCTGCAGCAGCCTGGCTGCCCTCAGCAGACATTCAGGCCAGAAGTGTTGTGAGGGCACCCAGCACATCAGAGAACGGGAATTCTGTCCTTGGGGATGAGAGGGTTTCACTGGGTCAGGTTGCACAAAGTTCCTGCTCTTGGACAATTCCTGGGATGGGGAATCCACTTCTCTGGAAAAACAGCTGCAGTTTCGTGCCACCCTCATACTTGTAAAATATTTCCTCCTTCTAACAAATGTAAATCCACCCTGATTCAGTTTAAAGATATTGGCCCTTGTTCTGTCATTGCAAGATTGTGGAGAAAATAACTTTGATCACTATTTTTCCATTTTCACAGACCTTGGAGAAGATACAAAAATCTCCCAGGATGGGGTTTGGAGGCGTCATCATAAAACCAGCTGGTAGAGGGTGATGGCTCTGGGCTCAGTAGTGTGGAGACTGAGGGTAGAATAGGAGTAGTCTGGGAGGGATGGAAGGGTGGTTTCAGAGAGGCTGGAGCTTTTTTTTCATAGTGGGAATGAGCCTGAAGAAGACATAATAGCACCAAGGGCAGCTGGGGAGGCCCAGACTGGACACCAGGAGAAAGGAATTTCCCTGGCAGGGCAATTCCCTGGTGCAGCACGTCCGCAGCAGGAGCCTGGAGCAGCCCAAGGCTTTGTGTGGGCAGGCAGAGGCAGGCAGGGGGCAGAGCTGTCAGCAAAGGAAGGGCCCAGCCAGGTGGGGCAGCCTGGGCTGCCGACAGCCTGCAGGGACAGAGGCACAGGTTTTCTCAGCATCAGAGACACCTTTCCCTTGCTTGTCCCCATCTGTCATCACTGCCACCAGTGTTCTCCTCTACCTGGAACCTGGGGACACTTTCTCAGTCCTGTCCCTCCAATGAATCTATTTATATTATGAGAAATTTCAGCGTTTCAATCACTTTTTGAATTCTTCAGAAATTTTTGAGCACACTCAGAGGGACTGAGTCTGATGCAAAGAGCACCAAAGCCCCAGAGGTTCGTTAAAGTCCTGTGCTGTGTCTATGCTGCTGAGCTGGTTTCCTGGTTTAGGGCAAATTTGTTAAAGAATCTGCAAAGGGGGCCCCTCCAGAAAGCAAACCCACATGGCCCCTCCCCCCGCAACCGGTTCGGGAAAAAATTCCTCGGAGAGAAGTGGAAAGAACCTGTTTATTTGACACGCACAGCACCCCCCAGCACACAAAATGAACAATACCATATGCCACCGCTCTGAGAAAGATGACAAAATTAGAAAGTTTCTTCCGGGGGTGGTTGCTCTGTTCTCAGTCCCTCCGGCGCTGGGGCAGCTGCTGCAGCCAAACGGTGCAAACTCTCGATGTTCCCAGGTCCCAGTCCAGAGCAGGTTCGAGATGGTCACAGAAACAGGAGAGGAGACACAGTACAGGAAGGAATGTGGACTGTTTAGCTAGAACTAGCTAATAAGCAGAGGCCAAAGCAGAGCGATAGCAAGAGCAGAAAAGAGAGCAAACAAAGCAGCAAGCTGAAAGCAAGAAGTGAAAAACAGCCCTATGTACTGCTCCTCTCTGTGTCCCTGATAAGAGAAACCCAAACAAAACTTCCACTCTTCAGAGCCGGTCTTAAAGGCACAGAACAGATGAATGGGGATACAAGCATCATAACGTCACCCCCAGGACATTCCACCCCTTATCTCCATATCATCAAAATACTACAACACATCATGCATTATTCATACAAAATTTCCATCTGTTCCCCCAAAATTTACAAGCAATACCCATCATGCCTTCATCACATCCCCACACTGGACCACTGAATCCAGGCCCTATATTACAGAGCTGCAGGATTCCCCATTTTCACTTTAGTCACTTAAAGCTCCATCTATCACTTGCTCAGACCTTCGACACTTACACATTTCCTTCTCCATCTTCCACTTACCCAGACCTTCAACACTTACACATTTCCTTCTATCTCATGTCTGTATGGTTTAATGTACAGACAATGGCAGTAACATCCAATGAACAGTGATATTGCATATCATTCTTACCCCACAATCAGATCTCCCTGAACAACAACATCATGTTGTTCCATCTCTTTGCATTATCCACCATGTGCAACCTGGTCCCTGAGCAAAGACAACCCCACAAATGGGTTTGTCTGTACTCGAGGCAGAATTGATCCACACAGTCTTCCCTAACAAACCTCTGATATGTACCACTGGGACTTTGTCTCCTTCTATTACATTCAGGGACTCAGACTGGGCAGGACCTGCTTGGTTCGTGGAACCTCGGGTGTTAACTAACCAGGTGGCCTTTGCTAAATGCTGCTCCCAATTCTTGAAAGATCCCCCACCCAAAGCTTTCAACTGGGTTTTTAGTAGTCCATTGTACCTCTCCAATTTGCCTGCAGCTGGTGCATGGTAGGGGATATGGTACACCCACTCAATGCTATGTTCCCTAGCCCAGGTGTTGATAAGGCTGTTCTTGAAATGAGTCCCGTTGTCTGACTCGATCCTCTCAGGAGTGCCATGTCTCCACAGGACTTGCTTTTCAAGGCCCAGGATGGTGTTCTGGGTTGTAGCATGAGACACAGGGTAGGTTTCCAACCATCCAGTGGTGACCTCCACCATGGTCAGCACGTAGCGCTTGCCCTGGCGTGTCTGGGGCAGTGTGATGGAGTCAATCTGCCAGGCCTCCCCATACTTGTACTTGGACCACTGCCCACCGTACCACAGGGGCTTCACTCGCTTGGCCTGCTTGATGGCAGCACACGTCTCACAGTCATGGATAACCTGAGAAATACTGTCCATGGTTAGATCCACCCATCGGTCTCGTGCCCATTTATAGGTGGCATCCCTGCCCTGATGGCCTTAGGCATCATGGGCCCATCGAGCTAGGAATAACTCTCCCTTATGTTCCCAATCTAGGTCTATTTTGGACACCCCTATCTTTGCAGCTTGGTCTACCTGCTCATTGTTCTGGTGCTCCTCATTGGCGCTACTCTTGGGTACATGGGCATCTACATGGCGGGCTTTCACAGGTAGCCTCCCTACACTGGTAGCAATGTCTTTCCACTCTTCAGCAGCCCAAATTGGCTTCCCTCTACGTTGCCAGTTAGCCTTTTTCCACCTCTCCAGCCATCCCCACAGAGCATTGGCTACCATCCATGAATCACTGCAGAGGTAGAGCTTTGGCCACTTTTCTCTCTCAGCAATATCTAGGGCCAGTTGAACGGCTTTGAGTTCAGCAAGTCGGCTTGATCCACCTTCTCCTTCGGTAGCTTGTGCAACCTGTCGTGTGGGGCTCCATACGGCTGCTTTCCACTTCCAGTTCATCCATACAATGCGATAGGAACCGTCATTGAAAAGAGTGTAGCATGTTTCCTCTGGGGGCAGTTGGTTATAGGGAGGAGCCTCTTCAGCACGTGTCACTGGTTCTTGTTCCTCTTCATCTGTGACACCAAAATTCTCACCTTTGGGCCAATTTGTAATGACCTCCAAAATCCCAGGGTGATTCAGTTTACCTATACAGGCGCGCTGAGTGATGAGAGCAATCCACTTGCTCCATGTAGCACTGGTGGCATGGTAAGTGGAAGGAACCTTGCCTTTGAACATCCACCCCAGCACTGGTAGTCGGGGTGCCAGGAGGAGTTGTGCTTCAGTGCCTGTTACCTCCGAGGCAGCCTGGACTCCTTCATAGGCAGCCAAGATTTCTTTCTCTGTTGGAGTGTAGTTGGCTTCAGACCCTCTGTAGCTTCGACTCCAAAATCCCAGTGGTCGACCCCGAGTCTCCCCAGGCACCTTCTGCCAAAGGCTCCAGGACAAGCCATGGTTCCCGGCTGCAGAGTAGAGCATGTTCTTTACCTCTGGTCCTGTCCTGACTGGGTGAAGGGCTACTGCATGAGCAATCTCCCGCTTGATCTGGACAAAGGCCTGTTGCTGCTCAGGGCCCCAGTGGAAATTGTTCTTCTTGCGGGTGACCAGGTAAAGAGGGCTCACGATCTGACTGTACTCAGGAATATGCATCCTCCAAAAACCTATTGCACCCAAGAAAGCTTGTGTCTCTGTCTTATTGGTGGGTGGAGACATTGCTGTGATCTTGTTGATGACATCTGTAGGAATCTGACGCCGTCCATCTTGGCACTTCACTCCCAGGAATTGAATCTCCCGAGCTGGTCCCATTACTTTGCTCTTTTTAATGGCGAAACCAGCTCCCAGGAGGATCTGGATGATTTCCTTCCCTTTCTCGAACACTTCCGCAGCTGTGTTCCCC
The DNA here is from genome assembly GCF_028551555.1 of Melozone crissalis. Taxonomy (NCBI): domain Eukaryota; kingdom Metazoa; phylum Chordata; class Aves; order Passeriformes; family Passerellidae; genus Melozone; species Melozone crissalis. Next base: position 1,388,516 of record NW_026535893.1, on the reverse strand, counting down.
CACACAATGATGTCATCAATATACTGCAGATGTTCTGGAGCCTCTCCCCTTTCTAGTGCAGTCTGGATCAGTCCATGGCAGATGGTGGGGCTGTGCTTCCACCTCTGGGGCAGTCGGTTCCATGTGTACTGCACTCCCCTCCATGTGAAGGCAAACTGAGGCCTGCATTCTGCTGCCAGAGGAATGGAGAAAAATGCATTGGCAATGTCTATAGTGGCATACCACTTTGCTGCCTTGGACTCAAGCTCATACTGGAGCTCTAATATGTCTGGCATGGCAGCACTCAGTGGTGGAGTCACTTCATTCAATGCACGGTAGTCCACAGTCAATCTCCATTCTCCTTCAGATTTTTGCACAGGCCAAATGGGGCTGTTGAAGGGTGAGTGGGTCTTGCTGACCACCCCTTGGCTCTCCAGCTCTCGGATCATCTTATGGATGGGGATCACAGCATTTCGAGTGGTCCTATACTGTCGTCGATGCACTATGGAAGTGGCAATTGGCACTCGTTGCTCTTCTCCTGTCAGGCATCCTACTGCAGATGGATTCTCAGACAACCCAGGCAAGGTGTTCAATTGCTGGATGCCCTCTGTCTCTACAGCAGCTATTCCAAATGCCCATCTGAGTCCTTTTGGGTCTTTGAAGTACCCACTTCGAAGGTAGTCTATGCCCAAAATACATGGGGCCTCTGGGCCAGTCACAATAGGATGCTTCTTCCACTCATTTCTCGTTAGGCTCACATCAGCTTCCACCAAAGTGAAATTCTGGGATCCCCCTGTCACACCAGCAATAGAAACAGACTCTGTCCCCTCATGTCTCAATGGGATTAATGTACATTGAGCACCAGTATCAACCAAAGCTTTGTATTCTTGTGGTTCCGATGTGCCAGGCCAACGAATCCACACAGACCAAAAAACATGATTTTCCCCAGCCTCTACACGGCTAGAGGCAGGGCCCCTCTAAGCCTGGTTATCCTTCTTTCCCTGGACGTATGTCTTGGATGTTCCTTCAAGGGGATCAGACATGTCATCATCATCATACCGGACGGTTCGGCTATGGGCAACTGGAACTGCTGTCCTTCTTGTGGCTTCCTTCAATTCATTCACCCGTCGTGCCAGAACAACAGTAGGTTTTCCATCCCACCTCCTCATGTTTTCCCCACAATCACACAGGTAGAACCACAGCTCAGCTCATGGGGTGTACCTTCTCTTACCATCTGGGGAACATCTGCCTTGGATACCAGAACCTCCGATCTGTACTGCTGAGATTTAGAAAAGGTCTTCTTTAATCTCCTCTCTGAGCTTCTTATGATTCTCCTCTATCTTATCCTCTAATTTCTACCGCTCTGATTCTGGCATGTGTTGGGCCATGTACAGCATCTGCATATGCTCAGAGCTTCCTTGCCATGTCAAGCACAGTCTCATCCCTCTCATCCCTCTTCATGATGGCTAAGGCAGAAGCATATTCATGTGGCCCAAGTCGTACAAGTTTTCGCCACATCACAGACGTTCATGGTACCAAGTCTGGGTTCCTAGTTGTTACATCAGCTGTGAAGATAATCTCTGCCACTGCCATTTCTCTCAGGCATTGGATCCCTTGCTCTATGGTCTTCCACTGGATTTGCTGCATATAGAGATCATCTGCACACAGGTATCTTTGTGCAACACTGTCCAAGACCCGTGCCCAGAGGCTGTGAGGTTTAGCCCCCCTCATCATTCCTTGGTCGATAACAGGATCATGTGACAAGGGATCCCAAATGCCTGGCTTCAGTGCCATCCAGAATTGTAGCCTCACCTGCAGCATCCCAGAGACGGACTAACTAAGGTGTAAAGTCTTGGTGTTTCGCAGGTCCCAGTCTGGAGCAGGCCCAACTAATTATGGATTCATCAGGTCGTTGAGTGTAATCCTTCCTTAGGCCATGAAGGTCCTTCAGGGAAAAGGACTCAATATTGGCTGCTGATCTTGCATCTGCTGCTTTGACTTCTGATTTTATGTCAGGAGGCATTGAGGGTCCTTCTCCTTCTCCTTCACCATCATCATCATCATCATCATCATCCACTGGTCGATTGGTCTTGTCCATGCACTTTCCACTTCTAGTGCTGGTAGCCACAGCCATTGGTTGAGGCTTATTGTCTGGTTTAGCTGCTGGCTTAGGCTCACTGTCTGGTTTGGCTGCTGGCTTCAAGCCTGGGCTGTTGGCTGCAGCCTGAGTCACCGGGACAGTTGCTGATTTATCTCCCTGCCCCCCTGCCTCTCTCTGCTGCCCGACAGTATCTAGCAGCGTGCGATAAGCATATGCCAGGGCCCAGCTCACTGCAATGACCTTCCTCTCCTTAGGCTCATCCTGGTACTTCTCTTTCAGATATTTCCCCACCTCAGCTGGGTTCTGAATTTGTTCATGGGGAAAATCCCAGACTATAGGGTCAGAGAATTCCTTCAGGATTTGGCCCATATCCTCCCATTTCCCACACCACTTAGGATTTTCCACACCGGGGTCTACTCCTGAGTCAGGGGTCTCATCAGCCCGTCTAGAAATCTCATCCCTCATTCTAGAGAAGCAGCAGGCTGTATAGAGGAAGGTTACCAAATGGAATACCAGACAGATGGTTTCTTTAACATTGAGGGGAAACTGAACATCCTTCACTAGTGATGCAACTAATTCATAGAAGAAGGAAAGCAGAGGCTGAAAAACCTCATTCCCTGCTGCTCCTCCTGCAACAAACTGGATGCATAACCACAGCCATGAACCATTCATACCTGGAGCAGACCCTAGCATGTTTATAAACTTCTTGCACATCATTGCCACCAAGCCCAGCAGGATAGCTATTCTGGTCACTGCCCCTCTGATGTAAAAACTACGTATTAGGGAAAATACTAAAGCTATTTCTGGATAAGAAAATAAACCTAGGGACTATAGAGGTATTAAAATCTCAAAAAACCCTAGGGACCAGAAATGCATGCAAACCTTCACCCCAATAGACATTATGAATTCAAAAAGCATGGCTATTAGCTGATTTAAATGAACACAGAGTAATAGCAACAAAAATGCAGTCAAAACAGGGTTTTTCCACTCTCTCGAGCCCCCAGGATGGGTGCCAATATTTGTCCTGGTTTAGGGCAAATTTGTTAAAGAATCTGCAAAGGAGGGACCCTCCAGAAAGCAAACTCACACGGCCCCTCCCCCCAACTGGTCTGGGAAGAATTCCTCGGAGAGAGGTAGAAAGAACCTGTTTATTGACAGGCACAACATCCCCCAGCACACAAAATGAACAATACCAGATGCCACCGCTCTGAGAAAGATGACAAAATCAGAAAGTCTCTTTCGGGGGTGGTTGCTCTGTTCTCAGTCCCTCCGGCGCTGGGGCAGCTGCTGCAGCCAAACGGTGCAAACTCTCGATGTTCCCAGGTCCCAGTCCAGAGCAGGTTCGAGATGGTCACAGAAACAGGAGAGGAGACACAGTACAGGAAGGAATGTGGACTGTTTAGCTAGAACTAGCTAATAAGCAGAGGCCAAAGCAGAGCAGAAGCAAGAGCAGAAAAGGGAGCAAGCAAAGCAGCAAGCTGAAAGCAAGAAGTGAAAAACAGCCCGATGTACTGCTCCTCTCTGTGTCCCTGATAATAGAAACCCAAACAAAACTTCCACTCTTCAGAGCCGGTCTTAAAGGCACAGAACAGATGAATGGGGATACAAGCATCATAACGTCACCCCAGGACAAGCTGTCACAAGGTGACACAGACAAAGAGAAAAATGATTCTCACATTTGACAAAGGCCCCCAGCCTGTGAAAGAGCAAAGGAGGAAGATCAAGGCAGTGAGAGGGACAGAGCACTCCCCTGGCGTGGGTGCAAGTGTGACATTGTCCCCTTTGTGTGTGGCCTTCTCAGGGTGGGGGTTTTACATCTGAGCCAGTTTGGGTAAGGGGAGTGGTGTTCACCCCCCGAGCAGGGATTACCCCACTGTTTCAGGTTGCAATGTAAGATGCAACTAAATGCATGTTTTCAATCCCCATCTTCATCAACTGCTATAAACAGGCGGGGCAGTGTTCTTTATCTCTTCCATGACTCACCCCTGATAACGCCCTCCAGGGCAGATATCTTCTGTGAATGGGCCATTGAATGTCACTGCAGGACTGATAAAATTCCATCATCCCATTTTGGGAGGCTCCACCCAGGGGGAGGATCCAAGCATTCCTACCTGGATATAAGCTGAGGCTTGAAGTACCAGGAGCACCTTGCCTACTGGATTCCCAGAGGACAAGAGCTCCATAACCACTACTGGACCTTCAGAGGGAGACCAGACCCTTCTGCAGGATCACTGCTTGGACAGAATTGCATTCATCACTCCAACAGGACTGCAGCCACCATTTAATGGGACTGCTGCCACCACCCTGACCAACAGGGTGTCAGGTTATATCCTGACTGTCAGTTTAAGGCAGTGTTTCTGTATCATTGCCTTGATCTAAATTTTTTTATTGAATTGTAATTCTGGTTTAGACCCTCCCCAGGTTTGCCTTACAACTAGTACAAAAAACAATGTGCTCAATCCCTTGTTTTCCTCCCAAAACAGGATTTCCCATCCCCAAACCTTTGCCAGATGGAGGAGGAGGATGCGAGGTACAGGAAGGAGCCCTGGGACACCCAGGCAGGTGAGGAGGAATTCAGTGCCCCTTTCCCTCTCTCTCCTGCTCCATCTCCCAGCCCAGCAGGGCCCCTGCTGCAGGACAACCCTGCTTCCAATGCCGTCCTCCCAGGGATGCACTGGGGGAATCTCCTTCCCCTTCCCTCTGGAACGGAGGCAAATCCCATCATCTCCTTGTCCTTCCTCCCCCAGACAAGGAACTGAGGGTGTAGACTAGGCAGGACAAATCCCCATGGCAGAACCTCAAGGAAGAGGCCATTTTGAGTGACTCCAGGGAACCGGAATCCAACAGGGAAGAAAAGCCAAAGAGATCCTGCATGAGGGTGGGCTCCAAACCCAGCACAGGATGCTCTTAGGAGGAAAGACCCACCCTGAGCCGGGAAGGTGGAGAGAGCTTCAGCCAGAGCTCGAAGCTGGTGGTCCATGAGCAGCTCCATCATGGGAAGAAGCCCCACAAGTGCTTGGAGTGTGGGAAGAGCTTCAGGCAGAGCAGCACCCTGATCAGCCACCAGATGATCCACACCGGAGGATGGCCCTATGAGTGTGGGGAATGTGGGAAGGCCTTCAGCTACCGATCCATCCTCATCATCCACCAACACATCCACACCAGGAACAGGACCTATGAATGTCCCAAATGTCAGAAGAGTTTTCCGACCAGCTCCAATCTCCTCCTGCACCAGCGGATTCACACCGAGCAGAGGCCCTTCCACTGCCCCGACTGCAGGATGGGCTTCAAGCAGAAATCCCACCTTGTCAGACACTGGCGCATCCACACTGGGGAGAGGCCCTATGAGTGTCGGGAATGTGGGATGAGCTTTAGCCAGAGCTCCAACCTTATCTACCACCAGAGGAGCCACAGCAGGGAATGTCCCTAAGAGTGTGGGTAATGTTGGTAGAGCTTCAGGCAGAAGTCTCACTTGATCTGCCACCTAAGGATCCACACTGGGGAGAAGCCCTACGAGTGTCCCCAATGTGGGAAGAGCTTCTCCATGAGCTCTCACTTGACCAGACACCTACAGACGCACCGGTAAGGGAAGCCCTGCAAATGTCCCAATTGCAGGGAGAGCTTCATGCACCGCTCCAGCTCCATCCCCCATGGGAGGATCCACGCCAGGCAGAGCCCTGGTGACCTACATTCCCTGTGATTTGCACTGGGAGGACACCTGGCTGGTTATCCTTTTGGTTTGGCCCCAATTTTCTTCTGATTTCTCTTTATCACTTAAAAACACCTGAAATAGGACTAAAATGAAAGATATTGATCAAAGACATCTAAAGTTCCATCAGTTAACAGTTACTTGAGCAGGAATTTATGGTTTTGGGGCATATTCTGGAAGATTTGTGGGTTCTTGGGGGATTTCAGGAAGTGTTCTCCACATCTTTGTACTCCAAAAGTCAAGATGGATTGATCTGTCACCTCAAAACAACTGAGTCCCACTGAAAACACCACAATCTTACCCCAAAGGGCTCAATCCAACTTCAAATTGCCTTGTTCCCACCTCAAAAAAACTCTGTCCCATGCCAAAATTACTCAGTTCCATAGCCTCCAGGATGAGATGGGGTTGGAAGGAGATTGGGAGAAGTGGCATACAAATTTGAGGGTGTGGGATCAGGATTGTGTAGGTCTGGGTGTATGTGATCTATTTTGATAGTAAATAAAACTTCCAGAATTATTGATTTCTGTCCCATTCATTTTCCATCAATTCCAGTTTGTTTTTCAGAATGCCACCTTCTCAGCTGATTGTATTTGTGCACTCCTTTCTCTCCTGCCTTTCTTTCCATGCTCTGTTTCTCTCTCAGTGTCTTCCTTGACCAAGGGCAGCTCCCACCAAAAGACCCTGTCCTGATTTATTTCCCAATCCACGAGCTACAACAACCATGGGGGAAGTTATGAAGGCTGGCAGTGAAATATCACTGTAGGATCTTGCTCCACTTGGCTTTCAGCCCTTTCTTGAGAGCTTTGTCTTCAAGGGCAGGAAAATCTTTTCCTGGCTGGGAATTGGAATTCCAGACCCTAGGAGTGTGTGCCGTGGATCCCAGAAGGGCATTCCTGAGGCTGGGCATTTCCAGGGTGCTGCTCCTGCCGTGCCTCCCAAGGAGCTGTGCAGAGCCAGGGCACAAGGTCCAGCAGCTCTGTTGTTCTGCAGGGCCACAAGGGCCCCTGGTTCCATGAGTTTCCCTACTGCCAACAGCGGTTCCTTGGTTCCCATGATGCCCTCCTTTTTCACCATGGATATTTGGTGCCATGAAGTTCTTCAGTGTCACAATGGCCTCCCTCGCTCCATGAGCTTCCGCAGTGTCACAATGGACTCCTTGGATGGGCATTGTCACCATGGACCATTGGCTAAATGCAGCCCTGCTGGTTCCCCATGGACTCCTTGGTTCCATAAGGTTCTGGGGGTGTCTCCATGGTCTCCTTGGATCCACAGTGTCACAATCGACCACTGGATCCACGTGGCCCTGCTGTGTCACCATGGCCCCTTGGTTCCATGGGACTCGAGTGTCACAATTGACTCCTTGCTTCCACGTCACTTCCTCACTGCAAAAAAGGGCCTCTTCGTTCCATGAGGAAGACAAAAGTTTTGTAGAAACAAGGAAAAATCCTGCTTAATACACCTGGAAATATTTGTTTGCATTCAAGAGAGATGTTAACAGTGAGGATGGCAGCAGCAGCTTCCATCTGCAACAGAGATCCAGGGAAAGGACAGGGACAGAGAATTCAGCTGCAAGACTCAGAGAATTCTTCTCCCAGAGATCATTTCTGCTCACACTTTCCCTTGGAGAGGAGAAAGGTGACACCATTCCAGGTAGCCTGGACTGAGCAGGTGGTTCCTGAGTGGTGTTTGTTGCTCAGGAAACCTGTTCAGGCTTTTCCATTAGTTCTGGTTTGAAAGAAAAACTAGAGAGAGACTTCAAGTCAGAAATACAATTTATTAGGAAAAGAAAACAATAAAAGAAACCAATATGCATGTAATAATAAAAAAGAAAAACCACTCAAAAAGTCAGAGTACAACCTGAGACCCTGTTGGTCAGGGTGTTGGTAACAGTCAGCTGGAATGGTGGCTGCAGTCCTCATGGCGGGGCAGATGTTGTTCCCTTGAAGCAGCGATCCTGTAGAAGGGTATAGTCCTCCTCTGAAAATCCAGTGGAAAAGGAAATTTCTGGGAAATTTAGTGGAAAGGCAGCATGTTCTGTCCCAAACCCCAGATTATATCCAGATGGGGATGCCTAGCTCCTGCTCCTTGGGCAGAGCATCTCACAATGAGCTGATATCATTCTATGAGTCATGGGGTGGGTGCATTAAACAGAAATGGCTCCTGGAGGGAGTTATCTCTGAGTCATGCAGAATGACATTGATGGGCCCATTAACAGGAGATAAGGAATAAAACAATGCCCCTCCTGGTTTAAACTGCTCTTGAGGATGGGAATAGAATACATCTTTATATTGTAACCTATTGTACCCTACCCTTCCATCTATTACTGATGGAAGGGTGGAATGGAAGAACCTCATATTTGGGCCATTTTGTGCTCTGCTGGGAGTTTCCCGAGGGCTGGTAGTGCTGTTGGCTTCAGGAACAGTTTGGGTACTGGCTGTGGGACTGAGGGCTTGGTGAAAAATGAGAACGGTTGTTATTCTTGTATTTACAGTCTTTTGCTACATGTCCAGTTTTCTCGCAGTTGCAACAGTTTCCACTGCCTTTATTAAATTTTGTATTGTGGGGAAGCACATTTGCTGCAACCAGTGCTTCCACTGCACCCTGGCTTGTGGCCTTAGCTAGGCTGGAGTCACGGTCTGAGACTGCTTGGCAAACGCAAGCATCAACCACCTGAATGATGGCTGGCTCAGGGTCAAGGAGGAGGGCATGCAGAACCTTTCTTCAGTCAATACTGGCATTACAGAAAGCTAATTTGCTAATAAAATAATCCCGGACCTTTTGATCATCTACCTGATTTTCCAGTGCTTTCATAAGGTGATCTACAATCTTGATATAGCTCTTGTCCAGGCATTGGCAAACGTCAGTGAAGTCAGTGTTGGGTGTAGAAGCATCAGGTGTTTGGAGGAGGGTGGACCATGTAGCACCTTTGAGATCTTCCAGTATTGACTGGGGGAGGACTTCAGCCTGGTATTTCAGTCTGGTATAGTCCCTTCCCTGGTAATGTTGTCCATTGTGAGGTGTTGTCGCCCTTCTTCCTTAACATAACCTTTTGGTAACTCATTAAGTTTGTTTATCCAAAGTCCTTTCCACAAAATAAACTCAGCAGGTGACAATATAATTTTCGTACACTGTTTTAAATCATACAGTACCATCGTGTGGGCAGTAAATGTTGCATCCAGCAAATTGTTAAAATAGGGAGAACCCCTCCAATAATCTTTTGTGGCCTTTACTAAATCCTTCATTTCCCTGTGGGGAATAGATTCCCATTTAGGTTTTGGCCCCTGCTTATACTGCACAGGTGCCACCTGAATCTTGGATACTACTTCCCAGTCTCCCTCCTTTGCAGCTTTTCTTCGCATCCTCTGCCAAGAATCCTCGGACTCATCCTCAGTCTCAGATAAGCTATCATTCTCTTCCTGTGTGGAGGAAGCAGGTCTACTGGCAGAGGCACAGGGCATTCGGCCAACTGGCAACACCCTGTGTTGAAGGCCTTTGGTAGCAAAACTGGCTTCCTTCCAGTTGGCCCCATGTCCAGTTCCAGGGGCGGAACCCAACGTCAAGGTGGGACCTGTCACAGGGGAGGTACCCAGAGCAAAGGCGGGAAATGGGGATGAAGGCATGAGGGAATCTAAAAAGGCGGTTTCTCTAACAGGAGCATTGCCATCTTGTGATTTATAGGAAGGGGGATTAGGATCAGGGGATGAAGGAATGTGGACAAGGGAATATCTCAGGGCAGCATGGCCACTACCACCCTGAGGTGAGGACAGAAAAGGAGAGGAGATGGCAGGCAGCAGATGGCTTGTCTGTGCCAAAGGATGGGCTCCGTCTCCCATCCTGTTCTAAGGGAACGTGGGTTCGGGAACCTGGGGGGCGGGTTGAATAAACCAGGACAAAGGGTTGGAACCATGAACTCATGAAACGATCCCATAAATTGACTGAAACAATGGATAAAATTTCCCACCTTTTAAAACCCCTTGTGTTTGTAAAATATAAAGATTTTCCTCAAGACAATCCCAAAACAGTAACTGATAGAATCAACAGAGATATCAGGAAGCTCCTCAAATAACCATGAACAATACCTTTTAAACTCCCCTCAGAAAATTAACTACCCTCTAAATTTAAAGGTCTCCAAAACTTTACAAAAACATCCTTTTCAGCTTGGGAATGAGTATTTCCCATAGCTGCCCCCAATGGAAGAGGGAATTCCCACCCACAGGAACAGAAAATTAAAACCCCGAACCCCTGGCAGCTCTCTGCTACTCAGTCACTCACTCTCAGTCTCACAGGCACAATCTTCAGCCAAAGTGGGGCTTGTGGGGCTGTCAGTGAAGTTTGTCCCATGGATCTTGAAGGGATGGTCAACTTCCACTTCAGTGAGATTTGATAAAACTCTAGTCTCACTTCAGGGTGGTGGCTGACCCAAAGGCGTACAGCTTCCAGTGACATCTGGCTGGCAGGATCACTGCTGAAGATGCTCACAGGAACCTCAATGAATCTGGTCCCTGTTCGGGTGCCATGTGTAGAATTGTGGCTCTACTGAGGCCCTTGGAGTGTCCAGCACTCATGAGCCCAAACCTCACTGCTGCCTTAGAAAGCTGACAGAATGGGGAGCATGGGTCTTCATATGATCTCCAGCAAACTGGGTTTATTGGTACAGGAACAGGGTACACAGCTGAACAGGCTCCTGGGACAAAGACAGGGTGTAGGCTGAGGGAACAGGGCCTTATATGGGGTAGTGAGGGTGGAACTGAGGGTCAGGGTCCAATGGATAGGGGGGAAAATGGTGCAGAGGAGGGCTCAGAGGTCAGGTCAGCCAATAGGGAAACCAGGGTGAAGGAATGCAGCAAACTAGGGCCAATGGAGGGACAGAGAGAGAAGAACATTCTAGGACTATACAAACGTGGGCAATAGGAGTTGAACTAGGGTAATTAGGCCAATGGGCCAATGGGGTAACATAATGTGACATGAATCATGTGTCTGCAAAGACCAATGGGAGAAGAAAGCATCTCACCCTAACCTGAAAGCCTATTCCTCTTATCTGGAACCAGTCCTCCATGTCTAGGGGACTGAGACTCTGATGGTAGGCCTCTGGGCCTCCACACACCCTCACATCTGGCCCAGGGCAGGTCTAGAGTGATCTTGGTGGCACGTGGGCTTGGCATACACGTGAGGAGTGTGTCTGTATTCAATGGAGAACTCAGGAGTTTTAGATTACTAAAATACAAAAAGAAAACCCCTCTTTGCCTGAGTGCCTCCAGTTCTCCAAGCTAAGCTGGCCTCAAGTAACAGAGGAGGGACAGGATGGGGTTGGCGAATGTGGAGTAAGGTGGTCCACAGAGGGTCAGACCTCAAGGCACAGCTTCTCTGATCAGGTCAGACCACTTGAGAAGAGTCCCTGCATCACCATGAGTCACTGAATAATGTGATTACCTCTGCTCTAAAGAGAACAACATACCATTAAAACAGGAATGTGGATTTATTAGAAACTCTTTGAAATATTTCTCCATAACTATATAAGAAGAAATTCCTAGTGATTTGCACAACAGAAGATGGAAATCAAGGCAGGGCCATGGTTTCTGAGGACTTGCTTGATCCTTATGAGCCTCGTGGTGCATTTGGAGCTGAGCCCTGGAACCTCAGGATCTGAGAAGAGATTGCACAAACCTTTCCAGGAGTCACAGACAGACAAAAACCCCAAAGTGTCTTCAGGCATGAATGTGTCCCTCTGAGGTACATTCTCAACACAGGCTCCTCATGGACTCCTTGGAGGAGAGAATTGGAGGCCAGGATGGCATGAAATCCTCTCAGAGACTCAGTGCAGAAAGGAAAATCCAGAGTACCTTAAAAACCTTGAGTATCTCAAAGTATTAATGAGCACTACTGGGTGTCAGTACAAAGCTCTCAAGGGACTTGTTAAAGCAGAAAACTGGGGCCATGATTGCACAAAGCTCTCACAGAGTCTGTATCAAAAGGGAACCACCAAGTACCTTAAAAAATCTGAAGTACCTTGAAGTATTAATGAGCCCCACTGAGTGTTGTTACTGACAAAGCCTCTCCAGAGACTAATTACAGCAGATAATTGGGGGCCATGATTGCACAAACCTTTCAGAGACTCCAAGACAAAAGCAAAACCCAAAGTCCTTTGAAAAACCTGCAGAGAGGCTCCTGGCCCAGAGGCAGCTCCTGGCAAGGGCAGCGCTGCAGAGAGACAGCTCTGCCGTGGAGCAGCTCCTGTGCACAGCCCACCAGGGCTGGGGCACTGCCTGCAGCCACCCCAGGCACAGTACAGGGGCACAGAGGGGTTAAACTCAGCCTGGGCTGGGAGCACAGAGCAGAGCTCACTCAGGGCTCACTAGAGCAGAAATCAGCCCAGGCTTGAAACAGTCATTCCCCAGCTGTGGGAAGAGAAGCTGCAGTTCCTGCAGGGATCTCCTGGAACTGGCACATCCCACAGCTTTTAGGACCTTTCAGGAGGACTCTCAGAGCTGCTCCAGGGCAGGGCTGTGGCCCTAGGGCAGGGCTGGCTTTCCCTGCTGCCCAGCCCAGGCACAGCCCAAAGCAGCTCCTGTTGCCAGGCTCTGCTGCAGGGCTGAGCAGCCGGGGCTGCAGCCAGGGGTGCCCAGGGCTGTCCTGCAGAGCAGGGTCCTGTGGCCCAGGGCGCTGTGCTGGGGCAGGGACTCTGCTGCCTGCCAGGGACAGCTCTCAGCCGGCCCAGGGAGCTGCTCCCAGCACTGGGGAGAAGCTGTGGGGGGAAGGAGCCACCCTGAGCAGGGCAGGGGCTGCCGCTGAGAGGGGCTGGGTGGGGCAGGGCTGTTTCCAGCTCCAGACCAGCCTGGGTACAGCTCCAGAGGACACTTCCCAAAGAAGGTAAGTCAGGGATTGCTGTAAAGGTCAGGAGCTTTCCTGAGAGTCTTTCGATTTCCTGCTTGGAGAAGGATGGGAAATTTGGGGTGATGACAAAAAGATTTTTGCTTTTTATACATTCTGAATGTATTCATAGTTCTGTAAATTACTATTATATAGTTATAAAACTATAATCCTTACTCTAATAAACTCTTCACTAACTCTATTAAACTACTATTACATACTTATATAGCCATAATCCTTAATTAGCTCTAGTATGTTTCCTAACCTTTCTCTTAGATTTTAGAAAAATAGACATTTTAGACTGTCTAAATATGTTCTTGAAATACTGTGTAGTCTTATTATCAGGAAGAGGACCTATAGGAACATTTATTTAATTGACCAGAATGTGAACAGTCACAACAAATATTTTTGGCAAAGAAGCCTTTGGACCTAATCCAACAGGTTGTACCAGGGGTGTGTAACTAGGGAAACTGAATCTCCTATTGGATTTTCCTGTTAAATATCCTAATTAATCATCCTTAATAAATCATTGAAATTAGGCCCCGGATATGCCCCATCCCCACTGGGACACCTGGAAGCTTCCAATAAATGTCTGGTTTTTACTTTTCTGTTCTAATACTGTTGCAAGTGGGTTTTTTTTTTTTTTCTCTTTGGATTATAGACAACAGGGGGATGAGAGAAGCAGAACAGGAATTGTAATCAGAGATTCACAGAACATTCTGAGTTGAAAGGGACACACAGGATCATCCAAGGAATGTTTGAACATTTACAGAGACTCCAGAACTGTAACTTTGGGTGGTCAGTCTCTCTGCTGGGAGACTCCCAAAGGGCCCTCAGCCACTCCTCAGCCCTGGACAGCAGCAGCATCACCTTTGCAGGGCCCAGCAGGGCTCTCCTGAGCTGCCCTTGCCCAGCTGCACACAGAGCCTGCCCCAGCCAGGGCCCTGCACACAGGCAGGTATCTGTAGGGCCGGGGCCAGGGCACACAGGCTGGGATGGGTTCTGTGAGCGCTGGCAGGGACAAGGCTCCTCTCGGGAGGGAATGTCAAGGCCCAGGGAGATGCTCAGGGAAGGAGAGGGGGCTGAAGAGAGCAGTGCTGGGGGGCAGGATGAAGGCACTGTTGGTGTGTGGGAGGTGCCAGGCACAGCTGGGCATGGAAACACTGTCCTGAGTGCCCGGCTGTCTCTGCCCTGACCTCTCAGGCACAGCACCACAACATCTTCTCTTGGTTCTGCCCTGCCCTGATATTGTCCCTGTTATCTGCTGCTCTCAGGGAGGCTCTGGCATTTGCAGCAGCTGAGTCAGGCACTGCCCTTGGCATTCCTGCCAGGCAGGGCTGTCCATGGGAATGGGGTGTCCAAGCTTTCCTGGCACCTGTGGGGCTGTGGGCAAAGCAGTCCATGGGAAAGGGGAATGAGCTGAGCCCCCTGCCTGAGATCCCATCATGGGCACAGCCAGGGATCTCCTTGCTGTGCCCTTCCAAGCTCTGAGCTGCCCTCCTGGGTGCAAATGTGTGCCAGAGCCTCTGGGAGTTCCCTGAATGTCCCACGGGGAAGGGCAGAGCTGCCAGAGCTGAGGAAATGCTGCTGGGTATGCCAAGGGAGCCGAGAATGTCCTTGGCACAAGGGGGTGCTGAGACCTTGCCCAGAGACCTTTAGAGAGGATGAGACATTCAGGGATCCCTCTGCTCTGGGCAGGGTCTGGTTTATCCCAGGGAGACCCAGGAGTGTGATTGTGCTCTGATTGCAGTCAAAGGTGCAAAGCCAGGGCAGCTGGGAACAAACCCATCCAGCCCCTCACCTTCCCTCAGCCACAGGGAACCATTTGCCTCTCTCATCTCGCAGTGGCAAACTCTGAGTGCAGCAGAAATGCTGGGGATTTCTGACTCAGAGAGCCATGAAAGATGTGTGGGTAGGAAAACAATTCCTAAAACCAACTCCTGCCATCCATGCCTTATAGAACTGGGAGTGTAGATGCTACCAAGCCTTTCTGCATTCAGAGTGATTCCTTTGACAAATCCTGAATATCCAGACTTGTCCCTCTGCCCCATGGCCACAAACCCAGGGCAGCAGGGCAGAGATGGCTCCTCAAGAGCCCCCATGCACAGGCATGGCTGCTCCTGGCACACTCAGCCAGCACAACGGGAGCTCAGGCAGGGACCTGGGTGAAGGTTTTCCCAGAGCAGGAGCAAGGCTGGGTGAGTCCCAGCAGGACAGTCGTCAGGGAATGGCCCAGGTTTGGCTCAAAGCAGCTTCTCCTCACTTGTCACGTCTTTTTTCCATTAACAGGTCCCCAGGTGCAGCTCCAGCAAATGTCCAACAGCATCTCCATCAGGCACTTCCTCCTGCTGGCATTGGGAGACACGCGGCAGCTGCAGCTCCTGCACTTCTGCCTCTTGCTGGGCATCTCCCTGGGTGCCCTCCTGGGCAACGGCCTCATCATCAGCACCGTTATCTGCAGCCACCACCTGCACACACCCATGTTCTTCTTCCTGCTCAACCTGGCCCTCATCGACCTGGGCTCCATCTGCACCACTGTCCCCAAAGCCATGTGCAATTCCCTCTGGGACACCAGGAACATCTCCTACACAGGATGTGCAGCACAAGTCTTTCTGGTTTTCTTCTTTCTTGGATCAGAGTATTACCTCTTGACCATCATGTGCTATGACCGCTATGTGTCCATCTGCAAAC
The DNA here is from genome assembly GCF_028551555.1 of Melozone crissalis. Lineage (NCBI taxonomy): Eukaryota > Metazoa > Chordata > Aves > Passeriformes > Passerellidae > Melozone > Melozone crissalis. The sequence goes on along the minus strand of NW_026535893.1, from coordinate 1,373,169 downwards.
CCCTGCACTACGGGACCCTCCTGGGCAGCAGAGCTTGTGCCCACATGGCAGCAGCTGCCTGGGCCGGTGCCTTTCTCAATGCTCTGCTGCACACAGCCAATACATTTTCCCTGCCCCTGTGCCATGGCGATGCCCTGGGCCAGTTCTTCTATGAAATCCCTCAGATTCTGAAGCTCTCCTGCTCACACTCAAGCCCCAGGGAACTGACGCTTCTTGCTGTTAATATATGTGCTGTACTTGGGTCTTTTGCATTCATTGTTTTCTCCTATGTGCAGATCTTCAGGGCTGTGCTGAGGATCCCCTCTGAGCAGGGACGGCACAAAGCCTTTTCCACTTGCCTCCCTCTCCTGGCTTTGCTCTCCCTGTTTGTCAGCACTGGTGTATTTACCTATCTGAAGCCCCCCTTCATGTCCTCCCTATCTCTGGATCTGGCCCTGTCAGTTCTGTACTCAGTAGTGCCTCCAGCCCTGAACCCCCTCATCTACAGCTTGAGGAACCAGGAGCTCAAGGCTGCAGTGTGGAGACTGATGACTGGATGGTTTTAGAAACATTAAACTGCTGGCCAATTTCTGCAAATAACTTGTAATAAAAGTTTTCTTCGAGGTTTCTTGTTGGTTTGGTTGTAGTGGTATTTTTTGCTTTGTTTTAGGTATTCATATTGTCCAGACAAAAAAATGCAACTGTTTGTACCATTTTTCATTTTGTTTCTCTCCACCTTCCCTGTGAACACAGATTGTGTCAATGCAATGCTCTAGGTGGCTGTAAATGAACTAAAGGATCTCCCAGCAGAGCTTTCTGCAGAGATGCCCTTTTGTTGCCTTCCCTGGAGCTGCAGCAGCAATGTCTGTGTGCAGAGCTGGGGGCAGATCAGTGCTGGCCCAGCAGCTGTGCCCCGCAGCAGCAGCACTTGGTGTTGCCAGTGCTGCTGCCGTGGCCCTGCCCCACTGCCCTGGTGGCCCTGGTGTTGCTGCAGGGCCTGAGTGCTCTTGGGACTGGGCAGTGGGGGTGGCAGTGCTGGGGCTGCAGTGGGGACAGGCCATGGGCACTGCTGTGGCAGCGCTGACGCCTCAGGCCAGGGCCTGGGGGCTCCAGGCTCCTTGCCCAGGCTCTCTCAAGAACACGGCCAGGCCAATGCTCAGCACAGAAAAGCCCCGTGAGCAGCCCCAGGCTGGCCGTGGGCAGGCTGGGGGCAAACAGCATGGCTGTTGCTCTGCAAGGGCCCTGGGACAGAAGGGAAGGAGCAGCAGAGCAGGGGCTGATCCATCCCCAGTGCACTGCACAGCCCAGGGCAGCATCCCAGAGTGTCCTCATGGAGCTGCCAACAACATACCCCCTCTGCAGCCCTGGCCTCTCCCCCAGCTCACACAGGTGCCCCATCCTTGCAGGCACAGACACAGCAGCACTGGCTCAGCAGCCCCTGTTTGCATTGCACAGAGCAGGGGGAGCACCCCCATGCTGTTGGTGTGGGGACGTGAACCTGAGGGAGCAGAAATGCCATCAGCCCCTGGGGCCAGCAAGGGCTGGGGGACACCAGGGAAACCACCCAGGTTTGTGGTGGCCTCTGCAGTCAGCCAAAATGTTTGTTCCCATGAGCTGGGTTTCCTGTCCCACTGCAGATGCTGTTGTTCAGAGCTAGGGCTGCCTGGCACCCACCCCCAAACTGCCCTGAGCATTTCCTTGACTTCACCTTTGCTTTCTTTATTACTCTTCTTGCTACAAATTTCTTCCTGTTGCCCAGCCCTGTTCCTCCCCTGGAAACAGCCCATCCCTGTTTGCCCTTTCCTCTCTGGCCCCACTCCCCATTGCAGTTCCTGACTTGGCTCCATGGGAACGTCCCTTGAGGAGCAGGATCATCCTACAAGTGCTGCAGGAATTCTCTGCAGGCTCCTGCAGTGCCTGGAGCTGCTCCCTTGCCAGAGGCACCCCAGGCCAGGGGGCCACATCTGGGCTGCTGTGTCTGGCTCTGGGGCTCCCTGTTCTGGGCAGTGAGGAGGAGCTGCAGAGGCTCTGCGGGACTGACAGGATGGGCTTTGGGGCTGGCAGGAGAAGCTGAGGGACCTGGGCTGCTGGAGCTTCTGAAGGGGAGGCCCAGGGCTCATCCTGCAACTGCTCCAAGGGTGATTTCAGAGAATCCCAGAACCAGCAAGGGTGGAATAGACCTTGAAGATCATCAAGTCCAACCTGTGCCCTGACACTGCCTTGTATCCCCTGGGCCTCCTCTTCTCCAGGATAAACAACCCCAGCTCCCTCAGCCGCTCTTAACAGGGCTTGTGTTCCAGACCCCTCCCGAGCCTTGTTGCCCTTCTCTGGACGTGCTCCAGTCCCTCCATGGCCTTCCTAAATTGGGGGCCAGAACTGGACACAGCACTCGAGGTGCTGCCCAACCAGTGCTGAGCACAGAGGAAGAATCCCTGCTTAGGTCCTGCTGGCCACGCCATTCCTGATCCATAGGAGTGCCAGGGGTTGGATGAGGGAAATGGTGAGGAGCGGGTCGGGACAAACTGTGACTGATTGTCAGTCATGAAGGATCTTGGTTTTCCTATCTCTCCAGACTGCTTTAGAAGTACTGGGGATCAATGTCAATTGGACATTGCTGATATCAATCTACAAACAGGAAAGGAAAACTTAGGAGGTCAAATACTTCTCTCTGCATTGTTTTCAATATAGTCTATTCACTTTGAATACAATTCTGAAATCTAATTAACCACAGAAGAATTGAAAACTTACCATATTCCTTGGGGCTTTTCTTGTCTGTTTTGAACAAATATTTATGACCCTTTTTCAGTGAATTCCTGAACAGAAGAGCTCAAGAAAGAAGAGGCCTCTAGAGGAATAAAATTCATCAGCAACCCCCAAGTGGCTGAGGGTCCATCCCAATCAGAGAAGCAATGAACAGAAATGGGCACAGCTTTGTGGCTGCCCCAGCTCTGGGATGGGCCCTGGGCCTGGAGGAGGAGTAGCTCTTGAGGGCCCCAGGGCCGGGGCTCTTGTGCTGCCCCGGGCAGATGGGATGGCAGCAGGGGCTGCAGAGCCCTCAGCACCTCAGCCTGAGGGGAGCAGGGCATCCAGGGAGCCTCCTTTGGCCTTGGCCAAGCACCTTCCCCCATGGCTGGGGCTGAGTCCTGTGGCAGCTGCAGCTGCTGCTGTGCTCTTGCCAGGGGCTGAGGCCGTGGGGCCAGTGCCCAGAGCAGCCTGGCCTGAGCAGAGCTGTGGGGCCAGAGCCAGCTGGGCTGGGCTGGGGAGAGGCCCTTGGTGCTGCCCAGAGCTCAGGGCAGCTGGCAGAGCTTGCAGGGAGCTGGGCTGGGCTCAGAGAGCCTGGCCCAGAAACCATCAGTGTCCATCTCAGCCTGGCTGAGCGTGGAGGGGCCAAGAAGAGCAGCCCAGGTTCTGCAAGTTCTCTGGGTGGGAGCTGAGCTTGTGACCCCTGAGCCCATCCAAGTGCTGGGTCTGCACCTCCAGCTCCAGAGGAGATGTGACAGATTGGAGCAGACACAAATAATTCCTCTTGGATTCTTTATTGTGTTTGCTTACACAGGTGACCTGGATCCATATGTACACAAGGTGTTTTGTGTCAGATAACACTGGGAGAGTGCTATGAATAGTATTTTTTAGCTGAAGATAACGTTTCATGCATAATACACAATAAGGGAAAAAAACCACATATGATCAGAAGAGCATCTGAGTTTTTAAGAGCATGAGACTCATTGATGTCCATTTCAGTCAAACCTGTTCAAATACTTTCCTTGAGATGAGAGGTGACCACCAGAGATCAAGGCCAGCCAGAGCTCTCTGTCCTGGCAGCTTTTGTGTGTGAGAACCCTTGCATATAGGGAATTTTTCAGGGGGATTATCAGTTTTGGCCATGGGCACCTTGAAGGATGGACAGTTCTCTTCCACAGGAAGTAAAGCACAGAGCCCCAGTTCTCCAGGGGTGATGAGAGGCAGCCCTCAACATTCTAAGATCAGCTGCACCTGTCAGGTGGGCCCTGGGAAGCAAAGCCAGCCAGATGTCTTTCATTTTCCCTTGGTTCTGTGGGGGCCAACAGTGTCCCAATATTCTCCTTGCTTCTGCAGTGTCACAATGGCCCCGTGCTTCCATGAGACCCTGCACGGTCACAGTCGCTCTTTGGTTCCATGGGGCCCCACAGTGTCACAATACTCTCCATGATTCCATGGGGCCTTGCAATTCCACAATGCTCTCCATGAATCCACGGTGCCCTGCAGGATCACAACGGCCCTTTGGTTCCATGAGGCTCTGAAATGCAGCAATGGCCTCTTGGTTCCACAAAGCCCTGCTGCTTCACACTGGGCCCTTGGGACCATGCGGGCCAGCAGAGCCACAGTGATGACCTTGGTGCCATGAGGCCCCTTAGTGTCACAATGGTTCCCTGGATCCATGAGACCCTGAAGTGTCACCATGGTTCCACAGAAAGGGAACTTCAGAGCCCCAGTGGTCTTGGAGCTGATGAACGGCAGCCACCAGTGGCCAAGGCCAGCCAGATCTGTCTGCCCTGGCAGCTTTCATCTGGAAGTAATGGAATAAATATCTTGGATTCTGTATCTAGGGTATACGGAATTTTGGGGTCAGAATCCCAATTTCAGCCATGAGTGCCTGGATGAGAAGGCCAGTTCTTTCCCCAGGGAAGGAAAGCACAGAGCCCCAGTGTTTCTGGGGCAGACTAGAGGCAACCACCAGATGCCAAGGTGAGTCAGGCCTGTCTGTCCTGGCAGCTTTTGTCTGGGAGAAACCCTTGCATGAAGGGAATTTTGGAGAAGTACCAATTTTGGCCATGGGTACCTGGGCAGGAGAGATGGTTCTTTTCAATAGAAGGGAAAGCCCAGAGCCCCAGTGTTTCAGGGACACATGAGAACAGTGACCAAAGCATGCTGAGGTCAGTTGAGCCAGTCAGGCCAAGCCAACCAGAGCTGTTACCTGTTTCCTTGAATCCCTAAGGCCCCACAGTGTCACAATGGCGGTGTCAAATTGGATACAGCTGTGTCACACTGGCCCCTTGTTTCCATGGGGCCTCACCGTGTCACAGGGGTCTCCTTGGTATAGCAGTGTCACAGTGGACCCTTGGTTCAATGGGACCCTGCAGTGTCAGAAGGGTCTCCTTGGTTCCACAAGGTCCTGCAGAGCCCCTTGGTTCAATGAGGCCTTGAAGTGTCATAATGGTGTCCAGTATTCCATGAGGCCCTGCAATGTCACAAGGAACCTTTGGTTCCATGAGTCCCACATTGCTCCATGAATCCTTTGTTTCATGAAGCCCTGTAGTGTCACAATGGTCTCCTTGGTTCCATGAATCCTTGATTCCATGGAGCACCACAGTGTCAATATGGTCCCATTGGATCCACCGGGCTCCACAGTGTAACAATGGACCTTTGGTTCCCTGAGGTTCCACTGCATCGCAATAGACATTGGTTCCATGAGGTTCCTCAGTGTCTCAATGGCCCCTTGGCTCCATTCGGCCCCACTGTGTCACAGTGGCAGGTGGTTCCATGAGGCCCCACAATGTCAAAATTGTCTCCTTAGTTCTGTGAAGCCCTACAGAGCCACAATGGATCGTTGATTCCATGAGCTTTCACACTCAACAATGGTCTGAGCTCCACAGCATGGATCCTTTGTTCCATGAGGTTCTATAGCATAACATGATTACCTCGATTTCAGAAGGTTCTACAGTGTCACAATGGACCATTGGTTCCATGCAGCCCCAAACTCTCACAATGACCCCATGGCTCCATGAACTTCCATACTGTCAGCAATGGTCTCCTGGGTTCCACGAGGCCTTGCTCTGATACAATGGACTTTTGGTTCCATGGGGTTCCACTGCGTCACAATAGACCCTTTGTTCCATGAGGTTCCAAGTGTCACAGCTGCATCCTTGGATCTGTGAGCCTCTGCTGTCACCAAATGGCCAAAATATCAGGATAAGACTCCTTAACACTAATTTGGTGTTTAAGAGAGCATAATTTATTCAGGCCTGAGGTCCAGTGGGTGATAACTCCTTACGTGATCACATGATTCTACCAGTGTATAGCTTATATACACTCACTATGTCTATATTAAAATTTACCCATTTCCATAAAACAAACCCCAAGTTCCCAGATTCAGTCCTAGCTTTTTCTATCACTTCAATCTTGAGCCAGATGTCTTCATCTTCTCTTCCACCCATTCCTGCTGGGAAAGCAGCCTCTGAATGCTTTGTTTCTCTGCTGAAAGTTCAAAGGCACAGTAAAAATTGAATTAAACCTTTTGATATCAAGGCCAAGGCTTTATGTGGGCAGGCAGAGGCAGGCAGGAGGCAGAGCTGCCAGCAAAGGAAGGGCCCAGCCAGGTGGGGCAGCTGGGGGATGCCGACAGTCTGCAGGGATAGAGGTGCAGGGCAGGGACACCGTGGTACAGCCTGGGCTGCACAGGGCACAGGGATGGGCAGCAGCTGCAAGACAGCCCTGCCAGAGCCAACTTGGGCAGCACTTTGGCCATGGCAGACACAAAAAGCACCAAAGCCCCAGAGGGTCATTAAAGTCCCTGTGCTGTGTCTGTGCTGCTGAGCTGGGCTGGGGTCCTGGCCCAGAGGCAGCTCCTGGCAAGGGCAGCACTGCAGAGAGACAGCTCTGGCCAGGAGCAGCTCCTGTGCACAGCCCAGCAGGGCTGGGGCACTGCCGGGGCCCCTCAGGGACCCCAGCAGGGCACAGACAGAGCTCACAGGGGCTCAGTATTGGCAGGGGCTGTGGGATGTCCCAGAGGGCCCTGTGTCACAGCAGCTCCTCTGGGTCTGTGTCATAGAGGCACAGAGCAGCTGTGATGTCAGCAAGGAGCTGTGTGACAGCACAGAGTGGGCTGTGTGAGGTCACACATTGGGCTATGACATCATAGAGTTTGTTGTGAGAGGTCACTAAGCAGCTACAACATCATGGAGGGGATTCTGTGACATCACAGAGCAGGCTGTGACATCATGGCATGACTGTATGACATGATAGAGTTGCTTGTGAGGTGAAAATGTGTGCTGCGACATTACAAAGTGTCAGTATGACATCACAGAGAGGGTTTTGTGATATCACTGAGGGGGTTGTGACATCATAGAGGAGGGTGTGACATCACAGAACAGACTGTGACAGCACAGGGTGACTTTGTGACATCACAGAGCAGATGTATCACATCATAGAGTGACATAACAGAGATGGCTGTGTGACATCACAGATGGCTGTGTGACATCACAGAGTGGGCTGTGACATCACAGGATGGTGTCTGACATCACAGGAGCTGTGTGAGGTCACTGGGGTGGTCACTCTGCCCTGGCCCCCCTCACAGCTCCCCCCAGAGCAGTCCAACCCTGCTCGTGCACAGCGGGGTCCCCTGTCCCCTCGGGTCCCCCTGTCCCCGGCCCCACAGCCTCCCCCAGAGGATGTTCCACGAGATCGACCCCAGAGCCTGACACAGAAACAAAGCAACAACAAAACCAAACAAAATCTGGGCAATCAAACCAGAAAGGAACCAAGAACTGTACCTGTTGCAGGGGATGAATGGAGGGAGGGAGACAGACAAAAGGACACTAAGGGCAAGGATAAAAGGAATACAGCCCAGAATGTTAACAGCGCTCAAACTTAACAGGACTTAACTCATACCTTAAATTCAACTGATACCTTCAACTTCACAATTTAGCAAAAGAACAGTTTCAACAATACTTAACCTAACCTAAAACCTATGACTTAGCAATTTAACAGAGGAATAACACTTAATAATATGTAACTTATATAATAACTTAAATTAAACTTAAGAACTTAGCAAAAGAACAACTCTTAGCAGCATTTAACTTAGCTTAGACTTTGTGACATAACCTCAAATACAGGCCTGACTGACTCAGCTATCTAAGGCATTCAAGCCCCTCAGAGAGCAGCATTTCTGCCACATTTCCCCAGCACAGGCACACCTGTGTGCGCACAGACACCAAGAGTCAGTGCAAGGCACCTGTGAGAAATTCCCCTGAGGGCAGGCAATGCTCCCTGTGGATCCTTTGCCATCTCCCCAGTGGGCAAAGGTTTGAGCCTGGAGGAGTGGGGGGATCGGCCCAGGCTCCGTCGTTGTTCGGGATCCCCGAGTGCAGCAAATGGGAGATTTCCTGGCTGGGAGAGGCCCCACTCAGAGGGAGTCACTGGCCCAGGAGAGCTCCAAGGGCTCTTTTTGGAGCGCTGTTTGTAGGGCCCCAAGAGAGGGCCTTCAGTCACAGCAATGGCTCATCCTGGCTGCCCTTGGCATCAGCAGCTTTCTTTGGCTGTGTGAGAACAGGGATGCTGTGCCACTGAGGGAACAAAAACAGTTCCCAGGGCTGCTGCTAAAGGAACCAGGAGCTGGTTGGGCAGCAGCAGTGGCTGGAGCAGACAGTGTTTGTGATGAGCTGCAGAGGAGCTGAGTCCAGGGGCGGTTGGCCAAGGCTGAGGCCCAAGGAACATTTCTCAGCTGGCAGGGCGGCCTGAGAAGGGGAGGGGGGAATGCAGCAGCACAGGGCCCATGGAACCAAGGGACAATTGTGACACTGTGTGGCACTGTGAGACCAAGGGATCATTGTGACACTGTGGGGGCCTGTGAGACCAAAGGACGACTGTGACACTGTGGGACCTTGTGAGACCAAGGGACCACTGTGACACTGTGGGACCTCATGGAATCATGGAGACCACTGTGACATTGCTGAGCCTCATGGAACCAAGGGGACTGTTCTCACACTGTGTGGCTCCATGAAATGTAGGGTTCATTGTGACACTGGGAGGCGTCATCAAACCAAGGGTCCATTGTGACACTGCGGGGAGTCCTCAAACTGTGGAGATCATTATGACACTTTGGGGTGTCATGGAACCAAGGGGCCATTGTGACACTGCAAGACTCCACGGAGCCAAGGGTCCAAACTGTGACATTGCAGGGCCTCATGGAACCATGGAGAGACCATTAGGACACTTCACAGCCTCATGGAATGAAGAACACCATTGTGACACTGAGGAGCACCATGGAATAATGGAAACCATTGTGACACTTTGAGGCCCCATGGAATGAAGAACACCATTGTGACACTGAGGGGCACCATGGAATCATGGAGACCATTGTGACACTTTGAGGCCCCATGGAATAAGCAAAGCATTGTGTCACTGGGAGGCCTCATGGAACCAGTGAGACCACTGGGACCCTGGAGGTCCCCACAGAAACCAAGAGGACCATTGTGATACTGTAAGGCCTCGTGAAACCAAGAGGCCTTTGTGACATTGCAGGGCTGCCTGGAACCAAAGGTCCAGTGTGACATTGCAGGCCCTCATGTCATCAATGGTCCATTGTGACACTGTGGAGCCAAAGGAGGGCAAACCCTCAGGGTCCTAAGGTTCATTCTGACATTGCAGGCCTTGTGGAACAAAGGAGTCACATGACATTGTGGGGCCTGGGGAACCATGGAGACCACTGTGACACTGCAAGGCCTCATGGAATCAGTGGGACCATTGTGAGACTTCAGGGCCTTGTGGAGCCTACAGGATATTGTGACACTGCTGGACCCCATGGAAACAAGACACCAATATGTCACCAACATTTTTTCATAAAAATCCTTTCTTTGGGATCTTTCCTCGTCTGGGAAGCTGAGGCCCCAGAAGAAGAATGTAAACACTTGTTATCTGATGCTGTGGAATGTAGCAGGTGCACCTATGATTGGCCCATGTTCCATGTTTACAATTAAGGGCCAATCAGGACCAAGCTCTCTGGGACAGATTCACAGAGAGCTCTCTTGTTTATTGCTATTCCTATTCTTTTCTTAGCTTAGCAGCTTCTGAACTTTTCTTTCTATTCCTTTTAGTATAGTCATAATGTACTATATATCATGAATTAATAAATCCAGCCTTCTGATCATGAAGCCAAGATTCTCGTCTATCTCTTCACCCCTGAGGAACCCTTGCAAAGCCATGTAACACCATTATGGCACTGTGGGGCCTCATGGATCCAAGGCACCATTGTGACACTATGGGGCCCCACAAAACCAAGGGAAGATGGAACAGGTCTTGCTGGTTTGGCCTCCCAGGGGCCACCTGACTGGTCCAGCTGACCTTGGAACATTAAGACTCTCTTGCCATCTGCTTCTGAAACACTGTCCTTCTCCTCCAGGCACTCATGGGCAGAATTGGGATTTCACCTCCAACATTCCCTGTTGTGACAGACTGGAGGAGATTGTTGGCTCAAAACATTTTTGCACAGGGGAGGAAGGGGCAGGTCCAGCCTTGCCCTGCCCTGGAACTCCAATGCTGCTGTGGCCTGGAACCCCAATCGCCCCAGAGCCTCTATCCCAGCCCAGCAGTGGCTGCCAGTCCCTGGCACAGCACAGGCAATGCTCCACAGCCACCTCTGCAGCCCCCAGCCCAGCTCCTGAGGGACAAAATGAGCCCAAGTCCCACCTAGGGCACGGGCCCAGAAAGACCAAGGGGTATTTAGGGCTGACCACAATGCAAGCACACATCTTGACCCTACCTCCTCATGGAATTTCCATCTGAACACTGCTGGAATCCAGGAGTTGGTACCTCTGTTTGTGCTTCTCTGTATCTTTTTTGCCTTTCTCTCTTTCTGTGTCTTTTCCTTCTATTTCTGTCCTTTTGCAAATTTGAGTAATGTGAAATTAAAATAGCTTAGAATTTGTGAAGTTGAATGGGCCAGGTCAGTGCTTTAAGAAGTGTTCTGTGTTGATTGAATGTCGTATTAAACCTGTTGCTAAAATTTCTCCGATTATCTAAAGTTGCCAGTAAAGGCTTTTTGGTTGTTTGGAGATCCTGAGAATCCCTTGTAGGTATATCTCCAGTGTGTCCAACTCAGAGGAAACAAACAATTGCAATTCCTTTTAAATCTCTCATTGAGAAAGTTTTTTAGTGGATGAGAGTCAGGGCTTGTCTGTCCTGCTGGGCACAGCCCAGGCAGGGCTTTCCCAGCCACATTCCACACTCCATTCCCCAGTTGGAGCCACTGGTGCCTCTGAGTTGTGCTGCCCCAGCCCCAGGGACGCTCTCCTTGTCTGCCCATTCCCCCATGATCTCTGGGCAGGGATGGCCTCAGTGGGGGCTGCTGACATCCTCAGCAACTTGGAGGCTGCTGCTCAATTTTCCTGCTCCAGAGGCTTGTTCAGCCTTCAGCTCTTCAGTGCAGGAATTCAGTGTCCCAGGGCTCATTAACATTCAGAACAGCTGAACAAGCCAAATCTCTGGGAGTAATTTGATTTTAATTTTCAAATCATTTGTGGTTAGGTAGATCTCAGTAGTGTATTCAAAGTGAATACATGATATTTAAAAAGACAGTGAGAAGAGATTTTTTTAGAGCCTCTTTAGTTTTTTTTTCCTGTTAATTTATTGATATGTGCAATCTCCAGCTGACACTGAATCCAAGTACCTCCTCATGCAATTGGAATAGATATGAAAATCAAGACCCTTCATGGCTAACCCTTCAGACTCGGTCCCTACTCCCACCCCACCATTTCCCCCATCCAAGCCCTGGCACTCAGAGCAGCCTTGTGCAAATCTGAGCTCCCTCCAGCCCAGGCTGCACCTGCAGCTTTCAGCTCCTTGGCTCCAACTCCCACCTGCTTTCCTTGGAGAAGGAGCTGCCTGAGACACAGAGGGATGTTCATTTCTTGTCAGCCAACAAAGCCAAGGGAAGGCACAGCTCCATCAAATGCAAAAGTCATTCTTCTCCCTGGCTCTGCCTGCCCCTGATCCTTACAGCCTGTCCTGTTTCCTTCATCCCTGCATTGCCAGGGACTTTATGGGACAAGGGAGCTCTGCACTGGGGATGGAGGGATGTCCAAGTGCCACCACTGGGGTGGGAGCCACAACTCATCAGGTTTGTGTCCTTTGGGGGTCAGGTACTGGTGGGATTCAGAAGCACAGAAAGTTTCTTTTCATGGCCAACAGACCACAATTGAACAGGTCACAATTTAATAACAATCACAGCTCTTTCCTGAGCAATGTGCAACATCCCAGCAGTGTCTGATGAGTCTGCCATCCACAGGTGATTTCCATACTAAAAATACTTTCAGACAAACATGGTTCTATGATAGATACAAACACAATTAGTTATTCTATCAGGATTCTCGTCCTGGAGTGGGGACAAAACAGCTCCGACAATTCCTGATTTGCAAAGCTGTCAGTGGTGGATGGAGAAGGGAGGTCAGGCTGCTTTTAGTGCTGAGGAAATGCTGAAACCAGCCTTACTCATTTCATCTCCTCCTGTCCTGGCTGATTTCCCCTCTTTCCCCTCCCACCCATTGGCTTTTGTCTCCCACCAGCCCCCTGTGAAGAGCCTGGCTCTGTGTTCTCCATCCCCTCCTTGCTGGCACTGCCAGGCTGGGATGAGGAGCCCCCAGCCTTCTCTGCTCCAGGCTGGACAAGCCCAGCTCCCTCAGCCTCTGCTCACAGCCCAAGGGCTCCAGCCCCACCTTGGAGGCCCTTCCCAGACCCTGCTCCAGCTGCCAGACATCTTTCCTGCCCTGGGAACCCCAACCCAGGCCACAGTGACCTGGATAATCCCCATCCTTGATGTCCTGGTCACACAGCCCTGGCCCCCTGTCCCCATGTCAGGCTCTGGGGTGGATCCTGTAGAACATCCTTTGGTGGAGGCTGTGGCTCCAGGTGGGCCGGGGGGATCCCGGGGGACAGGGACCCTGCTGGGCATGGACAGCATTGGACTTGTTGGGAGAAACTGTGAGGGGGAGCTGGGGCGGAGTGACCAACCCAGTGACCTGACACAGCCCTGCTGGGATGTCATACAGCCTCTCTGTGCTGTCACAGCCTGCTTTGTGATGTCACAGCCCAGTCTATAATGTCACACAGCTGGTCTCTGATGTCACAGACAACTCTGTGATGTCAGACTGCTGCCCTGTGATGTCACAGAGTTGGTCTATGATGTCACAGCTCCTCCATGACCTCACATCCCCCACTTTGTGATGTCATAGACCACTCTGTGACCTCATGTTACCAGATGATAAATTTTCTCCATGAGCAGACACCTGGAGCTTGTTCTCCAAAGCCACAGGCATATGGGAACCACACAATGCCCATTGTGTGAGAAGGGAAACTGGAAATTCACCAGCCTCAGTGTCCTGCACGCTCAGCCAGGCCCACTGGAACATCGGGGTCCGTGACCACCAGGGACCACCAGAGAGACCCCCAGGACAGAAGAATGCATGGGTAAAGGGGAGGAGAAATATGTTAATGATTTTGGGGAAATGATTATAATGTGTATGTTTAGTCCAAGGCAATCAATGAATTTGTGTGCAAAATACAGAATATAAACAGAAACTTTCCTGTACTCAGCATGCACAGCTTTGAGAGGAGCTATTCCCCGTGCATCCCACTGAATAAAGAATGGTGTTTCTAAATTCTACACTAGGGTTAAGGACTTTTCTGTTTTACAGAAGTTTTGGTAATACTCCCACTGCCATGGAAAGCTCTGTCTCCTGCTGTTCACAAACAGAGAAGGGCTGGTGGCAGATGTGGGGCTCGGAGGCTGCCTGGGGCACAGTGACCATGAAATAATCAAGTTTTCAATATTCTGTGAAAGAAGGAGGGGCAGCAACAAAACTTCTACACTGGAATTAGGAAGAGCAGACTTTGGCTTATTTAGGATGCTGATTTGAGGAGTACCAAATCAGGTACTGAATCTTTAAAGGGAAACAGCCCTTAAAAACAAAGGGGTCCAGGGAGGATGAACACACTTCAAGAAAGTAATCTTAAGGGGATGGAGCAGCCTCTGCCAGTGTGGCAAAATATTATCTAGTGAGGAAAATGACTGTCCTGGCTGCCCATGGAGCATCTGTGGGAACTCAGGGGTAAAAAGAGGGTGCATACTTTTGGAAAGTGGAACAGGGAACTCAGAAAGTGTTTAAGAATGTTGTTAAATTATGCAAAAAGAAAAGGAAAGAGGTGAAAGCTCAACTAGAGCTTAACCTGGCCACTTCTGTGAAAAATAATAGGAAATGTTTCTATAAATAAAATTATAGCAAAACACCGGACAAACAGAACCTCTCCTCTTTATTGGATGCAGTAGGAAATACAATAACTAGAGATAAAGAAAAGGCTGAGCTACTTAACACCTTGTTTGTCTCAATTTTCAATATTAGGACAGGCTGTCCTCAGGACAAGTGTTCTCCTGAGCTGGTAGATGGGCACAGGGAGCAGAAAAGCCCCTGTAACCCAGGAGGAAGCAGTTGATGACCTGCTGAGCCACTCAGATGCTCACAGGTGTGTGGGATCAGATGGAATCCATTCCAGGGGGATGAGGGAGCTGGTGGGTGAGCTCCCCAAGCTGCTCTCCATCATTTACCATCAGTCCTGGCTCAGCAGGGAGGTCCCAGAGGACTGGAGGTGCCAGTGTGAGCCCATCCCCAAGAAGGGCTGGAAGGAGGATCTGGGGAACTCCAGGACTGTCAGCCTGACCTGGGTGCCTAGCAAGGTTATGGAACAGATCACCTTGAGTGCCATCACAGGGCACCCAAAGGATGGCCCAGGGATCAGAGCCAGCCAGCGTGGATTTAGGGGTGGCAGGTCCTGCCTGACCAACCTGGTCTCCTTCTATGACCAGGTGACCTGCCTGTGGATGCAGGAAAGGCTGTGGATGTTGTGTGCCTGGACTTCAGCAAAGCCTTTGACACTGTCTCTGACAGCATTCCCTGGAAAAGCTGCAGCCCACGGCTTGGGCAGGTTCCCTCCTCGCTGGGAGATTTAAGAGCTGCCTGGAGGCTGGGCCCAGAGAGTGGTGGGGATGGTGCTGCACCCAGCTGGTGTCCAGGCACTGGTGGTGTCCCCCAGGGATCTGTGCTGGGCCCAGTCCTGTTTAATATCTTCACTGATGATCTGGGTGAGGGGATCGAGTCCACCATTCACAAATTGCAGATGGCACCAAGCTGGGTGTGAGTGTGGATCTACTGGAGGGCAGGACAAGAATACACAGCCTTAAGCTGCACCAGGGGAGGTTTAGACTGGGCAATAGGAAGAAGTTCTTCACAGAAAGGGTGAATGGGCATTGAAATGGGCTGGCTGGGGGGGAGGTGGCAGAGTCACTGTCCCTCTCCAGTGGCACTTAGTGGCATGGTCTGGGTGACAAGGCAGTATTAGGGCATTGGTTGGACTTGATCATCTCAAAGGTCTTTTCCAGCCTATTTGATTCTGTCATTCTGTGATGAATGGGACATTCTGGGGCCATTGTGACACTGCAGGGCCTCATGGAACTAAGAGGACCATGTTGACACTGTGCAACCACACAGAACCAGGGGTCCATTGTTGTGCTCTGGGCCAAATGGACCCATGGAGTGCACTGTGACACTCTGGGTCCTCGTGGAACCACAGAGGCCATTGTGACACTGCAGGGCCTCCTGTAACCAAGGGGTTTCACCATTTTGACACTGCAAAACCAAGGAGACCTTTGGGAGACTCCAGGGCCCAGTGGAACCAAGGGGCCGTTCTGACACTGCAGGGCCTCATGAAACCAAGGGGACATTGTGACACTGCAGGATCCTGTGTAACCAAAGGGCCACTGTGACAGGATGGGGCCTCAAGGGATCTGGAAGAACATTTTGTCACTGTGTGGCCTCATGGAAACAAGGAGTCCATTGTGACACTGAGGGGACTTGTGAAACCACAGAGACCATTGTGACAGTGTGGAACCTCATGTGACCATGGGCCCATTGTGACACTCTGGGCCCCCATGGAACCAAGGGGCCCCTGTTAAACTGCAGCACCAATGATAGCATTGTGACACTGTGAAGCCCAATGGAACCAAGTAGAACATTATCACATTTTGGGGCCCCATGGAACCAAGGAGATCAGTGTGACATTTTGGACCCCATGGAACCAAGGAGACAATTGTTGCTCTGCATGGTCTCATGGATCCAAGGACACCAGTGTGACAGTGCAGGGCCTGATGCTACCAAGAGGCCATTGTGACACTGAGGGGCCGCATGGAACCAAGGACATATTTGCAGATCACACCAAGCTGAGTGTGAGTGTGGATCTCCTGGAGGGTAGGAGGGCTCTGCACAGGGCTCTGCATAGGCTGGATCATGGGCCAAGATCACACAAGGTGAGGTTTAACAAGTCCAAGTGCCAGGTCCTGCACTTTGGCCACAGCGCTACAGGCTGGAGACAGAGTGGCTGCCCCAGCACCCAGGCAGAAAGGGACCTAAAGGAACTGATGGACAGCAAACTGGACATGAGGCAGCAGTGTGCCCAGGTGACCAAGAAGGCCAATGGCTCCTGGTCTGGATCAGGAATGGTGTGGCCAGCAGGAGCAGGGCAGGGATTCTTCCCCTGTGCTGGGCACTGGTTGGGCAGCACCTCGAGTGCTGTGTCCAGTTCTGGGCCCCCTGGAGTGAGCAAGAGGAAGAAATATGAAGCAGGAGGAGTAAAGAAATCAAAGGTAAAGCCAAGGAAATGCTCAGGGCAGGTTTGGGGGTGGCTGCCAGGCAGCCCTGGCTCTGAACAACAGCATCTGTAGTGGCACAGGAAACCCAGCTCATGGGAACAAACATTTTGGCTGACTGCAGAGGCCACCACAAACCTGGGTGGTTTCCCTGGTGTCGCCCAGCCCTTGCTGGCCCCAGGGGCTGATGGCATTTGTGCTCCCTCAGGTTCATGTCCCCACACCAACAGCATGGGGGTGCTCCCCCTGCTCTGTGCAATGCAAACAGGGGCTGCTGAGCCAGTGCTGCTGTGTCTGTGCCTGCAAGGATGGGGCACCTGTGTGAGCTGGGGGAGAGGCCAGGGCTGCAGAGGGGGGATGTTGTTGGCAGCTCCATGAGGACGCTCTGGGATGCTGCCCTGGGCTGTGCAGCGCACTGTGGATGGATCAGCCCCTGCTCTGCTGCTCCTTCCCTTCTGTCCCAGGGCCCTTGCAGAGCAACAGCCATGCTGTTTGCCCCCAGCCTGCCCACGGCCAGCCTGGAGCTGCTCATGGGAGTTCTCTGTGCTGAGCTTTGGCCTGGCCATGTTCTTGAGAGAGCCTGGGCAAGGAGCCTGGAGCCCCCAGGCCCTGGCCTGAGGCGTCAGCGCTGCCACAGCAGTGCCCATGGCCTGTCCCTGCTGCAACCCCGGCACTGCCACTCGCAGGGCTGTGCCTGGCCCCAAGAGCACTCAGGCCCTGCAGCAACACCAGGGCCACCAGGGCAGTGGGGCAGGGCCACGGCAGCAGCACTGGCAACACCAAGTGCTGCTGCTGCGGGGCACAGCTGCTGGGCCAGCACTGATCTGCCCCCAGCTCTGCACACAGACATTGCTGCTGCAGCTCCAGGGAAGGCAACAAAAGGGCATCTCTGCAGAAAACTTTGCTGGAAGATTCTTTAGTTCATTTAAAGTCACTGAGAGTGCAGCCCTGCTGAAATTCATAAAGTTAGAAGGTTTTAATGAATTGGTTAAAAAAGAATAGGCCTCAGACAGAAGTTTTGTTAGCATTGCAAATGCAGCAAAAAAGTTTTCTAAGTTGTAGAGCACAGGTGACAAATAAAAATAGACCTCTGTAGAACTGGCTTATGGATTGCAACAAGGTTATTTATTGTATATCTTTAGCAGGTTAGTATGAATGGAGCTCTGTTCTTTGTCTCTTCTGAACAAGAACAACTTTGTTTTAACTACCATTAAGTGTGTTTTATATGATTGGATAGAATGCTTGTCAATATGTGTTGCTCTATGTATGATTGGCTGAAATCTAGGCTGAGATGGTTTAATGCTATGCTGTAATGCCACACCTCCTTGGCATTCCCTGTAGATCAGCGAGCTGTTAACATCCTCTCTCCATTGTCTAACAATGTGCTGAGACTGATGTGCTGAAATAAAAAGCTCATGTCACTGGTCCGGATGTCCCGTACCTGTTTGTGATTGTATATAGGTGCCGCGGCACGTGGGTTCCTCGTTAAGCGTGGCACAGCCCCTCATTGACTGAGTCTGTGGCTACAGGGGAGGTGGAGAGAAGCAAAATGATAAATGGCACAACCATTGGCATTTCTTTGTGGAGAAGATTAAGAAACTAAAACACAGATAAAAACTTTCAAAATGAAAACAACAAGAATTATCAAAGATAACTTTTATTACAAGTGATTTGTAGAAATTGGCCAGCAATTTAGTGTTTCTGATACCATCTAATCATCAGTCTCCTCACTGCAGCATTGAGCTCCTTGTTCCTTAGGCTGTAGATGAGGGGATTCAGGGCTGGAGGCACCACTGAGTACAGAACTGACAGGGCCAGATCCAGGGATGGGGAGGACATGGAGGGGGGCTTCAGGTAGGCAAATATGGCAGTGCTGACAAAGAGGGAGACGACAGCCAGGTGAGGGAGGCAGGTGGAAAAGGCTTTGTGCCATCCCTGCTCAGAGGGGATCCTCAGCACAGCCCTGAAGATCTGCACATAGGAGAAAACAATGAACACAAAACAACCAAATGATAAACAGGCACTGACAGCAATGAACCAAAGTTCCTTGAGATTGGAGTAAGAGCAGGAGAGTTTGAGGATCTGTGGCACCTCACAGAAGAACTGGCCCAGGAGATTGCCATGGCACAGGAGCAGGGAAAATGTATTGGCTGTGTGCAGCAGGGCATTGAGAAAGGCACTGGCCCAGGCAGCTGCTGCCATGTGGGCACAAGCTCTGCTGCCCAGGAGGGCCCCGTATTGCAGGGGTTTGCAGATGGACACGTAGCGGTCGTAGCACATGATGGTCAGGAGGGAAAGCTCTGCTACAATAAAGAAGCTAAAGAAAAAGAGCTGTGTAGCACATCCTGTGTAGGAGATGGTGCTGGTGTCCCAGAGGAAATTGTGCATGGCTTTGGGGACAGTGGTGCAGATGGAGCCCAGGTCACTGAGGGCCAGGTTGAGCAGGAGGAAGAACATGGGTGTGTGCAGGTGGTGGCTGCAGATAACGGCGCTGATGATGAGGCCGTTGCCCAGGAGGGCAGCCAGGGAGATGCCCAGCAAGAGGCAGAAGTGCAGGAGCTGCAGCTGCCGCGTGTCTGCCAACGCCAGCAGGAAGAAGTGCCTGATGGAGCTGCTGTTGGACATTTGAGCTGTCTTGGCATGGGGATCTGTAAGAAAAATAATCATGGAATAGCTTGGTTTGGACTTTAAATGTCCCAGTACAGCCTGGGGACACTTTCCCCCCACTGCCTGCCCAGGGCTCTGCTGCCTGCAGCTGTCCTTGCCAGCAGCTGCTTCCCTGTGCCCAGGGCTGGGCCCTGCCAGTGCTGCCAGAGCCCAGCCCAGTCCTGGGGGCTCAGCTCTGCCCTTCAGACCCTCCCAGCTCTGGCACTGCCCAGGGACAGCTCTGGCTCTTCAGGCTCTGATGGCAACTCAGAGCTTTCCTGAGGAGGCCGGAAAAGTGACACTGATGCTGCCTTTGAGTTGCCCTGTGCTAATTTCTCTAACTGCCTGGATACATAAGACTGGAGAAAAAAAAAAGGTTTTTTTCTCAACCTGAACAGAGAGATAAATATCTATGTGCAATTTCCTATCCAGGCAACCCAGCGCAGTGGATTAAAAAAGCAGGATTTTCCCTTTTATGCAGGCCCTGCCTTTCTGTGCTCCCTGTATAATGTACTTGGAAATGTTCTGCAGTTAAATGCCTTGCTGGGAGCAGTCCTGAACAATGCAGCATCCTCCCCACTCAATGAGAACACTTCCAAGCCATACCAGCTGTCTTCTCCCACCCAGATCTTGTCCCCCAGTGCTGGGAGCAGCTGCCAGGGCTAGCTGAGAGCTGTCCCTGGCAGGCAGCAGAGTCCCTGCCCCAGCAAAGCGCCTTGGGCTGCAGGACCCTTCTCTTCAGGACAGCCCTGGGCACCCCTGGCTGCTCTGCACAAGAGACAATCAGAGAATGTACTCACAGAGTCTGTAGGAATTGGGATGTTCCAGCTTTAGGAAATGGCTCCAGGAGCTGCAGCTGCATTGTCCTGCAGCCAGAGGTTCCTGTGCCAAGGGCTGGCAGTGATTCTGCCCCAGGCACTTCTCAGCACCTTCCCAGTCCTGACTGATTGAAGCTCTCTGTGCCTCTGTGCTGTGCCCGGGGTGGCTGCCGGCAGTGCCCCAGCCCTGCTGGGCTGGCTGAAGAGCTGCTCACCAAGAGAAATGTGCTTTTGAAGCTCTTCTTGGTTACCAGGAGCTGCCTCTGAGCCAGGAGCCCAGCCCAGCTCAGCAGCACAGATGCAGCACCAGGACTTTAATGAGCCTCTGGGGCTTTGTGCTCAGGCCCTGAACATCAGTCCCTGAGAGGGAGCTGAAGAAACCTCTCCAGAATTCCAAGTCAGAATCCAACTCCAAAGTTTCTTGGACTTTTAATGGGTCCCGCTGAGGGACACAACTGAGAAAGTGTCCCCATGCCCCAGGCAGAGCAGAGAACTGCAGGCAGTGATGACAGGTAAGGACAAAGAGAAGCCAAGTCTTGGTGCCCTGGGGCACAGCAGCAGGTTCTGTGCCACCCATGGCTGTGGGGAGACACCTTGTCCTGAGGCCCTGGGGCCTCCTGGCACAGCCCCAGCCAGGCTGGGCACTGCCAGCCCCTTGTCCTGCCCTCAGCATCCCCCCCTAGCCCACATCCCAGTGGCCTCAAGGATCTGCTGGAAGGAGTCCCTGGGGAGCCTTGCTCAGGGATGGCCCTGGGGACTCCTTCATGCTCCCTGCAGGGACTGCAGTTTTTTCAAAGGACTTTGGGTTTGGCTTTTGGCTTGGACTCTCTGAGAGGTTTGTGCAGTCATGGCCTCCAATTATCTGCTGTAATTAGTCCCTGGAGAGGCTTTGTCAGTAACAACACTCAGTGGGCTCAATAATGCTTCAGGGTACTTCAGGTTTTTTAAGATACTTGGTGTTTCCCTTTTGATACAGACTCTGTGAGAGCTTTGTGCAATCATAGCCCAAGTTTTCTGCTTTAACAAGTCCCTTGAGAGCTTTGTACTGACACCCAGTAGTGCTCATTAATACTTTAAGATACTCAAGGTTTTTAAGGTACTTTGGATTTTCCTTTCTACACTGAGTCTCTGAGAGGATTTCATGCCATCCTGGCCTCCAATTCTCTCCTCCAAGGAGTCCATGAGGAGCCTGTGTTGAGAATATACCTCAGAGGGACACATTCATGCCTGAAGACACTTTGAGTTTTTTCAGTTACTTTGACTCCTGGAAAGGTTTGTGCAATCTGCTCTCAGGCCCAGGGTTCAAGGGCTCAACTCCAAATGCACCACAGGGCTCATTAGGATCAAGCAAGTCCTGACAAACCCTGGCTCTGCCTTGATTTCTCTGTGGTCTAGTTCAGTTCAACAGGAAGTTTTCCTTTTGCAGTTATGAAGAAATATTTCAATAAGCTTCTAAGAAATATGTATTCCCTATTTTAAAGAGTGTATTTTATTACTGTTCTCTTTAGAGAAGAGCTGATTGCAGCATTCTGTGATTGATATTGATCCAGGATACCTCTTCAGTAGGTCTGGCCAGGTCAGAGAAGTTTTATCTTGAAACTGACCCAGTGTGGACAACCTTGCTTCACATTACCCAAGCCCATGTGAGAAATTATTTTCACTTTCAAAAATTTAAATGCTTTTTAAAGATCCTATTAAAATACAACTGAAGTCTGAATAAAGAAAAGAATACAGCTTCAGGAGGAAAGGATTCAGTCACCACGTGCCCATCTACAAAATGGATGTTCTGTCTTTTATACCTCTAGCCCCTCCCAAAGTCTTCTCAATTGACTCCTTCTTCTCTGTCCAGTGGTGGAGATCACTGTCTAACACCTTTTTTGGAGGTCAGGCGCTCCCATAATAACAAGCCTACCCTCCCAAATGCCCCGACTACTGATTGTATCACGTGATAACAATACAAGGGGGAGCAGGAGGATAACTATACATATACAAAACTTCTCTTAACATATATTTAATATTCACCCCTTTATTGTGAGAGTCAGCCATAGGATTACTCATCTATAACAAGCCCCCTTTTCTTTTTCTATAAGTCATTTTGCGCAAACAATTAAGTAAAAATTTTTCTGTCTCTCTTGAATGAGTCATACCAGCATCTGTTGATGTAGGCAAGGACAGTGGGAACAGGAGAAAAATCTCAGGTTTTCCTTAGACACACTTATTTGGGATGGACAAAAGGGCATCACAGAGGTCCAGTATGGCTTTGACTCCCATCTACCGTGCCTATGTGGCTGCTACCCATAGTCAGTGTATCTTAGGGGTGAGTACAGAGGCCAACTCGGTCCTGCCCTCCAGCCTCTGTTGAATTAAAAGACAACTGAGGAATGATAGAGGTCTGGTATGGCCTTTTGTCCCTACCTTACCATGCCTACGGGGTTGATACCCGCAGCAGGGCTGTGGAGCCTTCTTGGTAGCAAACAAAGGGGCCAACCTGGTTTTGCTCTCCTTCCTTTTTCTTATTGTCTTTAAGAAGCTATCCCATTACCTTTTACAGTCCCTTGTGTACTTCTCCTCAACAGATGCTGGTAATTCTCACCCATTAAAACAGGAAGACAGTTCTCGAGCTGGTTGGTGGAAGCTTGACTCTACTTTTTGGGCATCTTGGTGTCTTTCTGGTTGTCTTTCAGTCTCTTCTTGAGAGTCAATCTTGTTTCACCCAGCCTGGATGTTATAATCCACTCTTTGGGGTCTTCTACTGGGCCTTTGGCTCTGTTGGCATGAGTCCATCCCCACTCTGCAGTTTGCACACCCAATTCCGTGGTGAGCAGTACCTGAAAAGGACCTTCCCACTGGGGAGTAAGAGGCTGATCTCTCCATGACTTAATCATCACCCAATCCCCAGGGTTAATATTATGGATTCTGGAATCCAGGGTGGCAGTTTGAGGAATTGCCCCTTTATGTCTTAGCCCTTCTAAGCTTTGTGCTATAGACATAACTTATTTCTTGGCATTGGCTTCCCCTTCCTCATAGGCAGCAACCTTCTGGGGGGGGTCAGGAAGGGTAACCCAATCATCATTTCATAGGGTGACACCCCCCGATCTGACTGGGGTTGGCTTCTAATTCCTGATAAGGTCAAAGGGAGACATTTTACCCATGACATTTGAGTTTCAATCATTACCTAACTACAGCTCTTTTAAGAGTGATTCATCCTCTCAACCCAACTGGAAGTCTGTGGACGCCATGGAGTGTGTAATTCCCATTTTACTCCCAGGGTCTAAACAACTTTCTACAATATCTTCAATGTAAAATGAGTTCCCTGGTCTGAATCAACCCTGTTTGCCATCCCATATTGGGTAATGGTTGATTCTAGAAATGTTTTATTCACAATATTGGCATTGGCTTTCTCAGTGGGTACCACCTCTACCCAATAAGTCATGTGATCTACTCTCACTGCCAAAACTTCCACTGTTGTACCTGGGGAAGCTCAGTAAAGTCGACTTGGATGTTTTGGAAGGGCCATAAGGCTAGTTCTTGCCTTCCTCTGGGTGTTTTCCTCATGACATTCTTATTTACTTCTTGACATATCAGACACTGTTCAGTTACTTGCTTAGCTATTCTGAAAATTCCTATGCACCCCCAGTCCCTTAGAAATTGATCACTTAGCACTTGTGTACCCCAATGTGTTGTTCCATGTATGCCGTCTAGCATTTTCCTGGCAAGGTGTTTATTCAACATTTGCCTCCCATCTGCTAATCTCCACTTCCCTTTGTTATCTTTCTTGGCTCCTATTTTAAGGAGTTCTTCTTCTTCCGTCCCACTGAATACAAGGATTTTTTGCATTTCTCTCATGGGTGCTAATACTGTTATTAGCTTTTCTGTCTCTGATTCAGTTGCATTTTAAGCTTCTAAATCAGCTAAATTGTTTGCTCACACCTGCTGAGTTGCTCCTTTTTATGTCCTTTAACATTTACCACTGCTACTTCCTCTGGTAATTGTAAGGTTTCTAACACTTTAATCAGTCCCTTTCCCTTTGAATTTAATAGCCCCCTTTCTTCCTAAAATTTTCCAAAGATATGCAAAATGTGCCAAAAGCATATTTTCAGTCTGTATCTATTGTTCCCCTTTTCTGTGCTAATATTCCCAGAACTCCTTTTAGGACATACAGCTGCCACGCTTGGGCTGACTAGTTGGAAGGTAACTTTCTCTTTTCTATGCCACCAACCCTTCATGCACTATAGCATACCCCGATACCCTGTGCCCCTTTATTACCCGTGCAGATCCATCCATGTACAATCATTTCCCTCCTTGGAATGGTTGATCTCTTAGGTCCTCTCTTGCTTTAGTTTGATAGTTTATAACCTACAGGCAATTATGTATTAGTTCCTCACTTGGTTCTCCATCCGAAAACTGGGCCAGGTTGAGTTGGTTACTCACGACCAGCTCTAAATGACTATTTATTAAGATGGCTTTGTACTTTAGCACTTAGGAATCAGTGAGCCATTGCTCAGCCTTTTGGCTCAGGATATTTCTAACTGAGTGAGGGGTGTATGCTTTCAATTTTCCCCCAAAGGTTAATTTTTTGCTTTCTGATATGAGTAGGGCAGTCACTACCACAGCCTGAATGCAGGTTGGCCACACCCAGCTGACAAGAGCTAGTAATTTTGATAAATTGGCCACTGGTTTCCTGGATCCTCCCCAGTCCTGGGCTAGTACTCCATGTGCTACCACTTTTTTCTATATCCACAAACAATAGAAAGGTTTGTCTAAGGCAGGAAGATTCAATGCTGGTGCACTGACTAATTTTTGCTTCAAAGCTTCAAACTTTTGTTCATGATCTTTTTCCCCACCTAATCTCTTCTTCAACTAACTTTTCATACAAGAACCAGATGGTCTGCATGTAGCCTTCAATCCATAGCCTACAATATCCCAACAGGCTAAAAACCTTCTGACTTCCCTCTTAGTTTTTGGCCATGGGAGTGAGACTATGCCCATAAATCTCTCAGGGTTCAGCTGCCAGGTCCCTTGAGAAATCATACGTCCCAGGAATTTTACTTCCTACTCTACAAATTGTAGTTTCCCTTTTGATACCCAAAGTCCTTGGTCCCTGAGAAAATTTAACAATACTATAGTGGATTCCCAAACTTCTTTTTCTTCCTGTCCTGAGAAAAGCAAATAATTTACACATTGGATGAGCTTTTTCTCAGGTTTAATGACGAAGAGTTGTGTTACTTCTCCTAGGGTTTGACCAAAGGGGTTTTGGGATTCAGTAAACCCTTGGGGAAACCCAGTCCACCAAAGCTGTTGCTTCCTCCCGGAATCAGGGTCCTCCCATTCAAAGGTAAATATATCCCACTTTCCTCTGCCAGTGGACATCCCCAAAAAGCATCTTTTAGGTCTATCACACTGAACCACTGGTGTGCTGGGGGGATATTACTCAGTAGTGTAGAGGGGTTAGGCACTACTAGGTACGGATTCACTGTTCTTTTGTTCACTTCTCTCAAATCTTGAACAAGCCTGTAAGTCCCATCTGACTTCTTTACTGGTAATATGGGTGTTTTATGGGGGGACATACATGGTTCTAAGGTCCCCTCCTCAAGTAGGTCCTGGATCAGTGGCTGCAGTCCTTGTCTCCCCTCCAGGGAGAATGGGTATTGTCATACCTGGACTGGATGATTCTTATTAACTATTTTTATTACTATAGGTTTATGTTCTGTTTACCAGGGTTTTTTGGTTTTGCCCACACCATCTTTTTAATTTTCTCCTGATTTTCCTCCCTTAATTGGAGAAGCTTAACTACCATTTTCCCTTCCTCTGGAAGCACTCCAATGTCAAACTGCACCTGTAAATCCTGTCCTAATAAATTTCACCCTTCTTCTGGAACTAATGGAACATCCCCAGTTCCTATTTTATTTGTTTCTTCAAAATTTGTTTGCTTTATAACTGGTGCTTTGAACTCTTCCCCTTTAGCACCTACTACTTGCACAGTATCTTGACCCTTTTTGCACCCCTTTGGGATTCTACAAACACAAGTTCTTTCAGCCCCCACATCTACAAAGAATTAAATTTCTTCCTCCTGGGGATTTATTTTTAAAGTTATCAAGGGCTCCTGATGGTGTCAGGTACCTCCTGACACCCCTAGTCTTCCACTTCTCCTTTTTGCTCAGTTTCACAGACCCTCAGGTCCCTTTCCTTCTGGGGTCAATTCTTTCTAATATGCCCACTCTCTTTACAGTAAAAGCAAACTTGTCATAGGTTCTCCTGTTTCCGAAACTCTCCTTTCTGTACCCAGTCCCAAGGAATTGAATCTCCCCTCCATCTATCTTTCTGCACTCGGAATCCCCCTGCCTTATCTGGTTTGTTCTTTACATGCTGGTTTCCTTCCCTATTGGCAGTTATTAATACCTTGGCTTTTTTCTTGATCTTCTCTTAGTCCCTCTTTACACACACTTTCTGTGCTTCCCTTAATAGATCCTCTAACCTTCTTTCTTACCAACTTCTCTAACTTTCTCAGTATATCTGGCCAGGCATGAATGACAAAGTTTATCTTTAGTAAGATCTGTTCAGCAACTGTATCAGAGTCAACCCCTGATTATTGCTTCATATTCCTTCTCAATCTTTCTAGCCACTCTGTCCTGGTTTCTTCCTTCCTTTGCTGTTCATCAAAAGCTTTATGAGATTTTAATTCCATGGAGCTGCCTCTTTGATACCTCTTATAATCAATGTTCTATATTCCTCCACGTCTTGCCTTCCCCCAGTGCTGTTGTGCTCCCAGGCAGGGCGCACTATGGGCATTTTCAGATCCCCAAGAGGTCCTTGCACACGCTCCCTTTCCCATATTTGTATCCCAGCTGCTTGGATCATGTGTCTTTCTTCTGGTGTGAACAACATAATCATTAATGATTGCATCTCTTCCCATGTATAAATATTGGGCCCCAGAAACTGGTCTAACTGCTCTGTGGTGTCGTGTTTTAAAATGGTTATATGAGTTCAGTATTAAAGTTGGTTATCCCTTTTATAAGTTAAAAATATGGTTTGGTCCTTGGTTCCCCTCATGTACTTCCCTCATAATGGTTTCTCCCTAAGTTGGTTACCCCTTGTTTTCCCATCAATGGCTTGTCCCTCAAGGTGACTGATCCCTTGATCCTTCCCTTTATGCCCTTATAAGTTTATTTCCTCCCTCCTGGTGTGGCCCACTTCCCCTGTATATCATTGTAACCACCCCTCTTTATTTCTAGAACCTTCCGTGTCAATCATCCCTTACTCAATGTATAATTTGCCTCCAGAGCCTCTTCCCTCCCCTATGTAATCCTTGTCCAGCTGTGTCCCACGCTCCTTCCCTGAGCTTCGTTTATTGGTCGCCTCGTGTCTCCTCCTGTCACGCTCATTCCCTTCATCAGTGCCTCCCTAAGCTGTCCTCCTCTGACACCCATCACTGGTCCCGCCTAGGAAATAACGCACCTTGGCATCCACACGAGTGTGCACTCCCTCCCTCCTTCCTTTATCTCGGGGTTTCGTAGCCATGCTCTCGCCTGCACCACCCATGCCACAGAGAGCACCACTACCTGAGGGTTTTTGAGGAGAACCCTGGAGTGGCAGATCTTGTGGTCTCCTCCGGCCACACACTGGGAGCGGCTAGCCGGCATTTGTCCAGCTCCCGTAGCCGCAGAGCAGGCTACAGGGAAAAAGCTTTTCCTGGCATCCAACCTGAGCCTGCCCTGACTCAGCTGCAGCCATTCCCTCCACTCCTGTCACTGGGTGCCAGAGGGAAGAGGTTCCCACAGCCCCAGCCAGGGACCCGCTCCCAAGGCTGTTGCCATGGCCACCAGGGCTGGGACCAGCTGGGATGCTCGGTTTCCACAGGCCGGGGTTCAGGAATGGGATTCCCCAATTTCCTGCTCCTGCTAAAACCGCGCTGCCCTCGCTGCCCTCCCGCCTCCCATGGAAAGCACAAGAGGCAAAGATCCCAGGCTGGGATAAAAACCATATATTGGGAACAGCAACGAGATAAGGAACAAACAGGAACAGAAACAATATTGATAACAGAAGGGATAAGTAGGGAATGCCAGGGTAGATGGACAGGATTACATACCAATGGGAAGGGAGAACTCGCCAGAACATGAACATATAAGTGTAAAAGGGGTAGAGAAGGCCAATGGAGAGGACAGAACGGGGACAAATTAACCTAGTGCTGCAGAACACCATGGGGAAGTCTCTTTCCTCACCCTGAGCTGTAAAGGAGTGCTCGGAGCCTGTGGTATGTCTTTGCAGGGCATTGCTACTGCCTTTTCCCTGGTAGGCTCACAGGTTTGCACAGTTGGGCAGTGTCACAATGATCTCCTTGTTTCTGCAGCCCTGCTGTGGCTGCTGTGTAACAATGGACCTGTGGTACCGTGAGGCTCCATAGTGTCACCATGGTCCCTTTGGTTCCACAAGGCCCTGCTGGGACATGATGGACCCTTGGTTCCATGGGGGGCCTGGGCTCCCACAGCCCCTCACAGACCCTTAAGGCCTCTCTGAGTTCCCCATGGCCCCTCATGGCCTCTCAAGGCCCTTCATGGTGCCTCATGACTGATGGCCCCTCACAGCCCCTAACAGCCTTAGGCCCAGGGCTCCACCCAAGGCAGGAGAACAGGTTGGGCCCTACTTGTTCTGCTTTCATTTCAGTCCCTTCACAGCCACGAGTGCAGAAAGGCTGAAATGGAGCCTTTCCCCAGCATTTCCCTCAGGGTTAACTGCAGGCTGAAGCTCTGTGCTGGCGCTGGCCCGAGCGCCACCATCCCTGCAGCCCCCAGGCCTTTGCTGTCCCCCCCGTGTCCATTCCCTGTCCCCGAGTCCCGCCCGGCTCTGGCAGCAGCAGCAGCCGCAGCGCAGGGGGTGCCGGCCCGGCCCAGCCGGGGATCCCAGCCAGGAGCAGCAGCAGTGCCGGCCCGTTCCCGCCTGCTCCTGCCTCAGCTCCCAAGGGCTTGTTCCAGCTTAATTCTGGACTAGAGCAGCAATCACCCACACACAGCCCTGACTGCTCAGGGCCTGCCTGTGCTGCCCTGAGCCAGCCCTCAGAGGAAGAAAGGATCGGGTTCCAGCGCTGTTTTCAATGCTCTTTTACTCACCCTGAGGTGACAGGAGCAGGCTGCTGGTGCCTTTGCCTTGGGAATTGGGGATCACGGCTGCTCTTGGCCCTCTTCTTCTTGCAACCTGAATTTTATCCATAAAAATGCAAGTGCCTCTTTCAGTTGGTGCTACCCACGGTGCTTTCATGACAGTGAAGTCAGTATTTTTGTCACAGGCATAATGATCAGCAGATACTGGAATGCTCACCAGCACCTGAACACTAAGATGAGGGGAATTAAAGCCACACAGGCCACATTTGCAGTGCTCAAACACAGCCCGGTTGCTGGCGTTGTGTAAATAGGATAAGCTGACAGAGGCTGTCACAGAATTTGCCTCCGCAATGTGGAATTAAATTAAAAAATCCACCAGGAGAAACAGAAACCAGAACTTCTCAGCTCGCTTCATTGCTCCTTCCTAGCAGCAGGAAATGTGGGTGTCCAGAGGTGTTTTGCACTGCTGCTTCCCCCAGTTTGAGCCCAGGCTCTGCCCAGTCCCAGCGGCAACCTGAGCCCAGCCCAGGGAGCTCAGCGCACGTGGGGCCAGGCCCAGAACCCGGGGCACGGCCGCCCATTGCGGGGCAGCGGTGCAGACAGAATGTCCTGAGGCCCAAACCTCCTGCTCCTGCCACACAGCGCCAGCCTTCTCCCCCTCCTCCTCCTCTCCCAGCACGGCACAAATTCCAGCTCGGAGAAGGCTTCCCCAGAGAACGCTCCAGCTCCTGTTCCAGCCTGAGTGTCCTTGCAGAGGAACAGGGCATCTTTCAGGCACTTGCACAAGCTCAGGCTTCGCACTTCATGGGGAATCTGGGATGCAAATGGCCTTGCTAAGAAAGCCAAAAGACGAGGGAATGGATTAGTAATTATTAGAAAAATTCACCCTTCTTCCAGGCGAGGTTCACCAGGTCATTCCCTGCATTTCTCCTTTTCAGAATGTTTCAGTCAGGTACTCTGAAAGGTCCATCGTGTTCTGGTACTTATCACGAACTGCTTGTGCTCTTGATTTATGCACCAAAGCACCAGATGTGTAATCATCTACACTGAACTCAGAAACAAACTCCCTCTATCAGAGCATTTACACATTCCAGATAATTTTCAAGATTTCTGCTGACAGGTGGGAATGATTATCACACAACTCTCCACTTGTGGCTGCAGGCTCTGGAAATTCTTTCTCTGCATTCAGCCAGGTTTGTATTCCCTAACAATTCCTGGTACCACCTCCTGTTTTCTTAGCCTAGAACATAACAATGAAAACCTTACCCACAGCACAACTCCCCTGTCCACCAGGAAAAGAAAGGACAAGTTGTCAAGTCCTCAAAACCTTTATCCTGCTTTGCTGCAAGAGTCCTGCTGCATGCACAGTGAGGAAAGCCAAGAGAAGCTGCAGGTGGTGGCACATCTTGTGACAGGAGCTCAACCTCAGTCTCCAGGAAAGGATTTTGAAAAGAACAGATGGGATTACTGAGAAGATTACTCAAAAACTGAACCAGCGTTCCAGAAAAGAAATGAAAATGGAAAGAAACCATCTGAAATGTTTCCCTAAATTTATTTCTAGGCTCCCCTTTTCCATCTTGCACTACTTCTCTGTGTCATTAATTCCAAATGCATCTCACCTCTGAGATCAATGACTTAGCGAGTTTTAGACGCTCTAAAATACCATGAACTGCACACAGTTTGCCTTCCCCTGTTTTCGTTGGAAAGCAATGCTGGAGCCATCAGTGCAGTACTTGGGTCGGGCACGAATCCTGCAGCCATGATCGTGGTCACAGGGGTTTTCAGGATGAGAGAGAGAGACAAGAATGTTGACTCCATGATCAGAAGGCTTGATTCATTATTTTATGATATATATATATATATTACATTATAACTATACTAAAAAGAAAAGAAAATGAAAAGTTTCCTCAGAAGCTCCTAAGCTAAGAATAGAAAAGACTGATAACAAAGATCTGTGTCTCAGCAGAGAGCAAGAGCCAGCTCTGCCATGAGTAGTCAGTACATCCAAACATTCACAGGAGACCAATCATGGATCCACTTGTTGCATTCCACAGCAGCAGATAACCATTGTTTACATTTGTTGCTGAAACTTCTCAGCTTCAGCAGGAAAAATCCTAATGAAAGGATTTTAATGAAAAGATGTCTGCAACATGCAGGCAGGGAATGTGCCCCGGCAGTGTATGACCCTCAGCAGGGACAATGCTCAGCAATCCTGCAGGGAGGGAATGTGCCCCGGCAGTGTATGACCCTCAGCAGGGACAGTGCTCAGCAATGCTGCAGGCAGGGAATGTGCACCGGCAGTGTGTGATCCTCAGCAGGGACAATGCGCAGCAGCGTTGCTGTACTCGGTCTCCATGGAACCATGCCAGGAGCAGCTGCTGAGCTCAGAAGCCATTGCAGCCCCCGCCCTGCTCCAGAGCCCCTTGGCAGGGTGGGCTCCTGCCCTGGCTCTGTGTGCCAGGAGCTGGCAGCGCTGGGTGCAGGGAGCCCAGGGAGGGCACAGAAAGGCTGGGTGAGAAATGCTGGGGCACAGCAAGATGGGCGAGTGCAGCCGGCCAGGGCAGAGGAGCAGCACGCACAGGGGGCACAGCCTGCAGATGGGCAGGGGGAGAAAACAGCAAACTTCTCAGAAGGGTGGAGAACAAACTTTTAGTTGCAAACTTCAGAGAATGAGGTACTTGGGAAATCTTAAACAGCATTGAATTATAGTAAAGCACTTGACAAAGCACTGACTTAGCAAACTCTAACCTGTCCAATTGCAAGTTAACCAGATTTTGAGAAGAGGAAGTCAGGAGAAGAGAGAGAGGGAGACAGAGATCCACAATCAGCCTTGGATCTCAGCTGCTGTGAGCTCTGGGGCCATGGGACGTGTCAGTGTCACACCCGTGTCACAGCCTAACCTACTCTGGTCCCTCTCCCAGAGGGGGTTTGTGGGGTGCCAGGGGCTTGGCTGCCACTTTGGAGCTGCACCAGAGACTGCAGTGGCTGGGGTGAGGCAGTGACCACCCCACCTATACACAACTCTCCCTGCCCCCAACACACACTGGAGATGTCTGGGGCCGTTCATCATTTCTCTGCTCTCCAGCACGAGGCAACAGACTCTGGCTGCAGCTCTGAGCTCGTGCCCAAGGCAACCACCCCTGGCAATGGGGCTCTGTTGGGAAGGATGAAAGTTACACAAGAAAGTCTCACAGATATGTATGCTTGGCAGAAAGATTTTTGAATGTAAAATCTGAAGAAGGAATAGAAATGAAAGCAAGTTTTGATATAGAAGAAAAGAATTGCTGAGCCAGTCTTACTGGATAGCTAAGGCAAAGGGTATCTTACTTACAAGGGGTTTTTATGGCTTAGAGCAAAGGATAAACCCATGTCAAACAAGAAGATGTTTTTACCAAGCAAAAGATACCACTGGCAAACAAGACTGCCGATGTTGCAAGTAGAAAAAAGGTCTCAGAATTTTCCACTGGAAGAAAACTGAAAACCAACTTCTAGCTTGTTAATCTAAACAAGCTTAACTGTAACGTGGTAACTTTAATGATTGAAGAATAGTAACATGAATATGGTAATTATAATAGTTCTGATAGGCTATAGGTAAAAGTTAAGGTATAGACTGGTTCTTCTGTATTAGGATGCTCAGCAAGGAAAGCATATAATGCATTTGTAACCTAAACTAAAGGGTTTTCAGGCTTGTCTGAAGCTGGAGCTGACAGCTGCAGGCACAGGCTCTGTCACCCATGACCCTGGACTGCTGTAGCATCTTGGACACAATAAACTGTATTTTTGAGAGCCACCTGGCATCCCGCACCTCTCATTACAGCTCTTACTCTATGGAAACTCATGGAACCATGGTCAGTTGTGACAATGAGGGTCGAAGGACGCCACAGTGACACTACGGAACCTCATGGAACCAAGGGGCCACGGTGACACTGTGGTGCCTCATGGAATCAAGGAGACCATTGTGAAACTTGGGGGCCCCAAGGAACCAAGGGTCCATGGTGACCTTGTGGAGCCCATAGTGTCATAGAGGAGCCACTGTGAAACAGCGAGGGCGCATGGAGCCGAGGGGCCATGGTGACACATCAGGGCTTCGTGGAACCAGAAAGCCGTTGAGACATTGCAAGGCCTCATGGAAGCACGGAGCCATTGTGACACTACAGAAGGAAGGGGAACATTGGGACGCCCCAGGGCCTCATGGAACCAAGGAGACCATTGTGACACTGTGGGGTCCCATGGAACCAAGGGAACATGGAGTAGGTCTGGCTGGCTGGGCCTCCTGGGGACCACCCGACAGGTCCAGCTGACCTTGGCATGTTGAGGGCTTCTCATCGGCCCCTGAAGCATTGGGGCTCTGGGTTTTCCTTCCTATGGGAAAGAACTGTCCTTCTCCTCCAGGCCATGGCCAAAACTGGGATTCCTTATGCAAAGATTGTTCTCAGATGAAATCTGCCAGGACAGACCGATCTTGCTGCCTTGGCTACCTGGGGCCACCTCTCATCTGCCTTTCAAACACTGGGACCATGTGCTTTTCTTTCTTATGGGAAAAAACATCCATCTCGACCAGGCACCCATGACCAAAATTGGGCATCTGCCCCCAGAATTTCCTATATCCAAGGATAGCTCCCAGACAAAAGGTACCAGGACTGACAAGCCTGGCTGGCCTTGGCACTCATCTGCCTCTGAAACACTGGGGCTTAGTGCTTTCCTTCCTTATGAAAAGAACTCTTCTTTCTGTCCAGATGCCCACAGCCAAAATTGAGATTCCACCTCCAAAAATCCCTATGTCCAAGGATACCCCCTAGACAAAAGGTGCCATTAGAGATAGGTCTGGCTGGCTTGGCCTCAGGGTGGCCACCTCTCATCTTCTTCCAAAACACTTGGACTTTGCACTTTTCTTTCCTATAGAAAAAAACAATCCATCTTGACCAGGTGCCCATAGCCAAAACTGGGATTCCACCTCCAAAACTTCATACGTCTAAGAATTGCTCCCAAGAGAAAGCTGCCAGGACAGCCAGATCTTGCTGCGCTTGCCCTCTTGGGGGTTGCCTCTCCTCTGCTTTCCAAACACTGGGGTGTCGCAGACATTTTTTCATAGAAATCCTTTCTTTGGGATTTGTTCATCTTCTGGGAAGCTGAGGCCCCAGAAGAAGAATGTAAACAATTGTTATCGGCTGGTGTGGAATGTAACAGGTGCAGCAGTGATTGGGCTTCTGTGAGTGTTTGGATTTGATGACCACTCACAGAAAGAGTTTATCCTTGCTTTCTGCTGGACACAGAACTTTGTTATGGATTCTTTTCTATGCTATTCTTAGGTTAGCAGCCTCTGCAACTTCCCTCCTTATTCTTTTTAGTATAGTTATAATGTATTATATATCATATGTCAATAAATCTAGCCTTCTGATCATGAAACAAGATTCTCGTCCTTCTCTCACCCTGGAGACCTCATCAGGTCGCTGTAATACTGGGGCTTGGAGCTTTCCTTCCAAAGAAAAGAACCATCCTTCTTATGTATGCAGAAATGGCTGAAAATAGGATTCCACCTCCCAAATTCCCTAGATCACAGGGTTTCCTTCAGACAAAAGCTACCAGGACAGAGAGGTCTGGCTGGCCTAGGCCTCTGATGCCTGCTTTTCATCTGCCACTCAAACACCAGTGTTCGGTGCTTTCCTTCCTATGGAAAAAAACCATCCTTCTCCTCCAGGTGTCCATGTCTGAAATTGGGATTCCACCTCTAAAATTCTGTATATCCAAGGGTTGCGCCCAGGCAAAATCTGCCAGTATCATCAAGCCTGGCTGGTCTTGGCCTCTGGTGGCTGCCCCTGCAACACTGGGGCTGGGTTCTCTCCTTCCCATGGAGATCACTGGGACACTGTGGGGACATCATGGAACCAAGGGGGTCATTGTGACACCAGTGGAGCCCATGGAACCAAGGGGATCATTGTGGCCCCACTGGAGCCCATGGGACTAAGGGGATCATTGTGGCACCACTGGAGCCCATGGAACCAAGGGGATCATTGTGGCACCACTGGAGCCCATGGAACCAAGGGGCCTTGGTGACACAGAGGGGCTTAATGGACCCAGAGGCCATTAAGACTCTGTCGGGCCTGATGGAACCATGGAGACCATTTTGACCCTTCAGGGCATTGTGTCACCAAGGGGGCATTATAACACCTTGGGGCCTCCTGGAAGCAAGGGACTATTGGGACACTGTGGGGCCCCATGGAACCCAGGGAACACGGAACAGCTCTGGCTGCCTTGGCCTCCCAGAGGCCACCTGACAGGTCTGGCTGATCTTGGAATGTCGAGGGCTGCCTCTCATCAGCTTCTGGATCAGCACTGGGGCTCTGTGCTTTCCTTGCTATGGAAAAGAACTTTCTGTCTTTTCTGAAGCCCATTGTCAAAATGGGAAGACTCCCTAAAAAATTTCCTGTATGCAAGGGTACCTCCCAGAAAAAAATTCTGCTATCTCTGGCTGGCCTTGCCCTCTGGTGATCACCACTCATCTGTCCCTGAAACAGAGGGGCTCTGTTCCTTTGTTCCTATGGAAAAGAACCAGCCTTCTTGTCCAGGGACCATGGCCAAAATTAGAATTTGGCCTCCCAAATTCTATATATCCAAGGATTACTCACAGACAAAAGTAGCCAGGACAGACAGATCAGGCTGGCCCTGTCCTCTGGTGATTTTCTTAGACAATGAGCTGAATGTTTTCATTTGGAAACACCTTGGAGAGGGCCCAGAGATGTCCCAAGGAGGGGTTTGGAGGCCTTGGGCATATGAGCACTGTATAGGGACAAAAGAGCTCTGTGCTCAGTGGGGTGGAGACTAAGGACAGTGGAGCAGAGCCATGAGAGTGTTAAAGAGCAATTTCAGGGATGGTGGATCCTTTTGACAAAGTGGAAAAAAGCCAGAGAGAGAAAGAATTAATGGCAAGGGCAGCTTGGGAGGCCCAGACTGGCACCGGGAGAAAGGAATTTCCCACCCAGAGCAGGGCTGTGGTGCAGCACATCCCCAGCAGGAGCCTGGAACAGCCCAAGGCTTTGTGTGGGCAGGCAGAGGCAGAGCTGTCAGCAAAGGAAGGGCCCAGCCAGGTGGGGCAGCCAGGGGATGCTGACAGCCTGCAGGGACAGAGGTGCAGGGCAGGGACACTGTGGGACAGCCTGGGCTGCACAGGGCACAGGGATGGGCAGCAGCTGCAAGACAGCCCTGTCAGAGCCAACTTGGGCAGCACTTTGGCCATGGCTGCTGGGCCTGGGCCTGAGGCCACAAGGGGACAAGTGACCCTTGCAGGGCTGGGGCCTCATTGCCTCCTTGTCCCTGCTCAGCAGCCTGGCAGGGGCTGCCCCATGCTCCTGCCCTTGCCATTGTACATCCCCACATGCCAGTGCCCATCCCGGGAAGAGCCCTGAGCAAGGAGGGAGGGACAGCATCTGCCTGGCCAGGGGCTGGGGCTCAGGCCTTGGCATTCTTGAAACACATCCAGCTTTGCTCAACACCAGAGACACCTTTGCCGTACTTGTCCCCGCCTGCCATCACTGCCTCCAGTGTTTTGTTCTGACTGGAACTTGGGGATACTTTCTCAGGTGTGCCCCTGACAGAAATCTTTTCAAATACAAGAAACTTCAGTGTTTCAATGTAACTGAGTTCTTGAGTGTTCCATGAGATCACAGAGCTGGCTGTGATGTCATAGAGCAATCATAGATGGTGGCTCTGTGGCATCAGAGAGTGAGTTGTAACATCACCAGGTGGCTGTGTAACATCATAGGGCAGGCTGTGACATCACAGAAGAGACTGTGACATCACAGGGTAACTTTGTGACATAGCAGTCTTCTGTGACATTACACCACTGTTGTATGACATCACACGGTGACATCATAGAATTGACTCTGTGATATCACATGGGCTTTGTGTCATCTCAGGAGGCTTTGTGACATCACAGGGGCAGTGTGACATCACAGAGATGTCCATGTGACATCAAGGTGGGCGTTGTGATGTCACAGGGGTAATATGATATCACAGAGATAGCTAAGTGACATCCCAGGAGGCTGTGTGACATCACAGGTAGTTGTATGACATCACAGGGGCTGTATGACATCCCAGGGGCAGTGTGACATCACAGGGACTGTGTGGCATCACAGGATGCTGTGTGAGGTCACTGGGGAGGTCACTCTGCCCCAGCCCCCCTCACAGCTCCCCCCCAGAGCAGTCCAACTCTGCTCATGCACAGCGGGGTCCCCTGTCCCCCGGGTCCCCCCGCCCCTGGCCCCGCAGCCTCCCCCAGAGGATGTTCCACGAGATCGACCCCAGAGCCTGACACGGGGACGGGGGGACGGGGCCCTGGGGGTGGCACAGAGGGACAGGGATCCCCTGGCAGTGTCCCTGTGTCCCCCAGGGCCAGAGCCTGGGCCAGGGCTCCTTCACCCGGTTATGAACAAGGGCTTGAGAGAGCTGACAAAATCCCCAGCAAGGGATAAGCAAAAACCAGATTTAATATTAAGGGACAGCAGCACAAAGTTCCTTGGCAACAGTCCCTCTGCTCCTGAGGGGACATTTCAGGCACACCAAGGAAACAAAGCAGCAACAAAACCAAACCAAATCCAGGCAATCAAACCAGAAATGAACTGAGAACTGTCCCTGTGTGTGTGAGACACAAGGACAGTGAGGGCAAGGATAAAAGGAATATGGCCTAAAAATGTAACAGAGCTCAAACTTAACAGGACTTATCTTATACCTTAATTTTAACTGATACAGTCAACTTCCACAATTTAGGAAAAGAACAGCACTTAACAGTATTTAACCTTACTTAAAACCTATGTTAGAAATTTAACAGAGGAATAAAACTTAACACTATTCAACTTAGCTTATAAGTTATATTTAACATAACGTAGCAAAAGAACAACTCTTACCACCATTTGACTTAGCTTAGACCTCATGACTTAAACTTACTTACAGGCCTGACTGACTCAGCTATCCAAGGCACTCAAGCCCCTCAGAGAGCAGCATTTCTGCCACATTTCCCCAGCACAGGCACACCTGTGTGCGCACAGACACCAAGAGTCAGTGCAAGGCACCTGTGAGAAATTCCCCTGAGGGCAGGCAATGCTCCCTGTGGATCCTTTGCCATCTCCCCAGTGGGCAAAGGTTTGAGCCTGGAGGAGTGGGGGGATCGGCCCAGGCTCCGTCGTTGTTCGGGATCCCCGAGTGCAGCAAATGGGAGATTTCCCGGCTGGGAGAGGCCCCACTCAGAGGGAGTCACTGGCCCAGGAGAGCTCCAAGGGCTCCTTTTGGAGCGCTGTTTGTAGGGCCCCAAGAGAGGGCCTTCAGTCACAGCAATGGCTCATCCTGGCTGCCCTTGGCATCAGCAGCTTTCTTTGGCTGTGTGAGAACAGGGATGTTGTGCCACTGAGGGAACAAAAACAGTTCCCAGGGCTGCTGCTAAAGGAACCAGGAGCTGGTTGGGCAGCAGCAGTGGCTGGAGCAGACAGTGTTTGTGATGAGCTGCAGAGGAGCTGAGTCCAGGGGCGGTTGGCCAAGGCTGAGGCCCAAGGAACATTTCTCAGCTGGCAGGGCGGCCTGAGAAGGGGAGGGGGGAATGCAGCAGCACAGGGCCCATGGAACCAAGGGACAATTGTGACACTGTGTGGCACTGTGAGACCAAGGGATCATTGTGACACTGTGTGACCCTGTGAGACCAAGGGACTATTGTGACACTGTGGGGCCCTGTGAGACCAAGGGACCATTGTGACACTGTGGGGGCCTGTGAGACCAAAGGACAACTGTGACACTGTGGGACCTTGTGAGACCAAGGGACCACTGTGACACTGTGGGACCTCATGGAATCATGGAGACCACTGTGACATTGCTGAGCCTCATGGAACCAAGGGGACTGTTCTCACACTGTGTGGCTCCATGAAATGTAGGGTTCATTGATGAGAGGCGTCATCAAACCATTTGCCAAGTTTCCATAATTTTCTAATATAACTAGTAAAAGCTGTCTTGTTCTTGTGAGCTCCTGATGATCTCTTGTCAGAATTTCTGCACTGCGTCCAACTCAGAGGAAACAAACAATTGCAATTCCTTTTAAATCTCTCATTGAGAAAGTTTTTTAGTGGATGAGAGTCAGGGCTTGTCTGTCCTGCTGGGCACAGCCCAGGCAGGGCTTTCCCAGCCACATTCCACACTCCATTCCCCAGTTGGAGCCACTGGTGCCTCTGAGTTGTGCTGCCTCAGCCCCAGGGACGCTCTCCTTGTCTGCCCATTCCCCCACGGTCTCTGGGCAGGGATGGCCTCAGTGGGGGCTGCTGACATCCTCAGCAACTTGGAGGCTGCTGCTCAATTTTCCTGCTCCAGAGGCTTGTTCAGCCTTCAGCTCTTCAGTGCAGGAATTCAGTGTCCCAGGGCTCATTGACATTGAGAACACCTTAACAAGCCAAGCCTCAGGGAACAATTTAATTTAATTTTCCGAATCACTTGTTCAGCCTTCAGCTCTTCAGTTCAGGAATTCAGTGGCCCAGGGCTCATTAACATTCAGAACACCTTAACAAGCCAAGCCTCTGGGAATAATTTGATTTCAGTTTTCACATCATCTGTGGTTAACTTGACCGATTTCACTAGTGTGTTCAAACGGAATATATTCTATTTACAAAGATAATGAGAAAACTTTTTTTAGGTCCTTCTTCGGTTTTTTTCCTGTTCATAAATCAGTATGTGTAGTCTCCAATTGACATTGAATCCAAGTACCTCCTCATGCAGTTGGAATAGATATGAAAATCAAGACCCTTCATGGCTGACAATCAATCAGACTCTGTCCCTACCACCACCCCACCATTTCCCCCATCCAAGCTCTGGCACTCAGAGCAGCCTTGTGCAAATCTGAGCTCCCTCCAGCCCAGGCTGCACCTGCAGCTTTCAGCTCCTTGGCTCCAACTCCCACCTGCTTTCCTTGGAGAAGGAGCTGCCTGAGACACAGAGGGATGTTCATTTCTTGTCAGCCAACAAAGCCAAGGGAAGGCACAGCTCCATCAAATGCAAAAGTCATTCCTCTGCTGGATATTTAATCCACTTTCCACAGGAGACAGTCTCAGAGCAATGGTAAACACCTTCTGTGCCCAGCACAGACCCCAGCGTCCCCCAAACCCTCCCTGCCCTGATTCTGCCCAGGTTTGCTCTTTGCACACACGAGTCCCAGGCTGAAGTCAGGAGTTTCCTCCATGTCATGAGAGAGGAAAAGAGAAAAGGGATTAAGAGCTCTCCTGTGCAGAGCCAAGGTCCAAGTGCAGCCCCTGCAGTGGGAACCACAACTCATCAGGTTTGTGTCCTTTGGGCTCAGGGACTGGTGACACTCAGAGGCACAGAAAGGTTTCTTGCCAACAAACACAAGTTGAACATTTGAACAGTTTAATAACCATCACAGCTCTTCCCTCAGCTCTCTGGGATGTCCCAGCAGCATCTGACATGTTCCCCATTCCCAAGGGATTTCTGTACAGGAACAGTTTTAGACAAGGACATAAGAAATCACAATTCTTTGATAGATATAAACACAACAAGATGTTGAATATTGATATATTTATTTGAACTTCAGAAAGATTGAGGCACTCCCTGAGTTTCAAAGCATGAAATGAGTCAGTTGAGAGGCACTTGAATGACCAGAGAGCATCCAGAGGAGAAAAACTGGGAGGAATAGGAAGGACATAGATCAAGCTGGTCTACTGAAGAGATGTCCTTAGACATGGCCATTCAAAAAGGAGAGCTGGAAACAATTGAAGGAAGAGTGAGAGGAAGTAATACACTGAATATTGGTGAGACAAGAAGAGAGGAAGATAAGTATGTCTTCACATTCTGCCATCAGCACATTTCTCAGAAATTCTTGGTCCTGGTGGGAAAACTTTGCGACTTCTTAAAAGT
The DNA here is from genome assembly GCF_028551555.1 of Melozone crissalis. Lineage (NCBI taxonomy): Eukaryota > Metazoa > Chordata > Aves > Passeriformes > Passerellidae > Melozone > Melozone crissalis. The sequence continues at coordinate 1,332,286 of NW_026535893.1, read as the reverse complement.
AGTCAAGGTACCCAGATAATAAAAATGTGCTTGTTTATTATGAAACTAACAGATATTAAAACCTGCGCCCCTTTGCAGGCAGACATCAGTTGTGTGCCCATGAACAGGCAGTGCCACTTGTGCTCTGATGTGTCGAGTTGGGATTGGATCTGTCTGAGAGCACCTGAGGGAGAGCAGAACACCTTGCAAGCTGCAGGTCCCTGACAGCCCTGCAGGGCTTCTGGCCCATCAACATCTGCTCTGCTCCAGTCTGAAACAGGGCCCAGCATGGTGCCGGGATCATCAGAGAGCTGAGGTGTGTGCTGGAATTCAGTGTCCTCCAAATCCTGCCTTGGTCTCCAGCACAGCCATGGAGGCTCTTTGGGCTCGGGACTGTTCCTGCAGCCCCCAAGGGCAGCTGAGCTCTGCCTTTGGCACAGTCAGGCCTGGCCAGTGAAGGCCATGTTCAGCAATTGCTTGTGTGTGCCTGGCCTTGCTGTCAGCCCCAGCAGCGGCTGCATGGCCCCTTTGTGGCCCTGTGCTGGCCCAGCCATGGTGGCCCAGCCCCTGCGCAGGCCCAGCCCAGGCCAGGAGCATTGCAGCTGGGAACGGCCCCTGTGCCGTGGTGCCCACAGCAGCCTTGGGGCTCTGTGCCCCATGACCTCCCTGCTGGGCAGTCTCTGCCAGCTCCTGCAGAGCCCCTGGCACATGTGGGGCTGCACAGACAGCCCTGCCCCGGGCTCTGCCGGCCTCTGGGCCAGCAGAGAGGCCAGCCAGGGCTGGCCATGGTCAGGAGGAGGCCCTGAGCCCCACAGAAGGATGGAGCTGGGCCACAGCCAAACTCAGCCCAGGCCAAAGCTGGGCCAGCAGCCAGGGCTGCCAAGGGCTGGGCACAGAGGCTGGTGCTGACAAATGTCCTGGGCCCCCTCCCTGCTCTTTTCATGCCACCAAGGGCATAGAGCAGCCTCCTCTCTCAGGAACTTGCCTGTTTGCAATGCCTTGCACAGGCGCTGGCCCTGCCCCACAAGGCCTGGCCGGATTCCTGCCCCTGCACACTCAGCCAGGCTGAGATGGACACTGATGGTTTCTGGGCCGGGCTCTCTGAGCCCAGCCCAGCTCCCTGCAAGCTCTGCCAGCTGCCCTGAGCTCTGGGCAGCACCAAGGGCCTCTCCCCAGCCCAGCCCAGCTGGCTCTGGCCCCACAGCTATGCTCAGGCCAGGCTGCTCTGGCCACTGCCCCACGGCCTCAGCCCCTGGCAAGGGCACAGCAGCAGCTGCAGCTGCCACAGGACTCAGCCCCACCATGGGGGAAGGTGTTTGGCCAAGGCCAATGGAGGCTCCCAGGCTGAGGTGCTGAGGGCTCTGCAGCCCCTGCTCCCATCCCATCTGCAGCACAAGAGCTGCGGCCTTGGGGCCCTCAAGATCTACTCTTGCTCCAGGCCCAGGGCCCATGCCAAAGCTGGGGCAGCCACAAAGCTGTGTCCATTTCTGTTCATTGCTGCTCTGATGGGGATGGATCCTTAGCCACTTGGGGGTTGCTGATGAATTTTCCTACTCCACTGGCCTCTTCCTTCTTGAGCTCTTCGCTTCAGGAATTCAGTGAGAAAGGCTCATAAACATTTGCGCAAAAAACACAGGGAAAAAAAGGCTCCGGGGAATAATCTATATTAATTCTTCTGTAGGAAAAATTATTCTTCCTGGGAATAATTCTTCTGTGAATAAATAGATAGATTTCAGAAGTGTGTTCTAAGTGAATATACTATATGGAAAACAACGCATAGAGAAGTGTTTTCTTATGTTAAGTTTTCTTTTTCTGTTTGTTGATTGGTTTCAGCCGTATCCAATTGTTATTGATTCCCAGATCATCCTAAAGCAGTTTGAACAGATATGAAAAGCAAGACCCTTCATGGCTGATAATCAATCAGACCTTGTGCCAACCCTCTCCCCAAAATTTCCCTCATCCAACACCTGGCACGCCTATGGATCAGGAAAGGTGTGGCCAGCAGGAGCAGGACAGTGATTCTCCCTCTGTGCTTGGCAGTGGATGAGCAGCACCTCGAGTGCTGTGTTAAGTTCTGGGCCCTCAGTTTAGGAAGGACATGGAGGGGCTGGAGCGTGTCCAGAGAAGGGCAACAAGGCTGCTGAGGGGTCTGGAACACAAGTCCTGTGAGGAATGGCTGAGGGAGCTGGGGTTGTGTATCCTGGAGAAGAGGAGGATCAGGGGAGACAAGGCAGTATCAGGGCACAGGTTGGACTTGATGATCCCCAAGGTCTATTCCAACCTTGCTGGTTCTGGGATTCTCTGAAATCACCCTTGGAGCAGTTGCAGGAGGAGCCCCGGGCCTCCTCTTCAGAAGCTCCAGCAGCCCAGGTCCCTCAGCTTCTCCTGCCAGCCCCAAAGCCCATCCTGTCAGTCCTGCAGAGCCTCTGCAGCTCCTCCTCACTGCCCAGAACAGGGAGCCCCAGAGCCAGACACAGCAGCCCAGATGTGGCCCCCTGGCCTGGGGTGCCTCTGGCAAGGGAGCAGCTCCAGGCACTGCCGGAGCCTGCAGACCATTCCTGCAGCACTTGTAGGATGATCCTGTTGCCCAAGGGATGTTCCCACGGTGCCAGGTCAGGAACTGCAATGGGGAGTGGGGCCAGAGAGGAAATGGCAAACAGGGATGGGCTGTTTTCAGAGGAGGGAACAGGGCTGGGCAACAGGAAGAAATTTTTGCCAGACAAAGTAAAGAAAGCCAAGGTGAAGCAAAGGAATTGCTCAGGGCAATTTGGGGGTGGCTGCCAGGCAGCCCTGGCTCTGAGCAACAGCGTCTGCAGTGGCACAGGAAACTCCCAGCTGATGGGAACAAATGTTCTGGCTGAGCGCAGAGGCCAGGACAAAGCTGAGTGGTTTCCCTGGTGTCCCCCAGCCCCTGCTAGCCCCAGGGGCTGATGGCATTTGTGCTCCCCCAGGTTCATGTCCCCACACCAACAGCATGGGGGTGCTCCCCCTGCTCTGTGCAATGCAGACAGGGGCTCCTGAGCCAGTGCTGCTGTGTCTGCGCCTTCAAGGATGGGGCACCTGTGTGAGCTGGGGGAGAGGCCAGGGCTGCAGAGGGGGGATGTTGTTGGCAGCTCCATGAGGACGCTCTGGGATGCTGCCCTGGGCTGTGCAGCACACTGTGGATGGATCAGCCCCTGCTCTGCTGCTCCTTCCCATCTGCCCCAGGGCCCTTGCAGAGCCCCAGCCATGCTGTTTGTGCCCAGTCTGCCCACGGCCAGCCTGGGGCTGCTCACGAGGGTTTTCTGTGCTGAGCATTGGCCTGGGTGTGTTCTTGAGAGAGCCTGGGCAAGGAGCCTGGAGCCCCCAGGCCCTGGCCTGAGGCATCAGCGCTGCCACAGCAGTGCCCATGGCCTGTCCCTGCTGCAGCCCCGGCACTGCCACCCCCAGGTGGTACAAACATTGATATTTCTTGTGGATAATATGAAAAATTAAACAAGAGAAAAAAGACCCCACAACCAAACCAACATGAAACATCATATACGACTTTTATTATTAGTGAGTTGCAGAAATTGGCTAGTAGTTTAATGTTCCTGAAAGCATCCAGCCATCAGTCTCCTCACAACAGCCTTGACCTCCTGGTTCCTCCGGCTGTAGATGAGGGGATTCAGGGCTGGAGGCACTACTGAGTACAGAACTGACAGGGCCAGATCCAGGGATGAGGAAGAGATGGAGAGGGGCTTCAGGTGAACAAATGTTGCCATGCTGAAGAATAGGAAGAGCACAGCCAGGGAGGCAGGTGGAAAAGGCTTTGTGACGTCCCTGCTCAGAGGGGATCCTCAGCACAGCCCTGAAGATCTGCACATAGGAGAAAACAATGAACACAAAACAACCAAATGATAAAGAGAGGGAAAATGCAAGGAGCCCAAATTCCCTGAGATAGGACTTGGAGCAGGCGAGCTTGAGGATGTGTGGGATTTCACAGAAGAACTGGCCCAGGGCATTGCCATGGCACAGGGGCAGGGAAAATGTATTGGCTGTGTGCATGAGAGGAGTGAGAAAGGCACTGGCCCAGGCAGCTGCTGCCCTGTGGGCACAAGCTCTGCTGCCCAGGAGGGTCCCATAGTGCAGGGGTTTGCAGATGGACACATAGCGGTCATAGCACATGATGGTGAGAAAGGAAAACTCTGCTGCAATGAAAAATACAGTCAGAAAGACCTGAGCAGCACATCCTGTTTAGGAGATGTTCCTGGTGTCCCAGAGGAAATTGTGCATGGCTTTGGGGACAGTGGTGCAGATGGAGCCCAGGACAGTGAGGACCAGGTTGAGCAGGAAGAAGAACATGGGCATGTGCAGGTGGTGGCCGCAGGCTACGGCGCTGATGATGAGGCTGTTGCCCAGGAGGGCAGCCAGGGAGATGCCCAGCAAGAGGCAGAAGTGCAGGAGCTGCAGCTGCCGCGTGTCAGCCAATGCCAGCAGGAGGAAGTGCCTGATGGAGCTGCTGTTGGACATTTGCTGGGGCTGCACATGGGGACCTGTTCATGGAGAAAGGACAGTGACAAGTCAGGAGAGGCTGGTTTGAGCCAAGCCTGGGCTATTCCCTGCAGACTGTCCCACTGGGATTCACCTACCCTTGTTCCTGCTCTGGGAAAACCTTCGCCGAGGTCCCTGCCTGAGTTCCAGTATTTCTGGCTAAGTGTGCCAGGCTTGTGCCTGGAGCAGCCAGGCTTGTGCCTGGAGGCTCTCAAGGAGCCATCTCTGCCCCACTGCCCTGGGTTTGTGGCCATGGGGCAGAGGGACAAGTCTGGATATTCAGGATTTGTCAAAGGAATCACTCTGAATGCAGAAAGGCTTGGTAGCATCTACACTCCCAGTTCTATAAGGCATGGATGGCAGGAGTTGGTTTTAGGAATTGTTTTCCTACCCACACGCCATTCCTGGCTCTCTGAGGTCAGAAATCCCCAACATTGTTGCTGCACTGAGTTTGCCACTGAGAGATGGGAGAGCCAAAGGGTTCCCTATGGCTGAGGGAAGGTGAGGGGCTGGATGGGTTTGTTCCCAACTGCCCTGGCTTTGCACCTTAGGCTGCAATCAGAGCACAATCACATTCCTGGGACACCCTAGGATAAACCAGACCCTGCCCAGAGCAGAGGGATCCCTGAATTTCTCACCCTCTCTAAAGGTCTCTGGGCAAGGTCTCAGCACCCCCTTGTGCCAAGGACATTCTCGGCTCCCTTGGCATACCCAGCAGCATTTCCTCAGCTCTGGCAGCTCTGCCCTTCCCCGTGGGACATTCAGGGAACTCCCAGAGGCTCTGGCACACATTTGCACCCAGGAGGGCAGCTCAGAGCTTGGAAGGGCACAGCAAGGAGATCCCTGCTGTGCCCATGATGGGATCTCAGGCAGGGGGCTCAGCTCATTCCCCTTTCCCATGGACTGCTTTGCCCACAGCCCCACAGGTGCCAGGGAAGCTTGGACACCCCATTCCCATGGACACACCTCTCTGGCAGGAATGCCAAGGGCAGTGCCTGACTCAGCTGCTGCAAATGCCAGAGCCTCCCTGAGAGCAGCAGATAACAGGGACAATATCAGGGCAGGGCAGAACTAAGAGAAGATGTTGTGGTGCTGTGCCTGAGAGGGCAGGGCAGAGACAGCCGGGCACTCAGGACAGTGTTCCCGTGCCCAGCTGTGCCTGGCACTTCCCACACACCAACAGTGCTCTCCTGCCCCCAGCACTGCTCTCTTCAGCCTCCTCTCCTTCCATGAGCATCTCCCTGGGCCTGGACATTCCCTCCCGAGAGGAGCCTTGTCCCTGCCAGCGCTCACAGAGCCCATCCCAGCCTGTGTGACCTGGCCGGGGCCCTACAGAAACCTGCCTGTGTTCAGGGCCCTGGCTGGGGCAGGCTCTGTGTGCAGCTGGGCAAGGGCAGCTCAGGAGAGCCCTGCTGCGCCCTGCAAAGGTGATGCTGCTGCTGTCCAGGGCTGAGGAGTGGCTGAGGGCCCTTTGGAAGGCTCCCAGCAGAGACTGACCACCCAAAGTTACAGTTCTGGAGTCTCTGTAAATGTTCAAACATTCCTTGGATGATCCTGTGTGTCCCTTTCAACTCAGAATATCCTGGGATTCTGGGATTACAATTCCTGTTCTGCTTCTCTCATCCCCTTGTTTTTTATAATCAAAAGAGAAAAAAAAACAAAAAACCTTGCAACAGTCTTAGAACAGTAAAGTAAAAACTAGACACTTATTGGAAGCTTCCAGGGGTCCCAGTGGGGATGGGATACACCCGGGCTCTGATTTACACAATTTATTTAGGTTGATTAATAAAGAAAATTTAACAGGAACATCCAATAGGAGATTCACTTACCCCAGTTACACACCCCTGGCTCAAACCATTGGAGAAAGTCCAAGGGCTTCTTTGCCTTCAATTTTTGTTATGACTGCTCACATTCTGGTCGAAAAACAAAATGTTTTTGTTGGTCCTCTTCCTGATAATAAGACTATACAGGATACTATATGTATCGTATACTATATGTATTTCAGGAATGCATTTAGACAATCAGCTTATTTTTCTAAAATCAAAGAAAAAGCTTAGGGAAAATAATAGAGATAACACAGGATTATACTTATAGAAGTATATAATAGTAATAGAGTTCATTAAGAGTTTGGTAGACTTAAGTAAGGATTATAGATTTATAACTATGTAATAGTAATTTATAGAGCTAGAAATATAAGAAAAATGTATGAAATGAAACAATCTTTTTGTCATCACCCCCACGTTCCCATCATTCTCCAAGGAGGAAATTGAAAACACTCTCAGGAAAGCTCCTGATTTTTACAGCAATCCCAGGCTTACTTTCCTTGGGAAGTGTCCTCTGGAGCTGTACCCAGGGTGGTCTGGAGCTGGGAGCAGCCCTGCTCCACCCAGCCCCTCTCAGCAGCAGCCCCTGCCCTGCTCAGGGTGGCTCCTTCCTCCCACAGCTTCTCCCCAGTGCTGGGAGCAGCTGCCAGGGCTAGCTGAGAGCCCTGGGCTCCCCTGCCTGCTCTGCACAAGAGACAATCAGAGAATGTACTCACAGAGTCTGTGGGCATTGGGATGTTCCAGCTTCAGGAGATGGCTCCAGGAGCTGCAGCTGCATTGTCCTGCAGCCAGAGGTTCCTGTGCCAAGGGCTGGCAGTGATTCTGCCCCAGGCACTTCTCAGCACCTTTCCAGTCCTGACTGAGTGCAGCTCTCTGTGCCTCTGTGCTGTGCCCGGGGTGGCTGCCGGCAGTGCCCCAGCCCTGCTGGGCTGGCTGAAGAGCTGCTCACCAAGAGAAATGTGCTTTTGAAGCTCTTCTTGGTTACCAGGAGCTACCTCTGAGCCAGGAGCCCAGCCCAGCTCAGCAGCACAGACACCGCACAAGGACTTTAATGAGCCTCTGGGGCTTTGTGCTCAGGCCCTGAACATCAGTCCCTGAGAGGGAGCTGAAGAAACCTCTCCAGAATTCCAAGTCAGAATCCAACTCCAAAGTTTCTTGGACTTTTAATGGGTCCCGCTGAGGAACACGACTGAGAAAGTGTCCCCATGCCCCAGGCAGAGCAGAGAACTGGAGGCAGTGATGGCAGCTGGGGACAAAGAGAAGCCAAGTCTTGGTGCCCTGGGGCACAGCAGCAGGTTCTGTGCCACCAAGGGCTGTGAGGAGACACCTTGTCCTGAGGCCCTGGGGCCTCCTGGCACAGCCCCAGCCAGGCTGGGCACTGTCAGCCGCTTGTCCTGCCCTCAGCATCCCTCCCTAGCCCACATCCCAGTGGCTTTAAGGATCTGCTGGAAGGAGTCCCTGGGGAGCCTTGCTCAGGAATGGCCCTGGGGGCTCCCTAATGCTCACAGAGTTTTTCAAAGGACTTTGAGTTTGGCGTTTGCCTTGGAGTCTCTGAGAGGTCTGTGCAATCATGGCCTCCAATTATCTGCTGTAATTAGTCCCTGCAGAGGCTTTGTCAGTAATTACACTCAGTGGGCTCATTAATGCTTCAAGGTACTTCAGTTATTTTAATGTACTTGGTGTTTCCCTTTTGATACAGACTCTGTGAGAACTTTGTGCAATCATGGCCCCAATTATCTGCTTTAATGAGTCCCTGGAGAGCTTTGTACTGACACTCAGTGGTGCCTATTAATACTTTGAAGTACTCAAAGTTTTTGAGGTACTTTGGATTTTCCTTTCCACACTGAATCTCTTAGAAGTTTTTGTGCCATCCTGGCCTTCAGTTTTCTCCTCCAAGGAGTCCAGGAGTGTAGGGGATGGACTTCAGTGGGACCCCTCCATGCTTTGAGACACTTTGGGGTTTTCTTCTGACTTTGACTCCTGGAAAGGTTTGTGCAATCTCCTCTCAGACCCTGAGATTCCAGGGCTCAGCTCCAAATGCACCACAGGGCTCATTAGGATCAAACAAGTCCTGACAAACCATGGCTCTGCCTTGATTTCCCTCTACTCTAGTGCGGTTCATCAGAAATATTTCTGTAGTGGTTTTGGTTCACCAATTTGAGATTTCTTGGAGAATGCAGCAATTATTGTAGTGGGTTCAGTATTGGGTAATTACCAGTGCACTCACTAGAATATACTTACTCATTTCCTCTTGTGTGATAAGATTAGGAGAATGGCAAAGCAGGCTCAAAACTTTAAGAGGGTATGAGGAAAAGTTCATTAATAGCAACTAAAAGAAAGAGTAATAAGAACAAAACTTTCAGAACACTTCTCCTCTCCCTGCAGCCTATTCTTTCTTACTGACAATATAAAGAAGACAAACCTAGCATTTTCAGTCAGTTTTCCACCCCTAGAATAGTTTTCTTCATTTCCCTTAGGGAGAGGAGTCTCTCTTTCATGCTATGGAGACTTCTCCATAAGAAAACTGTTCTCTAATGGCTCTCAATTTCCATGAATAGCAGCCATCCAGAAAATCTGCACTTATGAAGTCCCTCCCATTTTTTCCACAGCTTTTCCCATATTTTTATGGGCCATGTCAACTTCTGGGGTATTAGTTTAAAGATGAGCTGTTTAAAGATGAGTCTTCTTCATCTCTCCCTGAGGGCACAGGGTCTCATCCCTCTGCTCTCTTTCTCTGTTCAAACTTCTCATAGGATCACAGCTACTTCAACATTTGTTTACTTATCATGGAGGCCTTTGCTGAACAAGTCATCTCCCCATACTTTTCAATGCATTATAGGGAAAAAAGTAGTCTGATGGATCAATTACATCCTTCTCCTTAGGTTTACTGGAGGATTTCAGCCCTAAGATCAAGGCATCTCCTCATCCCTCCCATCTGGGACTCAGCTTCCTCTTCACTGACCTCGGTGTCTTCATGTTGCTCCTCTATGTGCCTGAACTTTGTCCTTTTCTCTCACTCGAGGGAGGATGGAAGCACTGAAAGAGTTCATATCTCACCCAGGGCCTGCAGATGGTTCTGTGACCCCGGCCAGGGTTGGGCCGGAGCTGTTTTATGATGGAGGTTTCTGCAGCAGCTGCGCTGGGGCTGTGTCAGGATGGGCCGTGCTGTGGGCAGGGCCAGGATCTCAGCAGCCAGGCCAGAACACAGCAGCAGCACAGCCGGGAACTGATGGCTTCTCCTCCCCTTGCCCGGGGCTTGCGGGTGAGCCCCAAGAGTGGCAGAATCTTGGCCGAGCCGGCCCGGCCCGGGGCTGCTCCTGGGGCACAGCGGATCCTGGCTGGGCCCGGGCTGGCGGTCGGGCAGGGCTCATCAGTGCCCAGATGGTCACAACTGCAGCCATGGCCCAGCCCGGCCTCGGCCCCGCGGCCTCCCCTGCCCTGCCCAGCAGCTGATGGGGCCTGGTAGGGTCCCTGGGAAGGGGCCCGGCTCCACGGCAGGAGCCGCCCAGCCCGGCCTGGCTGAGACGGGGCCGGGTCAGCCTTGTTACCTCTTTGCCAGCCAGAAGGGAAAGAGACCCTCCCAGGCTTTCTTGTCTTTAACATGTGTCTTCACAGAGGTGTGTACAGTTTCCTTAGTGGTTTAACAGATTGTCAGTTCTCAAAGCTAATTACTAATTGTTTTTTGTCAGACACGGAGGAAACTGATAGCAGCTTCTCTTAAACATCACTTCCATGATGCAAAACCACCAGAAAAGCAGAGAGCACAGAGCTGCTTTGTCAATATGTAGTGGTCATGTGCCCAAGGTTTCAAAACACCTCCTTGGGAGATCTCTGGGCCCTCTACAAGATGTTTTCAAGTAAAACCATTCAGCTCAGGGTCTAAGAAAATCATCAGAGGACAGGGCCAGCCTGACCTGTCTTTCCTTACTGCTTTTGTCTTGGAGTAATCCTTGGATAGATGGAATTTGAGAGGCCAAATGTTAATTTTGGCCATGGTCCCTGGATGAGAAGGTCGGTTCTTCTCCATAGGAAGGAAGGAACAGAGCCTCAGTTTTTCAAAGGCAGATGCGAGGTTACTACCAAAAGCCAAGGCCAGCCAGAGCTGGCAGGATTTTTTAAGGACAGATACCCTTGCATATAAGAAATTTTTTAGGGAGAGTGCCAAATTTGGCAATGGGCATTTGTAAAGAGTGATGGTTCTTTTCCATAGCAAGGAAAGCAGAGAGCCTCAGTGCTCCAGGAGCTGATGAGAGGCAGCCCTTGACATCCCAGTATCAGCCAGACCTGTCAGGTGGCCCCTGAGAGGCCAAGCCAGCCAGACCTGTTCCATGTTCCCTTGGTTCCAGGAGGTCCTGACATTGTCACAGTGATCTCCAAGGGAAGGAAAGAACCCAGCCCCAGTGTTGCAGGGGCAGCCACCAGAGGCCAAGGCCAGCCAGCCTTGATGGTACTGGCAGATTTTGCTTGGGAGCAACGCTTGGATATACAGAATATTAGAGGTGGAGTCCCAGTTTCAGACATGGACACACAGAGGAGAAGGAGGGTTCTTTTCCATAGGAAGGAAAGTACCAAGCCCAAGTGTTTCAAAGGCAGAAGAGGAGAGAGGTGGCTCCTGGGAGTCCAGACCTGTTTGTCATGGCAGCTTTTGTCATGGAGAAGTCCTGTTACATATTTCCTTGGTTCCATGAGGTCCTGGAGTGTCACAATGTTCCCCTTGCTTCTGCAATGTCACAATGGCCATGTGTTTCCTTGAGGCCTTGCAATGTCACAATGGCTTCATGTCACCATGGTGACACAATGGCTTTGTGTCACCAATGCCACAAAGCCCTGATGTGTCACCATGGCCCCTCGGCTCCATGCGCCCTCACTGTGTCACAGTGGCTCCTCTGTGACACTTTGGGCTGCACAAAGTCACAATGGACCCTTGGTTCCTGAGGGCCCCAAGTCTCACAACGGTCTGCTTGATTCCATGACGCTCCACAGTGTCACCATGGCCCCTTGGTTCCATGAGGTTCTGTAGTGTCACTGTGGTGTCCTTGGATCCACATTGTCACAACTGACCAATGGTTCCATGAGGTTTCATAGTGTCACCATGGTCGCTGTCAGAGGCTGGATGAGATCGATGTCCCGAGAAACCTTGGGATGCTCAGAATGCCCGTGTGGGGCCAGGGCTGGGTCTGGCCTTGGTTTGTGGCGGGACACAGCCCCGCCCCCAGCCCTGGCCTGGCAGAGCTGTCAATCACACTGCAGGGCCATGCTAACCTAGCTCTGATTGATTAAACTGTCAATCAATCACACACCAGCAGCTGGTGCTACCCTGACTCTGATTGGATAAGCAACTGGCAGTCCCACCCCAGGGGCGGGCCCACAAAGGCCCAGGGGGTTAAAAGCCGGAGCACGAGGCCAGCCCATGGTCTGAATCCTGCCTTCTCCTGGGGTTCCTCTGTTAATGATGCCTGAACCTGAGCAGTTGGTGCTTATGCGTGTGTCTTTCTATAGATCTTCTGTATTTCTGTTGTTCTCTGTTTCTTCTTCTTCTAATACTACTTAACTGGAAAATTTTTGGGTAACCTAACATCTTAAGGGATGAAGGCTTTTAGATTAAATTTGCTAAGTAATTTAAGTTAATGCTATGATAAGGATTTCATATTGAAATGGATGTTGTATTAAACCCTTTGCCAATGTTCCTTGACTTTGTCCATATTTTGCTAGTAAAATTTGGTGTCATTTTGATCTCTTAGCTCAGTTGGTTAAAGCATGATGCTGGTACCACTGAGGCTGTGGGTTCACTCCCTGTGTGGGCCATTCACTTAAGAGCTGGACTTGATCATCCTTGTGGGTCCCTTACTACAAAGAATATTCTTGGCATCTGGCCATGTTGAGAATATCTGCCTGGTGTTTCTCCTGTGCACCAAACTCAAGTCAAGGAACCTTTGGTTACCCCCAGCATCTCAGTGTTCTGGAGTGTTCTAGCCCTGCAGACTGACAATGGCCTCTTGTTCCCATGGGGTCCCACACTGTCCCACTGGCCCCTGGTTCCATGGGCCCCAACAGTGCCACAATGATCCCCTTGGTTCCACAACTTCCCATAGTGTCGCACTGGCCCCTTGGTACCCTGAGGATCTGCAGTGTCACACAGGTTTATGACATTTGTCCTTGTTGCCCCTCACATACCCCCGGCCCACAAACAGCCCCGAGCCACCCGTGAGGGACAGGCCCTGCTGTCCCAGGCTGGGCTCAGGGCTTGGCCTTTCTGCTCCCCCAGCCAGCCCAGGGCTTGCTCAGCATTGCAGTTCCCTGCTCAGAGCCTTTGGCTTCCTGCAGTCCTGGCCTCAAGGATCTGCTCTCACCAGTCCCTGGGGAGCCTTTGGCACTCCCTGCCCTCAGTGGGGCCCAGCGATGCTCCAAGGGACTTGGAGTTTTGCTTCTGACTCCTTGAGCAGATTCTTCAGCCTTCTCTCAGTGCCTGAGGGTCCTGGAGTCAGCCCCAAATCTACTATGGGGCTCAATAAAATACAGAAAGCCCTCGGGGTCTCTGTCTTCCTTCAGGTCTCCAGGGCTTGGGCAGCTGATTGGAGTCAGTTTGGAGTTCCATTAATAATGAAGATTTCAAAGTGCACTTCATGATTTGCTTTCTTTAATCAAGTGAGTATTTTTTATTTTCAATTTAAAGAAGAGCTGATAGAAGCATTCCCCAGGTTATCTTGATGCTGAATGTCTCCTTAGGAGGTCTGGGCACAGAGAAGAATGAGCCCCTTGAGGACTGACCCTGTTTGGACAAGCTGCTCCTCACCCCCAGCCTCACCATGTCTGACATGGCCCACCTGACACTGACATCCCTGTGCCCTGCAGCAGATCCTTGTCCCCTGAGCTCTGCAGCTCCATGTCCCAGCCCAGTGCACCATGTCCCACCTGCTCTCCTCAGGGCTCTGCCTGCACGCAGCCCAGGAGAAGTTTTCCTGTTGGGAAGGAAAGAATGGAAAAGCCTGAGCAGGCTTCCTAAACAACAAACTCCACTCAGGAACCACCTGCTCAGTACAGACTGCCTGGAATGATGTCACCTTTCTCCAAGGGATAGTGTGAGCAGAAATGATCTCTGGAAGCAGAATTCTCTGAGTCTTGCAGCTGAATTCTCTATCCCTGTCCTTTCCCTGGATCTCTGTTGCAGATGGAAGCTGCTGCTGCCATCCTCACCTTCAACCTCTCTCTTGAATGCAAACAGATGTTCCCAGGTGTGTTAAGCAGAATTTGCTCAATGTTTCTACAAAACTTTTGTGTTCCTCATGGAATGAAGGGGCCATTTTGGCACTGAGGGAGTGACATGGAAGCAAAGAGCCAATTGTTACCCTGGGGTCCCATGGAACCAAGGGGCCATGGTGACACAGCAGGGCCATGTGGATCCAGCGGTCCATTGTGACACTGTGGATCCAAGGAGACCATGGAGACACCTCCAGAACCTCATGGAACCAAGGAGTCCATGGTGACCCAGCAGGGCTGCATGGAGCCAATGGTCCATGGTGACACTGCCCATCCAAGGAAGCCATTGTGACACTGAAGAACTTTATGACACCAAATATCCATGGTGACACAGCAGCAGGGCATCATGGGAACCAAGGAACCGCTGTTGGCAGTAGGGAAAATCATGGAACCAGGGGCCATTGTGGCACTGCAGAACCAACAGAGCTGCTGGACCTTGTCCCAGCTCCTTGGGAGGCACGGCAGGAGCAGCACCCTGGGGGCCTCGGGAATGCCCTTCTGGGATCCATGGCACACACTGCCAGGGGCTGAAATTCAGTTCCCAGGCAGGAAAAGATTTTCCTGCCCTTGAAGGCCAAGCTCTGAAGAAGGAGCCAAAAGCCAAGTGGAGCAAGGTCTTACAGTGACATTTAACTTCCAGCCTTCATAACTTCACCCATGGTTGTTGTAGCTCATGGACTGGGAATTAAATCAGGGCAGGACTTTTGGTGGGAGCTGCCCTGGGTCAAGGGAGACACTGAGAGAGAAGTAGGGCAGGGAAAGAGAGGCAGGAGAGAAAGGAGGAAACAAACACAATCAGCTGAGAAGGTGGCACTCGGAAATCAGAACTTGAACTGATGGAAAAAGAATGGGACAGAAATCAATAGTTCTCTAAGTTTTATTTACTATCAAAATACATCCCAAGCCTTCAGCCCCACACAAACCTGATCCCACACCCTCAAATTTGGATCTCACTTCTCCCCATCTCCTCCTAATCCAAACTCACCCTGGAGGCTGTGGAATCACGTATGTTCAGTATGGACTGAATTTTTCTGAGGTGGGAACAAGGCATGTTAAGGTGCAACTGAGCCTTTTTAGGGTAAGATTTAGTTGTTTTCAGTGGGACTGAGTGATTTTGAGGCAACAGATTGATCCCTCTTGGAATGCAGAGATGGCAGACACTACCCAAAAGAATCCAACAGGGAGGAAAAGCCCAAGAGATCCCACAGGGTGAGGAGCTCCATAGCCAGCCCAGGATGCTCTGAGGAGGAAAGAACCACCCTGTGCCAGGAAGGTGGACAAAGCTTCTGCCAGAGAAGAACCCACAAATCTTCCAGAATATGTCCCCAAACCTAAATTCCCCCTGAAATACCTGTGAAATGGTGGGACTTAAAACATCTCTGATCAATTTCATTCTTTTTAGTCCTATTTCATGTGGTTTTAAGGAAAGAAGATAATTCACAAGAAAATTAGGGCCAAACCAAAAGGATAACCAGGCATGTGTCTTCCCAACATGGATTACAGGGAATGTGGATCATCAGGGCTCTGACCAACATGGGTCCTCACATGGGGGATGAATTTGGAGCAGTGCAAAAAGCTCTTCCTGCAGTCAGGGCATTTGCAGGACTTCCCTTACCGGTGCCTCTGTTGGTGTCTGGTCAAGTTAGAGCTGCTGGAGAAGCTCTTCCCACACTGGGGACACTTGTAGGGCCTCTCTCCAGTGTGGATGCGCCGGTGGGGGATGAGGTTGGATTTGTGCTTGAAGCCCTTTTCACAGTTGGGGCAGTGGAAGGGTGTCTCCTCGGTGTGAATCTGCTGGTGCTGGAGAAGATGGGAGCTGGTCTGAAAGTTCTTTCTACACTCAGGACACTCATAGGGCCACTCCCCAGTATGGATCATTTGGTGGACGATCGGCTGGGACCTCCAACTGAAGGTCATCTCGCAATCCCCACACGTGTATGGCTTCTCCCCAGTGTGGATTCTCTGGTGGTGGATCAAGTGGGAGCTGCAGCTGAAGCTTATCCCACATTCCCGAAACTCATAGGGCCTCTTGCCGGTGTGGATGTGCTGGTGGCTGACAAGGGTGGGGTTGTGCTTCAAGCCCTTTCTGCAGTCAGGGCAGCAGAAAGGCCTCTCCTTGGTGGGAATCTGCTGGTGGTGGATGAGATGGGAGCTGATCTGAAACCTCTTCTGACACTTGGGACACTCATAGGGCCTCTCCACAGTGTGGATGTGTTGGTGGGTGATGAGGCTGGATCAGTGGCTGCAGCCCTTCCCACATTCCCCACACTCACAGGGCCATTCCCCACACTCACAGGGCCATTCCCCAGTGTGGATCATCTGGTGACTGATCAGGGTGATGCTCTGCCTGAAGCTCTTCCCACACTCCAAGCACTTGTAGGGCTTCTCTCCATCATGAAGGTGCTCACAGACCACCAGCTCTGAGCTCTGGCTGAAGCTCTGTCCACCTTCCTGGCACAGGGTGGGTCTTTCCTCCTCAGAGCTCCCTGGGCTGGGTTTGCAGCCCCTCCTCCTGTGGGATCTCTGGGGATTTTCCTCCCCGTTGGATTCCTGTGCCCTGGAGTCACTCAAAATGGTCACTTTCAGGAGGTTCTGCCTTGGAGATTTGTCCTCCCTGGTCTCCATCCTCATCTCCTTGTCTGGGGGAGGAAGGACAAGGAGAGGATGGGATTTGCCTCTATGCCAAAGGGAAGGGGAAGGAGATCCCTCCAGTGCATCCCTGGCAGGACAGCATTGGCAGCAGGGTTGTCCTGCAGCCAGAGGCTGTGCTGGGCTGGGAGATGGATGAGGAGAGAGGGGGAAAGGGGCACTGACTTCCTCCTCACCTGCCTGGGTATCCCAGGGCTCCTTCCTTTTCCTCGCTGCCTCCTTCTCCATCCAATCAATGTTTGCGAATGGGAAATCCTGTTTTGGGAAGAAAACAAGGGGTGAGCACATTGTCTTTTGTACTGGATTGAAGGCAAACATGGGGGAGAGTCTAAGCCAGAATTAAAATTTAATAAGAAAATGAAGATCAAAGCAATGATACAGAATCACTGCCTTAAACTGTCAGAGTCAGGATATAACCTGACACCCTGTTGCTCAGGGTGGTGGCAGCAGTACCATTAAATGGTGGCTACAGTCCTGTTGGAGTGATGAAGGTGATTCTGTCAAAGCAGTGATCCTGTAGAAGGGTCTGGTCTTCCTCTGGAGGTGCAGTGGTGGTTATGGAGCTCTTGTCCTCTGGGAATCCAGCAGGCAAGCTGCTCCTGGTGTTGAAAGCCTCAGCTTATATCCAGGTAGGAATGCTTGGATCCTCCCCCTGGGCGGAGCATCCCACAATGGGATGATGGAATTTTATCAGTCTCGCAGTGACACCCAATAGCCCATTCACAGAAGATATCTCCCCTGGAGGGCATTATCAGGGGTGAGTCATGGAAGAGATAAAGAACATTGCCCTGCCCTGTTTATAGCAGTTGATGAAGATGGGGATTGAAAACATGCATTTGGTTACATCTTGCATTGCAACCTGAAACAGTGGGGTAATCCCTGCTCAGGGGGTGAACACCACCCCCCTTACCCAAACTGGCTCAGGTGTAAAACCCCCACCCTGGGAAGGCCACACACACAGGGGACAATGTCACACTTGGCCCCCTCCAGAGGAAGTCTCTGTCCCTGTCACTCCCTTGCTCTCCCCCTTTTCTCTTTCTTTCCACCTCTCTCCACACCTCAACTTTACTGTTCAATAAATTCCATTTTGGATTTGGTCTCATTAGCACTTTAACTGGGGCAGAGGCATCTCTTCAACAATTTTCTTAACCAGATTGTGACATTATTTTTGCACAGTGAGTTTAGGCACTGTTCTCTGACCCCAAGTGCCTTTGACAACATCATGGTTCCCTCCTCTGAGGAGGTTGTGGTTCTCTCTGGAGGAACTCTTGGAAAATTGGACGCAGCTTCCTCTGAGCAACTTATGGGAGAACTGATGAGGAAAATGGCTGTTGTGGGCCCAGAATGTACACAAAATATTTT
Organism: Melozone crissalis; assembly: GCF_028551555.1. Taxonomy (NCBI): domain Eukaryota; kingdom Metazoa; phylum Chordata; class Aves; order Passeriformes; family Passerellidae; genus Melozone; species Melozone crissalis. The sequence goes on along the minus strand of NW_026535893.1, from coordinate 1,314,704 downwards.
GTTGTCTTTGCTTGAAAAGTTTGTTAAAATTACTGGAGGAAAGGGAGCAAATGTTACCAGCGAGACTGACAACGTTCATTCACCCCATGGTGAGGAACTCAAGGCTGCTAAAAGTCCTACTGGAAGACCAGCTCAAGTATGTAGATTCCTGAATAACTCCTTAATGCCCAGGATTGGGTTCTTTGACAAATGTGAGAATCATTATTCTCTTCGTCCCTGTCACCTTTGTGACAGCTACTAAGGGCTTCTTCTTCCTTTTAATAATCTGTATTGTGCCAAATTTACACTTTTCTTTTACTGGAACCTGCCAGCAGCTGAGCTGGAGCTGTGCAGGAACTGATGAATCTTGGAATTGCCACAGAATTGCTTCTATTGTTGGTTTATTAATATTTGGGATTTGTTTGTGTTTTCATCACATGTGACTTGTGGGAAATCAAATATTCATCAAAGTACTTTATGCAGAGTTAAGTTTGATTTCTGTCAACTTTATTTTCTCCAGTGCCCTGGGGATGCTCAAGGGGTCTTTGTGCTTCTCGCCCCAGGGGATGCTTGGGAGGGGTTTGGGAGGGTTTTCCCTGTCCCTGTCACCCCAGGCCATTCCCCAGGGGTGTCCCTGTCCCTGTCACTCCAGGCTATTCCCTAGGGGCTGTCCCTGTCCCTGTCACCCCAGGCCATTCCCCAGGGGGTCTCCATCATTCTCACCCCAGGGAATGCCTGGGGGGTCTCCCTCCCTCTCACCCCTGTGCCAGGGGGTGCTCAGGGCAGTCTCTGTCTCTCTCAGCCCAGGGGATGCTCGGGGGTCTCTGTCCCCTCACCCTGGGGGATGCTCGGGGGGTCTCCATCCCTCAGGCCTTCGGCAATGCCTATGCAGGGCTGGGGACCAGGGGCTCTGTGTCCCTCTCACCACTGAGGGTGCTCGGGGCTGGGGGGCTCTCCGACCTTCTCACACCTGGGGAGGCCGGGGAAGTCCCTGTCCTTCTCAGCCCTGGTGTGACCCCACCCAAACATCATCGGGGTCAGAGGGACAGAGACACCCCCAAAGCCCCAGAAGGGCTGAACCTGGGCTTTGTTTGGGGCTGAGGATTTAGGAGGGGCTGGAATTGGGGCTGGGTTGGAGTTGGAGCTGAGATTTGGATTAGAGCTGGGATTGGGGTTAAGGCTACACATGGGATTGGCTTTAGGGCTGGGGTTGGGATTGGGTCTGGGGCTAGACAAGTCTGGCACTGGGATGAGATTAAATACAGAACTGTGAGTATGTCTAAACATGGAGTGAGATTGAGACCAGAATCAGGGTCAGGTTTGGGACTGAGCTCACCCAGAGCAGGACAGGGATGATGTCACTGCAGGATGTCCCTGGCATCGTCCCAGCCCTCCTCAGGCACCTCCAAACATGGGGGGCAGCTGGATGTTCCAAGATCTGGGTGCTCCCACGCTGCCCCTCAATACCAGGTGAGCATTCCCTGAGGGCAGCCCTGACTGTGACCCTTGGGGCTGTGGGATCAGCCCTCACATCCCTGTGGGAGCATCTAGAGGCAGGATGAGAGATTTCTGCCCCCTCTCTTCCCTGTGGAAGGATGAAGAAGCCCAGCTGCCCTTTTCTTCTGGTGCATCCTCCTCTCCTTCGGCATGGATATTCAGGGACAGGAGTGGAGGGAACGGCTGCAGCTGAGTCGGGGCAGGCTCAGGTTGGATGTCAGGAAAAAGTTTTTGCCCAGAGGCTGCTGGGGCCCTGCCCAGGCTCCCCAAGGAAGGGTCCCAGCTCTAGGGCTCTCTGAGCTCCAGCAGCATTTGGACAGTGCTTCCAGGCCCAGGCTGGTATTGTTGGGGTGTCCTGTGCAGGGCCAGCAGTTGGACTGGAGGATCCTGATGGGTCCCTCCCAGCTCAGCCAATTCTGTGGTTCTGGGATCCCATGAGCCTGGGGATGGTGCTGCCAATGGTTGCCATGGCAACAGGCTCTGGCTGCAGGCCTGAGCTGGTGTCCCTGGCAACTACCCCTGGCATGGGGTCTCCATGGAGCTGCCAAGGGACTGACCATAGCAACAGGGGGCTGGTGATGGTTGCCATGGAAACTGACCATAGCAACAGGGGGTCGCTGATGGTTGCTTGCTAAGGATCAGATTTGTCACAGGCCCTCAGAGGGTTCCATGGGGACTTTCCAAGAGTCTCCAGGTTGTTCCAGAGCTGGAATGTCACAGGCAAAGACATGGCTCTTTACCTCCCAGGACTTTCTGGGATGGTAAAGAGCCGTGTGGTCAGAGGCAGTCACAGCTATTCCATGGTGACATCCCAGGGGACCTTGGGCTGCAAAGATACTGATCTGTCACAGGCACTCATGGGGGCTCCACGGTGACATCCCAGGAGTCCCCAGGCTGCTAAAGAGCAGGGATGTCCCAGACACCAACGGGGGTTCCTGTCATGGGCACAGTGGGAGCTTCAGACAAAAGTTTTTTTTCTTTAATGGAGAAACTCCTGCTGAAACATGTGGTGTAGAATAGACACCCAACAGCCACCATGGATCCTCAAACCCCTGCAGGGCCCCTCGACTTCTAAAATTCCTTCTAAGAGAGGAGACGGGGAGCAGCTGGATCCAATCCCAGACCCAGAATTTGTCAAAGGTGTAAGAGATTGGACAGGTGGAATTCAACTTCATGCCACAGGATTGAATTGAATTTGTCCCACAGGATTAATGATGGAATACCAGATAAATTTATATACATACAGCTCTGATTGATTCTGATCTTGATCAGATAGAAAGATCTTAACCACAGTCATTTACTCCACAGTTCAGGAGCTATAACAATTATTTGAATATCGTGCTCTAGGCAGCAATTTTGAAGTCAACAGGTCCCGCTGCAGGAAAAGCCACAGGCCAGGCCCAGCACAAGGAAGGGCTCGGGCACAAGGGCAGAGTGCCGTGCTGGGAGCAGTGCCAGGGAGAGTCTGAGGCACCAAAGGCACCTTGGCAGCAGAAGCTGCTTGCAGGCCATGGCCAGAAGCCTCCCTTGCAGCCCAGCCTGATGGCCACCACTGCAGAGCTGCTGCCTCAGGGCTCATTCCTGGCTGGGCTCTGAAAAGCCACTTCTGCTCCAGGAGCCTTACTGGGAAGCCATTTGCCCCAGCATCTTGGGGACAAGATATTAATGACAAAACTCTTCATGCCAGCAGAGCCAAGGCAGGGGCAGAGAAAATGGGAGAGCCAGGCCCAGGGGACAGGGCTGCCATGGTGATGGCTGTGAGGCCACTGCCCCTGCAGCAGCCTGGCTGCCCTCAGCAGACATTCAGGCCAGAAGTGTTGTGAGGGCTCCCAGCACATCAGAGAACACACACTACAGGAATTCTGTCACTGGGGATGAGAGGGTTTCACTGGGTCAAGTTGCAGAAAGTTCCTGCTCTTGGACAATTCCTGGGATGGGGAATCCACTTCTCTGGAAAAACAGATGCAGATTTGTGCCACGCTCATCATTGTAAAATGTTTCCTCCTTCTAACAAATGTAAATCCACCCTCATTCAGTTTACAGATATTGACCCTTGTTCTGTCATTGCAAGATTTGGGAGAAAAAAAATTTGGACACTGTTTTTCCATTTTCACAGACATTGGAGAGGACCCAAAAAATCTCCCAAGATGGAGTTTGGAGGCCTCATTACAAACCCAGCAGTTAGAGGCTGCAGGCCCTGGACTCAGTGGTCTGGAGACTGAAGATAGGAAAGGAGTAGCCTGGGAAGGATTGAAGGGTGCTTTCAGAGATGCTGGAGCTTTTCTTCAGAGAGGATATAAGCATGAGAAGAAAACAATGGCACCAATGGCAGCTGGGGTGGCCCAGACTGGCACCAGGAGAAAAGAATTTCCCTGCCAGGGCAGGGCTGTGGTGCAGCACGTACCCCAGCAGGAGCCTGGAGCAGCCCAAGGCTTTGTGTGGGCAGGCAGAGGCAGGCAGGAGGCAGAGCTGTCAGCAAAGGAAGAGCCCAGCCAGGTGGGGCAGCCGGGGGATGCCGACAGCCTGCAGGGACAGAGGCGCAGGGCAGGGACACTGTGGGACAGCCTGGGCTGCACAAGGCACAGGGATGGGCAACAGCTGCAAGACAGCCCTGCCAGAGCCAACTTGGGCTGCACTTTGGCCATGGCTGCTGGCCCTGGGCCTGAGGCCACAAGGGGACAAGTGACCCTTGCAGTGCTGGGGCCTCATTGCCTCCTTGTCCCTGCTCAGCAGCCTGGCAGGGGCCACTCCATGCTCCTGCCCTTGCCATTGCACATCCCCACATGCCAGTGCTCATCCCGGGAAGAGCCCTGAGCAAGGAGGGAGGGACAGCATCTGCCTGGCCGGGGGCTGGGGCTCAGGCCTTGGCCCTTTGCATTCCTCAAACACATCCAGCTTTGCTCAGCACCAGAGACACTTTTGCCTTGTTTGTCCCCAGCTGTCATCACTGCCTGAAATGTTCTGCTCTAACTGGAACCTGGGGACACTTCCTCAGTCCTGTCCCTCACAGGGATCTCTTTAAAGTACAAGAAACTTCAGTATTTCAATCTCACTTTGAGCTCTTGAGAAGTTCTCTGAGCACATTCTGGGGGGCTGGGTCTGATGCAAAGAGCACCAAAGCCCCAGAGGCTCATTGAAGTCCCTGTGCTGTGTCTGTGCTGCTGAGCTGGGCCGGGGTCCTGGCCCAGAGGCAGCTCCTGGCAAGGGCAGCGCTGCAGAGAGACAGCTCTGGCCAGGAGCAGCTCCTGTGCACAGCCCAGCAGGGCTGGGGCACTGCCAGGGCCCCTCAGGGACACCAGCAGGGCACAGACAGAGCTCTCAGGGGCTCAGCACTGGCAGGGGCTGTGGGATATCCCAGAGGGCCCTGTGTCACAGCAGCACCTTTGGGGCTGTGTCAAAAAGCTAGAGAGCGGCTGGGATGTCAGCAAGGGGCTGTGTGACAGCACAGAGGGGGCTGTATGACAGCACTGAGGGAAGGGTCACATCACTGAGCTAGCTGTGACATCATAGAAGGCGGCTCTGTGACATCACAATGTGGATTGTGACATAGAGTATGATATCACAGAACAGCTGTGTGATGTCACAGAGAAGGCTGTCACATCACAGACATGACTATGGCATCACAAGGTGACTGACATCACAAAGCTGCTCTGTGACATCACACAGCAGCTGAATGATATCCTATGGAGGCTGTGTGACATAACAGAGTGGTTGTGTGACATCATAGGAGGTATTGTGACATCACAGGTAGCCTGTGACATACCAGGAGCTGTGTGGCTTCACAGGGGCAGTGTGACATCACAGGGTTTGTGTGACGTCACAGGAGCTGTGTGACATCAGAAGTGGCTATGTGACATTAGAGGTGGCTGTGTGATATCAGAGGTGGCTGTGTTACATCACAGGGGCTGTGTGAAATCACAGGAGCTGTGTGAGGTCACTGGGGAGGTCACTCTGCCCCGGCCCCCTTCACAGCTCCCCCCAGAGCAGTCCAACCCTGCTCGTGCACAGCAGGGTCCCCTGTCCCCCGGGTCCCCCCACCCCCGGTCCCGCAGCCTCCCCCAGAGGATGTTCCACGAGATTGACCCCAGAGCCTGACATGGGGACGGGGCGCCGGGGCCCTGGGGGTGGCACAGGGGGACAGGGACCTCCCAGCAGCGTCCCCGTATCCCCCAGGGCCAGGGTTCCTTCACCCTGTTACAAACGAGGGCTTGAGAGCGCTGAAAAAATCCCCAGCAAGGGAGCAGCAAAAACCAGATTTAATATTAACCAACAGCAGCACAAAGTTCCTTGGCAAGAGTCACTCTGCTCCTGACTGGACACTTCAGGCACACCAAGGAAACAAAGCAACAACAACACCAAACAAAATCCAGGCAATCAAACCAGAAATGAACTGAAAACTGTCCGTGTGTCTGTGTGTCTGTTTGTCTGTGTGTGTGTGTGTGTGTGTGTGTGTGTGTGTAAGGACAAGGATAAGGACAGTAAGGACAAGGATAAAAGGAATACAGCCCAAAAAGTTAGCAGAGGTCAAACGTAACAGGACTTAACTTAGACCTTAAGTGTACCTTAAATGTCACAATTTAGCAAAAGAACAGCACTTAACAGTATTTAACTTAAATTAAAACCTATGACTTAGAAATTTAACAGAGGAATAACACTTAACAAAATTTAGCTAATAAATTAAACTTAACAACTTAACAAAAGAGAAACTCTTAGCAGAATTTAGCTTTGCTTAGACCTCATGACCTAATTTCACTTACTGATATCTGGATATCTGACTGACTCTGCTATCCAAGGCACTCAAGCCCCTCAGAGAGCAGCATTTCTGCCACATTTCCCCAGCACAGGCACACCTGTGTGCACACAGACACCAAGAGTCAGTGCAAGGCACCTGAGAGAAATTCCCCTGAGGGCAGGCAATGCTCCCTGTGGATCCTTTGCCATCTCACCAGTGGGTGAAGTGTTGAGCGTGGAGGAGTGGGGGGATTGGCCCAGGCACTGTTGTTGTTTGGGATGCCTGAGTGCAGCAAACGGGAGAGTACCCGGCTGGGAGAGGCCCCACTCAGAGGGAGTCACTGGCCCAGGAGAGCTCCAAGGGCTCCTTTTGGAGCGCTGTTTGCAGGGCCCCAAGAGAGAGGCTTCAGTCCCAGCAATGGCTCATCCTGGCCGCACTTGGCATCAGCAGCTTTCTTTGGCTGTGTGAGAACAGGGATGTTGTGCCACTGAGGGAACAAAAACAGTTCCCAGGGCTGGTCCTACAGAAACCAGGAGCTGGCTGGGTGAGGAAGCAAAGGGAGCCGACCCATCCTAATTGATCAGCATCAAACTCCAATTTATTGATCCAGCATGCACACTTTTATAATTGTGTTAATTAAGTTCACACATATTGCAAAACCCGAGCTCTTTATTGGCTACAGATTGCACACCAACCCCTCCTTTTATTTTCAATACCTGTGGTTTCTTATTGAGACCAAAACTTGTTTTTCTCATCCTGTTATTGACTGTTCTCAAGGCCTCCATGTTTGTCATCCTGCTTTCCCATCACTATCCAAGGACATTGTATTTACTTGTTATTAAAAAATAAGCCTGAGAACTTTGCTGTTTACAGGAACGGGCCTGAGAACTTGCTGCTTACAGCTGCCTTTTACTTCTCAATCAGCTGTATATTTTCATGGCCTTTTTTCCTTCAAGCCATGTCTGAGCAAAATTCTCCAACAGCTGGGCAGGAGCAGTGCCTGGAGCAGACAGTGTTTGTGATGAGCTGCAGAGGAGCTGAGCACAGGGGCTGTTGGCCAAGGCCGAGCCCCAAGGAGCATTTCTCAGCTGGCAGAGCAGCCTGAGAAGGGGAGGGAGGAATGCAGTAGCACAGGGCCCATGGAACCAAGGGACAATTGTGACACCGTGGGGCCCTGTGTCACCAAGGGACCACTGTGACACTGTGCGGCCTGTGAGACCAAGGGACCATTGTGACACTATGGGGCCCTGTGACAACAAGGGACCATTGTGACACTGTGGGACCTCATGGAACAGTGGAGACCATTGTGACACTACGAGGCCCCATGGAATAAGAAAAGCATTGTGACACTGTGGGGCCTCAAGAAACCAAGAGGCCTTTGTGACACTGCTGGGCTGTATGGAACCAAGGGGCCATGTGGGAATCCACAAAATTTGAGGGTTTTGGGAAAGCTGCAAAAGGCAGGTCTCAGATACAGTAGAACTGTGATTAGAGCTAAGTAGCAGCCATGAGATAGGTCAGCAGAAAAATTATTTAAACTGTAGAAAAGCAAGGACAAATATAACAATATTCTGTGTATTAACACTTGTCTAGAATAACTCTCTAAGCTGCAGAAAAGTTTATCTAGGAAGGTTGAAGCTTAATAATGGAGCTCTGTACGTTGTTTTTTAAGGCTCACAAGTAGGTATTGTATTAAAAACAAGCAAGCATTGTTTTAACCAAAGGTACGTATGCTTATAGTGATTGGATAGAACTACTGTCAATATGCTTTTGCTTTGTGTGATGGGTCAAATAACTTATAAAGTAAGTTGTAACACTAATTTCTTGGTCCGCTGCCTGGGATGTGAGCTGCTGGCATCTTCCCGTTGTCACAATCATGTAATGAGACTGATGCTGAAAAATAAAACAGCTCAAGGCATGGTCCACAGGAGCCCCGTCCTGTTTGTGATTTGTACATAGAGCCCCGGCCAGTGTCAAAGCCATTGTGAAATTGTGAGGTCTTCTGTCATCAATGGTCCATTGTGACACTGTGGAGCCAAAGGAGACCATTGTGACACCGCAAACCCCCAGGGCCCAAAGGTCCATTGTGACATTGCAGGGCTCACGGAACAGAGCAATGACATGACATTATGGGGCCTGTGGAACCACAGAGACCATTGTGACACTGCAAGGCCTCATGGAATCGTTGGGACCATTGTGACCCTGTGGGACCTTCAGGAACCTGGGGGCCATTGTGACACTGTGGGACCCCATGGAACCAAGACACCCTTGTGACACCTCCGGGCCCCTTAAAACCAAAGGAACACAGAACAGGTCTGGCTGGTTTGGCCTCCCGTGGGCCACGACTGGTCCAGCTGATCTTGGCACATTGAGGGTATCTTCTCATCTGCTATAGAAACTCTGGGGCTCCGTGCTTTCCTTCCTATGGAAAAGAACTCTCCTTCTCTTCCAGGCACCCATGGCCAGAACTGGGATTTCACCACCAAATTTCCTTATATCCAGGGATTGTTCCCATAGGAATATTGCCAGGACAAGTGTGTCTGGCAGTGGTTTCACAAGGGTCACCTCTCATCTGTCCCCAAAACCCTGGGGCAGGCTCTATGCTTTCCTTCCTATAGAAAGGAACTATCCTTCTTGACCAGGTGCCCCTGGCCAAATTTGGGTTCCACCTCCAACATTGCCTATAGTAACAAATTGGGGGAGATTTTGGCTCAAAATATTTTGTGTGTGGGGGAAGAAGGGGCAGGTCTCCAGCCTTGCCCTGTCCTGGAACCCCAGCCCTGCCCTTCCCTGGAACCCCAATCCCCCCAGAGCCTCTATCCCAGCCCAGCAGTGTCTGCCAGCCCCTGGCACAGCACAGGCAATGCTCCACAGCCACCTCTGCAGCCCCCAGCCCAGCTCCTGAGGGACCAAATGACCCCAAGTCCCAACAGGGGGAAGGGCCCAGGATGACCAAGGGGTATTGAAGGCTGACCACAAGGCAAGCACACATCTTGACCCTATGTCCTCTTGGAATTTTCATCTGAACAACACTGGAATCCAGGTGTGGGTGCTTCTCTGTATCTTATTTGTCTTTCTCTCTTACTCTGTCTACTTCTTCTATTTGTCTCCTTGCAGATTTTGATTAACTTAAAATTGAATGGGCTTAGACTTTCTGAAGTTGAATGGGCCAAGTTAATGCTTTGAGAAGTGTGTTTTGTTGATTGACAGTCATTTTAAACCATTTGCCAAACATTCTGAGATTTTCTTAAGTTTCCAGTAAAGGCTATTTGGTTGTTTTGAGCTCCTGAGAATCTCTTGTTGTAGGTATTTCTCCAGTTCATCCAACTCAGAGGACACAAAAAATTATAATTCCTTTTAAATGTCTCCTTGAGAGAGTTGTTTGGGGAATGGGGGTTAGATCTTGTGTGTCCTGCTTGGCACAGCCCAGGCAGGGCTTTCCCAGCCACATTCCACACTCCATTGCCCAGCTGGAGCCGCTGGTGCCTCTGAGTTGTGCTGCCTCAGCCCCAGGGACGCTCTCCTTGTCTGCCCATTCCCCCACGGTCTCTGGGCAGGGATGGCCTCAGTGGGGGCTGCTGACATCCTCAGCAACTTGGAGGCTGCTGCTGAATTTTTCTGCTCCAGAGGCTTGTTCAGCCTTCAGCTCTCCAGTGCAGGAATTCAGTGTCCCAGGGTTCATTAACATTCAGAATGCCTGAACAAGCCAAGCCTCTGGGGATAATTTAATTTAAGTTTCCAAATCATTTGTGGCTAATTCGACAGATTTCAGAAGTATATTCAAAGTGAATGTATTGTATTTAAAAAGGCATTGAGAAAACCTTTCTTAGTTCCTGTTTAGGTTTCCTTTTCCTGTTAATTCATTGGTATGTGCAATCTCCAATTGACACTCCTCATGCTATTTGAATAGGTATGAAAATCAAGACCCTCCATGGCTGACAATCAATCAGACTCGGTCCCTACCCCCCCCACCACCATTTCCCTCATCCAAGCCCTGGCACTCAGAGCAGCCTTGTGCAAATCTGAGCTCCCTCCAGCCCAGGCTGCACCTGCAGCTTTCAGCTCCTTGGCTCCAACTCCCACCTGCTTTCCTTGGAGAAGGAGCTGCCTGAGACACAGAGGGATGTTCATTTCTTGTCAGCCAACAAAGCCAAGGGAAGGCACAGCTCCATCAAATGCAAAAGTCATTCTTCTCCCTGGCTCTGCCTGCCCCTGATCCTTACAGCCTGTCCTGTTTCCTTCATCCCTCCATTGCCAGGGACCTTCTGGGACAAGTGAGCTCTGGGGATGGAGGGAGATGCAGCCACTGGAGTGGGAACCACAACTCATCAGGTTTGTGTCCTTTGGGGGTCAGGAACTGATGGGACTCAGAGGCACAGAAAGTTTCTCTTCATGGCAAACAGACCACAGTTGAACAGGACACAATTTAATAACAATCATGCTCTTCCCTCAGGTATGTACAATGTCCCAGCAGCATCTGAGTCCACCATCCACGTGATTTCCACACTAAAATTAATTTAAGACAAACGTGGTTCTGTGATAGATATAAACACAATTAAGTTCTTGTATCAGGCTGCTCATCCTGGAGTGGGGGCAAAATAGCTCAAACAATTCCTGATTTGCAAAGCTGTCAGTGGTGGATGGAGAAGGGAGGTCAGGCTGCTCTTGGTGTTGAGAAAATGCTGAAACCAGCCTTACTCATTTCATCTCCTCCTGTCCTGGCTGGTCTCCCCTCTTTCCCCTCCCACCCATTAGCTTTTGTCTCCCACCTGGCCTCCCTGTGAAGAGCCTGGCTCTATGTTCTCCATCCCCTCCTCGCTGGCACTGCCAGGCTGGGATGAGGAGCCCCTCAGCCTTCCCTGCTCTGGGCTGGACAAGCCCAGCTCCCTCAGCCTCTGCTCACAGCCCAAGGGCTCCAGCCCCACCTTGGAGGCCCTTCCCAGACCCTGCTCCAGCTGCCAGGCATCTTTCCTGCCCTGGGAAACCCAAACCAGGCCACAGTGACTGGATAGCCCACATCCTTGATGTCCTGGTCACACAGCCCAGCGCCTTGTCCCTGTGTCAGGTTCTGGGGTTGATCTTGTGGAACATCCTTGGGGGAGGCTGCAGCTCCATGTGGACCAGGGGGACACCAGGGGACAGGGACTCTGCTCAGCATGAACAGCATTGAACTTCTGGGTGGGAACTGTGAGGGGGGCTAAGGCAGAGTGACCAACCCAGTGACCTCACACAGCCCTCCTGTGATATCACAGCCTGCTCTGTGATGTCTTAGCCTGCTCTGGGAATCACAGCTGATGTCAGCCTGCTTTGTGATGTCACACAGCTTCACTGTGATGTCACATCCCACTCCCTGATGTCATGGCCCACTCTGTGATGTCACTCTGCCACCCTCTATGATGCCAGAATCTCCCCTGTGATGTCACAGCCTGCTCTGTAATGTCCCAACTTACCCTGGGATGTCACAGCCCACCCTGTGATGTCACAAATCTGTCCTGTGATGTCAAAGCTTGCACTCTGATGTCACAGCTGGCTTTGTGATGTCACACAGTCCGATCTATTATGTCTTACCTGATCAATGACTCCACAGAACCTACTCTGTGATGTCATAACCCACTCTGTGATGTCACTGCCCACTCTGTGACCTCACTCAACCCATTCTGTGATGTCACACAGCCCCTTGCTGGCATCACAGCTGCTCTGTGCCTCTCTCATCACAGCCACAGTGGTGCCTCAATGACACAGCCCCTCTGTGACACCACAGCCGTTCCCTGAGGTCACTGTCCCCTCTCTGGGACATCCCCCGGTGTCACTTTGGGGCAGGGGGGACAGGTGGCCTCCAGGCACATTTGGGCCCCTGTGCCTGCAGCCCCCAGTGCCGGAGGTTCCCAGCAGCTCCCACAGGCTGCAGAACCTCCGCACCACCCCCGACAGCCACGAGTGTCCATCCTGATCCTGGCAGAGCTGGTGCCGCTTGGAATCCCAGCCAGAGCACGGCTGTGGAGTGGCCGTCGGGCTCAGCAGGGTGGGGACCCCCGGGAGCCCCCAGACCCACCTGCCCCGCAGGTGCCCGCGGCAGCCCCAGGACTGTGTCCGTGCCCGTGTCACCATCCCCAGAGTGCCCGCAGCAGCCCCAGGGCTGTGCCCGTGCCCTTGTCACCATCCCCCAAGTGTCCGTGGCAGCCCCAGGGCTGTGCCCGTGTCACCGTTCCCCGGGTGCCGGGGCTGCACTTCCCTCCTGGGGACAGAGCCCTGCACGGTCCCGGCCCCCCAAACCTTCGGAGGTGCTGTGGGGGTCTCACCTGGATGCAGACGCTCAGCAGGGCCCCCCTGTGCCCACTCCTGTGCCCACCCCTGTGCCCACCCCTGTACCCACCCCTCACCACGGTGTCCCCAAGCGCTGCAGATCCCGCGGTGCCCAGGGGGCGGGATGGGGACCTGCCCCTCCTGGGGGGATTGTGTCCCTTCCCTTCCCGTGTCACCTCCAGTCAGGGCTGCTCAGGGAGTCCCGGCTCTGGTTTGCCACAGCCCTGGGAGCCGGGCAGGGGCCACCTCCCTGCGGAAGGAGCGCTGAGCATTCGCCCTCAGCCCGGGGTGGTCATGGAGGAGAGCCATGGAGGATTGAGCCTCCCACAGCTGGGGAACTCCCCCTCCTGCACCGGGCCAGGGGGCAGCCCCAAGTTCCCCCGAGCCCTGCTCAGGCCAGGTTGCTCTGGGCACTGCCCCATGGCCTCAGCCCCTGGCAAGCGCATAGCAGCAGCAGCTGCAGCTCCCAATGGGGCCATTGTGGTACTCCACACAGTCCCATGGTCTCGGAGCATTGGGGAGTAGGACGGTCGGGACAGATGGAGACAAAAGATTTCTGAAGCCAGGTCATGGAACTTGCAGTTTATTGCAGAGGGTCTGCGTGTCGGGGCCCTACTTGGAGCTGCCAGCCACAGCTCAGAGCAGGCCCAAGAGAAGAGAGGGGTAGATAGAATGAGAGGCTAAGAGAGTAAAAGGGTAAGAAAGCAAAAGCATAAGAGAGTGAGGTTCCCGTTACAATACAATAAATCTGTGTTGAATATTCTATTTCTCACTAACCAATCTAGTACAACATATAAATCCTATAGCGCTTACATACAGCCTATAAGAATCATTACATTACCATACTGTGTTACATTTTAAACCCTAAAAACTCCTCTTTGGGCCCTTTCTGCCAAGCTGGAAGGGTCTGCTCTTACCCTTGGACCTGACTGCAAGCAGAGGGTATTGTTTCATCAAAAGGGCATTATTTCAGTCTGGCCACACTTATTGTTTCCAGTTTTTTAGTAACTAAGGTATCTCAAAGCCTGCTTTCATATCGATTTCTCTTATAGTTTTTATATTCTTTTACCAGACAATAATATTTATAAGCCATTCCTGTTTCATCTTCCCCAACACCATGGAACCAAGGAAACCATTTTGACACTGCAAGGCCTCATGGAAGCAAGGGGCCATTGTACCAAAGGGGACCCAGAGAGACCACTGTGATATCACTGGACTAGGGGAAACAAAGATCTGTTGTGATACTAGGGCCCTCATGGAACCAGGGGGCGATTGTGATGCTGCAGGGCCCCAAGGATCCAAGAACACGGAAAAGTTCTGGTTGGCTTGGCTTGACTGGTCCAGCTGAACTTGGCATGTTGAGGGTTGCTTCTCATCTGCCCCTAAAACCCTGGAGTTCTGTGCTTTCCTTCCTGTGGGAAAGACCTCTCCTTTTCCTCCAGGGGTTCATGGCTGAAAGTGGGATTCTACATCCAAATTCAATTATATTGAAGGATGATTCCTGTATGAAACCTGATAGAACAGACAGCTCTGGGTGACCTTGATGTCACAGACATCTTTTCATTAAAATATTTTTGTTAGGATTTTTCCTGCTGAAGCTGAGAAGTTTCAGCAACAAAGTGTAAACAATGGTTATCTGCTGCTGTGGAATGCAACACATGGATCCGTGATTGGCCTCCTTTAGATGCTTAGATTTACTGACCACTCACGGCAGAGCTGGGTCTCACTCTCTGCTGAGACACAGCCCTTTGTTATTCATTCCTTTTCTATTCTTAGCTTAGCTAGCCTTCTGAGAATTTTTCCTTCTATTTCTTTTTAGTATAGTCGTAATGTAATATATATCATAAAATACTAAATCAAGCCTTCTGAACATGAGGTCAACATTCTCGCCTCTCTCTTCATCCTGCAACCCTTGTGACCACTGTGACACCTTGACATCTTGGGGGCCACCTCTCATCTCCCTTAAAAACAATGGGGCGCCAAGCTTGTCTTTTCATGGAAAAATCATCTTTCAAGTGCAGGTGTCCATAGCCAAAATTGGGAATCCGCCTCCAAAATTCTTTATTTCCTAGGATAGCTCCCAGACAAAAGCTGCCAGGACTGTCTAGGTTCCCTTGGCTTCCTGAGGGCCAGCTCTAATCTGCCTGTGAAACACTGGGGCTCTGTACTTTCCTTCCTATGGAAAAGAACTGTCCTTCTTGTCCAGGTGCCCATGGACAAACTGGGATTTGGCCTCCCAAAGTTCATCTACCCAAGGACTGCTCCCAAACAAAAGCTGCCAAGACAAACAGGTCTGGCTGTCCTTGGCCTCCTTGGGGCTGCCTCTAATCAGCCTTTGAAACACTGGGGCTCTGCCCTTTCCTTCCTGTGGAGAAGAAGTGTCATTCTGTTCCAAGCAATCCGAGCTTAAATGGAATTCCACCTCCAAAACTCCCCAAATATCCAAAGGCTGCTTTCAGACAAAAGCTGCAAGGACAGACAGGTCTGGCTTGCCTTGGCCTCTGGTGACTGCCTCTGATCTGCCTTCAAAACCCCAGGGCTCTGGGGGTTCCTTCCTGTAGAAAAGGACCGTCCTTCTTGTCCAGGTACCTATGGCCTCAGGCACATAAGTGCTGTACAGGGACAGAGGAGCTCTGTGCTCAGTGGGGTGGAGACTGAGGATAGCAGAGGAGAGCCCTGGGAGGGACTGAAGGGCGCTTTCAGAGATGGTGGATCCTTTTAACATAATAGTAAACAGGGAGAAAAAAGGAAAAAATTAATGTAAATTGCCACTGGGGAGATCTGGACTGGACACAAGGACAAAGGAATTTCCCTCACAGAGCAGGGCTGTGGTGCAAGACATCCTCCAGAAGGAGTCTGGGTCAGCCCAAGGCTTTGTGTGGGCAGGCAGGAGGCAGAGCTGTCAGCAAAGGAAGGGCCCAGCCAGGTGGGGCAGCCGGGGGATGCCGACAGCCTGCAGGGACAGAGGCGCAGGGCAGGGACATCATAGCACAGCCTGGGCTGCACAGGGCACAGGCATGTGCAGCAGCTGCAAGACAGCCCTGCCAGAGCCAACTTGGGCTGCACTTTGGCCATGGCTGCTGGCCCTGGGCCTGAGGCCACAAGGGGACAAGTGACCCTTGCAGGGCTGGGGCCTCATTGCCTCCTTGTCCCTGCTCAGCAGCCTGGCAGGGGCCACCCCATGCTCCTGCCCTTGCCATTGCACATCCCCACATGCCAGTGCTCATCCGGGAAGAGCCCTGAGCAAGGAGGGAGGGACAGGATCTGCCTGGCCGGGGGCTGGGGCTCAGGCCTTGGCCCTTTGCATTCCTGAAACACATCCAAGTTTGCTCAGCACCAGAGACACCTTTGCCTTGTTTGTCTCCAGCTGTTATCACTGCCTCCAGTGTTCTCTAACTGGAATCTGGGGACACTTTCTGAGCTGTGTACTTTAGTGGGACCCATTAAAACTTGAAGAAACTTTGGAGTCTGAATTTAATTTTGAGTTCTTGGGAAGTTTTTTGAAGATGCTCTCAGGGACTGAGTCTGATGTAAACAACACCAAATCCCTGAGAGGCTCATTAAAGGCCTTGTGCTGTGTCTGGGCTACTGAGCTTTAAAGGAACAGCTCTTCCCAGGACCTGCTCCTCTCCCAGCCCAGCAGGGCTGAGAGCTCTGCCTGCAGGCACTGAGGGGACAGGAGCCAGGCAGAGAAAGGCTGAAGGAAACCAGGACTGGCAAGACATTGAGCTGAGACTTCACTTGGGGAAAGATCTTCACAGCCCTCTGCATGGTGAGTGTGTGGGTGCAGGCAATGTCCCCTGTGCTCCGAGAGGGATCTCCTGAAGCCAGCACACCCCGCAGCCTGGGGGATGTGTCAGGAGGACTCTGCCAGTTTCTCTGTGGCACAGGAGCAGGAGGAGGAGGAGGATGTGCTGCAGAGCGGGGCTGCCCTGGGCACTGTCACAGGGACAGGGCAGGACGGCTCCTGCTGCCAGGGACGGCTGCAGGGGGTGAAGCTGGGGCTGCAGCCAGGGCTGCTCAGAGCTCCAGCTCATGCCCAGCTCATTTCTGAGTGGACTTTTCATGAACTCATTCAGGGCAGGAGTTTCCTGCTTGGGTCTCTGCTTTGCTGAATCTGTGCTCCCACTTTTACCGGGCTCAGCTTGGTGGCAATGGAAACTCAGCTGTGCAGGGCACAGCAGGGGCTGAGGCTCCTAAACCATCACAGTCAGGATTCCTGGAGCCCTCAGCAATTGCTTGCACCTGCCCAGCCTCCAGATCCATGCAGCATCACCTTTCCATGGTGCCCAGGCTGGGGGAGCTGTTCTTTAATCCCTGCAGGGCCGAGCAGCTGCAGGGCAGGGCTGGCCCAGGGGCTGGGCTGGGCTCTGGCAGCTCTGGAAGGGAAGGAGCCTGGGGCCACAGGAGCAGCTAGGGCTGGGACAGCTCCAGCAGCAGAGCCGTGGGCAGGCAGGGAGGGAGGCAGTGCTGAGGGAAGCCCTGCTGCAGGGCAGATGTGGCACCTGCCAGGCCTGCCCTGCAGGGCAGACACTGCCCTGAGCAGCACAGCCCTTGTGTCCCCTTGCAGCCAGCACAGCCCTCAGCCTGGGGGCTCGGAGCCCTCAGTCCCTCCTGGGCCGGCAGAGCAGCCCCAGAGATGAAGGGCATCTCTGCGGCCCTCTGCCCATTCCCTGCTGACCAGGGCCTGAGGGCCACTGTCCTGCCCTGCTGCTGCCTGGCAGGGGCTGGGCAGGGCTGGCCAGGGAAAGGCTTTTCCTCAGGCCCAGCTCTCTCTCTCTCCTTGCCTTGCCCAGGTGCTGCTGGCATTGCTGATGGGCTCTCTGGAATGGCAGTTCCAGCTGCAGGGCCAGGCCCAGCCCTTGGGCTCCTCCTGTGCAGGCTGAGCACAGCAATGGGGTGTCCCAGCTCCCTGTGCCCGGGCAGCTCTGGGCAGGGCAGCCTGGGAGGCTGGCAATGAGCCCACTCTCCTGACTCTGGGAAAGGCAGGAGCCCCTTTGTGTGCCAGGGATCCTCTGCTCTCAGCTGTGTCTCCTGGCTGTCCAGGCTAACGCAGGAGTGGATCTCAGAAAGGCGCAAGTCCAGGGCAGCTGGAATAGGAGAGAGGGACAGAGCAGGTCCCCTCAGCCTGCACTAAGCCTCCGACAATCACTCTGCCTCCCTGGACTCTCTGTTCTCCCCAGGTGCAGCAGAATCTCTCGTTCTGCCTTCTGTTATCCCCAGCCCTTCACCCAGGCAGCTCTTCTGCTTTAGGGTAACATTCTTTATCCAAGTCCAAACACCAGGACTGACCCCCGCTCTCACTGTTGCCCTGCACTGACTTGGGATCAGGGCTGACTCCCAGGTGTTCTGCAGACCAAGGTCCAGCTCCTCACACAACATTGTCCAGCAACAATCAGGGCTCCAGCAACAAAAGTGAAGGAAGATCTCTGAGACATGGACAGGGCGAGGTGCTCAGTGGCAGGAAAGGGTCTATGAGAAAGGGCTTTGACTTTTCTGAGACAAATCTCCCCTCAATTATCTCTGTGATTCCTTCTTCGAAAGGTTCCAATGTCTGGAGACAGCAAATGTCCAACAGCAGCTCCATCAGGCACTTCCTCTGCTGGCATTGGCAGACACGCGGCAGCTGCAGCTCCTGCACTTCTGCCTCTTGCTGGGCATCTCCCTGGCTGCCCTCCTGGGCAACGGCCTCATCATCAGCGCCGTAGCCTGCAGCCACCACCTGCGCACATGCCCATGTTCTTCTTCCTGCTCAACCTGGCCCTCAGTGACCTGGGCTCCATCTGCACCACTGTCCCCAAAGCCATGCACAATTCCCTCTGGGACACCAGGAACATCTACTCAGGATGTGCTGCTCAGGTTTTCTTCTTTCTTTTCTTTATCACAGCAGAATTTTCCCTCCTGACCATCATGTGCTACGACCGCTATGTGTCCATCTGCAAACCCCTGCACTACGGGATCCTCCTGGGCAGCAGAGCTTGTGCCCACATGGCAGCAGCTGCCTGGGCCAGTGCCTTTCTCACTCCTCTCATGCACACAGCCAATACATTTTCCCTGCCCCTGTGCCATGGCAATGCCCTGGGCCAGTTCTTCTGTGAAATCCCACACATCCTCAAGCTCTCCTGCTCACACTCCACCTTCAGAAAAATTGGGATTTCATTGGTTGCTGTCAGTTTAGCCTTTGGTTTTTTTGTGTTCATTGTTTTCTCCTATGTGCAGATCCTCAGGGCCGTGTTGAGGATTCCCTCTGTGCAGGGACAGCACAAAGCCTTTTCCACCTGCCTCCCTCACCTGGCCGTGGTCTCCCTGTTCCTCAGCACTGCAGGTTTTGCTTACCTGAAACCACTTTCGGTCTCTTCCCCATCCTTGGATCTGGCCCTGTCAGTTCTGTACTCGGTGGTGCCTCCAGCCCTGAACTCCCTCATTTACAGCTTGAGGAACAAGGAGCTCAAGGCTGCGGTGTGGACACTGGTGACTGGACAGTTTCAGAAACATTAAATTTCTTGCCATTTTCTGCAAGTCATTGTAATATGAGTAATCTGTAATAATTCTTTTTCTTTTTGGTTGTGGGTGTTTTTTCCCTTTGTTTTAGTCCATTAATCTTGTTCACAAAATAGAACCCTTGTTTGTGCCATTTCTTATTTTTGTCTCTTGCTGTGGCCCCAAACTGTGTCAGTGAAGAGCTGTGCTCCAGTGGCTTTCAATGAACTAAAGGATCTCCCAGCAAAGTTTTCACCGGAGATCCCCTTTTGTTTTCTCTGGAGCTGCAGCATCAATGTCTGTGTGCAGAGTTTGGGGCAGATCAGTGCTAGCACAGAAGCCCTGCTCCTGCTGGCCACACCATTCCTGATCCAGGCCAGGAGCCATTGGCCTTCTTGCCCACCTGGGCACACTGCTGGCTCATGTCCAGCCTGCTGTCCATCAGTCCCTGCAGGTCCCTTTCTGCCTGGCTGCTGTCCAGCCACTCTGTCCCCAGCCTGTAGCGCTGCAGGGGTTGTTGTGGCCAAAGTGCCGGACCTGACACTTGGATTTGTTAAACCTCACCTTGTTCGATTTGGGTCCTGGATCCAGCCTGTCCAGGTCCCTCTGCAGAGCCCTCCTACCCTCCAGCAGATCCACACTTACACCCAGCTTGGTGTCATCTGCAAATTTGCTGATGCTGGACTCAGTCCCCTCATGCAGATCATCAGTGCAGATATTGAAATCCACGCTGGCTGGCTCTGATCCCTCAGCCATCCTGTGGGCGCCCTGTGATGGCACTCAAGGTGATCTGTTCCATGACCTTGCCGGGCACCCAGGTCAGGCTGACAGGCTGGGAGTTCCCCAGCTCCTCCTTCCAGCCCTTCTTGGGGATGGGCTCACATTGGCACCTCCAGTCCTCTGGGACCTCCCTGCTGAGCCAGGACTGATGCTAAATGATGGAGAGCAGCTTGGGGAGCTCATCCACCAGCTCCCTCATCCCCCTGGGATGGATCCCATCTGCTCCCAGAGACACCTGTGAGCATCTGAGTGGCTCAGCATGTGCCCAGCTGCTTCCTCCTGGATAACAGGGGGCTGTTCTGCTGCCTCTGTCCATCTAATGCTCAGGAGAACACTTGTCCTGAGGAAAACCTGTCTTATTTTTGACAATTGAGATACACAAAGTGTTAATCAGCTCAGCCTTCTCCTTATCCTTAGTTACTCTATTTCCCAGTGCATCCACTATTGAGTAGGGGTTCTCCTTATTCTTCCTTTTGCTATTAGTTTATTTATAAAAGTTTTTCTTTATTACTTTTTGCAGAAGTGGCCAGGTGAAGCTCTAATTGAGCTTTCATCTCTCCACTTTTCTTTCTGCATGACCAAACAACATCCTTAAACACTTCCTGATTTGCCTGACCTATTTTTTCTGAGTTCCCACAAAACCCTCGTGCCCAGCCAGGACAGTCATTTTCCTCTCTGGTTCAACTTTGGCACAGAGGGACAGGCTGCTCCTTCCCCCTTAAGATTACTTTCTTGAGGTGTGTCCATCCTTCCTGGACACCTTTGTTTTTAAGGGCTGTTTCCCTTAAAAAATCAGTACCTGATTCAGTACTCTCCAAATCTGCATCCTGAATGGGCCAAGGTTTGCCCTGCATAATTCCAGTGTAGACATTTTGTTTATGTCCCTCCTTCTTTCAGAGGATTTTGTAAACTTGATTATTTCATGGTCACTGTGTCCCGGGCAGCCTCCAACCACCACATCTCCCACCAGCCCTTCACTGTTTGTAAACAGCAAGAGACAGAGCTTTCCTTGGCAGTGGAAGTGTCACCCAAAATTCAGCAAAATAATAAAACTCCATAACTGCAATGTAGCATTAAGAAGCAGCATTCTTTATTTGGCCAGATGCCCGGGTGGATAGCTCCTCCCAAAGCTGTGCATGCTGAGTGCTGGAAAGTTTCTGTTTATATTCTGTATTTTGCATACAAATTCATTGATTGTCCTGGCCTAAACACACATATGATAATAATTTCCCCAAAATCATTAACATATTTCCCCTCCCCTTTACCCATGCATTCTCCTGTCCTGGGGGTCTCTCTGGTGGTCCCTGGTGGTTGTGGACCCCAATGCTCCAGTGGGCCTGGCTGAGCTGGCAGGACACTGAGGCCGGTGAATTTCAGTTCCCCTTCTCACACAATGGGCATTGTGTGGTTTCCGTAGGCCTGGGGTTTGGGAGAACCAGCATTGTGTGTGCTCACCTGGTGTAGACAATTTATCATTTGGTGACATGAGGTCACAGAGTGGGCTATGACATCACAGAGTGGGTTGCGTGAGGTCATCGAGCATCTACGACATCATAGACTGCTTCTGTGACATCACAGCGCCAGCTGTGACATCACAGCACAGAGGACTGACATCACAGAGCAGACTATGACATCACAGAGTTGGCTGTGACATCAGAGACCAACTGTGTGACAATAGCTAATGAGTTGTGATATCACAGAGCCGGCTGTGACATCATGGAAGAGGGCGGCTGTGTGACATCACAGGAGGGCTGTGTGACTTCACAGGGTGGGTTGTGGCATCAAAGACCAACATAGCGATATCAGAGAATAAACTATGGCATCACAGAGCAGGCTGTGATATCACAGGAGGGCTGTGTGAGGTCACTGGGTTGGTCACTCTGCCCCAGCCCCCCCTCACAGTTTCCCCCCAGAAGTCCAAAGCTGTTCATGCCCAGCATGGTCCCCTATCCCCTGATATCCTCTGGACCACCTGGAGCTGCAGCCGGCCCCAAGGATGTTCCACAAGATCAACCCCAAAACCTGACACAGGGAAAAGGAGCTGGGCTGTGTGACCAGGACATCAAGGACATGGATTATCCAGGTCACTGAGGCCTGGGTTGGGGTTCCCAGGGCAGGAAAGATGTCTGGCAGCTGGAGCAGGGTCTGGGAAGGGCCTCCAAGGTGGGGCTGGAGCCCTTGGGCTGTGAGCAGAGGCTGAGGGAGCTGGGCTTGTCCAGCCTAGAGCAGAGGCTGAGGGGCTCCTCATCCCAGCCTGGCAGTGCCAGCGAGGAGGGGATGGAGAACACAGAGCCAGGCTCTTCACAGGGGGCTGGTGGGAGACAAAAGCCAATGGGTGGAAGGGGAAAGAGGGGAGATCAGCAAGGACAGGATGAGATGAAATGAGTCAGGCTGGTTTCAGCATTTCCTCAACACTAAAAGCAGCCTGACCTCCTTCCCCATCCACCACTGACAGCTTTGCAAATTAGGAATTGTTCAGGCCATTTAAGCCCCACTTCAGGACGAGCATCCTGATACAAAAATTTAATTCTATTTACATCTATCACAGAACCATATTTTTCTAAAATTGATTTTAGTATGGAAATTACTTGTGGATGGTGGACATGTCAGATGCTGCTGGGACGATGCACATAGCTCAGGGAAGAGCATGATTGTTATTGAATTGTGTCCTGTTCAACCATGGTCTGTTGGCCATGAAAAGAACCTTCCTGTGCCTCTGAGTCCCACCAGTTCCTGACCCCTAAAGGACACAAACCTGATGAGTTGTGGTTCCCACTCCAGTGGTGGCACCTGCACCTCCCTCCATCCCCAGAGCAGAGCTCCCTTGTCCCAGTAAGTATCTGGCAATGCAGGGATGAAGGAAACAGGACAGGCTGTTGGGATCAGAGACAGGGCACAGCCAGGGATTTGGGGTGGTTATGAGCCCAGGGCAGGACGTGGTCCTTGGCCTTGGTGAACCTCATCCCATTGTCCTGGGCCCATGGCTCCAGCCTGGCCAGATCCCTCTGCAGAGCTTCCTGCCATCCAGCACAGCCACACTGCCATCCAGCTTGGGCTTACCTGGGAACTGACTGAGGGTGCCCTGGATGGCCTCATCCAGATCAGCAATAAAGAGATTTCACTGACCTGGCCCCAATCCTGAGCCCTGGGGACAGCCCTGGATGTGACTCCATTCCTCAGCTGCTCTGAGTGCCAGGGGTTGGATGAGGGAAATGGTGGGGAGGGGGTAGGGACAAAGTGATTGATGGTCATCCATGAAGGGTCTTGATTTTCATATCTGTTCAGACTGCATGAGGAGGGGTTGGGCATCAATATCAACTGGGGATTGCTGATACCAGTCTAGAAACAGGGAAAATATACATGAAAAAACAATTCTCTATTCATTGTTTTCAATATTGTAGATTCACTTTGAATACACTTCTGAAATCTGTTTAATTAACCACAGAAGAACTGAAGATTTGAATTATTCCCATGGGCTTTTGTAGTTTGGGTGCTTTGAACAAATGTTTATGAGCCTTTTTCACTGAATTTCTCAAATGAGAAGCTCAAGAAAGAAGAGGCCTCTGGAAAAGTAAAATTCATCAGCAACATCGAAGGTGCTGAGGATCCATCCTGATCAGAGCAGGAATGAACAGAAATGGGCACATCTTTGTGGCTTCCCCAGCTCTGGGATGGGCCCTGGGCCTGGAGCAGCAGCAGCTCTTGAGGGCTCCAAGGCCGGGGCTCTTGTGCTGCCCTGGGCAGATAGGATGGCAGCAGGGGCTGCAGAGCTCTCAGCACCTCAGGCAGAGGGGAGCAGGGCAGCCAGGGAGCCTCCTTTGGCCTTGGCCAAGCACCTTCCCCCATGGCTGGGGCTGAGTCCTGTGGCAGCTGCAGCTGCTGCTGTGCCCTTGCCAGGGGCTGAGGCCATGGGGCAATGGCCAGAGCAGCCTGGCCTGAGCAGAGCTGTGGGGCCAGAGCCGGCTGGGCTGGGCTGGGGAGAGGCCCTTGGTGCTGCCCAGAGCTCAGGGCAGCTGGCAGAGCTTGCAGGGAGCTGGGCTGGGCTCCGAGAGCCTGGCCCAGAAACCATCAGTGTCCATCTCAGCCTGGCTGAGCGTGGAGGGGCCAAGAAGAGCAGCCCAGGGTCTGCAAGTTCTCTGGGTGGGAGCTGAGCTTGTGAGCCATTGAGCCCTGTCAAGGGCTGGGTCTGCACCTCCAGCTCCAGAGGAGATGGGACAGATGGGAGCAGACATAAATCATTCCTGCTGCATTCTATCTTGTGTCTGCTTATACACGTGTCCAGGATCCATATGTTTAGTAGGTGATTTGTGTCAGATAACAATGGTAGAGTGAGAAGAATAATATTGCCTAATTTAAACTAATATTTCATGCATAATACACACTGAAGAGAAAGAGGCACATATGATCAGAAGAGCATCTGAGTTTTTCAGAGGAGGACAGACTCATTGATGTTCCAGCAGTCAAACCTCTTTAAATACTTTCTTCAGGGCTTCCTTGAGATGAGAGATGACCAGCAGAGGCCAAAGGCAGCCTGAGGTCTCTGTCCTGGCAGCTTTTGTCTGGGAGAACCCTTGCAGATAGGGAATTTTTCAGGGGGAGTATCCGTTTTGGCTCTGGGCACCTGGACAGCTGGATGGTTCTTTTCCATAGGAAGGAAAGCACAGAGCCCCAGTTCTCCAGGGACTAATGACAGGCAGCCCTCAGCATTCAAAGATCAGCTGGACCTGTCATGTGGCCCCTGAGAGGCCAAATCAGCCAACCTGTTCCATGTCCCCTTGCTTCCATGAGGCCCTGCAGGGTCACAGTGGCCCTTTGGTTCTGTGGGGCCCCACAGTGTCACAATGGTCTCCATGATTCCATGGGGCCTTGCAATGCCACAATGCTCTCCATGGATCCACGGTGCCCTGCAGGATCACAACGGCCCTTTGGTTCCATGAGCTCTGAAATGCAGCAATGGCCTCTTGGCCCTGCTCCTTCACACTGGGCCCTTGGGACCATGCGGCCCAGCAGAGTGACAGTGATGGCCTTGGTGCCACGAGGCCCCACAGTGTCACAAGGATCTCTTCATTTTAGAAGGACCCAAAGTGTCACCATGGTCTCCATGGTTCCATGGGCCCCACAGTGTCACCATGGTCTCTAGAGGAAGGAAACCACAGAGCCCCAGTGTTTCAGGGGCTGATGAACTGCAGTTACCAGAGGCCAAGGCCAGGCCTGTCTCTCTGTCCTGGCAGGTTTGTCTAGGAGCAACTCTTGGATATTGGAAATTTTGAATGTTGGATTTCATTTTCAGCCAATTTCGGCCTGGAGGAGAAGACATGGGTTCTGCAGTCCCTGCCCTGTCCTGCCAGTGCCTGGAATGGCTGCAGGAGGATTTGCCACATACCCTTCCCTGCTGAGCCTGACCAGGCTGTGACTCCCCCAGTCTCCCTCCCTGTCGCAGACATTTTTTCATAGAAATCTTTCTTTGGGACTTGTTCGTTTTCTGGGAAGCAAGGGCCCCAGAAAGAGAATGTAAACAATTGTTATCAGCTGATGTGAAATGCAATAGGATGCACCTGTGATTGGTTCATGTTCCATGTGTACAATATTAGAGCCAATCACAGGGCAAGCTCTCTGGAACACAGGGACAGAGAATTCTCTTGGTTTTAGATTCTTTCTATTCTTAGCTTAGCTAGCATCTGCAACTTTTCTCTTTATTTCTATTTAGTATAGTTATAATGTATTATATATCATATATCAATAAATCCAGCCTTCTGATCAAGAAACAAGATTCTCCTCTTTCTCTCACCCCCAGCGACCCACTCAGGTCACTGTAATACCTCCCTGCCCTGTGTGCAGACTGGTTCCATGTCTGCCCTTCCCAAGTGCCCAGGACCCTCTGGGATGACTCTGGCCTTTCCAAGGGGTTTGAGAGAGGTCCCACAGTGACACTGCCCAGCCTTCTCAACAGCCCTGACACCAAAGGCCTTTTCCACCTCCCTCAGTTCCAGGTCAGTGCCCAGAACACAGCACAGCCCTGTCCAGATCCTCGGGCTAGTTCAGAAGGGAGGCAGCTCTGATTTCTCCCCACAGACCCTCGCTCTATCCAATGTCTCTCTGTGCAGTCCATGGCTGCCCTGAGCATTTTTTCCTGGAGCCTCCCTGCCTGAGATATTTCTCTCTATGCAGTCCTCACCACAACCCAGCAAAGAATTCAGGTGTTTTCCCAGAGGATGTTACTCTCAGAGTGAAGTGGCCTCAAGGCCCTGTTTGTGCCGCTGGAATTGTGTCAGCTCCAGGTGCTGCTGATGGTGTTTGTGCTCACTAGGGTTCATCTCCCCACATACACACGATGCACTGCTGAGATCTCCTCAGCACAGAGCAAACATGGCCTGCTGGACTGGTCACTTGGTGTCCCTCCATGCAGGGACAAACAACCTCCTGCAGGTGGGGAGAGGCCAGTGCTGGCAGTGGTGGGTGCAGGGGCTGGTGTGGGACAATCGCCCTGGGCCACCTTCCCAGGCTGCCCCAGAACAAAGACACAGCCCATGCCCTGCTGTGCTGCTGCCTCAGGTCCATGCCAGGAGCTCTGGCTGTGCCAGGACACTGCTGTGAGCCCCCCCTGCACACTCTCCCCCTGCCCTTGGTTCCACAGTGTTCCATAATGTCACAATGGTCTCCTTGGTTCCACGAGGCCTTGCTGTGTCACAATTGACCCATTGTTCCATAAGCTTCCATGGTGTCACCATGGTCTCCTCAGATCCACATTGTCGCAATGGACAACTGGCTCCATGGCCCCTGCTGTGTCACAATAAACCCTCAGTGCCATGAAGTTCTGTGGTGTCACAGTGGTCTGCCTGGTTCAACGAGACCCTGGAGTGTCACAATGGCTGCTTGGTTCCATGAGCTTCCACAGCATCAACAATGGTCTCCTTGTTTCTGCAGTGTCACAATGGACTCTGGTTCCATGAGGTCCCTAAATGTCACTGGTCTCCTGGGTTCCATGTGGCCCTGCTGAGTCACCACAGCCCCTTTGTTCCATGTGTTTCTGTACTGCCAGCAATGGTTCCTTTGTTCCAATGAGGCCCTGCTGTGTCACAATGGACCCTGGGTTCCATGAAGTTCTTCAGTGTCACAGTGGCCCCTTGGATCCATGAGGTCCCACAGGGTTTCCATGGTGTCCTTGGATCTACACTGCCATAACGGACCATTGTTGCAGGTGTAATAGCTGCTAATAAAGCCCAGGGCAGGGAAGCAAAAAGGGCCTTTGCATGGTATCCACAGATGTTTAATTCAGCTGTGCAGTGAGATGTTCAGGGTCACAAGGCAGAACTCCTGGGGGCAGTCCAGGTTTCTGTATCTCCAGAGGAAGGGGCTGATCAGTGGCATGGGGGCAGTACAAAGATGGCGCCAATGGCGGAATGGGGAGGGAGTGGCTGAGGAACACAGAACAAGGGGAAGGAGCCAATGGGGTCGAATGGGTTATGAGGGAAGCTTCTTGTGTCTCCCTAACCCAGGGAATGCCTCTCAAGGTCTCCACAGCTGCAGAGTGAAAAAATGGCCCCTTGGTTCTTTTGGGCTCCTCAGGATCCCAGTGGCCCCTAGGCTGCATGAGGCCCAGCTGTGTCACACTGGCCCCTAGCTTCCATTGGGCCCCACAGCGCCACAATTGTGCCCTCTTAGTTCTATGAAGCCCCTCAATTTCACAATGGACCTTTGGTTCCATGCGCCCCACATTGTTCCAGGAATCCTCAGTTCCATGGGGCACCGTAGTGTCACAATGGCCCCTTGGTTCCATGAGGCCCCTCTGTATAACAATGGACCATTGGTTCCATTGGGTTCTGTACTGTCAAAATGGCCTCCTTGGTTCTGCACTGCCACAATGCTCTCCTTGGTTCCACCAGGCCTTGGTGTGTCACAACAGCCCCTTGGTTCCATCAGCTGCCACAGTTTCACCCTGGTCTCTTGGATCTGCACTGTCACAATGGACAATTGGTCACAAGCAGCCCCGCTGTGTCACTACGAATATTTGGTTCCAAGGGCCCCCCCACAGTGTCACAATGGCCCCTTGGTTCCATGAGGTTCCACAGCATCCCCACGGTCTCCTTGGATCCGCAGTATCTCCATGGACCATTGGTTCCATGTGGCCCTGCTGTGTCACAGTGGTTCCTTGGTTCTACTGCATAACAATGGAATCTTGGTCCCTTGAGGTTCTGTATTGTCACAATGGTCTCCTTGGTTCTGGACTGCAACAATGGACCCTTGGTTCCATGAGTTTCCATGATGTCACAATAGTCTCCTTGGTTCCACGAGGCCTTGCTGTGTCACTATGGACCCATGACTCCATGAGCCGATGTCAGAATGGCCCCTTTGTCCCATAGAGCCCCACAGTGCCACTATTGTCTCCCCTTGGTTCATTGAGGCCATGCTGTGTCACAATGCTCCTTTGTTTCCATGAGGCCCCATGTGTCATAATGGTCTCCCATGGTTCCATGAGGCCCAGCTGTATCACAACAGCCCCTTTCTCCCATGGAGCCCCATAGTATCACAATTATCCTCCCTTAATTCCATGAGGCCCTGCAAAGTCACAATGGACCTTTGATTCCATGAGTCCCACATTGTTCCAAGAATCCTTAGGTCCATGGGGCCCTGTAGTGTCACAATGGTCCCTTGGTTCCATGGGGACTCACAATGTCAGAAGGGTCTCCTTGGTTCCATGAGGTCCTGCAGAGCTCCCTTGAGTCAACAAGGCCTCCAAGTGTCATCATGGCCTCCAGGATTCCATGAGGCCCCACAATGTCACAATGGACCTTTGGTTCCATGGGGTCCTGCACTGTTCCATGAATCCTTAGTTCCATGGGGGCCTGTAGTGTCACAATGGCCTCCTTGGTTCCATGGTGCCATGCAGTGTGACAAGTGCCCCTTGGCCTGACAAGACCCCACAGTGTCACAATCGTTCCTTGCTTCCATGAGGCCTTGTAGTGTCAGAATGGTCTCCATGATCCCATAAGGCCTTGCAGTGTCACCACAGACCGTTGGTTTCATGGAGCCCCCCAGTGTCACTATAGTCCTCTTGGCTTCACAAGGCTCTGAAGTGCCACAATGGCCCTTTGGTTCCACAAGGCCTCCAAGTGTAAAAATGGCCTCCATGGTTCCATGAGGCCCTGCTGGGTCACAATGGACCTTTGGTTCCATGATGCCCCAGAGTGTCACAATGGTATCTGTGGGAACTCAGCAAATCACTCCTGATGTCCAGAGTTGCCGAAGTAACCCCTGGGGGGCTCGGAAGTCCTGGAATGTTGCCAGAAGTGTTTGGTGGCTAGACTTTGATCCTGCACGGGATGCAACACCTGTATGAGGATGAGAGGATCACACGGGGATAAGTGGTGAAGGGATAAATTAATTATAGAGTGAAAACACAGGTTTTAGAATCTCAGTACAGGGGGGTTCTAGGAGACAAGATGGAGGAATTAGGGCGTGTCCTGTCCTCCTTCTTCTTCTTCTTGTCATCCATCTTTGATGGTGATTGTGGCACTTTGAGATTGGTTCTTACTGAATCTGCACTTGTCAATAAGAGTGAAAGGTATTGGGAGGAAAAGGTAAATATCCTACACATAGTTTTTGGTATAAAAATAAGCAGCCACCCCGAGGGAGGTCAGTGTGCTCATGGCTGGCTTGCTGTGCAGACCTCTGTCGGGCCAGGAGAAAATATTGTAGATAAGAATTAATAAACAAAACTGAAGAATTGAAAAACCTGAAGACTCCTTTCGTCCTTTGGAGCACGGGCTGCCTCAAGGCCATCCAGAGCCATACCAGGCCATTAGAACAGCCGAGACGGGACAGGTGTCCTTGGTCCCAGGGTGTCGGAATGGCCCCTTCATCCATGGACACCCACCGGGTTCACTGCAGTCCCCTTGATTCCACCAGGCCCTGCCATGCTCTAATGGCCCCTTGGTTCCAGTGGGTCCCAAAGTGTCAGAACAGTCTCCATTATTCCATAAGGCCCCACAATGTCCCTGTGCTGCCCTTGGTTCCACAGGGCCCCACAGTGGAACAATGGACTCTTGGTTCCATGAGGTTCCTCAGTCCCAATGGTCTCCTTGGATCCACAGTGTCACAGTGGCCCCTTGGCTCCGTGTGGCCACGCTGTGTAACAATGGCTCATGGTTCCATGAGGCCACACAGTTTAACAAGGGACCCTTGGTTCCATCAGGCCTTGCTGTGTCATAATGGACTTCTGGTTCCATGAGCTCTCACACTGCCAGTAGCAGTCTCCTTGGTTCTGCAGTGTCACCATGGACCCTTTGATCCATGAGGTTCCGCAGTAGAACACGCTCACGTTGGTTCCGTGAGGTTCTGCAGAGTCACAATGGACCCATGGTTCCACCAGGCCTTGCTGTGTCACAATGGCCCCTTGGTTCCAAGAGGTTTCTCAGGGTCACAATGGTCTCCTTGGATCCGCACTATCACAATGGACCATTGCTTCCATGTGGCCCCAATGTGCCAAAATGGATTTTGGTTCCATGGGGTTCTGCTGTGTCACCATGGACCCTTTGTTCCATGAGTTTGCACAGTGTCACAGCTGACTCCTTGTTTCTGTGAGGCCCCACTGTCAACAAATCTCTGAAATATCAGAATAAGGCTCCATAACACTCATTTGCTCTTTCAGAGAGAATAATTTATTCAGGCCTAAGGTCCAACATGGGATAACTCCTAACTCTATGTGGACATGGAATTCTACCAGTGTGTTACTTATATATAGTCCCTAAATGTGAATTACAATTTACCCATTTCCAAAAAACCCACCCCAAGTTCCCAGATTCACTCCTTGTTTTCTCTATCTCTGCACCCTTGAGCCAGATGTCTTCTTCTCTTCCACCCATCCTTGATGGGAAAGCAGCCCCTGCATGCTTTCTTCCTGTGCTGAAAGTTCACAGGCAGGGTAAAAATGGAATGAACATTTTTGGTATTAGCCCCAGGCTTTGTGTGGGCAGGCAGAGGCAGGCAGGAGGCAGAGCTGTCAGCAAAGGAAGGGCCCAGCCAGGTGGGGCAGCCGGGGGATGCCGACAGCCTGCAGGGACAGAGGCGCAGGGCAGGGACACTGTGGGACAGCCTGGGCTGCACAGGGCACAGGCATGTGCAGCAGCTGCAAGACAGCCCTGCCAGAGCCAACTTGGGCTGCACTTTGGCCATGGCTGCTGGCCCTGGGCCTGAGGCCACAAGGGAACAAGTGACCCTTGCAGTGCTGGGGCCTCATTGCCTCCTTGTCCCTGCTCAGCAGCCTGGCAGGGGCCGTCCCATGCTCCTGCCCTTGCCATTGCACATCCCCACATGCCAGTGCCCATCCCAGGAAGAGCCCTGAGCAAGGAGGGAGGGACAGCATCTGCCTGGCCGGGGGCTGGGGCTCAGGCCTTGGCCCTTTGCATTCCTGAAACACATCCAGGTTTGCTCAGCACCAGAGACACCTTTGCCTTGTTTGTCCCCAGCTGTCATCACTGCCTGAAGTGTTCTGCTCTGACTGGAACCTGGGGACACTTTCCCAGTCATGTCCCTCAGTGGGACCCATTAAAACTTCCAGAAACTTCAGTCTTTCAGTTTAAATTTGAGAGCTTTTTTGAACCCTCTCTCTGGGACTGAGTCTGATGTAAACAACACCAAAGCCCCGAGAGGGTCAATAAAGTTTTCCTAGTCCAGTTATGGAGAAAGATTTCAAAGAGCTTTCAAGAAATATACATTCCTCTTTTAAGGATGCATTTTATTTATTTCTCTTTAGTGCAGAGGTGATTGCAGCATTCTGTGATTGATATTGACCCAGGGTCTCTCCTCAGCAACTCTGCCCTGCTCACAGAAGCTGTGCCTTGAGCTCTGACCCAGTGTGGACAACCTTGCTCCCCATTGCCCAGCCCCATCCTGTCTGTCCTCACTGCCCTGGGCCCTGCTGTGCTTGCAGAGCTGGCTGCACCCAGCCTAAGAGGGCTTTCCCCTTTTTGTACTTTTTGCAGCAATCTCAACTGCTGAGTTTTGCCACTGCAAACAGACACACTGCTCAGGTGTGTGCCAGCCCCAGGTGCCACCAAAGCCACTGCAGAGCTGCCCTGGGCCATCTGTGAGGGTGGATCATCAGCCCAAGCTGCACTGGGCCCCTGCAAGGGGCTGTGGCCATGGGCACTGCACTGACCCCACTGCTGGGTTTGGCTTCCACGGCCCCATGAGAAATTAAACTGTGCTGGGAAACACTGGGGAGGACTGGGACATACTGGGAACACTGGGAACGCTGTGGGAGACACTGGGACATACTGGGAGTGACCCTGGGGAAGAGTCAGTCCCCCTAACTGGGGACATTGGGGCCATTGCAGAGAAGACTGGGGGCACTGGAACATCCTGTGGATGACACTGGGAAGAACTGGGAATGAACTCGGGTGTATTGGGAGGGGCTGGGCTGTACTGGGAGAGATTGGAGGGGCATTGGGGTTTTACTGGGTTCTACTTGGGATGAACTGGGCTTTACTTGTGTTATACTGGTCTGTACTGGGAATGAACTGGACTATACTGGGAGGGACTGGAGGAGGGTGATTTGGCTGTTCCCACCTCCACCGCATCCCATTGTCGAGGCTCACTCCAATCACCACCAGCAGCCAATCAGCAACAAGGACCCAGGCCTGGGGGCGGTGCCTAGATGGGTGCCACATTTTTTTCACATACAACTCCCGTCATGCCCCGCGGCCTGATTGAGCTGCATTGGAGCCGGGACTACAACGCCCATCATGCCCATGCCCCACAGAACACTGGGATCTGCCCCCATCAGTCCCATAAGTGTCCCCAGACCCTCCAGGATCCCTCAGTGCTCTCTCAGTGCCCATTCCGGACCCCCCAAAAGCGTCCCCGGACCCCTGGGTGCTCCCAACCCCACAGATGCCTGGTACAGCCACTTCTGGGAATACACCTCCTCTGATCCCCCACGGCCCCAGAGCCCCTCAGAACACAGGCCCGTGGTGCCTGAAACTCCTGCCATGCCCCGCGCCCTAAAGAGCCTTAAAGATCTCCCCGAGCTCTCCTGCAAGTGCTCTCAAACCGTTTACGTTTACCCGAGGACCTCAAGTCGCGGCTTGGACGCAGAAGTGTCCCCCAGGAGTTTTCCCGGACCCCCAAACGCTGCGTTAAAGCCACTTCTGGGACTACAGCTCCCATCATGCCCCGCGGCGGACCTACAGGGGTTATACAGCCGGGACTTCATCTCCCGTCATTCCCTGCGCTTCCACCGAGAGCTATTGCAGCTGCGCCTTGAACTCCCCTGATGCTCCACGGGCCCATTAAACTGTATCTTACCCGTGCCCACAACTCCTATCACAGGCCGCGCTGCCGAGAGCCCAGTCAGAGCCTCCCAAGTCCTGCCCCGGACCCCGAAGAGCCCCAAATTCCCTTCCCTGACCTCCAAGGCCCCCCTGGACCCCCAAGTGCTGCCCTGGACCCCGAACTGTCCCTCAGAATCCCTGAGTGCCCCTCCAAGTGCCCACTCGTCTCCCCCAAGTGTCCTCCAGACCCTCAAGTCCTCTCTGAATTCCCTCCCCAGACCCAAAACTGCCCCAAATGTGCCCCAGAAATGTCTCTACGGGCCCCAAAGTGCCCCCCCCATTGATCCTGTATTGTAAAAAGATAAAAAAAAGATGAGATAAAGACTACGAATATAACTACATTTCAGGAACAGGAAATAAAAAAGAGCTAATAGAGCTTAATTAATTAATGAAGGTAATTGTGTTTCTTAGAAATATTGAGCATTCATTTTTTCGGCTACTAAAACTGTATTGATTTTTTATATAAATATAAAAACAAGGTAATAAAAACTAATACTGTTCTTATAAATAAACATAAGTATACTAAATATATAAATGAAAAATATTAACACTAAATAATGTTTTACAGAATAAAAATAAAATAATAAGTTGCATGAACATTTTTGGATGTTTTGGGATGTCCGTCCCTGGGGGTGATGGTGAGGCTGGGCATGAGGAGCAGGTTGTCCAAACAGGCTCAGCCTGCAAGGGGCTCATTCTTCTCCATGCCCAGACCTCCTAAGGAGAAATTCTCCATCAAGATCACTTAGGGAATGCTTCTGCCACCCCTTCAATGAACTGAAAAATAAAAAAAATGCACCCTTGATTAAAAAACCATCATGAGGTGCATTTTGGAATCTCCCTCCTGAAGAAAACTCCAAACTGACTCCAATCACTGCACAAGCCTTGGAGTCCCAAAGACAATGGAAGGGAGAAAAAGAGCTCCTGAGGTCTTTCTGTATTTTTATCAGCCCCACAGTGGATTTGGGGCTGGGTCCAGGAGCCTCAGGCAAAGAGAGAAGGATGAAGAAGCTGCTCAAGGAATCAGCAGCAAAACTCCAAGTCCCTTGGAGCACGGCTGGGCCCCACTGAGGGCAGCAAGTGCCAAAGGCTCCCCAGGGACTGCTGAGAGCAGATCCTTGAGGCCAGGATTGCTGGGAGCCAAAGGCTCTGAGCAGGGAACTGCAATGCTGAGCAAGGCCTGGCTTGGCTGCAGGAAGCAGAAAGGGCAAGCCCTGAGCCCAGCCTGGGACAGCAGGGCCTGTCC
Organism: Melozone crissalis; assembly: GCF_028551555.1. Classification (NCBI taxonomy): domain Eukaryota; kingdom Metazoa; phylum Chordata; class Aves; order Passeriformes; family Passerellidae; genus Melozone; species Melozone crissalis. The sequence continues at coordinate 1,280,356 of NW_026535893.1, read as the reverse complement.
CTCACGGCTGCCTCGGGGCTCTTGGTGGGGGATGTGAGGGGCAGCAAGGACAAAGGTCATAAACCTGCAGCTCCTGCCGGCCTCCCCTGGGAGGCCAAGGTGCAGCCCCTGCCAGGAAAGTTCCTCCTGTGGGGCCTCCAGAGGCGCTGCCCGAGCCAAGGGCACAAAGGCCTGGATGCCTGTGGCGCTGCCAGCCCTGCCCAGCCCTTGGCCATCTGTCCTGCAGGCTGTGCCCCCTTTGTGTGCTGCTCCTCTGCTCTGGCTGGCTGCACTCGCCCATCTTGCTGTGCCCCAGCATTTCTCATCCAGCGTTTCTGTGCCCTCCCTGGGCTCCCTGCACCCAGCGCTGCCGGCTCCTGGCACACAGAGCCCGGCCATGGCCCAGCCTCACGCTGCCACACCTCTAGCACCAACATTCTGCCCTGGGAGGGACTTTGCTTTCTCCTCAGCTCCAGGCTGAACCTTCCAAGCTGCACTTTGGGGAGGTTTCCTGCAATTCCCACTGCCAAGGAAAGCTCTGTCTCCTGCTGTTCACAAAGAGACAAGGGCTGGTGGGCGATGTGGTGGTCAGAGGCCATCTGGGGTACAGTGACCATGAAATAATCAAGTTTTCAATTTTCAGTTAAACAAGGAGGGGGCATCAACAAAACTTCTTCACTGGACTTACAGAGATCAGACTTCAGCCTATTCAGGATGCAGATTTAGGAAGTACTGAACCAGGTACTGTTTTTTTAAGGGAAGAAGCCCTTTAAAACAAAGTTGTCCAGAAAGGATGGGCATACTTCAAGAAATAAATCTTGAAGGCATAGGAGGAGGCTGTCCCTATATGCCAAAAAATGAGCCAGCAAGGACAATATGTGGCCTGGCTGGTGTGAGAGCCTGTCTGAATTTTCCCTCGTCTGCCTCATAATTGTCATTGGGAGACCACTGAAGAGAAGACCCTCCCCGTCTAGAATCTCTGGCTCTGAAGCAGAAAGTCACATGCCAAAGGCCCTGAGACCTGAAAGCTCAGCGTTATTTGTTTTCACAGGTGTGTTTGCTGTATGCTAAGAAGGGGGCACCATGCCCCATTTGCAACAATAGCAGCTCTGGAAGCTGTCCCATCTCTCGGCCTGGCTGGACTTCTCCTGAGTTTCAGGTGGTCTCCCACAGAAGACCCTCACCTGTTTTACAACCACCGTGACAGACAGACTGAGATGTAAGAAGCTTCTCCATCAAGGACTGAGACATGAAACTCCTAAAAGGCCCCTCTGCTCCTTCCAAGGACTGGGACTGAAACCCCCAGCCTGGGGGAGGTGTGTGGGAGAGGCAAGCTGACCAAAGCGAGATGTTTGCCTGCAGGTTGTGACCACTGGACCAAGAAAACAAAGGTTCTTGCCTGCTGCCTAACTTGGACTCTGTGTACCCCCCTTTCTATCCTTTGTTTCAGTTGTGAAATTTATTCTCCCTTCCCCCAACAAAAAGAGTATAATTGGGGTGCAAATGAACTGTGCCTTTGAGATCTCCCCAGCGTAACAGGCAGACCCTTGACTGGACTGGACCAAAGGACTTCGTCTCTGTGTTGGTAGCTCTATCTCCCCCGCCTCTCTCTCTTTCTCTATCTTTTTCTCTCCCTTAATCCCTCTATCGCATTTTTGCTTTGGCTATTTCAATAAAACTGCATTTGTTTTGATTATCACTGCAAACCCCCTTGTACCGTGTTGGTTTTTGCACCCTGAGATCACTCCTACGAACCATCAGGTCATCTGTTCACTAGGACGGATCCTGACCACTGGGCATGGGGCTTTAGCAAGAACTCAGGGGAAAAAAGAGGGTGCATCACTTTTGAAGGGTGAAGAGGGGCAGGAAAGTAAGGAAGTGTTTAAGGTTGTTGTTAGGTCATGAGAAGGGAAATTTGACAGATGAAAGCTCAATTAGGGCTTAACCTGGTTGCTTCTATGAAGAATAATAAAAATTATTTTATAAATACATGAATGGCAAAAGGAGGAGCAAGGACAATCTCCATTCTTTACTGGATGCAGGGAAGGATATGGTTACTAAAGATGAGGAAAAGCTGAGGTACTGAACACCTTCTTTGCCTCAGTTTTCAACAGTAAGACAGGTTCTCCTCAGGACAAATGTCCTCCTGAGCTGGTAGATGGGCACAGGGAGAAGAACAGCCCCCTGTAATCCAGGAGGAAACTGTTGGTGACCTGCTGAGACACTCAGATGCTCACAGGTGTATGGGATCTGTGACAGCTATAGCTGTTCTACAGCTGCATAAATAATTTGGCCATGACAGACACTTACTGGACCAACCTCGTTCATTAGATGGTGAAAGTAAACAAGTCCCTGGGTATGTCACTTGTAGACTGGATTGAAGCTCAAACAAGAGGACCACAGCCAATCCCTTCAACCATGGATGGACCCACATCTTTGGCCAGTGAGTTGGGCAGAGTTGGGACCCTTGTCCAATGGTGTGCAAACCCAGGAAATTCAAAGCCCCTGTAAAAGGGGGAGCCCGACAATAAAATCATCTGTTGCTGCATGACTTCGGGGTGTGTGTGTCACATTCCTGTCTGCATCTTCAGTGACAAGGGGCCACTGTGACACTGCAGATCCAAGGAGATCATTGTGATTGAGGAACCTCAGGGAACCCAGAGTCCATTGTTACACTGTGGGGCCCTGTGGAACCAAGGGGAGCACAGTGACTTTGTGGGGCCTCATGGAACAATGGAGAATGTTCTGACACTTTGGGACCCACTGGAACCAAGGGGCCATTACAGCATGGCAGGGGTTGGTGGAATCAAGGGGACTGCAGTGAACACTGTGGGTCTCCATGGGATGAAGGGTCCAATGGAACCAAGCATACCATTGTGACACTCTGGGGCATCATAGAACCAAAGGTCCATTGTGACCCAGCAGGGCCTCATGAAACCATGAAGGCCATTTTTATACTTTGAGGCCTTGTGAAACCAAAGGGCCACTGTGGCACTTCAGGGCCTTGTGGAGCCAAGGGGACCACAGTGACACTGTGGGGTTCCATGAAACCAATGGTCTGTTGTGACAGGGCCTCATGGAAGCACAGAGCCATTATGACACTTAAAAAGAAAGGAGAACATTGTGACACTGTGGTGTCCCATGGAACCATGGGACATGGAACAGATCTGGTTGGTTTGGCCTCCCAGGGGCCACCTGACAGGTGCAGCTGATCTTGGAGTGTTGAGGGCTACATTTCATCAGCCCTTGGAAAATTGTTGCCCTGTGCTTTCCTTCCTATGGAAAAGAACCATCTGTCTTTCCAGGTGCTTTATGGAATCATGGAGACCATTGTGACACCAAAGGCCTCACTGTACCAAGGGGCCATTGTGACACTACAAGGCCTCATGGAAGCAAGGAATCATTGTGACACTATGGAGTGTTGGCAGGCCAAAGGGGCAGTTGTCACACTCTCTGGCAGCATTGAACCAAGGAGTCCATCGTGACACTACAGGGCCCCATGGAACTAAGGATTCATGGAACAGTGCTGGAACACATGGAACCAAAGGTGCCTTGTGACACTGCGGGGCCTCATGGAATGCAAGAGGCCATTATGACACATTGAGGCCTCGTTGAATCAAGGGGCTCTACAGGGCCTCGTGGAACCAAGGAGACCCTTCTGACACTGTGAGTCCCCATAAAACCAAGGGTCCAGTGTGACACCATGGAACCAAAAAGACTGTTGTTGGCTGTTGTTGGCAGTACAAAAGCTCTTTGAATCAAAAGTCCATTGTGACATCGTGGGGCCTCATAGAACCATGGAGTCCATTATGACACTTCAGGACCCACTGGAACCAAGGGGACACTGTGACACTGTGGGCCCTCATGGAAGCAAGGGGCCAGTGTAACACATCCAGGCCTGGTGGAACCAAGGGGCCATTGTGACCCTGAGGATCCCAATAGAACCAAGGGGCCAATTTGGGACACTGAGGCCTCATGGAACCAATGGGCCATTGTGGCATTGTGCAGTCCCATGGAAGCAAGGAAACCATTTTAACACTGTAAGCCCTCATGGAAGCAAGGGGCCAGTGTGCCACTCTGGAGCCAAGGAGACCATTGTTATATCACAGGGTCTCATGGAAACAAAGAGCTGTTCTGATTCTACAGGGCCTCATGGAACCAAGGGGCCATTGTGATGCTGCAGGGCCCCAAGGATCCAAGAACATGGAACAGATCTGGCTGGCTGGGCCTCCTGGGGGCTGCCTGACTGTGAGACAGAGCAGAGATCCATTCTGAATTAGGTGAAGTGTCTAGGAGAGGTGAAAATTCTGTGAGGCCAAAGCTGAAGGAAAACTCGCATGCCAGAGACAGCAAGGAGACAGAGAAAGAAAAACAGAAAAGACCAGGAGGTCAATTTGCCCCCGAGCTAGGAATTCCTTTGATAAAGAAGAACTGGCGGTAAATGTCACGTGGAATGAATATGTATGAACCTATTGTGAAACTGTATGCATATGCATTTGGAAGGGGGATAAAAGGAGACCTGAGGTCTTCAGGGGTACGCATGCCTTTTGGGGAGAATTTTCTCTGCATGCGTCTGGCACCGTAAATAAACATACCGAGCTTTACAACTTTTATAAAGTTGTGAGGCTTCTTCTTTTCTCCGCAAAACATTTTGGTGACCCAGTTAGGAGATCTCTGTCCCCGCAGGGACAGGGGGGATAGATGGACCTCCAAGGCGCTCCCTAGGATTTCTTTTTCCTGGTGGGGCTCCGCTCGTCTCACTTGCCACCTGCGAGGACAGACAACGACATGCTGGCCTGCGGAGGAAGATACGGTATGTACTGAGGGGCCCCCGGGGGAGGGAAAGGAAAGTAAGAGACGTCTGGGTTCAGCTGATAGAGCAGCTGCAGTAGAGACGGGGTTCATAGTTCTGATAGAGCAGACCGCTAGTGACCTTGGGGGTGGGTCGGGCGAACCCATGTATGTGTGTATTGGGGGTTCATTGTTCTGATAGAGCAGAACTGCTGAACCCGTGTGTGCTTTGTTTGTGTGTGAATGTGTGTGGGTGTGGTGTCTGGACACTGTGTTGCTGTATGGTTAATGCATTGTGTGGTCAGTGCACTGTGTCTCTAATTGTGCAAGTGTATAAGTGTATGGTGTATAAAAGAGAGTAAATCAACAGTGCCCTACAGTGCGGGGGATGAGTACTACCCGTATTTGAAGCAGCCGAGTGAGGCCTGAGGCACAGGCTGCAACAGGCTGTGGGGGCAGGGAGAGAAGTGCCCTGCGGAGAAGAGAGTGGAGGAACGACAGTAATGGTATTTATTGTGTTTAAATGTAGTGATTTGTGTAAATTTGGTGCATTTTAACTATGAGTATGAGCTCAGAGAGTTCCTTTGCCCTGGATGTTTGTACTTGATCTCTAGACTGTGTGCTGTTATTTTGACTGTGTCCAGGAAAAACTGATGTGAGTAAATGCTGAATTATGGTATGCTGTGTTGTGTTGAGAAAAGTGAGCATTTTGAGATATATGCCCTTTCCCAGTGATTTTGTGTGGTGATTTTCTTCCACTGCATTGTGGTAATTTGATTCTCAGATTGTATAGTGGAGTTTGTGGAGATTTTAAGATTTTGTTTGCAAGAAGAGTAGCATTTTGCACAGGAGAACTATAGTACCGTGATTTATGCTTAACTATGATAAAGCGAATTAAAGGAATTCCACGAATTCTCCCCCTCACAGCAATTCAAGCCTTGGCTCTAGTGAATTTGAGATACAGGGGGGGGCATGTGTGTGTGTCTGTGTCTGTGGGCATATCAGAGTTTCAGCTGTGACAAGTACAGCCTTTTTTTGCAAGGCAGTAAAACAAGTGTAAGTAGACACAGTGCTTAATTTTGTAAAACAGAGTTTAGATAGAAGAGATGAATTAGTTAATGAGACTTCAGCTGGTACTGTAGTAAGTCTGGGCTGGGAACAGCCTGCCGTAGGGATTTAGAGTTCTCAGTAACAAACAGAATAGCCTGTCTCTGTGGGCAATTCCTCAGAGCCTTTGGTGCATCAAGAGGCTGGCACGCTACGTGAGGTGACAGTGGCTGTCCCCTGAGCACAGGGACAGCTCTGGCTGCCCCTGTTTCCCCAGGGAACACGGGAATGACCTGTGGGCAAAAGCTGGATGTGCAGGTATTATTGCAGTGCAGTGTTTGTGAGAAACACTGGTATTGCTCTTCTAATTAGTGTCAAGGCACATGCCCCGAGTGTAAATCAAGGGTTTCTGATCAAGCTGATTCAAGATGTAAGATCTTAAGGTTCGTGTCTGTAGAAATCACATCTGATACCTGCCACCTGGAACTGTGTATGTGTAGGAGGGAAACTGAGAAACTACTGTGAAGGTCTGTGAAAAGAGGTTTGAGTGGAAGCGAGATAGGGCAAGGAGAAAGAGATAATGAGAACTGACCAGAGCAAAGAGGTTCCTAAATTAGCCCCTTTTTGGGAGGAGGGGCTCACTGGGAGAGGGTTGCCAGTAAGAGCAGCTTGGAAAATAAAAGGATTTATAATACTTCATTGCAGTTAGTACTGTTTTTAAATAGGAAGATAAATGGGATGGGGTTTTTGTATGCTGAAATGTCTTTTTGTTTTAAGAAATCACCCAGAATGGCAAAGAGACTGTGAGATCAGACCGCCCTCTGGTCTTGGCCCTTGAAAAGGAAAACAAGGCAAAGAGAAAGCAAATCAAACGTGTTGTTCAGCATACAGCATAAGATAGCAATGTATGAAGTCAACAAAGATTATCATGCTGAAATGCAAAGCAATCACAGTTCGCAAAATGAGTGCATATGATTTGTTAAGGTCCCAAGGTAAGGGAGGGAGGATAAAGATGACCTCCCCAAAAGGGAAGAATTTTAGTCGACACAAGGGCCATATATTCAGTTTTAAATAAAGCTTTAGTACCTGTGGAGAATGTTTATGTTGTAGTGTGGGGAACAACTGAACAACTGGCCAGTCTGAGAAGGCATACTTTTGCAAACCTTTAAAGTAACATGTGTACTATGTGTACTTACAATTCGCTCAATTCGCTAAGCATCCTCAAATGAGAAAGGTTACTCTGGAGGCAAATTATATGAAGATATTAGGCTTAACATTAACAGACACTGAAATTAAGAAAGGTACTGGTAAGGAGATATTAGAATAAGTAAATAAGTGTTTTTAAGAGTATGGGCCTGTGCTGTACCAGGGAGAGTGAAAGATGTCCCCCCATGGTAATCAAGCTTAATGAAAGAACACAACCAGTGAGAACTGAGTAGTACCCTCAAAAGGAAGATAAGGAAGGAATCAGCCCAATAACTGTTAGTACTGGATTAAGGGCTGGTAATAAGACAACTCAGAATTTATACCCTGTGGTAGCAAATCCATGGACTTTACTGACTTGTTTAACACCTGAGCTAACCTGGTTCACTGTTTTAGGCCTAAGAGATGCCTTCTTTTGCCTCCCTATCCATGAAGCCAGCCAGAAAAATTTGCATTCAAACACAGCTCACATAGTCCATGTGCCTGAAGGCTTCAAAAATTCCCCACTCTGACTGGAGAACAGCTTACAAAGACCCAGAGTCCCGAGAAGCTCCACAAGAAAAAGGAGGCTGTTGCAGTACGTAGATGATCTTCAAGTAGCCACTCAGACAAGGGAAGCCTGGACGGTAAGCCTTTTGAATTTCCTAGTACTCCAAGGATACAGAGTCTCAAAGAAAAAGGCACAGGTAGTGAATCAGAAGGTAGTCTACCCAGGGTAAGAAGTGAGTGCTGAGCAGCAGACTTTAAGGCAGGGAAGCCATATGCCAAACCTCGAAACCCCAGACAACGAAGGAACTCCGAACCTTCTTAGGCATGGCAGAGTAGTGCCAGCTGTGGGTTTATAATTATGGACTGCTCATCAGACCCCTCTATGCTCTTATTGCCAATAGAAACAGAGATGAGATCTCCAGTGGACGAAAGGAGCCACATGGGCCTTTCGCCAGCTAGAGAGTGCCCTCATGTCAGCTCCAGCTTTGAGACTTCCAGATGTAAGTAAACCATTCTTTCTATTTTTCCATGCAAGGAATTGCCCAGGGAATATTGGCTCAGGACTTGGGTCCATACCAGAGGGTAGTTGCTTACTTCTCTAAGCAACGAGATGCAACAGCCAAAGGATGGCCAGGTTGCCACAGAGGTGTAGCAGCGGTTGTGCTGAACATTCAAGAGGCACCCAAGTCTAGCCTAGGACAAAAATGACTGTGCTAGTGTCCCACACAGTGTCCGCAGTGCTGGAAGTAAAGGGTGGCCACTGGCTTTCAACACAGAGGTTTCTGAAATACCAGGCCATCATGGTAGAGCAAGATGATGTAGAGATAGTGGTGACTAATATTGTCAACCCCGCTTCTTTTCTCAGTGGAATCAAAGAGAAGCAGGACACCATGATTGCCTGGAGACCATTGAAGCTACCTACTCCAGCTGCCCAGACATGAAGGACACTCCTTTGGATGACACAGAGACCTGGTTCACTGATAGGAGTAGCTACCTTGCCAGTGGAAAGCAATATGGCAAAGTACACAGTGACTACCTACAGAGAGGTAATAGAGTCTGGACCCTTACTAACAGGTACCTCTGCACAGAAGGCTGAGATAAATGCATCAACCCATGCCTTAGAAACAGCAAAAGGCATTCAGAGTCATGCATGCACATGGAGCCATCTGGAAGGAGAGGGGACTGCTAACTTCGCAAGGGAAGAAGAGACAATCTGGCTGCTGGAAGCAGTTCAGCTACCTGAAAAAGCATATTAAGGCACACCAGAGAGTGAGCTTAAAATTGGAGGAAAGAAATGAGCTGGTAGATGGAGAGGCAAAGAAAGCAGCAAAGGGTGAGGTACAGATTTTCCTTGAAGGTAAGCCATAGTACAATAATAATCAAAAGAGACATACAACTACAAGGGGTGGGCTACCATTGAAAGAGAGCTAGTAATCCCTTCCCATTTTCATGGTTACTAGTGAAGGAAGAGCACTAGAAAATGCACTCGGGCCTAACTACTTAAAAGATTTTATAGATTGTGGCCCCTTTCCCAAAATGACCAAGGCTGTCAGTGATACAGAGTGCATTGAAATGAAGTGTTGACTTTGAAGTAATAATTTCCACAGGCTTTCTAGAACATACATCTGATTGAAAGAATTTCTTGTTGTCAGGAATTTATATGCCACTATCACTCAGGTAAGATGACAATGTGATCCTTGCCTCCAGACTAACCCCAAAAATACCCCCGGGCCGAAACTCAGTCAGGTTGGGAGAGGCCATGGGCCTGCGGGCCATACAGCGGTGGCAAATTGACTTTTCAGAACTCCCAAGGAAAGGGGGGTATCAGTATTTAATGATATTGATAGATACATTTTCAGGGTGGCCAGAAACATTCCCCACCAGAACTGTCAAATCTCAAGAGCTGACCAGAGTATTATTACAAGAAATATTACCACGCTTCGGAGTTCCAGCCACGATATCCTCAGATAAAGAATCGTATTTCATTTCCAAAGCAGTGCAACAGATTAGTAGCCACCTGGGCATAGATTAGGAACTTCACACTCCATACCCCCCCAATCAAGCAGCCAGGTAGAGAAGATGAATCATTTGATTAAGCAGCAGATTGTAAGACTGGAGCAAGAAGTTAATCTACCCTAGCCCCAAGGTCTTCCACTAGCACTACTGCAAATTTGAACTAAACCTTGAGCTAAAGGAATGCTGAACCCTTTTGAAATGCCTTATAGAAGACCATATGGAATACAAATGGAATGTCCACCCACATTAGGGTGATAACACTGGCTACCTACATGGTGGCTTTAAGCAAACAGCTCAGAGAAATTGAGAAACATGTGGCTGGAACTCGGAGCAGGGAGTTAGATAGCCTCGGGATGGTAAGTAAGATGATATGTTAAGTTTCTTACAGAGAAGACTTTGGAACCACAGTGGGAGAGACCGTTCCAAGTGCTTCTCACTACCTTCACTGCAATCAAAATCAAGGAGCAGAATGCCTGGATCCATCACTCCCGAGTGAAGAAAGCCCTAGAAGTCCCTTGGAGAGTGACACCAGAAGACAATGACCTAAGACTAAAACTTACTCAGGCAAAATGAGTATATTGTGGTCGGGAGTAGTTCATACTTTAGTTTACAGAATTGTTTTGTATGTAATTATAACTGAAGTTTCGGAACTAAAGAGTACCTCTATCCAAAGCAATGCTGAATGGCCTTGGTCCCAGGCTTTTAATCAGTATGCTAGATCCATGAGAGAAATTCCTGAGATAAAAGATTTAAACGTATCTACTGTAGTAATCCATGGGAATCGGGTACATGAGAAGCAAGAATGGCAAGAATGAGAACTGTAGCACTTCAAAGAATCAGAGGAGAAGAAATCAAAGTAAGGTGCCAGGTCATCAATAGGACGGCTTATGAGACACCAGATGTAATTAGTGTCTGAACCTCCCCTGGTGTACATGAACACCAGGAAGTTTGTGATAGCCTAAATGAATCAGACTGTTGGTGTAATTTCACCTTGATACAGCCTGTAGAAGTGACCTGGCTTTGAGCTCGAGTTGCTATCACACTTTCATTTAAATTCAAAGTAGACACTGCACTTTTTACAACAGCAGGGCCTTATACAACACATACTAAGACTCAAATAGTTCAGACTCTACCCAAACTTGAACCTAAAGTGTATGAAATAAGCCCCTATGTAGTAAAGAATGTCAGTGAACAACAACTATTATTCAATCCAAAATGGTCTCTCAAACATGTAGAATTGATAATGCAAATTAACATCTCAAAAATCCAACCAGCCTGCTCCTCCTTCCTAAAAACATCCTTTGAAGGTAAGACAATGTAGTTACAAAGACAAGTATATCTGAAGAACAGAATAAGAAAGGATCTAACTGAGATATTAAAGACAGAATTAAGAGTTTTAAATAGAATTGATTCAGAAATGCTGATGAATAAGCTGGCCACTGCAGCAAGTAGCCAAACAAAATTGAAGCAGCCTTTACAGTCATCTCTATTGGCATTAAGAACTAGCCAGTAGCAGATTTCAAAAGTACTGCCAAAGTAAGAAAGTACAAAAAGGCCAGGGACCAAGACCACAAGTTAATAGTAGAAGCATTTAGTACAGTTCAAGATAGTGTGTCTTTAGCTTTCAGTTTTATACAAGCACAGTTATGGATGCAAGCAACAGCAGCTCTGATCATATGGGAAAGGGGTGAAGGTAATTTTCCAGCTAAAATTCTGAGAATTGTTTGAGATAATGCAATTGATTTTGAAAAGCAGTTTCAATCCTGGTAGACTACAGTGAATTGCACCTATGATCCTGCTTCTAATGTGGCCACTGCCTTTGTGCTTACCATACGTAATGCCACTGTTTATGTTATCCATCCCATCATTGCACTAAGATTAAATCATGAAAAAACAATACTCTACCCTTCAGAACATGAAGTGTAGGCACAAAAGATGAATGAAAAGTAGCAGACAGTAAATTGAGAATCCTGCATTACTAGAGAACAGATGAGATTCATTTGTGAAAGCAATACTATTAATGCCCAGAATGTGTGTTTAGACACTGAACAGAGTATTTGACACTTCGAAGTTCATCCAGTCACTGACCAGAAAACTGTGCTCATATATACTGGAAAAGAGTGTGTGCCTGAGAACTGCTTGTGCTGCTGTAAAAATTGATAGCAATGATGTTATTTTGTCTAGTAGAAATCATTCTAATTTCTGTATTTGTAATTTGTTAAGATTATCAAGTGTGGTTTTTCGTACATAGCCCCAGTGACATCCCACCAGTTGACTGAAACCAATTACACAGTGAATCACAGACTATCACGTACTCCTATTAGAATGGACCTTAGATTAGTAAAACAATTAATTAAGCACCTAGACCTACTAAAGATCTTGAAGAAAAACTCAAAGAAGCAGAGATAACTGTCCAATGTGATACAAAAAGAAATAACTAAAATTCTGCAAGGAATAAAACCAAATGCAGATCATCACTAGTGACATGTGCTCTTTAGGTGGTCACCAACTGCAAATAGAATCTTTAATAAATTGTGTCATTCTACTGTAGTTTTGTTAATATTAGTTAGAATAAGTTTAAGATTATCCATTGTCAAATGTACATGGTAAAGCACTAAAGCACACTTGTCATAAGAATTTGTACGTAGTAAAAGAATTAACTTCCTTTTTTTTAGGAAAGGGGGGAATGAAGCAAAGTGAAAATTTTCCAGGATAGAAATCCATTTTGAATTAGGTGAAAAGTCCAAGAACAGTGAAAAGTCTGTAAGGCCAAAGCTGAAAAGAAAACTGCAGGACAAAGATAGTGAAGAGACAGAAAGAGACAGAGAAAAAAACCCCAGAAACTATTCAAAGGCGGGCCACCCTGACCCAAGAATTCTTTTTGATAAAGAAGAACTGGAGATAGATGTCACATAGAGTCCATAAGAATGAATATGTATGAACCTATTGTGAAACTGTATGCATATGTATTTGAGAGAGAGATAAAAAGAGACCTGAAGTTCTCAGAAGTACACATGCCTATTTTGAAGAGAGAAAGCTCCGCATGTGTCCGGCGCTGTAATAAACATACCAACTTTACAACTTTTACAGAGTTGTGGGCTTTTCTTCTTTTCTCCGCAAAGCAGTATATCCTATAAATAGTGACAGCCTCTCTTCTGTTTGTCTCCCTAGCATAAATCCCTTATAAAAGAAAGATTTTGCTAGTGAAAGATACTGCTTGCAATATAGTAATTGTTGGAATTGCCTATTCTTGTATTAAAAAGAATGTAATGCAATTAACTGATAAAGCTAGCATTATAGTAAGCATTATAGCTTTGTTAGTAGTATTAGTTTTGCCTTGCTTATACATGTGCTTACAAAATAGAGTGCAAAAGATAATATCTGCTACATTTAATCAAACATTGCTTATGCAAAAAGAAATACAGGGGAATTGTTGGAGAAATAGCTAAGTGACAAGAACCCAGCTAATCTAAGTTCTGCACCTGCAAGGACACTGTCCTCGAGCATAGCTGTGTTACCATAACAAGTGCTGTAGTTGAGAGACTAGAGACATGAGAAAAAGCAAATGTAACTCCTTTGGAATGAAGAAGCTGATATCTGTATAGAACCAATAGACTGCTAACTTACAGAATATGCATGAGCTTATTACTGTTGTGTATAAAAATTTGATGCTCTCTTCAATAAATGGAGCTTGCTGAACACTCATATTGAGTGTCTCGAGCCTTCCCTGCACCGAGACAAATGGCCAGCTGCGACACAGTGGTAGCTCTTCATTGGGGCTTTTCGACTGATGGTGGGAACCAAGAAGGCAAACCATGGTGCATCTTCCAGGTGTAGGGGAATATGGAAGAAACAGTCCTTGATGTTGAGGACAGCCAATTGCCAATTTTGGGGGAGCATCGTTGGGGAGGGCATCCCTGGTTGGAGAGACCCCATGTCCATAATTCTCTTGTTTATTTCTCTTAAATCATTAAGGAGCTGTCACTTATCCTTCCCTGGCTTTTTTATTACAAAGACCAGTGAATTCCAGCATCTAGGTGTCTCTTCAATGTGTCCTTTAGCCAATTGTTCTTCCACAAGCTCCTCGGGTGCCTCTGTCTTTTCATTACTGAGTGGCCACTGTTTTACCCAGACTGGATCATTTTTCAGCCTCGTTAACTTGTGAGCAAAGCACTCCACAGTGGCCACTTCTAAAAATCCTGGGATGTCTTAGGGATGACCAATTTGACTCCCCACTGGGACATGATGCCTCTACCCCACAAGGGAGCTTTGTAATTAGTAACAAATGAGCGGACACTGGCCAATTTTCCATCTGGTCCCTCAATTTGCACGATGCTTTTTGATATCTTTGCCCACGTGAATCCTCCTACACCTTTGATTTGACCAGCCATGGGCTGCAAATCCCAATATGACAGCCACAACCTTTCAGATATGATTGTCACATTTGCTCCTGTATCAAGCAACACTTCCACATAGAGATGTTCTGTTCCACGCACTAGGTCGCATCCCATAATGGGTTTGTCCTCACCAACCACTTCTGCCCAGTATACACCTGGTGCCTTGTCATCTACTGAAATTTCTGCTGGAACAGGAATGGCCTGGGCGATGATTTGCCCCTTGGCCAAATAGAAGGGTGGCTGTGGGTGCCAGGAGAATGAGGTTAGTTATGTTCCCTTTGACGGTCATGGGAGCCACCTCAATCTCCATGGGTGTGTGTGCAGTGTCCCCAATAACAAAGTACCATCCAATCTTATGCGATCTTTTGTCAAGTTCTGCGAGTCCTCTGGTAGGTCCACTCCAAAGACTGTCCACTGGGTAGACCCGAAAGCAAAAACTTTGGTGGTCACAAGCTTGAAACTCTTGTGAGGCCACCAGATTTTATCTTGTATAAACTGTTATTTTATCTTGTATAATAACAGTTATTTTGTTTTCCCACACCCTGCTTCCCTTCCTCCCCCTTTTCTGTTTTGAGGGAGGTTTTCCCCTTGGGGAAGCCCGCTGCATTTATGTTGTGGCGCCGGGAGGGTGCACACTCGCGTCAGATTTTTTTGGTGTGAAGGGTGTCTTTTGTTGCTGTCTTTGGGGGCAGTCCTGGGCAAAGTGTCCTGGTTTTTTGCATATGAAGCAAATGATATGTTGAAGTTGTTCTGGTGACATCTGTTGCCTCCTCACTTCAGCAGATACCGCTGCCACCGTCCCTGGGTCTGTTGGCCTTGGCCACACCTCCCGTGCAGCAAACAGTTCCGCCTTCCTAGCACAGGCTTCCATCATCTTTGCCAGTGTAGGCGGGGGGTTGAGAGGCAGTCCCAGGAGCACTCTGCTGCAGACTTCATTGGCATTCCTCTGTGCCATCTTTTTTACTATCTCCATCTGTTTCTTGGGGTCCCGTACTTGTCTCTCAACCTGTACACAAAGCTGGTCGACAAACTGCAAGAAACTTTCTGAAGGAGATTCTTTAATGTCAAGGAAACTACCAACCAGCAGTTGGTAGCTGGTTAAAAGCCTTATCTCCAGCGTTTGAAATCTTATCTAGAATGAATTTTGACAACACCTGAGCTTGGTCCTCAGGCTTAGTCCCCTCCCCCTCACCGCACAGATGTTCGTAAGTAATGTTATTATTTTCTAAATCTTTGGCACCTTGAGGGGTTAGTTTAAGTTCTTCAATGAGATCCCTGAGAGATCTCTTCCAGGAGCTTTCCCATAGATTGAACTCTGACTGGGTAAGCAGGCACCAGAAAAGATCTACGATGTCAGCAGGAACAAATTCAAGGAATGTTAATGTAGCTCTTATCATGCTTCTAAAAATTTCACTATTTCTCCCAAATTCCTTTTACATAACTCCCGCTTTGAGTGATATGAGGAGGGCTGGTAAGTTCTAGGACCAGTCCTACCATGTGTGCATTGAACAGGGCCCACCATGGGGATGACTTCTTCCTCCTGGTTTTGGACCCCAGGATTTCTCCCTTCAGCCCCATCCCCGTGGGACCCCGCGGGGGGACCACGCCCTCCCCCAGCCCCACTGCCTTGGGAAGCAGGTGGGGAAACACCCTTCATCCTGACCCCATGGAGAGTGGGAGGGGATACACCCCTTGCCTCTGTCCCTCCCATCCTGGTAGCTTGGTAAGTGAAAGGAGGGACATCCCCTCCCTCTGCCCCACCCCTGTGGGAACCAGGCAGGTGCCCACCCCCCCAGCCCTCGGCCCCACCCCTCCAGCCCTCGGCCCCACTTTCTTGGGACCCAGATAAGGGGGCGTGGGGAACAGGCAGGGAGGCAGGGCAACTGTGGGAACCAGGGGCGGGCTCACACAATGATGTAACAGGGGGTGGGGACACGAAGGGAGGGGGAGAAGCATGCAAGGGAAGGAAGGGGTTGTGAGACCGGAAAGGGTTGGGGGAGGGGACAGGTGGGCGAAAGGGATTGTGGGGAGAAGAAGGCTAAGTGGAGGGCTGAAACACGTGGATGCTGCCATTTTGGGCTCCGGCCATGCAGTCAGCAGTATCCTGAATGCCAGTCATGTGGTCACAGCCATTTTGGGAATAGGGGAAGTCAGAACATGAATTCGGGCTAACAGGAGCTAGGTTAGAGTGGTGCAGGGAAGGTGCTCTATCAGCCTGCGCACAACTGCCAGGGCCAGGGTACTGAGACAGAGGTGGGAGGCCAGGGAAGCAGTGGCAGTGCCAGGTACCCTGTAATTGCCGGGCAGCCTCGCTCATCTCTCTCAGTTCAGGAGCAGAGGGTTTGGGAGGAGGGGTAGGGGAAGCCGACAGAGGGGAGATTTGCTCTGGCTGTCCCTTCAAATCCATCTTTAGGACTTCTTTCCAAATCACCAGGAACACAGGAAAAAATTGAGACACTGTCCCATCTTCCTGTTCCGCTTTTGCTGTTAACAAGGCTCCAATTTTGCCCCAGGCAGAGACAGAATTACCATTCTGCTGGGTAAACTGAGAGAAATGAAAAGATATCCAGTGAGCAAACCATTTCAAAACTGTTTTGGAAACCCTAGTGTTTCCACTACTTAGGGTGTCTAAAATTAGGGTATAAAGGCTTCTCTGTGCCACAGAAAACTTAGCACCCATATTTGCCGTCTGCTGCACTTAATCTACCTTCTTTACAGACAGCACACACAAAAACTGAAAGCACTGAGTCCACAGCCAATCCGGGAAAGAATCTGTGCAGCCTCCCCCCTCCCCCTCTCCAGGGGAGAGACGATACTTCTTGTGTACAAACTGCACAGTTTTTAAAATGGCGGGTGCCAGCAGCCGGCAACCCCCGCACCACGTGGCTGCCACCCGCATGCCCAGAGCCGCCCGTGCCGGTACTCCCCACACCGCAGCCGTGCTGGAACCCACATGCAGCACCGGGTTTACCGCGAAACCTGCCCATGCCGCGGAGCGCCCCGCGCGCAATGGTGCTGCCGTTCCCGGGAGCCGTGCGCCACAGGAACCCGGCCGATGGAACCACACAACCTCTCGAGCAGTGCATAGGCACCGCCAGAGTGCTGGAGTTGCTCCGCACGCGTCCAGCCGTGTGGACCGTAAACCCTCCTCAGGACCGGATTTCTCCCTGCACCAGGAGCTAACCCCCACACTCTGGGGGCTGCCCTCGGGTCCCACTACCACTCGTGAGGAATACTCACCCCTCTTGGGGACTGGCGTGCTGGGAGAGCTGTAAAGAAGTCCTCATCCGCAATCGGTCCATCATGGGTGCAGCGGGTTCCTGATCCCACCCTCTAAGCCTTCTTGCTGACAAAAACGTGACAAAGAAGTCAGAGGAAGGTGAAAGTCCCAAAAGGTAATGCAATCTACTCGCATGAAATTATCAGCTCCTTTGTGACTGTCGTGGGAGACGACCACGTGGGGCACCACCTGCAAGAATCCGTGTGTCTCTGGGTTGTTGTATGGGTCCAATCTGGCTAGCTCAAACCCTAGCCCAAACGGTCTTGCATGGACAGAAATAAAAGATGAGAAGCGCTCTTCTCCACATGGGGACGAGTATCCTGTTTATTGGCTTGGGACAGGACCTTTTAGTTGTGGTGACCACCCAAGTAGAAAAGAGTGCATAACATGCCTGCAGTGGAGTTTTGTACCCAAGGGTATGGGGGCGGGGAAAGAGGACCGCAGCCAATGGGATACCATTGGGTAGGGGCGAGGCGAGGAGTAACCAGGGAACAGACCACCAGGTGTGTGACACAGGGCATGTATGGGGGAGAGACCATGTGATGAGAGAGGGGGAATAACAATCTCTGTGACATAACATACTCAGTACAAATTTCCCATCACCCAGTTCAAACAACAACTAAATGAACTGTTTAGTGCCATACAACAACACAGAGCGGGACAAAAGAGGCTTGCAGTCACCAATTAATACAAAAAAACTGTAAAAGGAAGAATAGAAATATTAAAGTGGCAGTGGGAGCTGGGGACAGAGTAGCTCTACTGTTCAGTACAATGTATTTGTTTGCTGGTAAAATGTGTATTTTTTTGTGAATTGCAGCTATTAATCTTTGATTAGGCATAAGTGTAAAAGTTTATATTCTATATGCATAAGTACACTCAACAGATGCTGGAGTTCAGTGGCTGCCTTCTCGTTGCATTCAGCTTGCACTCAATGAACCCGGCTGTGGCTCACTTGACTCCTTGGAATAAGCAAAAACATGTGGGTGATAGGAAGATATAGACTCTCTCTTATCCTTGTATGTTATTTTATGAAATTGTATAGTTTTTGATATTGTTCAAGTTGTATATCTATTGATAAAATTATGTAGCTGTTGATTTTGTTACTATCCTAATATATGGCCTTTAGCTTATTCTTGTGTGTTGCCTTATAAAGTTGTACAACTATTGGTATTGTCAATAGTCTAGAAGTGGAGGTATAAGGATTTTTGATGGTAGACGTTGTAAGTTTGGGGAAAAAATCAAGGTCAGCACATGGATGCATTCCAGAGTTAGTGGAATCTACACAGGGGATACTTGTACCATGTTTGCTATTTCTTCTGCAAGGGCCCTGTAGAGGTATTGTAGACATGGCATTTATTTAAAAGGAAAAAAAGGGAAATTGTAGGCACATCGTTTCTGATAATTGGGGCTATGGCTGAGCCTCATCCCTAAGGGCTACAACCATCCAGGACAGGTGAACAGTATTAAAGGCAATGAGACATGGAGTGCTGAGGTATACTGACTGACCACAAAAGGGTACAGAGGGCACACAAGTGCAATGCATGTAAGATGAAGGGTATAAAAGGCTGTACTGAAGAACAATAAAGGGCTGATACTTGAAGCCTTCTTTGGTGTCCATTGTACCCCCAACTGCGACATCTGGTGACCCTGACGTGATCCTGAGGTAATTCGGTCAGATGACTGTGGACCTAAGAGCAGTAAGATGGTGGAGCCAGGTTGACTACGAGCTTGGAAACTGACCCAGGTGGACCAAGAGCCTGAGAGCCTAAAAATCTGGATGAGTTATTGCCAGGCAGACCAGAGAGCCTGAAAAAAAGTGGGTGGACCTGAGAGCCTAGAAGCCTGGACAATGTATGAGACACCCACACCAAGAGAAAGGGTGCTGGATATAAGGAGCAGAGGCTACACACTTTGCTTATTTGGTATGAAAGAAATAGAGTGAGGCTATACATTTTGCTTGTTTGGAAGGGGATGGCTTGGGAGCTAACACAAACTGCCTTTTTCAAAATATGGGAGCGTACCAGCCACATTTTTGCTTATGCCCTGCCCTGCAGGCACGATGGAGTGAGGCTTGTACTCCCTGGTTATGTTTTAGCCTGCTCTGTGATGTCACAGCTCATACTATAATGTCACACAACTGGTCTCTGATGTCGCAGCCAGCTCTGTGGTGTCATAATCTCCTCTATGATGTCAGACCTCTGTCCTGTGATTTCACAGCTGGCTCTGTTATGTCACAGAGACAGCCTACGATGCCGTAGCTGCTTTATGATGTCACAAAACCTCTGTGATGTCACGGCTTACTCTGTGACCTCATGTTACCAGATGATAAATCGTCTACACCAGGTGAGCACACACAATGCTCATTCTCCAAAACCCCAGGCCTATGAAACCACACAATGCTCATTGTGTGAGAAGGGGAACTGAAATTCACCAGCCTCAGTGTCCTGCCAGCTCAGCCAGGCCCACTGGAACATTGGGGTCCACAACCACCAGGGACCACCAGAGACCCCTAGGACAGGAGAATGCATGGGTAAAGGGAAGGGCAAATATGTTAATGATTTTGGGGAAATGATTATCATATGTATGTTTAGTCCAGGACAATCAATGAATATGTATGCAAAATACAGAATATAAACAGAAACTTTCCTGTACTCACCATGCATGGCTTTGGGAGGAGATATGCCCCCATACATCTGGCCAAATAAAGAATGCTGCTTCTTAATGCTACATTGGGGTTATGGAGTTTTATTATTTTGCCAAATTTTTGGTAACACTCCCACTCCCAAGGAAAGCTCTGTCTCCTGCTGTTCACAAACAGAGAAGAGCTGCTGCCATGTGGGCACAAGCTCTGCTGCCCAGGAGGATCCCGTAGTGCAGGGGTTTGCAGATGGACACATAGCGGTCGTAGCACATGATGGTCAGGAGGAAATATTCTGTTCCAATGAAGAACAGAAAGAAAAAGAGCTGTGTGGCACATCCTGTGTAGGAGATGGCCCTTGTGTCCCAGAGGGAATTGTGCATGGCTTTGGGGACAGTGGTGGAGATAGAGCCCAGGTCAGCGAGGGCCAGGTTGAGCAGGAAGAAGAACATGGGCGTGTGCAGGTGGTGGCCGCAGGCTACGGCGCTGATGATGAGGCCGTTGCCCAGGAGGGCACCCAGGGAGATGCCCAGCAAGAGGCAGAAGTGCAGGAGCTGCAGCTGCCGCGTGTCTGCCAATGCCAGCAGGAGGAAATGGCTGATGGAGCTGCTGTTGGACATTTGTTCTGTCCCTGCATGGGGTTCTGTAAGGAAAGAAATCATGGAATAGTTGGGTTTGGAGAAGTTTTAAAATATCCCAGCACAGCCTGGGGACAATTTCCCCCCACTGCCTGCCCAGGGCTCTGCTGCCTGGAGCTGTCCCTGCCAGCCGCTCTTCCCTGTGCCCAGGGCTGGGCCCTGCCAGTGCTGCCAGAGCCCAGCCCAGTCCTGGGGGCTCAGCTCTGCCCTGCAGAGCCGTCCCACCTCTGGCACTGCCCAGGGGCAGCTCTGGCTCCGCAGGCATCATCAGAGCAACCCTGAGGAGGCTGGAAAAGCGACACTGGTGCTGCATCTAAGGGACCCTGTGCTGATTTCTGTCAGTGCCTAGTTTAGCAAGATCTCAGAGAATTTTTACTATTTTTCTCAGCCTGAAATGAGAGATTAATATCTGTGTGCAGTTTCCATCCCAGCAACCCAGGACAGTAGAATAAATAATCATGTTATCCCCTTTTATGCAGCCCCTTCCCTGTTGTACTCCCTGTATAAACTAATTTCTGCAGTTAAATGCCTTGCTGGGAGCAGTCCTGAACAATGCAGCAGCATCCCCACACAAGGAGAACACTTCCAAGCCTTACCAGCTGTCTCCTCCAACCCAGATCTCATCCCCCAGTGCTGGGAGCAGCTGCCAGGGCTGGCTGAGAGCTGTCCCTGGCAGGCAGCAGAGTCCCTGCCCCAGCACAGCACCCTGGGCTGCAGGATCCTGCTCTGCAGGACAGCCCTGGGCACCCCGGCTGCTCTGCACAAGAGACAATCAGAGAATGTAGTCACAGGATCTGTAGACATTGGGATGTTCCACATTTAGGAGATGGCTCCAGGAGCTGCAGCTGCATTGTCCTGCAGCCAGACTTTCCTGTGCCAAGGGCTGGCAGTGATTCTGCCCCAGGCACTTCTCAGCATCTTCCCAGTCCTGACTGATTGAAGCTCTCTGTGCCTCTGTGCTGTGCCCAGGGTGGCTGCAGGCAGTGCCCCAGCCCTGCTGGGCTGGCTGAAGAGCTGCTCACCAAGAGAAATGTGCTTTTGAAGCTCTTCTTGGTTACCAGGAGCTGCCTCTGTGCCAGGAGCCCAGCCCAGCTCAGCAGCACAGACACAGCACAATGACTGTAATGAGCCTCTGAGGCTTTGTGCTCAGGCCCTGAACATCAGTCCCCGAGAGGGAGCTGAAGAAACCTCTCCAGAACTCCAAGTCAGAATCCAACTCCAAAGTTAGTTGGACTTGTAATGGGTCCCATTGAGGGACATGACTGAGAAAGTGTCCTCAGGCCCCAGGCAGAGCAGAGAACTGGAGGCAGTGATGACAGGTGGGGACAAAAAGAAGCCAAGTCTTGGTACCCTGGGGAACAACCGCAAGTTCTGTGCCACCAAGGGCTGTGAGGAGACACCTTGTCCTGAGGCCCTGGGGCCTCCTGGCACAGCCCCAGCCAGGCTGGGCACTGTCAGCCGCTTGTCCTGCCCTCAGCATCCCCCCCAGCCCACATCCCACATCCCCACCTAGCCCACATCAAGGATCTGCTGGAAGGAGTCCCTGGGGAGGCTTGCTCAGGAATGCCCTTGGGGGCTCCTTAATGCTTCCAGGGACTGCAGGTTTTTCAAAGGACTTTGGGTTTGGCTTTTTCTTTGGAGTCTCTGAGAGGTTTGTGCAATCATGGCCTCCAATTTTCTGCTGTAATTAGTCCCTGGAGAGGCTTTATCAGTAACAACACTCAGTGTGGCTCATTAATACTTCATGGTATTTCAGTTATTTTAAGGTACTTGGTGTTTCCCTTTTGATACAGACTCTGTGAGAACTTTGTGCAATCATGGTCCCAATTATCTGCTTTAACGAGTCCCTTGAGAGCTTTGTACTGACACTCAGTGGGGCTCATTAATACTTTGAGATACTCAAGTTTTTTAAAATACTGTAGGGATTTAAGAATACTTTTAGCAAGTTTTAAGGATTTTCTTTCCCACACTGAGTCTCTGAGAGGTTTTCGTGCCATCCTGGCCTCCAAATCTCTCCTCCAAGGAGTCCATGAGGAGGCTGTGTTGGCTATCTTCCCCTTTTTTATTTTACAACTGTGAGAGTCTGTCGGAATTTTCCCTCATCTGCCTCACGATCGTCATTGGGAGACCACTGAAGAAAAGACCCGCCCCCCCCCCCCCCCCGTCTATATCTGGCTCTGAAGGAGAAAAGTCACATGCCATGGGCTCTGAGACCTGAAAGCTCTGTGTAAGCTATTGTTTTCACAGGAATTTTTGCTGTATGCTAAGAAGAGGGCACCGTGTCCTGTTTGCAACAATAGCAGCTTTGGAAGCTGTCTCACCTCTTGGCCTGGCTGAACTTCTCCTGAGTTTCGGGTGGTCTCCCACAGAAGATCCTCATCTGTTTTACAACCACCGTGACAGACAGACTGAGATGTAAGAAGATTCTCCACCAAGGACTGAGACATGAAACTCCTAAAAGGCCCCTCTGCTCCTTCCAAGGACTGGGACTGAAACCCCCAGCCTGGGGGAGGTATGTGGGGAGGCAAGCTGACCAAAGCAAGATGTTTGCCTGCAGGTTGCGACCACTGGAGCAAGAAAACAATGGCTCTCATTTACTGCTGAGAACATGGACTACCTGTTACATCTGTTCCCTATTGTATCTGTTTCCCCCCCCTTCACAATTTTCAGTAATAAAAACCTCTGAGTTAGCTAGAGCCTTTGAGATTTCCCCAGTGTAGCAGGCGGAACCTTGACTGGACTGGACCAAAGGACTTCGTCTCTGCGTTGGTAGCTATATCCCCTCTCCCCCCCTCTTTCTTTCTTTCTCCATCTTTTTCTCTCCCTTTATCCCTCTATCACATTTTTGCTGTAGTTATTTCAATAAAACTGCATTTGATTTGATTATCACTGCAAACCCCCTTGTACCGTGTTGGTTTTTGCACTCTGAGATCATTCCTAGGAACCATCAGGTCATCTGTCCACTAGGATGGACCCTGACAACAACAAAGATGGAACTGAAAGAATTTTGTAAGACTTTTCTAACAGCATCCAAACAAACATGGGACAATTAACAATACAACAACAACCACTAAGAGAATTAATAGTCCTGTTTTCACTAGACATCATCCAACCCTTTAATCGTCAGGATTGGAAGAGTTTATTGAACCAGTCTTTGTTTTCCACTTGAAGCTTCTTGAACCTTTCCTTCAGTACCTGAATGCTCTTGTGGATTGACTCGCTCTGGCTGGAGAGGTTCATGCAACACATGCCCTCAGAGTCTACACAGCCATGCCCATGTGCCCCGAGTAAAAACTCTATCACTGTTTTGCAAGGTGGCATGTCTGATGGTCTCTATGTCTGAGAGCGGCCCACTCAATATGAGGGAGGTAGCATTGGTTTGCTTACTTAACAGGCACCCAAGATGGTCTAATTGTCCTAAAGCTTTAGCTGCAGCCACCCAAGGTAGTCCAAACTGGGGGTGCTACCCTCCGATACCTGGATTAAAGCTTGCAAAGCCATCTCTTTGATATCATCCAATACTTCTCTGGGGATACCTGCTGCTCAATCATCTGGTAGGCTGTGTTGTTCTCTCTCCAGCTAGATGGTTGATTGTCAGTTCAGACCTTTCCTCATTATTAGCATAGTCTGCTATTAATTGATTTAGTAAACACTTCCATCCCCCTTCCCACAGGGTGTATTCTGTAGGTGACAACAACATGGTCATAATACATTTTAAATCATAGGGAGTTACGACATGTGCTGTAAACATGGCCCTCATTAGGCCATTAAAACAAGGAAAGTCCCTCCTATGGTCTTCAGCTGCCATACACAGATCCTTGATTTCCCCTCAAACCAATGGCTGATACCTGGGATTCTGTGCCCTTCTTTCATAACATATGGGGACAATGAGGAGTTCTGAGGCTAATTGCCAGTCTTCTTCCTTAACTGCTTCTTTCCAGATCCTTTTCCAGTGATGATCTAGGGTTGAGGGACAAGGTGGCTCTGCGGAATCCAAACTGTCTTCTGAGGAGGAAGAATACCCTTGAGCAGAAACATTTGGATTAGAAATAGTATGACAGTTGGGCTTAATATCTTTGACCATGGGGGTTATATTGTTGCCGGAGTGTGAGGCAAAGGCCACTGCCATTTTGTCAGGTGTTGGGGAGGAAGGGCCTTGATTTAAGATGGCAGACATCTGGGCTGGCATTCTGGAGGCATGGCCCAGGGTGAAGGGGGAATGATTGACAGTGGGGCATGACCCGCAGTTGTGGGCATGGGGTCTGGAGGTTTGTTCAGGGCAGAAGAGAAGGTTGTGGAAGCAGGAAGTGGAGGAGCCGAGATGGAGGGAGGATGGTCGGGCTCTTGAGCCACATTTGGGCTCCTTCCATCTTAACGGTCCAGGGCATGATGCTCCAAGACAGCATGGCCATTGCCATCTTGGACCATCATGGAAGCTCTGATAAAGGCAGGTTTCAGGGGACGTCCCAAGTTAGGAGTGACCAATGGGTTGAGTTTTCAACATGCTGATTGCTGGTGAAGGGTCTCAAGGGTGGTGTGGAAGATGGGGAGCATGTGGGGTGCAATGTGGTCCCTTTTGATCAAAAGGCTGTACAATTAACTTCCACTTATTCTCAAAATTCAGTGGTATGGATTTCGTCAGCAGAGGTGTCTGGAAAATTTTTAATGATCCACCTCATGATTGATTTTTATTCGTTCTTTGAAAATATTTTGTCATGATCTGTGAGAATTAACTTAAAGCTTTCATATATGTTGCTTTCTACTGTGGACATCTGGCTGGCCATTTTTCTTTCTCTGCCTCATGAGGAAGAGCCACCAGAACACCCCAAATCAATTTTTTGACATGGGTGCATACTGTAAAAACACACTGTCGAAATGGGCAATAAATGTCTTGCATTTCCCTGAACCTACCTGCAATCCTGTGCAGGTGAAACCGTTATTGTCCTTGCAGATACTGGCCAAGGTCCCTTGAAGCAATGATGAATCCTCTTGGCCTGGCACAATGCAAAATCCTAGGGAGTACTCACCTATCCATCAGC
Source organism: Melozone crissalis (assembly GCF_028551555.1). NCBI lineage: Eukaryota > Metazoa > Chordata > Aves > Passeriformes > Passerellidae > Melozone > Melozone crissalis. Next base: position 1,254,839 of record NW_026535893.1, on the reverse strand, counting down.
TGACCCCAGCTGACGCGACTCACACAGGGAGCCCTGAATGTCATGGTCCCTGTTTGGGCGCCAAATGTCACAATGGAAGTGGCTGTGACAAACCTCTCTGATTCCCTGACTTCAGGGCGAGGGTGGCAAAAATGAAAATGAGCAGGATCAATGGAGTTGTTTAAAAGGAACTTTAATAACAGGGAGAAAAACAATAAACATGGAGAAGTTGAGAACTGTATGAGGGGCAGGATCCAAAGACCCGAGACAAAGGAGAAGCAAAAACATGTACACTTGGGGGTAGAACACTTTAGAACAATAACCATCTAAGGGAAACAAGTAGCCAGTAGGGGAGCAGAACTTGGACAAGTTAGCACAGCAGCACTAAAGGTCTATGGAGGAACTCTCAAGCTCACGCTAAGTTAAACAAATTTTTCCCAGGGCTCAAAACTCATGCCCAATTCTTTTGGGGTAAAATCTGGCTGACTCTGAGTTACAGCTGGGCTAACTCCCGCATTGCTGCTTTGCACTGGCCCCTTGGGACCATGCGGCCCAACAGAGCCACAATGATGTCCTTGGTTCCATGAGGCCTCCCGGTGTCACAATGGTCCCTTGGATCCATGGTGCTCTGCAGTGTCACAATGGCCCCTTCATTTCACAAGGCTCCCAAGTGTCATATGGGTCTCCATAGGAAGGGAACTACAGAGCCCCCATGTTTCAGGAGCTGATGAACAGCAGCCTCCAGAGGGTAAGGTAAGCCTGATCTGTCTGTCCTGGCAGGTTTGCTTGGAGCAACCCTTGGATATTCAAAATTATGAATGTGGAATCCTAATTTCAGACATTTGTGCCTGGAGAAGGATGATTTTTTCCATACAAAGAAAAGCCCTGAGACCTTTCCAGTGTTTGGTAAACAGGTGAGTTCTGGCACTCAGGAGTTAAAGACCAGCCAGACCTGTCTGTCCTGGCAGCTTTTTTCTGGCAGCAATCCTTGGATACGCAGAAATTTGGAAGTGGAATCCAAATTTTGGCCATGCATACCTGGAAAAGACAGACAGTTCTTTTCTATACAAAGGAAAGCCCAGAGCCCCAGTGTTTCAGGGGCAGATGGGAGTGACTTTCCACATTCCAAGGCCTGCCAGATCTGTCAGGTGACCCCTGGGACATCAAGGCAGCCATACCTATTTGGTGTTCCCTTGGTTCCACAGGGCCTGCAGTGTCACAATGGCTCCTTGCTTCCATGATGCCCTCAGGTGTCATAATGGCCCCTTGGTTACACAAGTCCTTAACGATCTTAATGGTATATATGGTTCCACAAGGCCCCACAGTGTCCTCGTGGTCTTTGGGTTCCATGAAGCCTCGCTGTGTCACCATTGCCCCTTGGTTGCATTGAGGCTCAGTAGTGCAACAATGATCCCCTTGTTTCCACAACTTCCCATAGTGTCAGAATGGCCTCATGGAAGCATGGGACCCTGCAGGGTCACAATGTTTCGTTTGGTTCCATGGGGCCCCACAGTGTCACAATGGTGTCCATGATTCCATGGGGCCTTGCAATGCCACAATGCTCTCCATGGATCCATAGTGCCCCGCAGGCTCACAACAGCCCTTTGGATCCACGAGGCCCTGAAATGCAGCAATGGCCTCTTGGTTCGACAAAGCCCTGCTGCTTCACACTGGCCCCTTGGGACCATGCGGCCCAACAGAGCCACAAAGATGTCCTTGGTTCCACGAGAACAACAGTCTCACAGTAGCCCCTTGGATCCATAGTACCCTGCAGGGTCACAATATTCCCCTTGGTTCCACAAGTTCCTCCAGTGTAACAGGTTCCACAAGGGCCTGCACTGTCACCATGGCCCATTGGTTCCACAATGCTCCCCAGTGTCACAGTGGTCTTCACAGGAAGGAAACAAGTGAGCCCCGGTAGTGCAGGGGCAGATGAGAGACAGTCACCAGAGGCCAAGTCTAGCCAGACTTGACTGTATGGGCAGATTTTGTCTGGGAGTAACCCTTGGATATGGAGAATTTTAGATGCAGAATCTCAATTTTGGCCATGGGTGCCTAGACTAGAAAGACAGTTCTTTCCCATAGGAAGGAAAGCACAGAGCCCCAGTGCTTCACGGTCTGATGAGAAATGGCCCTTGACATGACAAATTCAGTGGGACCTGTCAGACAGCACCCAGGAGTCCAGACCAGGCAGATCTGTTCCATGTTCCATTGACTTCATGGGTCCTAAGTCTGTCACAATGGTCTCCTTGATCCCATGAGGTCTGGCAATGTCACAATGGCTTCTTGGTTTCATGAGCCCCAACAGAGTCACAAGGGTCCATTGGCCCCATGCAGCCCCGCTGTGAAACAATAACTCTTTGTTTCTATTTTAAATCAATCACCATGAAACCTGAGTTTGATCATTGATCCTTGCTTCCATAGGCCCCATGATTTGCACAATGGTCTCCTTGATTCCATGATTCCATGATTCCACAGTCTCACCAGAGTTTCCTTGGATCTCCATTATCACAACTGACCCATGGTTCCATGAGGTTCCATAGCGTCACCGTGGTCTCTGTCAGAGGCTGGATGAGATCGATGTCCCGAGACACCTTGGGATGCTCAGAATGCCCGTGTGGGGCCAGGGCGGGGTCTGGCCTTTGTTTGTGGTGGGACAGAGCCCCGCCCCCAGCCCTGGCCTGGCAGAGATGTACATCACACAGCTGGGGGTGATGTTAACCCAGCTCTGATTAACCCAGCTGTTAATCAAGCAATCAATCACACACTAGCAGCTGGTGCTACCCTGGCTCTGATTTGACAAGCAACTGGCAGTCCCACCCCAGGGGTGGGCCCATGAAGGCCCAGGGGCTTAAAAGCCAGAGGACAAGGCCAGCTCAAGGTCGGGATCCTGCCTTCTACTGGGGTTCCTCTGTTGGCGGTGCTGGTACCCGAGGAGTTGTACCCACGTGTGTGTCCTTCTATGGATCTTCTGTCTTTCTGTTGTTCTCTATTTCTTCTCCTTCTAATCCTGCTTACCTGCAACATTTGTGGTAACTTCACATGTTAAGGGTTAAAGGTTTTTAGGTTAAATGTGTGGGAATCTAAGACACAAGGAATATTTCTCTGTCTGCTCTGAGGGGTCATGACCCCCACAGAAACACTGCCTTTCAACTTTTGCCCATGGAAGGGACTTCCAGGCCTTAGAGACAGATTAGAATTTGCCAAAGTGTGAAATAGATTTGAGGGTAGTATGCTATGTCCCTTGGGTGAATAATTTACGTTTTGGGATTTTCAGTATGGTGTAGATAGGAAGCAAGATGGAGGAATTGGTGTGTAGTCCCTGTCTTCTTCTTTATCTGCTCCATTTCCTGCAGTGCTGGTGGCAAAGGGTCATTAGTCAAGGAAAGCACAGTTCAGGGATTATGTGGACAGTCAAGGGATGAGTTATTGGTAGACAAATAGAAATAATGTATGTTTTAAGAGTTAATTGGATGAGACCACTTTAAAAGACCTTGAAACCGTACATTTTAGAGCCATTTTGCGGTGCTTTTCCAGTAAGATGAGCCTTATGTGCACAGCATGCAAAACTTTAGATATGACAACAATAAACAAAAAGCTGAAGACTGAAAAAGTCCCGTGCATCTCCTTTTACCTGGCACAGAACTGCTACAGGAGGGTTTCCCCACTCCAGGGAGCCCACAGAAAGGCCCAACGAAGAACAAGCATCAATAACTGGTGTCCCGACAATGTTTGAAATAAGTTGGCTCTTTTCCATAAAGTTGTTTGCTGAAGGATGTTGTCTTAATTGGCCAATCATGTGAAATGTGTTGATTAAATGACCATAGAGGTCCACCTGTAGCAAACCAAGGCATAAAAGAAGATGATTGAAAAAATAGGTGGCATTTAGCCCTTAGCCTTCTGATCTGAGTCTGTGTCATCTCTGATTCAACTGTGACATTTGGGGATCTGTGGGGGCTATTGGAGATCCTTTCTGCACCTTGTGACCCAACAGGAGCTTCTCCAATAACTTTGCCTGAAGCTCCCACTGTGCCCATGACAGGAACTCCTGTGAGTGTCTGGGACATCCCGGCTCTTTGGCAGCCTGGGGACTCCTGGGATGTCACCATGGAGCCCCCATGAGTGCCTGTGACACATCGGTTCCTTTGCAGCTGAAGGTCCCCTGGGATGTCACCATGGAATGGCTGTGACAGCCTCTGACCACAGGGCTCTTTACCATCCCCAGAAAGCCCTGGGAGGTGTCCATGGAGCCCCCGTCTCTGCCTGTGACATGCCAGCTCTGGAACAGCCTGGAAACTCTTTGAAACTCCCCATGGAACCCCTCTGAGGGCCTGTGACAAATCTCATCCTTAGAAGGCAACCATCACCAGCGCCCTGTTGCTATGGTCAGTCCCTCGGCAGCTCCATGGAGACCCCATGCCAGGCGTGGTTGCCATGGACACCAGCTCAGGCCTGCAGCCAGAGCCCGTTGCCATGGCAACCATTGGCAGCACCATCCCCAGGCTCATGGGATCCCAGAACCACAGAATTGGCTAAGCTGGGAGGGACCCATCAGGATCCTCCAGTCCAACTGCTGGCCCTGCACAGGACACCCCAACAATACCAGCCTGGGCCTGGCAGCGCTGTCCAAACGCTGCTGGAGCTCAGAGAGCCCTGGAGCTGGGACCCTTCCCTGGGGAGCCTGGGCAGGGCCCCAGCAGCATCTGGGCAAAAACCTTTTCCTGACATCCAACCTGAGCCTGCCCTGACTCAGCTGCAGCCGTTCCCTCCACTCCTGCCCCTTGGACGCAAGAGGGAAGAGGTTCCCACAGCCCCAGCCAGGGACCCGCTCCCACAGCTGTTGCCATGGCCACCAGGGCTAGGACCAGCTGGGATGCTCGGTTTCCACAGGCCGGGGTTCAGGAATGGGATTCCCCAATTTCCTGCTCCCGCTAAAACTGCACTGCCCTTGCTGCCCTCCCACCTCCCATGGAAAGCACAAAAGGCAAAGATTCCGGGCTGAGATAAGAACAATTTACTGAGAACACCAACGAGTTAAGGAACAAACAAAAACAGAAGCAATATTGAAAACAGAAGGGACTGTTTACAGGGAAAACTACAACACAACTCACTGGGTCTGCCTGGCCACAATTTCCCATGCCTGGAAATTTCACCCTTCTCCTCAGGGAGAGTCCATTTCCTGCCCCTGGCAATGACCTGATGTGGGAGTGAATGTAATGACAGGGCCATGGCCAGACCTTCATGTTTTTCCATCCCACATCATGTCATTGGCAGGGACAGGAAAAGGTACAGGTGTCTTCCCAACATGGATCATGGGGAACATGGATCATCAGGGCTCTTCCCAACATGGATACTCCAATGATTGGAGTTGGGGCAGTGTACAAAATCCTCCTGCACTTGGGGCATTGGAGGCCTTCCCTTGCTGGTGCCTCCATTGGTGACTGGTCAAGGTAGAGCTCTGGGTGAAACTCTTCCCACACTGGGGACACTCGTAGGGCCTCTCCCCAGTGTGGATGCGCCGGTGGGTGATGAGGGTGGAGCTGCAGTTCAATCCCTTCCCGCAGTCAGGGCAGCGGAAGGGCCTCTCATCCATGTGAATCCGCTCATGCAGGAGGAGATTGGAGCTGCTCTGAAACCTCTTCCCACAGGTGGGGCACTTGTAGGGTCTCTCCCCAGTGTGGATGCACCGGTGGTTGATGAGGTTGGAATTGTGCTTGAAGCCCTTCCAACACTCAGGGCAGCGGAAGGGCCTCTCCTCTGTGTGAATCTGCTTGTGCTGGAGGAGACTGGAGCTGGTCTGAAACCTCTTCTGACACTGGGGACACTCATAGGGTGTTTCCCCAGTAAGCGTTGGTGCCTGATGAGTTCTGACCTGTAGCTGAAGCCCTTCCCACACTCCCCACACTCGTAGAGCCATTCCCCGGTGTGGATGCGTTGGTGGCGAATCAGGGTGCTCCTCTGCCTGAAGCTCTTCCCACACTGCAAGCACTTGTAGCGCTTTTCTCCATCATGAAGCTGCTCATCGACCACCAGCTCTGAGCTCTGGCTGAAGCTCTGTCCACCTTCTTGGCTAAGGGAGGGTCTTTCCTCCTCAGAGCACCCCAGACTGGGTTTGCAGCCCCTCTTCCTGTGGAATCTGAGGGGATTTTCCTCCCCGTTGGATTCCTGTGCCCTGGAGTCACTCATAACAGCCTCTTCCTCGAGGTTCTGCTTTGGGGATTTGTCCTCCCTGGTCCCAGTCCTCAGCTTCTTGTCTGGGGGAGGACAGAAAAGGAGAGGATGGGATTTGCCTCCATACCTGAGGGAAGGGGAAGGAGATCCCTCCAGTGCATCTCTGGTAGGATGGTGTTGGCAGCAGGGTTGTCCTGCAGCTGGGGGCCATACTGGGCTGGGAGATGCAGCAGGAGAGAGGGGGAAAGGGGCACTGACTTCCTCCTCATCTGCCTGGGTGTCCTGGGGATCCTTCTTGTTCCTCACAGCCTCCTTTTCCATCTGGCAAAGGTTTGGGGATGGGAAATTGTGTTTTGGGATGAAAACAAGGAATGAGTACATTGAGTTTTGCACTGGGTTAAAGGCAAACTATGGGAGGGTCTAAACCAGAATTACAATTTAAAAGAAAATGAAGATCAAGGTACTGATACAGAAACATTGCGTTAACCTGACAGAGTCAGGATATAACCTGACACCCTGCTGGTCAGGGTGATGGCAGCAGTCCCATTAAATGGTGGCTGCAGTCCTGTTGGAGAGATGAACGTGATTCTGTCAAAGCAGTGATCCACTAGAAGGGTCTGGTCTTCCTCTGAAGGTCCAGTGGTGGTTCTGGAGCTCTTGTCCTCTGGGAATCCAGTAGGCAAGCTGCTCCTGGTTGTAGCAAGGCTCAGCTTATATCCAGGTAGGAATGCTTGGTTCCTCCCCCTGCGTGGAGCATCCTACAATGGGATGATGGAATTTTATCAGTCCTGCAGTGACACTCAATGGCCCATTAGCAGAAGATATCTCCCCTGGAGGGCGTTATCAGGGCTGAGTCATGGAAGAGATAAAGAACACTGCCCCACCTGTTTATAGCAGTTTATGGAGATGGTGATTGAAAACATGCATTTGGTTACATCTTGCATGGCAACCTGAAACAGTGGGGTAATCCCTGCCCAGGGGGTGAACACCACCCCCTTTACCCAACCTGGCTCAGGTGTAAAACCCCCACACACAGGGGACAATATCATACTTGCCCTGCTCCAGGGGAGGTCTCTGTCCCTTGTCACTCATCTTTTCTCTTTTTTTCCATCTCTCTACCTCACATTTACTGTTCAATAAAAACCATTTTGGATTTGGTCTTGTTAGCACCTTAATTGGGACAGAGGCATCTCTCTAACAATTTTCTTAACCATATTGCCATATTATTTTGGCACAGTGAGTTCAGGGCACTGTTCTATGACCCCTAGTGCCTTTGACAACAGCATGGTTCCCTCCATTGACGAGGTTGTGGTTCTTGCTGGAAGAACTCTTGGAAACTTGGACACAGTCCCTCCTTCCTCCTGGGGAGCTTATGGAGCTTATAAAAGTTTTATTTCTTTATGGGAGAAATTATGAGGAAAATGGCTTTTATGGGTGGCCAGTGTAAAGAAAATAATTTGCTGTCTTTCCTTATAAAGTTGTTAAAATCACTGGAGGAAACAGAGCAAATGTTACCAGTGAGACTGACAAGGTTCATTCACCCCACGGTGAGGGATGCAAGGCGGCTAAAAGTCCCACAAGAAGCCCAGCTCAAGTAGCTAAATTTCTGAATAAGTCCTGAATTCCCAGGCTTGGGGGCTTTACCAAATGTGAAAATCATTTTTCTCTTTATCCCTGTCACCTTTGTGACTGCTACACAGAGCTTTCCATTCCTTTTAATAACCTGTTTTGGGCCAAATTTCCACTTTCCTTTTATCGGAACCTGACAGCAGCTGAGCTGGAGCTGTGCAGGAAGCAATGAATAGTGGAATTGCCACATCACTGCTTGGATTGTCAGTTTATTCATGTTTGGGATTTGTCTGTGCTTTCATCACAAGTTACTTGTGGGAAGACCATATATTCTTCAAAAGGATTTTGCAGAGTCAAGTTTGATTTCTGCCAAGTTTATTTTGTCCAGTGCCCAGGAGATGCTCTAGGGGTCTCAGTGCCTCTCGTCCTGGGGGATGCTTGGGAGGGGTTTGGGGGGGGGGGGGTTTCCTGTCCCTGTCACCCCAGGCCATTCCCCAGGGGGTGCCCCTGTCCCTATCACCCCAGGCCATTTCCCAGGGGATCTCCACAATTTTCACCCAGGAATGCCTGGGGGGTCTCCCTCCCTCTCATCCCTGTGCCAGGGGGTGCTTGGGGCAGTCTCTGTCTCTCTCAGCCCAGAGAATGCTCGGGGGTCTCTGTCCCCTCACCCTGGGGGATGCTTAGGGGATGTCCATCCCTCTGGCCTCAGGCAATGCCTGTGCAGGGCTGGGGACCAGGGTGCTCTGTGTCCCTCTCACCGCTGAGGGTGCTCGGGGCTGGGGGACTCTCCAACCTTCTCACACCTGGGGAGGCCGGGGGGGGTCTCTGTCCCTCTCAGCCCTGGTGTGACCCCACTCAAACATCATTGGGGTCAGAGGGGCAGAGACACCCGCAAACCCACAGAAGGGCTGAAACTGGGTTTTGGTTTGGGGCTGAGGATTTAGGAGGGGCTGGAATTGGGGCTGGGGTTGGAGTTGGGGCTGAGATTTGGATTAGAGCTGGGATTGGGGTTAAAGCTAGACATGGGATTGGCTTTAGGGCTGGGGTTGGGATTGGGTCTGGGGCTAGACGAGTCTAGGATGGGGATGAGATTAAATAAAAAACTGAGTGTGTCTAAACATGGAGTGAGATTGAGACCAGGATCAGGGTCAGGTTTGGGACTGAGCTCACCCACAGTGGGACAGGGGGGATGTTACAGTGGGATGGTTTGGGGAAAATCCTGGTTTGGGGAAAAGCAAGGTGTGAATGCCTTTTGTTGGGGATTCCTCTTGCCCAAGTCCATTTCTAGAAGTCACCTAATGTCCAAAAATCAAGAGTGTATAAACAAAAAGCCACCAGGAGTTTCCCATTTCCAGTCTCATCCCTCGTGGGTTCTGGTGGTCCTCCATCTCCAGGGTCCTGCTTAGGGATTCTGGGAGGTTTTGGGGTCCCAGGGTCCCCCACTCAAGCCTCCCCCCAATCCAGCCACTTGTGGTTCCCCCTTCTCTCCACCACCCTGTCCTGGTTTAGGGCAAATTTGGGAGAAAACCTCCAAAAGGGGTTTCCTCTAGACAGCTGATTCAAGTAGCCCCTCCCCCTGCCAGTTTGGGAAAATATTTCCTTGGAGAAAAGTGGAAAAAAACTGTTTGTTTAACAGGCAAAGCATTCATCAGCACAAAAAAAGAACAATATTAAACAATAAAACCTCATGCTGCTCCAAAAGAGATGATAAACTCAGAAAGTCCCTCCTTGGGCTGTGGCTCAGCTCAGTCAGTGTCTTATCAGTTGCTTATCAGTCTCTTATCAGTCTCTTATCAGTCTCTTATCGGTCCCTCCAGTGCTGGAACTGCCAGGGCCCAGGCTCAGCCAGGTGGGCCACAGATGCGAGGTGCAAGTGGTGTTCTGGGTGTTCAGTGAAGAGCAGGTTTAAACAGCTCCAAAGAAAAAGAAAAACTACAGTCCAGGGAACTTCTCTGCCTCAGAGAGCTAAAAACTAACTAAAAGCAAAGAAGAGCTCTGTCCTGCTGTCTGTCCATCCAGCAGCTAGAATGTGGAGGAGTGAGTGCAGTGTATGAAACAAATTGATGCTTCTTCCTCCTCCCCTTCGCTCTCAGAACCAGCATTAAACATGCAGAACTCATTTCCAGGCTAAGCAGATCAATGGGGGTACGAACATCATGAAGTCACCCCAGGACACACCCCCATCAGGGTCAGGGGGTCCCGTCCCCGCCTCATCTCCAGGCTGCCGGGGGTCCCCCAGCTCTGGTATCACCCCTTCCCCTCTCCCCGCCCTGGGGGTTCCCCGTTCCACAGCCCCAGCTCTCATGGGGATCCCCAAAACCAATGTCCCGCCCAATCAGTACCGAGCCATCCCCATGTGGACCCCCCTGGGACCCTCCCGAGGGGCGATCGCTCCTCCTCTTCCCCCAAAAAAGCTCCTCTTAGCAAGCCCGGAGATATCCGGGGCTTGAGTCTGGGATCTGCTGGCTCTGAACACTCTCCTGGAGACCCCTGGCTGGAGTTATTTGAGAATTTAGCTACTTGAGCTGGGCTTCTTGTAGAACTTTTAGCAGCCTTGTGTTCCTCACCGTGGGGTGAATGAACCTTGTCAGTGTAGCTGGTAACATTTGCTCCCTTTCCTCCAATGATTTTAACAAAGTTTTCAAGGAAGAAAGACAAAATACTTTCTTTTTCACTGGCCACCCACAACAGCCATTTTCTTCATCATTTCTCCCATAAGTTCCCCAGGAGGAAGGAGAGACTGCATCCAAGTTTCCAAGAGTTCTTCCAGAAAGAACCACAACCTCCTCACTGGGGGAAACCATGCTGTTGTCAAAAGCACTTGGAGTTAGAGAACAGTGTCCTCAACTCACTGTGCATAAATAATATTGCAATATGGTTAAGAAAATTGTTAGGGGGATGCCTCTGCCCCAGTTAAGGTGCTAACAAGACCAAATTCAAAGTGGATTTTATTGAACAGTAAATGTGAGGTAGAGAGAGAGTTGGAAAGAAAGAGAAAAGAGGAGAGAGCAATGGAATGACAAGGGACAGAGACCTCCCCTGGAGCAGGGCAAGTGTGACATTGTCCCCTGTGTGTGTGGCCTTCCCAGGGTGGGGGTTTTACACCTGAGCCAGGTTGGGTAAAGGGGGTGGTGTTCACCCCCTGGGCAGGGATTACCCCACTGTTTCAGGTTGCCATGCAAGATGTAACCAAATGCATGTTTTCAATCACCATCTCCATAAACTGCTATAAACAGGTGGGGCAGTGTTCTTTATCTCTTCCATGACTCAGCCCTGATAACGCCCTCCAGGGGAGATATCTTCTGCTAATGGGCCATTGAGTGTCACTGCAGGACTGATAAAATTCCATCATCCCATTGTAGGATGCTCCACGCAGGGGGAGGAACCAAGCATTCCTACCTGGATATAAGCTGAGCCTTGCTACAACCAGGAGCAGCTTGCCTACTGGATTCCCAGAGGACAAGAGCTCCAGAACCACCACTGGACCTTCAGAGGAAGATTCTTCAGACACCTTCAGACACTTCTAGTGGATCACTGCTTTGACAGAATCACGTTCATCTCTCCAACAGGACTGCAGCCACCATTTAATGGGACTGCTGCCATCACCCTGACCAGCAGGGTGTCAGGTTATATCCTGACTCTGTCAGTTTAACGCAATGTTTCTGTATCAGTACCTTGATCTTCATTTTCTTATTAAATTGTAATTCTGACTTAGACCATTTCCCAGGCTTGCCTTCAAACCAGTACAAAAGCTATGTGCTCATCTGTTGTTTTCCTCCGAAAACAGGATTTCCCATCCCCAAGCCTTCACTGGATGGAGGACGAGGCTGCAAGGAAAAGGAACATGTCCCAGGAACCCCAGGCAGGTGAGGAGGAAGCCAGTGCCCCTTTCCCCCTTCTCTTCTGCTCCATCTCCCAGCTCAGCACGGCCCTTGGCTGCAGGACAACCCCGTCCTGATGGGGATGCAGTAGGGGGATTTCCTTCCCCTTCCCTCTGTAGTGGAGGCAAATCCCATCCTCTCCTTGTCCTTTGTCCCCCAGACAAGAAGCTGAAGATGGAGACTAGAGAGGACAAATCCCCAAAGCAGAACCTTGTGGAAGAGGCTGTTTTGAGTAACTCCACACTGCAGAATTCCAATGGGGAGGAAAATCCCCAGAGATCCCACAGGAGGAGGGGCTGCAAACCCAGCCCAGGGTGCTCTGAGGAAGAAAGACCCACCCTGTGCCAGGAAGGTGGACAGAGCTTCAGCCAGAGCTCGGAGCTGGTGGTCCATGAGCAGCTTCGTAATGGGGAGAAACCCTACAAGTGCTTGCAGTGTGGGAAGAGCTTCAGGCAGAGCAGCACCCTGATCAGCCACCAGATGATCCACACTGGGGAATGGCCTATGAGTGTGGGGAGTGTGCAAAAGGCTACAGCTGCAGATACGCCCTCGCCATCCACCAATGTATTCAAACAGGGGAGAAGCCCTACGAGTGTCTCAGGTGTGGGAAGAGGTTTCGGATCAGCTCCAATCTCCTCTGCCACCAGCAGATTCATACCGAGGAGAGGTCCTTCCACTGCCCTGACTGTGGGAAGGGCTTCAACTGTGCCTCCCACCTCATCGGGCACCGGCGCATCCACACTGGGGAGAGGCCCTACGAGTGTCCCAAGTGAGGGAAGAGCTTCACTAGCAGCTCTCACTTGACCAGACACCAATGGAGACACTGGTAAGGGAAGCACTGCAAAATCCCAAGCTGTAGGAACAGCTTCAGGCACTGCTCCAGCTTCATCCCCAGTTAGAGGGCCTACATTGGGAAGAGTCCTGGGGATCCACGTTCCCATGATCCATGCTGGAAAGACACCTGTCCCTTTTCCTGCCCCTGCCGATGACGTAATGTGGGATTGAGGAACATGAGGGTCTGGCCATGGACGTGTCAATCCATTCACTCCCACCTCAGGTCATTGCCAGGGGCAGGAAAGGGACTCTCTCCCTCAAAGAAGAAGGACGTCCTTTCCAGAGAGGAGGAAATAAATTGCCAGGAAGAGCCAGGTGTTGATGTTGTAGTTTACTCTGTAAACAGTTTTACTTATTCCTTCTGTTATTAATATTGTTTCAATTCCTGTTTGTTCCTTATCCTTCTACTGTTCCCAATTAATGGTTTTTATCCCAGCCCGGGATCTTTGCCTTTTGTGCTTTCCATGGGAGGTGGGAGGGCAGCGAGGGCAGCACGGTTTAAGCGGGAGCAGGAAATTGGGGAATCCCGTTCCTGAACCCCGGCCTGTGGAAACCGAGCATCCCAGCTGGTCCCAGCCCTGGTGGCCATGGCAACAGCCTTGGGAGCGGGTTCCTGGCTTGGGCTGTGGGAACCTCCTCCCTCGGGTGCCCAGGGACAGGAGTGGAGGGAATGGCTGCAGCTGAGTCGGGGCAGGCTCAGGTTGGATGTCAGGAAAAGGTTTTTGCCCAGAGGCTGCTGGGGCCCTGCCCAGGCTCCCCAGGGAAGGGTCCCAGCTCCAGGGCTCTCTGAGCTCCAGCAGCGTTTGGACAGTGCTGCCAGGCCCAGGCTGGTATTGCTGGGGTGTCCTGTGCAGGGCCAGCAGTTGGACTGGAGGATCCTGATGGGTCCCTCCCAGCTTAGCCAATTCTGTGGTTCTGGGATCCCATGAGCCTGGGGATGGTGCTGCCAATGGTTGCCATGGCAACGGGCTCTGGCTGCAGGCCTGAGCTGGTGTCCATGGCAACCACACCTGGCATGGGGTCTCCATGGAGCTGCCGAGGGACTGACCATAGCAACAGGGGGCTGGTGATGGTTGCCATAGAACCTGACCATAGCAACAGGGGGCTGTTGATGGTTGCCATGGAAACTGACCATAGCAACAGGGGCTGGTGATGGTTGCCATGGAAACTGACCATAACAACAGGGAGCTAGGGATGGTTGCCCTGGAAACTGACCGTAGCCACAGGGGTTGGTGATGGTTACCCTGAAAACTGACTATAGCAACAGGGACCTGGTGATGGTTGCCATGCAATAGTGGTGGTGTCCCGTGGCAATGCTGCCATTCTCTGCAGCTGCTGGGGCACTCGGGGCTCGGGCTGAACAGTAAAGGTGACCCTGAGCCAGGAGGTTTCCTTGGCTGCAGCAAAGCCTCAGCACACAAAGCCCTTCCTGGGGCTGAGCCCTGTGCCAGCAGGGATTGTGCCAGCAGAGCTGACCCGAAATTCCTTCCACCAGGCAGCTTCAGGACACACAACACGGAGAAGCCAGAGCCCACTCTCAGCTCTGCGTAGCCCTCCAGCAGAATACTGAGTGTGAAGCAGCCTGGGAACAGGGTTTAGTGTCAGAGGAGGGGAACTCAGAGCCCTTTTCTGCCCTGTGGGCTGAGGCTCTGCATTTCCAATGGCCTTGCACCTGCCAAAGGGGCCTTTTTGGCTCAGCTGAGAACAATTCTGCTGAGAGCGTGACCTAAACCTGCTTTTCCTGCACATGTGCCCCAGGAATCCTCATTGCAGCCCCAGGTCTTGTGTGAGTGCAGGTGTGACAACTGACAGACAGAACAGCTCTACCTGGGGAGGAGTTCTTTTTCTTGATTTGGTTGGGGGTTTTTTTGTTGTTGTTGGTTTGGCTTGATTTGTTTTTCCTTCTTTGTTCTGTTTTAGTTGGTTTGTTTGTGTTTTTGTTTTGGTTTGTTTGTTTGGTTAGGCTGCTGGGGTTTCTTTTTTTTTTATATGGTTTTGTTTGGTTTTTGTTGGTTTGGTTTTTTTTTGGTTTTTTTTTTTGTATTTTATGGTACTTATGGTTTTGGGGTTTTTTAAAATTATCTTTTCCTAGAAGTTCTGGGCAGAGTTCTGTAACTGTGTCTGACACTTGTCTGTGGCACTGTGCAGGTGGCCAGGGGGACCTTCCCCAAGCTGTGTGCAGAGGAATCCACATCAGCCCAGGCCAGGGTGGGCAGTGGCCACTCAGTTCCATGGACTGGACGCGGCTCTGGACGCTTCTCTTGGAGCGACTGCAGGGAGGGAATGCTGGGGCTGTCACCGCTGGGGTGTCACACACAGGGGACACTGGGGCTGTCACCGCTGGGGTGTCACACACAGGGCAACGCTGGGGCTGTCACTGCTGGGGTGTCACACACAGACAGGGGAACGCTGGGGCTGCGTCACTCCTGCCCTGTCCCCAACAGCTCTGCCAGACCTCAAGGGCACACCAAGGCTGAGCCAAAGGATGAGAATTGCAGGAGGGGCTGAGCTGGGAGGGACCCATTGGGATCATTGAGTCACAGAATCACAGAATTACTGGGTTGGAAGAAACCTTCAAGATCATCAAGTCCAACCCAGTCTTAACACCAACTCAACTAGACCATGCCACCAAGTGCCACATCCTGTCTTTTTTTAGACCCATCAAGAGATGGTGACTATACCACCTCCCTGGGCAAACCAATCCAATACATTATTAGCCTTTCTGTAAAAAACTTTTTCTTAATATCCAAACTGTATCGGATAAGCACAGCTGGTCCTTGGCGCAGCTTTAAACTGTGTCCTCTGGTTCTGTCAGTTGCTACCTGGAGAAAGAGACCAACCCCTGACTGACTACAACCACCTTTCAGGAAGTTGTAGAGAGTGATAAGGTGACCTCTGAGTCTTCTCCTCCCCAGCTCCCTCAGTCGTTCCCCACAGGATTTGTGTTCCAGGCCCCTCACCAGCCTTGTTGCCATTCTCTGGACACGCTCCAGGTCCTCAATGTCCTTCCTAAACTGGGGGACCCAGAACTGGACACTCAAGGTACAGTGCCAGTATAGGCGAAGAATGCCAAATACACCAGTGCCAAGCACAGGAGCAGAATGACCTCCCTGTTCCTGCTGGCCAAACCATTCCTGATCCAGGCCAGGAGCCATTGACCTTCTTGGCCACCAGGGCACACTGCTGGCTCATGTTCAGCTGCTGTTGACCAGTACCCCAAGGTCCCTTTCTGCCTGGGCACTGTCCAGCCACACAGGCCCGAGCCTACAGCGCTGCAGGGGGTTATTGTGGCCAAAATGCAGGACTTGGCCCTTGGACTTATTAAACTTCATCTTATTGACTCTGCCTATCCCTCCAATTGTTCCAGGTCTCTCTGCAGAGCCCTCCTACTTTCCAACAGATGGACACACACTCCCAGCTTGGTGTCATCTGCAGATTTACAAATGAAAGGCTCAATCCCCTCATCCATGTTGTCAATAAAAATATTGAACAGAGCTGGCCCCAGCACAGGGCCCTGAGGGACACCCCTGGTGCCTGGCTGCCAGCTGGATCCAGCATCATTCACCACCACTCTCTCGGCCCATGCAGCCAGTTCTGAGCCCAGCACAGAGTGCTCCTGTCCCAGCCCTGGGCTGCAGCTTTTCCAGGAGTGTGCTGTGGGAGACAGTGCCAAAGGCCTTGCTGGAGTCCAGGCACACAACATCCACAGCCTTTCCTGCGTCCACCAGGGAGGGTCACCTGCTCATAAAAGGAGGCCAGGTTGGTCAAACACGACCTTCCCCTCCTAAACCCCTGTTGGCTGGATCTGATACCCTCGGACATCCTGCAAGTGCTGTGTGATAGCCCTCAGTATAAACTGTTCAATTTCCTCACTGGGTACTGAGGTCAGACTGACTGGCCTAGAATTACCAGGATCCTCCTTCCCACCCCTGTTGTGAATGGGTGTCACATTGGCCAGCTTCCAGTCACCTGCGACCTCACCAGTGAGCCAGGACTGCTGCTAAATGATGGAGAGCAGCTTGACAAGCTCATCTGCCAGCTCCCTCATCACCCTGGGGTGGATCCCATCTGGACCCATAGATTTATGAATATCCAAGCGGCTCAGCAGTTCTCTGACTGCCTTCTCCTGGATAACGGGGACCATTCTGCTCCCTGACCCCATCTATCAGCCTAGGAGCACAGCTATCCTGAGCCATCTTCCCACTAAAGACTGAGACAAAGAAGGCATTAAGAACCACTGCCTTCTCCTCATCTGCAGTTACTATGTTCCCTCCCTCATCCAACAGAGAACAAAAGCTGGCCTTACTCTTCCTTTTACCAGTAGTATATTTATAAAAACATTTTTTATTATCCCTTGTAAAAGTCACCATTCTAAGTTCAAACTGAGCTTTAGCCACCCTAATTTTTTTCCTACATACTCTAGCAGCCCTCTTAAGTACTTCCTGAGAGATCTGACCCTCCTTCCAAAGATGATACATCCTTTTTTTATTCCCGAGTTCCTCCAAAACCTGCTTGCCCATCCAGACTGGATGTTTGCCTTGTTGATTCACCTTTTGACACACAGGGACAGTTGGTTCCTGTGCCCTCAAGATCTCTGTTTTGAAGCACATCCACCTTTCCTGGACTCCTTTCTTTTTAAGGACTAGTTCCCAAGGAACTCTCTGAATAAGTCTCCTAAAAAGGCCAAAATCTTCCCTTGGGAAGCACAGTGTGAAAGTCTTATTGATGTTTATCTGGATTTCACCAAATATTGAGAATTCTATAATTTCATGATCACTGTTCCCCAAGCGGCCTCCAACCACCCCATCTCTCCCTAGCCCATCTCTATTCTCAAACAACAGGTCGAACATAGTCCCTCCCCTGCTGGACTAATTTCCAGCTGTGACAAAATGTTGTCGTCCACAAGTTGTCATCTAAAAGCTTGGAGGCTGCTGCTGAATTTTACTGCTCCAGGGGCTTGTTCAGCCTTCAGCTCTTCAGTGCAGGAATTCAGTGTCCCAGGGCTCATTAACATTCAGAACACCTTAACAAGCTAAGGCTCTGGGAATAATTTGATTTCAATTTCCAAATAATCTGTGGTTAATTTGACAGATTTCAGAAGTGTATTCAAACTGAATGGACTCTATTTTAAAAGAGAGTGAGAAAAGATTTTTTTAGGTCTTGTTTAGATTTCTTTTTCCTGTTAATTCAATTATATATGCAATCTCCAATTGACACTGAATCCAAGTACCTCCTCATGCAGTTTGAATAGACATGAAAATCAAGACTCTTCATGGCTGACAATCAATCAGACTCTGTCCCTGCCCTCACCCCACCATTTCCCCTGTCCAAGTCCTGGCACTCAGAGCAGCCTTGTGCACATCTGAGCTCCCTCCAGCCCAGGCTACACCTGCAGCTTTCCGCTCCTTGGCTCCAACCCTCACTGGCTTTCCTTGGAGAAGGAGCTGCCTGAAATACAGAGGGATGTTCATTTCTTGTCAGCCAACAAAGCCAAGGGAAGGCACAGCTCCATCAATGCAAAAGTCATTCTTCTCCCTGGCTCTGCCCTGCCTCTGATCCTTACAGCCTGTCCTGTTTCCTTCATCCCTCCTTTGTCAGGGACTTTCTGGAACAAGGGAGCTCTGCTCTGGCTATGGAGGGAGGCCCAAGTGCAGACCCTGGAGTATGAGCCACAACTCATCAGGTTTGTGTCCTTTGAGGGACCAGGAACTGGTGAGACTCAAAGGCACAGAAAGGATTCTCTTCACGTCACACATAAAAAATGTGAAATGATAAAATTTAATAAACATCAAAACACTTCACTGAGCTTGTTGTGATATCCCAGCAACATCTGACATGTCCACCATCCACAAGGGATCGCCATACAGGAAGCATTTTAGACAAATACTTAAGAAGAGGTGATATATAAGGTAAAAGTAAAATTAAGATGCTGACCAAGGTGTTATTAAATCTTCTAAAAGATTTGGAAACTCCCTGAAGTCAAAGCATGAAGCCACTCATGGGAGACTCATTGCAATGACCAGAGAAAAGCTGCACAAGAGGAAATCTGGGAGGAAAGGGAAGGACATAGATCCAGCTGCTCTAAATGAAGATGCATCCTTAGACACGGCCATTTAAACAGGAGAGCTGGAAGGAGGAGGGTCATGAAATATTAGACTTAATGTGGGTGGGAATGGTAGAAAGGAAGATCAGTATTTCTTCTTCTACCATCAGCAGAAGCATCCAGTACACCCAGGAAATTCCTGTTCCTGGAGGGAAAACTCTGTCATTTCTCAACAGTGCTCAAATGACCCAGGTAATAAAGATTTGCTTGTATATTATGAAACTAATAAGGATTAGCACCTGTGCCCCTTTGCAGGCAGACATCAGTTGTGTGCCCATGAACAGGAGGGGCCACTTGTGCCCTGAGGTGCCCAGCTGGGATTGGGTCTCTCTGAGAGCACCTGAGGGAGTGCAGAGCACCTTGCAGGCTGCAGGTCCCTGACAGCTCCACAGGGTTCCTGTCCCATCAACATCTGCTCTGCGCCAGTCTGAAACTGGGCCCAGCATGGTGCTGGGATCATCAGAGAGCTGAGGTGTGTGCTGGAATTCAATGCCCTCCCCATCCCACAGCAGCCCTGCATTTCCCTCCTGCAGCCTTGGTCTCCAACACAGCCATGGAGAGTCTTTGGGCTCTGTAGTGTTCCTGCAGCCCCTAAGGGCAGCTGAGCTCTGCCTTTGGCACAGTCAGGCCTGGCCAGTGAAGGCCATGCTCAGCAATTCCCTGTGTGTGCCTGGCCTTGCTGTCATCCCCAGCAGCGGCTGCGTGGCCCCTTTGTGGCCCTGTGCTGGCCCAGCCATGGTGGCCCAGCCCCTGTGCAGGCCCAGCCCAGGCCAGGAGCATTGCGGCTGGGAACGGCCCCTGTGCCGTGGTGCCCACAGCAGCCTTGGGGCTCTGTGCCCCATGGCCTCCCTGCTGGGCAGCCTCTGTCAGCTCCTGCAGAGCCCCTGGCACCTGTGGGGCTGCACACACAGCCCTGCCCCAGGCTCTGCCAGCCTCTGGGCCAGCAGAGAGGCAGCCAGGGCTGGCCATGGCCGGGAACAGGCCCTGAGCCCCACAGGAGGATGGAGCTGGGCCACAGCCATACTCAGCCCAGGCCAAAGCTGGGCTCAGCAGCCACGGCTGCCAATGCAGGGGGACAGAGGCTGGTGCTGACAAATGTCCTGGGCCCCCTCCCTGCTCTGTCCATGCCACCAAGGGCACAGAGCAGCCTCCTCTCTGGGCCACTTCCCTGTTTGCAATGCCTTGCACAGGTGCTGGCCCTGCCTCACAAGGCCTGGCCTGCTTCTGCTCCTGCACGCTCAGGCAGGCTGAGATGAGCACTGATGGTTTCTGGGCCAGGCTCTTGGAGCCCAGCCCAGCTCCCTGCAAGCTCTGCCAGCTGCCCTGAGCTCTGGGTAGCACCAAGGGCCTCTCCCCAGCCCAGCCCAGCCCAGCCCAGATAGCTCTGGCCCCACAACTCTTCTCAGGCCAGGCTGCTCTGGCCACTGGCCCCACGGCCTCAGCCCCTGGCAAGGGCACAGCAGCAGCTGCAGCTGCCACAGGACTCAGCCCCAGCCATGGGGGAAGGAGCTTGGCCAAGGCCAAAGGAGGCTCCCTGGCTGCCCTGCTCCCCTCGGGCCAAGGTGCTGGGAGCTCTGCTGCCCTTCCTGCCATCCCATCTGCCCAGGGCAGCGCAAGAGCCCCGGCCTTGGGGCCCTCAAGAGCTACTCCTGCTCCAGGCCCAGGGCCCATCCTAAAGCTAGGCCAGTCACAAAGCTGTGCCCATTTCTGTTCATTGCTGCTCTGATGGGGATGGATCCTCAGCCACTTGGAGGGTGCTGGGGAATTTACTCCTCTAGAGGCCTGTTCTTTCTGGAGCTCTTCAGTTCAGGAATTCAGTGACAAAGGCTCATAAACATTTGTTTATAACATCCGAAGAAGAAAAGCCCTTGGGAATAATATAAGCTTTCAACTGTTCTATAGTTAATTAGACAGATTTCAGCTGCTTATTCAAAGTGACTATACTGTACTGAAAACAATGCAGAGAGAATTATTTTCTCCTGGTTTTTTTTCCTGTTCATAGATTGATATCAGCAATGTCCGACTGATATTGCCCCCAGCACCTCCTCAGGCAGTTTGAACAGATATGAAAACCAAGGCCCTTCATGGCTGACAATGAATCAGACTTTGTCCCCTCTCTCACCCCACTATTTCTCTCATCCAAGCCCTGGCACTCAGAGCAGCTGAGGAATGGAGTCACATTCAGGGGTGCCCCCAGGGCTCAGGATTGGGGCCAGGTCAGTTCAAACTCTTTATTGCTGATCTGGATGAGGCCATCAAGGGCACCCTCAGTCAGTTCTCAGGTGATCCCAATCTGGGTGGGAGTGTGGCTGTGCTGGAGGGCAGGAAGCTCTGCAGAGGGATCTGGACAGGCTGGAGCCATGGGCCCACGACAATTGGGTGAGGTTCTCTGTCGGAGAATGACTTAAAGAAAAGGTCATGAGACATACAATTGAGAGAAAAGTATAAGGGAAAAGTAAAGCAGTTTCTAACAGTTCTCAGCCTTCTGATTTGTATAAACAATTAGACTCTCTCAGGCATCACTTTATAAACAATAAAGTCCTCAGGCTGTCTTCCCATAACAAGAAGAACACCGTCTCTGGGAAAAGCTGGCACCCTGAGAACTGATGAAGAAGTTTTGGGAACACTGGTTCTGTTTTTAATAAACAATTGTAGGTATTCTAAAACAAGAGGAGTGGTTAGAAATTTCTCTGTTAGCCTATCATGACATTGGATTACAGAATATGCATGAAGTTCGTTAACTTTGTTATTTAAGGTGATTGATTGATCAATAAAATCGGAGTTCAATGCATTACCAGGATGGTCGTTCTCCCCTTCACTTCAATATATGGTGACCTCCGACCGTGATAGCGAACACCACGGGGAAGCGAACGCCACGCGAAGTGAAGTCAGGTTCGGGTTCCGTAAGATTGAAACTGCAGCCGGAATGGCAAAGAAGCGCGGAAGACAAAGCGGAGGGTAACCCGCCGGTCCGCGCCGCGCTGCGAGCGACTATACAGATAGGCTCGTCCGATACATGCAGCCGCGACCTTGATTTGAAGAGCTGCAACGTGCGCACATAGGTATGGAAAGGCAAGCCGCATATGAACTTTTTATTACCCTTTTGCAAAAACGGCAAATTAAGGGAATAGATTTACAGAAAGAATTACCGGGTCTTTTAGCTTATGGCCTAGAAAGGGGGATCTTTATAAATCCTTACACAGTTCACGAATTGTTGGAGTGGCGTAAATTTGGTGATTTATTGTGGCAGGCTAGGTTAGATGATGATAAAACTGCTAAGAAGTGGGGTAAATTATGGCGGGTCGTTAACACCGAGCTTTTGCAAATTCAAGCTGAAAAAAGGGCTGCCTTAATGAGCCAGGCGCAGTCCACCTCGCTGCCCGCCTCGCAGCCCCCCTTAACGGGCCAGGCTACAAGCCCGGCTACGAGCCAGCCTACAAACCAGGCTACGCAGACTGCTTTATTACCCGCTTTGCAGCCCCCCCTAACGAGCCAAGCTCCGCGGGGTGCCTTGTTGTCTGCTTTGCCGCAGGCTACACAGAGCACCTTTGACTCTCCCGTACCTGCTGCGTCTCAGCAGCTGGGGCCAAATACGTGTACTCCGTTCCCGACAAGCAATCAGCAGGTCCCTGGGTCGGAAAACCACTTGGCGGAGGCGATTGCAAGGGAAAGAGATGCGTGGGCTGCCCTGGCCAAAGATGCAATTGAAAAGAGAGATCTAGAGCCAATAAGTTCAGCCCCGGAGCTGGTTTGTCCGGTTGTCTTTAACCCTCAGGCTGGTGGAGGAATTCAAGCCACAATTAGTGCTCTTGACTGGGAATTGTTATCTCAATTGCAAGCTGCTGTTAGTCAGTTTGGCTTTAAAAGCGAACCAGCTTAGCAAATGCTCGATTATATTTTTGACACCAGTATCCTTCTTGTTAATGATTGTCGTGGGATAGTTAAATTAATTTTTACTCAACATCAGCAATTGCTGTTTAACGCCCACTGGCAAGCTTTAGCTAATGAATGTGTGGCAGTTCTAAGGCAGCCGGGGGACCCCTTGCATGGTATCACTATAAATGAGCTTATGGGTCTGGGACGTTTCCTTCGTACTGATGCACAAGCTTTAATAGGCCAAGAAAAGTGCTGGGAGGCAATGCGGTTAGTCAGACTCGCAATAGACATGGTGAAGGAGCCAGGAGAGATACCAGTGTCTATAGGAATTAAGCAAGGCAGAGAGGAAGCATTTAGCGCTTTTGTTGATAAAGCTGCGGCTGCAATTAAGAGAGCAGGTGTGCCAGAATATTTGCGCGAGGTCCTACTCAGGCAGTGTGTCCTTCAAAATTGTAATTCTGCTACTAGAAACGTACTTAATACCTTAGGTGCAAATTGGACTATAGAGGAGGCATTAGAAAGGATGGCTCTTATACCAACCGGACAACAGGCTCTTGTAGTAGACGCAATAAAACAGTTAGGAGTAGGCTTACAAGAACAAGCAAAATCCTCTCAGACTCAGGTGTTAGCCGCTCTTGCACCTCTTCAAACGTCAGCTGCGTTTGCAGCATCAAATAAAGAGGGCCGCACGAAATGCTGTCGATGCGAAGGCACGGGCCGCTTGCGCCGGGAATGCCAAGCACCATCAGAAGTAATCGCTGCATCATCGGTACTCTTTTCTGCCTCTAACCCTCCGCAGCAGGGAGCCTCTAACCCTCCGCAACAGGGAGCCTTCTACCCGACACCACAGGGAGCCGCCGCGGGCGAAGCTGAACCGCCGCGAAGGGAGTGACCCGCAGCGCAAAGCAGAGATGAATTGGCAAAAGGACTTAACAGGACTGTGGGCTTATGACTACGGTAAAGGGATTTTCCATATAGTTTACGGATTAACGGAAATGTGTAAATTCGGTGATTTATGGTGGAATTGCGGTGCTGTGCTACTTCGAACTCGGCACGGGCGCATCGGAGGCAGCGGCGGGAAGATCAAAAGCCGCCGCTGCAGGAGCCGCCGCGCGGGAGCAGCCGCGTCGCCCTGAGAGCAGAACCGCCGCCGCAGAAACCAAGCCGCGCCACCCCGAGAGCCGCGCCGGGAGTGATCAAAGAGCGCCGCGGGGGGAGCGACCGGAGCCGCATCGCCCTCATGTGTGAACTGGGGGCCAGATGTCCACGGGCGGCCAGTTTCTGCTTGGGAACAGCAACTGGACATCAGAGAGCAGGTGATGGAGGAGCAATCATGCTGTGCATTAATAGTTTTCGTCCTGCTGTTTAGATCGACCGACATCTTTTCTGGGCTCTGATGAGCGTCCAGCGCCATCCATTTTCAGGGCTAGTTGATTCGGCAAGTGAGTTGTCACACACTCCTTAGCGGATTCCGACTTCAGAGTGCTTTTTCGAGCGGGAGCGCTTCTCCCTCCGCCCCGTAGCCGGCAGGAGCTACAGTTTGAGATCTAACAGCCGTAATAATTGTGACTTTTGTCAACAAAAGAAAAGATTCCTATTGCAATTAAAAGACCAGTGAAACTAAACAAGCGACACCAAGGACTGTTGCTGTCAGGATGTTTTTCACCTAAGTTAGAGAGATCTTTTGTTCTCCCCAGCACAGACTGTAAAGCAGATCAGCGTAAATGAATGCAGGAGTCAAATTTCGGCCGATTTGGCTCGGCATTGGTTATGCTGTCTTGGAAACACCTGTATTACCAGAGACTTTAAACATCAGAAGCCCGGATGGCTGGGCCGGTGGAACATTAGACTTTAAAGCTGTGTTTTGAAAAGTTGAAAAATGTTGAGATGTGTTGGATTGATTGTATGAGTGAGATGTTGTGAGTGTGTTTTTGGTATAAATGCTGCAGCAAAGATGTGAGAAAGGTTGTTTTGGTTGAGTGTTTTGGAGTCAGGCCTGTGAGTGAGTGATAGTAAATGTTATATATTATTTCTATAGCAAGTTTTATCTGTTATTAAGTAAAGTTAAGTTATCAATTAAGTGCCGTTAAATGTTAAGGTTAAAATTGTTGAGCTTGTTTTCGGTTGGGTTCGAGGTCTGCTAAGTTTAAATTATATATAGGTTTGAGTTGTGTGAGATTTAAAGAAAATTAAATTTTGTTAAGTATTATTAAGTAAGTTAAGTTAGATTCTGTTAAGTTTGAATTAGATTTAAGTGATTTTACATGATTTGCAAATAACTCTGTTAAGTTAAATATTTTAAGTGCCTTAAATTCATATTATCTTTTCACCACTCCAAATTAACAAAGGACTGAGAATCACCCAGTTGATGCCATTTGAGCCAAATGACTAAAGGATTACAAACTGAAAACTGACTTTGAACATTTCTGGGAAGCTCATGAAAAAAGGTGGATGTGATAAATTCAAGGACAGAAAGAATCATTTTCAGACTTTTTCACCTCCTCTCCAGGTTCGCATGAATGAAAACAGCTAACAGCTTTCTTTTCTTAGTCCAATTACCACCTGTCGTGCAATGCCTGATAAGGCCGTAACACGCCGTTGCCGGACGACCTGGGAATATAATTGGGAGTGGGCACTACGGAATGAGACAGAGCTAAACACTGCCTCAGCTTTAGACCTTTATGAATCGCATGAGCAGAAAATCTTAGCTTATTGTCGGTGGGAGGTACAGTGTATTTTGAAAAGGGGTTAAAGCTCAAAGTACATCATATATAGCCTCAATAAGGTGTAGAAAACTGGTGCCTTTAACACAACATTCTCTTGTAGGCCCTATAAGAAGAGATCCCAATCAAGCATTAGATAATTGCGGTTCAGCCTTGATTACTCTAATTTTCAAAGGATGAATCAGCATAAACAGACATGGGCTACTCTGGATTCATCTCTAAGTCCGGAAATAGTGTCCAAACAGCTTTATAACCAGTGTAAAGGCTCTACTATTATGACACCTAGGAAATTACCCACAGGGATATTTTTAATTTGTGGAGATAGAGCCTGGAATGGAATACCAGCCCAAGCGCAGGGTGGATCTTGTTATTTAAGCAAGTTATCATTATTCCACCTCTGAGCACTGGTTCTGATCCTTCTCCACAGGATCACATTTCTGACACTGAGTGTCCTGTTTGTCCTCAGGCCTTTGGTGCAGCTGAGCCCTGGCAGAGTGGGGTCTGCACTTTTGAAGTTTGTTACGAGGCCCACACGGAGCTGCTCTGAAGTTTAAAGTATTGCCAAGTGTAGTGGATGAGTTCCCTTCTCTTTTCTTTGCCCCTGATAGTGAACAGGAGGTAATGTCTCCTCCACAAGAGTTTCTGTGAGGAAAAACTTCACCATTATCTTACCTTATTGCATTCAAAAGATGGTCAGTAAGATAATAGAAAAAACCTACAAACTAACCTCCTTTCTTAAAAAAAGAAAAAACGGGGGAAATGTCGGAGAATGACTTAAAGAAAAGGTCATGAGACATACAATTGAGAGAAAAGTATAAGGGAAAAGTAAAGCAGTTTCTAACAGTTCTCAGCCTTCTGATTTGTATAAACAATTAGACTCTCTCAGGCATCACTTTATAAACAATAAAGTCCTCAGGCTGTCTTCCCATAACAAGAAGAACACCGTCTCTGGGAAAAGCTGGCACCCTGAGAACTGATGAAGAAGTTTTGGGAACACTGGTTCTGTTTTTAATAAACAATTGTAGGTATTCTAAAACAAGAGGAGTGGTTAGAAATTTCTCTGTTAGCCTATCATGACATTGGATTACAGAATATGCATGAAGTTCGTTAACTTTGTTATTTAAGGTGATTGATTGATCAATAAAATCGGAGTTTGATGCATTACCAGGATGGTCGTCTCCCCTTCACTTCAATAGTTCTCCAAGGCCAAGGGCCAGGTCCTGCCCTGGGTTCACAATCACCCAAAATCCCTGGCTCTACCCTGCCTCTGATCCCCACAGCCTGTCCTGTTTCCTTCATCCCTGCATTGCCAGGGACTTTCTAGGACAAGGGAGCTCTGCTATGGGGATGGAGGGAGGTCCAAGTGCCACCACTGGAGTGGGAAACGCAACTCATCAGGTTTGTGTCCTTTGGGGGGCAGGAACTGGTGGGACTCAGAGGCACAGAAAGTTTCTCTTCATGGCCAACAGACCATAGTTGAACAGGACACAATTTAATAACAATCTCGTGCTTCCCTGAGCTATGTGCAATGTCCCAGAAGCATCTGATGAGTTCATCATACAGAAGTGATTTCCATAATAAAATTAATTTTAGATAAACATGGTTCTTTGATAGATATAAGCACAATTAAATTCTTGTATCAGGATGCTTGTCCTGGAGTGGGGGCAAAACAGCGCAAAAAATTCCTAATTTGCAAAGCTGTCAGTGGTGGATGGAGAAGAGAGGTCAGGCTGCTCTTGGTGTTGAGAAAATGCTGAAACCAGCCTGACTCAATCCATCTCCTCATGTCCTGGCTGATCTCCCCTCTTTCCACTTCCACCCATCAGCTTTTGTCTCCCACCAGACCCCCTGGTGAAGAGCCTGGCTCTGTGTTCACCATCCCCTCCTCACTGGCACTGCCAGGCTGGGATGAGGAGACTTCCCTGCTCCAGGCTGGACAAGCCCAGCTCCCTCAGCCTCTGCTCACAGCCCAAGGGCTCCAGCCCCACCTTGGAGGCCCTTCCCAGACCCTGCTCCAGCTGCCAGACATCTTTCCGGCCCTGGGGAACGCAACCCAGGCCCCAGTGACCTGGATAATCCATGTCCTTGATGTCCTGGTCACACAGCCCTGGCCCCTTGTCCCCTGTCAGGCTCTGGGGTGGTGGATCCTGTGCAGCATCCTTTGGTGGAGGCTGTGGCTCCAGGTGGGCTGGGGGGATCCCGGGGGACAGGGACCCCACTGGGCATGAACAGCATTGGACTTGTTGGGAGAAACTGTGAGGGGGAGCTGGGGCAGAGTGACCAACCCAGTGACCTCACATAGCCCTGCTGGGATGTCACACAGCCCCTCTGGGATGTCACAGCCTGCTCTGTGATGTCACAGCCCATTCTCTAATGTCACACAGCTGGTCTCTGATGTCCCAGACAACTCTGCGATGTCATAATCTGCACTGTGATGTCACAGCCTTCTCTGTGATGATGTCTATGATGTCATAGCTGCTCAATAACCTACATACAGCACTCTGTGATGTCATAGCCCACTCTGTGACCTCATGTTACCAGATGATAAATTGTCTCCACCAGTTGAGCTCACACCTGGAGCTTGCTCTCCAAAACCCCAGGCCTATGGAAACCACACAATGCCCATTGTGTGAGAAGGGGAGCTGGAAGTTCAGCAGCTTCAGTGTCCTGCCAGCTCAGCCAGGCCCACGGGAACATTGGGGTCCATGATCACCAGGGACCACCAGAGAGACCTCCAGGACAGAAGAAAACATGGGTAAAGGGGAGGGGAAATATGTTAATGATTTTAGGGAAATGATTATGACATGTGTGAAAAAGAATAGAAAATCACCAAATTTGCAGATGACACCAAGCTGGGTGTGAGCGTTGATCTGCTGGAGGGTAGGAGGGCTCTGCACAGGGCCGTGGACAGGCTGGATCCAAGGCCCAAATCCAACAAGGTGAGGTTTAACAAGACCAAGTGCCGGGCCCTGCTCTTTAGCCACAATTACCCCTGCAGCACTACAGGCTGGGGACAGAGTGGCTGGACAGCAGCCAGGCAGAAAGGGACCTGCAGGGACTGATGGACAGAAGGCTGGACATGAGCCAGCAGTGTGCCCAGGTGGGCAAGAAGGCCAATGGCTCCTGGCCTGGATCAGGAATGGTGTGGCCAGCAGGAGCAGGGCAGGGATTGTTCCCCTGTGCTCAGCACTGCTTGGGCAGCACTTCGAGTGCTGTTTGCAGTTCTGGGGCCCCCAATTTAGGAAGGACATGGAGGGGCTGGAGCGTGTCCAGAGAAGGGCAACAAGGCTGGGGTGGGGTCTGGAGCACAAGAGCTGTGAGGAGTGGCTGAGGCAGCTGGGGTTGTGGATACCTCAGCTGGAGAAGAGGAGCTCAGAGAGACAAGGCAGTGTCAAGGCACAGGTTGGACTTGATGATCTCCAGGGTCTTTTCCAACCTTGCTGATTTTGTGATTCTCTGAAAGTACCCTTGGAGCAGTTGCAAGATGACCCCTGGGCCTCCTCTTCAGAAGCTCCAGCAGCCGAGCTCCCTCAGCTTCTCCTACCAGCTCCAAAGCCAATCCTGTCAGTCCTGCAGAGCCTCTGCAGCTCCTCCTCACTGCCCAGAACAGGGAGCCCCAGAGCCAGACACAGCAGCCCAGATGTTCCCCCCTGGCCTGGGGTGTCTCTGGCAAGGGAGCAGCTCCAGGCACTGCCGGAGCCTGCAGACAATTCCTGCAGCACTTGTAGGATGATCCTGCTCCTCAAGGGACGTTCCCATGGTGCCAAGTCAGGAACTGCAATGGGGAGTGGGGCCAGAGAGGAAAGGGCAAACAGGGAGGGGCTGTTTCCAGGGGAGGGAAGAGGGGTGGGCAATGGGAAGACATTTGTATCAGGAAGAGGAAAGAAAGCAAAGGTGAAACCCAGAAAATGCTCAGGGCAGTTTGGGGGTGGGTGCCAGGCAGCCCTGGCTCTGAGCAACAGCATCTTCAGTGGGACAGGAAACTCCCAGCTGATGGGAACAAACTTTCTGGCTGACTGCAGAGGCCACGTCAAAGCTGAGTGGTTTCCCTGGTGTCCCCCAGCCCTTGCTGGCCCCAGGGGCTGATGGCATTTGTGCTCCCTCAGGTTCATGTCCCCACACCAACAGCATGGGGGTGCTCCCCTTGCTCTGTGCAATGCAAACAGGGGCTGCTGAGCCAGTGCTACCGTGTCTGTGCCTGCAAGGATGGGGCACCTGTGTGAGCTGGGGAAGAGGCCAGGGCTGCAGAGGGGGGATGTTGTTGGCAGCTCCATGAGGACACTCTGGGATGCTGCCCTGGGCTGTGCAGCGCACTGGGGATAGTTCAGCCCCCGCTCTGCTGCTCCTTCCCATCTGCCCCAGGTCCCTTTCAGAGAACCAGCTGTTGCTGCCCTCAGCTGCTATGGCAACCGTGAGGCAAAGCGGTGCCAGGGCTATTCCAGGTACAATTGCAGGGACACTCATTGGTGCCACCAGGTGCCATGGCAATGGCCACGGGGACCGGTCCTTGGTTTGGTGCCATGGCAACCAATGCCCGGAGCCCTTGTGATGGTTGGTGGCCATGGAAATCTGCCCTGGGCCCTTGCTCAGGGCTGGTGTCAGTGCCCAGAGCCAGAGGGGATCCCTTGCTGGGGGCTGTTCCATGGCCACCTGCCCTGTGCTGCGCTGGCCGCTCAGGCACCAGGAACCAGCAGCCAATGGCACTGCCAGGGCCAAAGGCCAGGTCAGCCAGACAGAAAGGGGCAGGGCTGGGCACTGTTTCCATGGCAGCCGGCACTGGGGAGACGCCTGGGTCACCTGGCCTGGCAGTTGCCATGGAAACCCCTGGCAGGGACTGAGGGCACAGCCCCTGGCACTGAGACACTGCTGGGCTGGGTGCTGAGCACAGGGCTGAGCACGCAGAGATGGTTTTGTTCTTGCTGAGCTGCAGCACAG
Source organism: Melozone crissalis (assembly GCF_028551555.1). Taxonomy (NCBI): domain Eukaryota; kingdom Metazoa; phylum Chordata; class Aves; order Passeriformes; family Passerellidae; genus Melozone; species Melozone crissalis. Next base: position 1,224,768 of record NW_026535893.1, on the reverse strand, counting down.
CCAAGGCCTGTCCTGCCCCTCATCAGCCACGCTGGGGAGGAGCTGGGGCTGCGGGGGAGCTGGGCAGGGGACACAGCCAGGACAGGGGACCCCAACTGACCCCGGGCATACCCCAGACCAGAGGACATCATGCTCAGTGTGTGAAAGGGGGAACAGGGAGGAAGGGGGGAATTTTGGAGAGAGGGCCTTTGCTTTCCCAGGTAACACTTAGGCAACAGGGGGCCCTGTTTCTCCAGTGGGCAGGGTCACTACCAAAGACACAGACACCAACTTAAGGAATTGTGTCATTTATATCATGCACAGCTGCAAAGATTTACAAAAGGATAAGCTCAGCAAAGCACATCATCATTAGCAAAGAATTACAAAAGAAGCTCAGCAATCCATCATAACCCATCATTACATTTTGATGACCAATCCCTTGGTGAAACACTAGAGGTGTTTGTGGCAGACAAAGATTCTGGCTGACTATCAAGGTACATCTTACAGACACCAGTAGTGCTTTAGTGACACCATTCTTCATTCTTTTTTCTCAATCTCATAGGAGTTAGGAACAAGAATTCTGTTGTCCATGGAGCTGGCACGTTTTTAATTCCAGAATAATGCCCCAAGGCCCTTTGCTGTTCACCTTTACCATGCTGTCTGTGGCAAACAAGAATTGGGAGGGCCCTTTCCCCTCTGGCTAGAAGGGGCTGGGTCCCAGTCCCTGAGGGGCACCCAGGCTCCTGGATGGAATTCCTGTGCAAGTCCCTCAGTGTCACAGCAGCCTTCAAATGGAGCCCCGTGGATCAGAGCATTTCCCAAAGGGGCCCTTGGGGCAAACAGGGAGATCTGGTCTGGCAGGATGTGTAAAGCAATATCGTGTCAGATCTACTTGTTCTCACACAGAATCCTTGGCTGCAGGGACACATTCCCATTGTTCCTGCCCAGGTTTCAGGACTCAGAGTTGTCTTTCCTAGGAGCTGCTCCTTCAGCTGCCTTGGGAGGGCCTTTTGGCCTCTGGACCCACACTCTGGCTCCATTATTACGGCTGCTGGATCCAAACCCTTTATCTTCACAAATGGTGGTGACTGGAGGTGGATTTCCTTCTGTCACAATAGTTCTTAAAATTGCAAGATCAATAATTGTGCTACCCTGTCATGGGGTTGAATAATCCAATCTTGTTCATTGTAGTTTAACAGAATTACTGTAATTTCTCCTTGATATTCTGCATCAATTCCTCCTGCCATGAGAGGAACACTTTGCAAGGCCAAGCTCCAAGGGAGCAGTTACCAAAGCAAAGTGTGCTGGAGGAATCTGAATTCCTCTTTCAGTATTGATAGCTCTCATTTGCTTTGAATTTATCCTAATCAATTCCAATGCATGAAAGCCCAGCCCGGCAGCCTCTGGGCTGGCCCTGCCAGGGGCCATCACAGCCAGAACAATTTCCCAGGCAGCCCAAGTCTCACTGCCCATGGTTGGATTTGCAAATTAGGGGCAGCCGTGCACAGCCAGGGGGTTTCCATTTCCCCAGTGGGCCACTGTTAAGGGCATGGAGCACATCTGGGAGATGGGTTCTCCATGGGCAAAGGTTCCCATCTCCTAATTTTTTCAATTGCTTTTTTAACAACCCCTTCGCCCTTTCAACCAATCCTGCAGCTTGTGCATAGTCTGGTACACAAAAATCCCTGCAGGCAAAATCACTGCATTTTTCACAGGAACAGACAAAGCACTTTTCATCACAGTATCAGCACACCCAATTTCATCCCTTCCTCCTTTTTTCATTGTATACAATCTCACAAAGTTGACCACTGACATTGGGGTCCTGGCCAATCCTGTTCTGTACGGTATTTAGTGTTACATCCCTGAGCAGCCAAAGCTACCTGTCATGGACATTCTTTCATAAAAATCCTTTCTTTTAGGATTTCTCCCTTCTGGGAAGATGACACCCCAGAAGAAAAATGTAAACAATTATTATCTGCTGCTGTGGAATGTAACAGGTGCATCTCTGATTGGTCTTCTGTGAGTGTTTGGATTTCCTGACCACTCATGGGAGAGTTTGTCCTTGCTTTCTGCCTGGACACAGAACTTTGTTATTAGATTCCTATTCTATTCTTAGCTTAGCAGCTTCTGAACTTCTCTCTCTATTCCTTTTAGTATAGTCTTAATGTATTACATATCATAAATTAATAAATTCAGCCTTCTGATCATGAAGCCAAGATTCTCATTTATCTCTCTCACCCTGAGGAACCCTTGCAAAACCTTGTACCATCTGGTGGACCCCTCGTGTAAGGACAAAAATTAATGTGATAAGACCAGAGGAGCAAATTGCTGTACTGGGTAAATCCTGTATGTGTAGCATTTGATGGTTGCTTTAGAAGTGACCACAGAAGTGGATTCAAGCCAGGAGCTGAAGAACTGAAGATCCTGATTTGGACAGAGTTCACAGCCAAGGCTGACCACAAGTGAACCTGAAGAACCCCCGGGAAGATGTTTGGAAAGAGCAGCAGAACTGTGGAGCTGGCCAGAGCATGCTGGACTCTTTCAAAAGGTAATGTTGGCTTTTCCCTTCCTGACGATTCAGCCCTGTGAAGTTTGTGGCTGTTCATATGGGAAACGTCCCCTTTGGACGATGAGGTCCATTTCTCTTCTTCAGAGGAGAAACTTATTGCCCTCTGGCAAAAATGGAATGAAGAGGATGGACTTTTCCTGTCAGAAACAGATCTCTATGAGTTTTTATGATGGGCAAAGCTTTTTGGGTTCTTTACTGATATCCTATATGCCCTCGATGTTTTCATATGGGAGTGCATGGAATCCATTTTCCGATTCGTTTGGGACCAAGGGTGTGGGATTCCATCCCATCTACCCAGCATTTAGAAAGCTATTTCCAGTTTTGAAGCGGAGAGCAGCTGTCTTTTCCTGGAATGCCAATTTTACAGGGCAGGCTCCTTTTCCCCCATCCCCAGTGGGAGAAGACCCTTTGGAGGGGGATGCCTTGCTGCTTCCCAGCCCTCCCTGCTCCCCGGCGGGGGGGGTGGGGGGGGGGGGGTGGGGTGGGGTTGTGAAACCCTGCCGCTAGAAGAAGAAGTATTTATGTATTTTTTACTCTTTCTCTGGAGCATGCACAGATGGAGCAGTCTCTTCCCCTCCCTTCTCTCTCTTGGGGGGGGGAATGGGAGTGGATGGGCCCACCACAGCCAGCCTCTTGGGCCCCACCCCGCTCAGAGATTGGGGTGGTACCGGTCCCTGAGGCCCCACCTGGCGGGCCGGCGCAGCTGCCTCTCCAGGTGACCCTACCCATGCCCCCGCCTCCGTCGCTTCCTGCGCCTGCACCCGTGTTGCTAGGAGACGCCCTCGGCGAAAACAGCAACTTGGCGCTGCCTCTCTGGGCGATCCTGCCTCTGCCTCCGCTGGTTTCCCCACCTGCGCCGATGTTGCTGTGCAACAGAGATCTTCCGCCGCCGCCCCTCCCAGCTGTTTCACTGCTGCCCCTCCTGGCTGTTTCGCCACTGTCCGTGTGTGTTCCGCCGGCGACTGCCATCTCGTTGGCTGACCCCAGAGTCGGTGGCAGAAGACAGCGCCAACCCCGCGCCTTGCCTGCCGCCGCTTTCAGAGGCAAGGGACACAGCAGTGTCATTTCCTGCAGCTGAGCCACTGTTGCTAGGCGACGAAGACGCGTCTGCAGCTTCCAGCTCAGCAGAGAAGGAATCCTTTCCAGCCCCCTCGTCCCCCCTGCCACTTCCACCGGCCTCCCCGCTGCCTCAAGCCAAGACGATCCCTGTTTCGGATGGTGCTGAAGACGGTGCTGAACCCACGGGACCCTCAGAGCAGCCCGCGGCTGCTCCTAGACCCAGCGTGATTTCACCCCCAATTGTTTCGAGTTGTCCCAGGGCTGCCCCTGCAGCCCCTGCGGGGGCAGCTGGGACAGGGGAAGAGGGCGTCAGCTGCTCCTTCCATGTAGCCGGCGCGGCCCAACAGCTGCGCGGGGGGGGCAGCCCACCTGCCTGCTTTCAAGATCAGCATTCTCGGAGGGTTTGGGAGTTTTTGGTCAGTTGCTGTCCCTTGGAGGATGCCATCTCTGCCGTTTCTCTTGCGCCCTAGCGGTGAGGGGCAGGTGTGTCCTGAGAGTTCTGCCTTTGGTCCCCAGCCCAGACGGCGTGCTTCCATGAGGCAGATGGGAGACACACGTGACGCATTTGCATTGCAGAGGGAGAGGGCACAGCTGGAAGAGACCATGGCTTGTTTGCTGTGGGAAACAAACATCTCCAGACCCCAGATGGGATTTCTGGGGAAGGCTTTCTATTTCCTCACTGCTGGCATGCCTCAGTGGTTTTGGGAAAAGGAAGCATCTCACCAACCGTGCTGCTATTGTACTGGCAGCAGAGTGCAGGCCTGTGGGATGCAGAGCCTGCCTCATGGGTTTGGCCTGGGCCATTGGGCTCAAGAAGTTCCTGGGCCAGGACCACTGCCTGGCCTCCTGATATCTCTGGGGGTTGTGGTTTCTCCTACTGGTCCTGGCCCCCCTTTTGTGGGCCAGCTTTGGGGTTCCTGGTCCATTCAAGGGCCAGGGCCCCCCAGGGCCTTCCTTTCTCTGGCACGGCTCTGCTGCTGCTGCTGCTCTTTTCGATCACAAAAAAAAAAAAAAAAAAAAAAAAAAAAAAATTTAAATTAAATAAAAAAAATTGAAATAGCTGGCAGCACTCTGAAGCATTGAAGCATTGAAGGGCCAGAAAAGGACATTCCAAAATTGTTTGAAATTGTTTGAAATTGTTTGAAATTCTTTGAAATTGTTTGAAATTGTTTTATGACTGTCAATGGTTTTTGATAACTATTGATGGACTTTTCTGCAGCAAGTTTGTTTCAGGACCAAAAAGGACTTTCAGATATGTCCAAGAGGAATGTTTTCAGCCCATGGACTGTTCCTGAAACTCAGCTGCTTGGATTTGAATTTTCTTTGCATTGTTTTTTGCATTTTCTTAGATTGTAAGATTGTTTTAGTGATTTGTTAGTATTATAAGTTATGCAGGTGAAGAAATTTCCTGTTCATTCCACATTAGCATTTTTCTTTTTAATTTATATAATTTGGAAAGGTGAGATGTCACGGACATTCTTTCATAAAAATCCTTTCTTTTAGGATTTTTCCCCTTCTGGGAAGCTGACGCCCCAGAAGAAAAATGTAAGCAATTATTATCTGCTGCTGTGGAATGTAACAGATGCATCTCTGATTGGTCTTCTGTGAGTGTTTGGATTTGCTGACCACTCACGGGAGAGTTTGTCCTTGCTTTCTGCCTGAACACAGAACTTTGTTATTAGATTCCTATTCTATTCTTAGCTTAGCAGCTTCTGAACTTCTCTCTCTATTCCTTTTAGTGTAGTCTTAATGTATTATATATCATAAATTAATAAATTCAGCCTTCTGATCATGAAGCCAAGATTCTCGTTTATCTCTCTCACCCTGAGGAACCCTTGCAAAACCTTGTAACAGCTACCAAATTAGTATTGTCAGCACTACTTCACATTATTATTATTTTATTTGTAAATAGGGATATAAAAATATAGCTATAGATAGATATAGACACCTATATATATAAAAATCTATAAATATATATTAGAGTCTTATTATCCTTTAAATACTTATATAGTTAGTTATTATATTGATATTTCACTTGCACAAATGCATCTGAGCTCAAGATTAAAACCTTCTTCTGTTTCTCCATGTGGGAGCATTCCAACAATAATTGCTCCTTCTGAAGGTGCTGTTTCCAATGTACTCTCAACAAATTCATCTTTGTCTGCCCTAACCCACAAGGTCTTTTCCTTTTCCATATGCAATTTTTGGATGCATTTGAAGACATCCAGGGATGCAGCTTCTTTTACCCGACTGCCCCACTGCTCACATGGGGCTCCAGAGCCAGGGAACTCCAGGGAAAGGGCTTCCCATCTGGGAATTTTGGATGGGACTGATTGTTCTCATTTACATTGAACAAGTGACATTTTGTTGGGATCTGGCCAGATTGTGCCCATTTTGTTTTACCAGTGGGCAAAGTCAGCACCAAAGACACAGACACCAACTGAAGGAATCAGTGTCATTTCCTGCAGTTCAGAGCAGCAAAGAATCACAAAAGGAGCAGCTCAGCAATGCACCCAACCATCCCCACCAAAGATTGCAGCAGTGATTAAGAAAGATCCAGCAGCATTTACCCTCAGGCTTTACCATCCCCCAGATCCACACAGCAGCTGGGGAAGCTGTCACAGCCAAGGGCTGCAGAGCCACTCCTGGGCACTGGGAATTCCTGCAGGTGCCTCCAGCCCCAGGTGAGGCTCCAACCCCACTGGGAGAGGGCCCAGCTCTGACAGTGCTGAATGAACAAACTGACAGCACTGCTAATGTGGCAACATCTGCTTTCATGCTCCTCTTGGGTCCCTCCTAAAGCTTGGCCAGGGCTCAAGCTCAAGGAGGAACCAAGGGAGGTGACTTTGACCATACAGCCCCAAACAAGGCCAGATGTCAGATTTCATGGCCTTGTCTGGCTTCTAAATACACAAAGGTCAATACATGTTTCACTAATGAGTGGCTACATCTATCTCAGTGCTAATGACCATGCATATTTCATCAGGGAGCAGATACAAAGATAACCTTTGCTTGGAAGGTTCATCCAGAGGCCACCTTTGGCTCAGGGCCTGCTGTCTAGGCCTCGCTCAGGGCTGGTGTCCAGGCCTTGGCACTTCAGAGACATGGTTTAGGTTCTGGGCTTGGCACTGCTAGGTGAGTGGCTGCACTGGGTGAGCTCAGAGGGCTTTTCCAACAGAAAGGATTCTGTGATTCCATGATTCTATCCACTGCATTCAGCTGGGGCTATTTTAGCAGCATTACTTTGCTCCAAAAGTTCCCTCTTGCCCAGCTCCTGTGGCCTGAGGCTTCAGCTCCTTCAGCTCCTGGTGCTGAGCTTCTCTTGCTCAACGAGATGACTCGGAGAGAAGAACACAGTCCATCCAATTCCTTCTGGGACACAGAGAGGGGAAGCTGTGCAAACAGGAGCATTGTTTGGTGGGGCCTCCTTTCTGCCCTTCATGCCTTTCAGCGCTTTGAACCAGCCAAGAGCTTTCTCCAAGAGTGCAATGGAGCAGCTGTTCCTGCTCCTGGCTCTGGCTCTCTCCAGTCTCTGCCCTTGCCTGGTTCTGTCCCTCTTGCTGTGCCCTCTGTTCCCCCAGGGCTCGCTGGCTGCTGCCCAGGACTGTGGCACTGGCACAGATCCAGTGCTCCAGACCCTCCCTTCTGTGCCCTTGGAGCTGCCTGGGCACAGCAGCCTTTTCCATCTGGAAGCTCTCCATGCACAGGGAGTGTCCAGCTCCGTTCCTTGCACAGCCTCCAGGAGCCCAGGGCTGCCATCTCAAGTCCCTGCTGGCACTGGGGGCTCCCAGGTGCCTCAGGCTGCTGTGACACCACTGCACACGGGAGGGAAGAGGGGCAGGGGCTCTGCTCAAAGTCAGCTCCATGTGCTGCTGCTGCTGTGGGGTCATTTGTGCCGCCCTGGCCCAGAGTCAGGGATCAGATCCTTCCAGTCTCTTCCAGCCCTGGCTGCTCAGAGTTTGGGCCTTGGAGCCTCAGGTGGCCAAAGGCAGCTGCTGCTGGTCCCTCTGTGTGCCCGTGTTCCGCAATGCTGCTCCATCAGCCTGTGCACAGCAATGAGGAAAAGCCTCAGCCCTGCAGGGCCAGGAGCTGCTGGGCTCTGCCTGAGCAGCTCAGACACCAGGAAGGTAGCTGCTCCACCCGGGAACCAGAAGCAAACGACATTCCTTTTATAGGACATGTTTTCCATTGAAAGGGAAAAAAAGGAAAAAAAAAAAGATAAATTGAAAAAGATAAGAATAAAATGCAAGTGTTAGTGAAAAAAACATAACATACATTTAATGAAAAAAACCCAAAAGATAAATGCCAAGTTAAATTCTTTACATTAAGAGGTAAATGATCTTTTTAAAAAGAGAACTCAGTTATTTCCATTGTAAATGTGCTGATGGCATGGATCCATCTTACTGACAACAGCAGCCTTTTAAAAGATTTTGGGCTTTGTTTCAAACACTGGTATTTGAAATTGTGCTTGAAGCAAGAGGAAAACGCTTTGTGCTGTTCCAGCTCCAAGCAGGACTGGGAATGGAAGCTCTGTCAAACCCCAAATTCTTTAGAAGATGACCTTCCTTCTCAGCCTGGAAATGAGCTGCACATTCCCTTTGAAACTGTCAGGGATTTCTTAGAGATACAAAGTCCCACTGACAGCTTTTTGCTCTGGTTTGGCAGTGCAGAAGGGCAATTCCCCATCCACCAGCTCCAGACTGCACTGCCTCAGGAGCATGGCCCACTCGCCAGCTTTGGTGCACTTGTGGCACTTCTAGAGGAGGAAGAAAGTGCAATTGCACAATTCCAGCCAATCAAGAAGGAAGAATGGGACAGATAAAACACCCTGTACAGATCCAGGCATTCAGCTGGGACTGTGGAGAGTTTGGGTCCTTGCCAATTGGATGTGTGTCCCAAGCTGCAATCTCTGGGCCTGCAGCAGAGTCTCACTCACCTGCCAAAGCAGAAAGCTCAGGTGCTGTGCTCGCAACGGGCTTGTCTAATGCAGAGCTGTCAGAGCAATGTGAGGGCAGAGCCAGCCCAGCTGGGCCCAGGGCTGAGCCCAGCAGAGCCCTGGCAGAGCCCAGAGCAGCTTCAGCACCCGCGAGCCCAGCTGCAAGGAGAGAAAGCAGAAACCGAGAAACCGCGCATCAGCTGAGGGCTCCTGTGCCCTTGTGCCAAGGCCTGCAGTGCCCAGGCCATGCTGGCTGTGCCCAGAGCTGTGCCCAGAGCTGCCCATCCCTGCTGCCTTTGGCAGCAGAGCAGGAGGGCAGCACATGTGCCCAGTCTGCAGCCAGCCACGGCACATCCAGCCCTCAGCAGCTGCCCAGAGCAGGATGCTCCTGTGCTCGCTGCCATCTCCCAAAAGCTCTGATCCCACCCTGCCAAGCACACAGGGACCCACCTCACGTCACCCACGGCTGCAAGAAAAGCTGCTCCCAAACCATGGCCTCAGCCTTCTCCAAGGGCACGGCCCATCCCCGCCACAGCTGCTCCCAGGCACTTCCCCATCCACACTGGACCACCTCGAACGCTTCCTCTGGAAAAACAAACAACACATTATTGAAAAGAGGTTAGATGCAAAAAGGGAAAACAAGAAAAATGGTAAGAACTTCCATCCCTGTCAGGGCCTTGAGGAAGGCCCAACCCCTGCATGCCAGGGAAAAACCCAGCCATAGGTGAGGGAAGCCCACACTTCCTCTCTTCCCCCCTGCACTGCCCCTCAAAATCACGGTGATCCCAAGGCAAACAAGGGCAGTGGAGCAGCCCAAGCCCTTCCTTGCCTGCACAGCAAAGCAGCTGTGCACAGGTTCTGGAGCCCCACCTCTGCTCCCACCATAGGGGTTTGTTTGTGTCGGGCTGGCTGCCCCAGCCCCAGCCCGGGGCACGGTGGGTGCTGGGGGCTGTTGGCAGGGCCAGGAGCCCACTCCCATTTCGTACCCACCCCAGCCCATGCCCCAGCCCTGCCAAAAGCAGCTGGGCAGCCGACTGAATGATCAGCTGCATCCACTCCAGCAGAGGGGGAACCTTTGGCTCCCAGCCAGGCTGTGCAATGCCCAAGTCTGGGAACATCCCCCTGCATGTGGACTCATCTGCAAATTCGCTGTGGAGTTTGGCTTTGAAGAAGGTGCCAGAACCTAAGTCCATCACCTTCAGCTGGCGAGTGACCAGGTCCAGGAAGAGGTTGTCATCCTTGATGTCATCCTTGCTGTCTCCAGCAGCAGCAGCCCCACCCGGTACAACTTCTCCAGGGGCTGCTTCTCCTTCCCTGGGGTGAGACCAGGTTCTCAGGGTTCTGCTCAGGGCCCCAGCTGTCAGGGAACCAGGACAAGCAAAACCAGCTCAGATGGTGGCCACCAGTGCTGGGCAGAGCAGCTCAGCTCCAGCACAAGGGCTGTGTTTTCCCATCTGATGAGCCCTGGGCAGTGACACTGGCAGGACAAAAATGTCTGGGTTCCTTTGCTTCTGATTGCCAAGGCATGTGTGGAGCTGTAACTTACCAGGGCCCTGCATCACAGTGTGCCTGTGGCTCTCTCCCTTCTTCTAAGGCACATGAATATCCTGCATCCAAGAATGACAGAACAGCTCTTCTAATGAGGGCCTTTCCAAGTCCAGCATGGATAAATACCGCCTGATCAGATCTTGGCACTCTGGACACAGAAACCAGAAACCGCCAGACAGTTGGAGAAGGCTCCTGTTGGCTTTGCCCCATTTTTCCCATGACCAGGCCTTGCTGGATGTGCTCAGAGCTGGGCCTAAACTTTCCCATCAATTCCCTGTTTTGGAGGAGAGCAGGACATGTGCCACCTCCTCAGCAGCTGCCACAGCAGGATGCCCGCGAGCCTGCTGCTGGCTCCCAGCACTGGGATTCCCCCCCTGCCCAGAGATGAGGATCCACCTTGAGAGAGCCTTTGTGGCAGCGGGGGCGGGCCGGGGGCATGGCCCGGCTGGGCATGCAGAGAGAGAGACTGGGAGAGGAGAGGATACCGGGAAAGGGAGACCGGGAGAGGGTGCGAGACTGCCAGAGGGAGTCGACAAAGTCGCTTCTATCAATGCTTTCGCTGCCACTGCCGCTGCATCTGAAGCTCTGGGGCCATTTGTCCCCATGTGCGTTTGTCCGTTGCCCACTTGCCTCTACGCCGAGCCCCGCGTTTCCCGGGGGCAGCCCCTGAGCCTGTCCAAACACAGGAACTCAGCCGAGTTCAGCCAAGACCTAGAGTCTGGACTCCTGCACAGTAGCACAGGAATCCCCTCAGTGGCTGCTGTGCATTGTCTCTACTGAGGGTCACACACTATTGGAGCGCATTCCCTGAATGCAGAATTTATACCTCACCCAAGCATTGCATTTACCTCTCCAGCATTGCTTTCCAAAAAAAAAAAAAAGCAGGGGAAGGCAATCTGTGTATAGCTCATGGTATTCGACAGTGTCTAAAACATGCCAAATCATGGATCTTAGAGGTGAGATCCATTTGGAATTAATGGGATGGAGAAGCAGTGCAAAGAGGAGCATAAAAATAAATAGAGTAATAAATAGAGTAAAACCTCTTTGTTTGTTTCTTTCTGTTTTCATTTCATTTCCTAAAAACTGTTTCAGTTCTTCCAGAATCTTGTCCACAGTCCTGTTTATTCTTTTCAAGAATGTTTCCTGGAGAACAAGGTGCAGATTTTGTCACAAGATGTGCCACCAACTACAGCTTCTCTTGGCTTTCCACACCGTGCATGCAGCACGACTCTTGCAGCAAAGCAGGACAAATGTTTGAAGAACTTTACAGCTTGTTCTTTCTTTTTCTTGTGGGCTGGGCAGTTGTGCCACTGGTGAGGTTTTCATTGTTACTGTTCTACACTAAGAAAACATGACAGGCTACCAGGAATTGTCAGGGAATGCAAGTCTGACTGAATGCAGAGAAAGAATCTCCAGAGCCTGCAGCCAGAAATGGAGAGCTGTATGATAATCATTCCAACACCCCCATGGACATCTTGAAAGTGATGTAGAACATAAAAATGGGTTAAGAGAGGGAGTTTGTTTCAGTGTTCAGTTCAGATGCTTCTACATCTCATGCATTGATATAAATCAAGAGTTACAGTCAGTTCATAAAAGGCACCAGAACAAGCTGGACCTCTCAGGAGATGACTGAAAGAATCTGAAAAGGAGAAATGCAGGGAATGACTTATTGAGCTTTGCCTGTACAAAGGGTCATTTTTCCTAATAATTTCCAATCCACTCCCTCCGCTTTTGTCCTTCCTAACAAGGTCATTTTCATCCCAGATTCCCCATGGAGTGAGAGACCTGAGCTTGTGGAAGTGCCTGAAAGATGCCCTGTTCCTCCGCAGGGACACTGAGGCTGAAGCAGGAGCCTGAGGCCTCTCTGGGGCAGCCTCCTCCGAGCTGGAATTTGTGCCGTGCTGGGAGAGGAGGAGGAGGGGGAGAGCACTGGCGCTGTGTGGCAGGAGCAGGAGATTTGGGCTGCAGGACATTCTGTCTGCGCCACTGCCCCGCAATGGGCAGCCATGCCCGGGCTCTGGGCCTGGCCCTGTGTGCGCTGAGCTCCCGACACTGCAGGAGCTCCCCGGGCTGGGCTCAGCTTCCCACTGGGCCTGGGCAGCAGGCTGGGCTCCAGCTGGGATCAGCAGCAGCTGGAAATACCTCTGGGCATCTCCATTTTCTGCTGCTGCTTGGAAGAAAGAATGGAGGGAGTCAAAAAGTTATGGTTTCTCTTTCTCCTGGTGGATTTTTTAATTTCATTTGATGCTTGCGAGGCAATTTCTGTGATGGCGTCTGTCAGTTGATTCTATTTCAGCAGCAGCAGCAACAGGGCTGTGTTTGAGCACTGCAATGTGGCCTGTGTGGCTTTAATTGTCCTTGACTTAGTGCTCAGGGACTTGAGAGCATTTCAAGATCTGCTAAGTATGATGCCTGTGACCAAAAGCCTGAGTTCACCTGTTGCCATCCAGGGGATATGTACAAATCACCAACAGGATGGGACTGCTGAGGAGCATGTCTCGAGCTGTTTATTTTCCAGCATCAGTCTCATTACGTGGTTATGACAATGGGAAGATGCCAGCAGCTCGTGTCCTTGGCAGCAGACAAAGAACTCAATGTTACAACTTACTTTAAATTTTTTTACCAATCCCACAAAGCAAAAGCATATTGACGGTAGTTCTATCCAACCACTGTAAGCACAGGTACCTTTGGCTGAAACAATGGTTTCTAATTTTGAATGCAGTACCTGCTTGTAAGCTTTAAAACACAATGCACACAGCTCAAGCTTAGAACTTCCTAATATCTCACTAGATATACTTTTTTGTAGCTTAGGGAGTTATTCTACCAAGCGTTAATACAAAAACCATTTTTCTCTTTGTCCTTACTTTCTGCTACTAATATAACTTTGCTGCTGACAAATCCTACGGCTACCACTTATCTCTAATCACAGTTCTGCTGTCTCTGAGGCCTGCCTTTTGCACCTTTCCCAAAACCCTCTGATTTTAAGGATTCCTAAAGTCACTGTCCCGAAAGCACTCTGGGTAGTGCTGATCAAAAAAAGGCAATTGCAGTTTTACAGATAAATTTAAAGTGGCAAGCAGAAGAGTGGCAAGAGCAGCCGTGATCTCCAATTGCCAAGACAGAGGCACCAGCAGCCTCCTGCTGTCAGCTCAGGGTGAGTAAAAGAGCGCTGAAAACAGCTCTGGAACCCGATCCTTTCTTCCTCTTAGGGCTGGCTCAGGGCAGCACAGGCGGGCCCTGAGCAGTCAGGGCTGTGTGGGGGTACTCTGCTCCAGAACTGAGCTGGAAAAAGCCCTTGGGAGCTGAGGCAGGAGCAGGCAGGAAGGGGCCGGCGCTGCTGCTGCTCCTGGCCGGGAGCCCCGGCTGGGCCGGGCTGGTGCCCCCTGCGCTGCGGCTGCTGCTGCTGCCAGAGCCGGGCGGGACTCGGGTACAGGGAACGGACACGGGGGGACAGCAAAGGCCTGGCGGCTGCAGGGATGGTGGCGCTGGGGCTGGGGCCAGCACAGAGCTTCAGCTCGCAGTTAACCCCGAGGGAAACGCTGGGGAAAGGCTCCATTTCAGCCCTTCTGCACTCGTGGCTGTGAAGGGACCGAAACAAAACCAGAACGAGCAGGGCCCGACTCCTTCTTTTTTGGGAGGAGCACCAGGCCTGGGGCTGTGAGGGGTCATGAGGGGCTGTGAGGGGCCGTGAGGGGCTGTTGAGGACCTTGAGGGGGAGAAGGGTCTCTGAGAGGCTGTGAGAGGCCAGGCACCTCATGGAACCAAGGCCCAGTTATGACACTGCAGAACCAAGGTGATTCCTGTTGACAGTGCAGAACCTCTTGGAATCAAAGGGCCATTCTGGACAGCAGGGCCATGGAAGGAAGGAGTCCATTGGGACACTACAGAACTTCAAGGAATCAAGGTGTCCATGCCACACTATTGAACCTCATGGAACAAAGGATCCATTATGACACTGTGGAGACAAGGAGACTGTTGTTGGCTGTACAAAAGCTCATGGAACCAAAAGTCCTATGTGACGTTCTGGGGCCTCATAGAACCATGGAGACCATTACGACCCTTCAGGACCCACTGGAACCAAGGGGCCATTGTGACACTGCAGGGCCTCATTTAACCAAGGGCTCATTGTAGCACGGCAGGGCCTGATGGAATCAAGGGGATCGTAGTGGGAGTCCATGAGACCACAGGGACATTTTGACTCTGGGGAACCAAGGAGACCATTGTGACACTACAGAGTTGCATGGAACTAAGAACTGATGTGACAGTGAGGGGCCCAATGGAATCAAGAGGCCATTCCGTACTTCAGGGCTTCATGGAGCCAAGGTGCCCTTGTGACACTGCAGGGCCTCATTGAAGCAATGAGACCATTCTGGCACTCCGAGTCTCCATGGAAGCAAGGGGCCATTGTGCCAATGCAGAGCCAAGGAGACCATTGGGGTATTGCTGGGCCTTATGGAAACAAAGATTTGTTGTGATACTACGGGGCCTCATGGAACCAAGGTGCAATTGTGATTCTGCAGGGCCCGAATGGTCCAAGAACACGGAAAAGTTCTGGTTGGCTTGGCTCAACTGGTCCAGCTGATCTTGGCATATTGAGGGTTGCTTCTCATCTGCCCCTGAAGCCCTGGAGTCCTGTGCTTTTCTTCCTCTGCGAAAGAACTCTCCTTTTCCTCCAGGGGTTGATGGCTGAAATTGGGATTCTATGTCCAAATTCAGTTATGTCGAAGGATGATTCCTGTATGAAACCTGCAGGAACAGACAGCTCTGGCTTGCCTTGGCATCTTGGGGGCCACCTCTCATCTGCCTTCAAAACACTGGGCGGCTGTGCTTTTTCTTCATGGAAAAATCATCTTTCAAGAGAACATATCCATAGCCAAAATTTGGAATCTGCCTCCAAAATTCCTTATATCCAGTGACAGCTCCAAGACAAAAGCTGCCAGGACTGCCTAGGTTCCCTTGCCTTCCTTAGTGTTGCCTTCTGATGCAAGGCAAGGAGACCTGGTTCTAAGGAAACGGCATGGCGACCCAAACTCTCCAGGGTCACTCGGGCCAAGAACACACGCAGGCACCAGTATGGTGGACGGTCCAAAGGCCTTTATTGTCCCGTCTCATCGGGTTTTATACTCGGGAAGGCTTCTTCTCTACGTCAGGGGTCTTACCTTACTGTAATTCGTTAGTAAGGAGTCGAAAGTTACTAATGTTAGGGGGAACTACATTCTTGGGTGATCCCTTATCACTAGGTGTTAGGGGGAGAGGAATTCTGCTGCTTTCCGTGACATCGCGAGATTTTCCGAGCGCCTGACCCTATCTACTACATCTCCCCCACCTTTTTCACAAATGAACAAAGTAGTCATATACATAGGTACTGAGATGAGGCATGAGGTTGTTGACAAAGAAAGTGGTTTGGTAAACCTGGGTAGAAAATCTTGTGACTGGCAGTGTTCCCTGGTCGAATTCACAGCAGTTGCTGCCGACCTATGAACAGGATGTTGGCCCGTTCTAGGCGGGTCTGAACGAATGAGACTAGCTTGTTCAGCAGGCATGGTCCGAAGGTAACAGCTAAAAGTAGCATTGCCAATGGACCTATTAGGGTAGAAATTAGGGTGGTTAGCCATGGTGATCGATTGAATCAGGACTCGAACCAACCCTGTTGGGCTTCCCCGTCTTTCTGTCTCTGAGCCAGTCTGTTTCGGAGTTCTGCCATGGAGTCTCTCACGACTCCCATGTGGTCTGCATAGAAGCAGCACTCCTCCTTCAAGGCGGCACACAGGCCCCCTTGCTGCATGAACAGGAGGTCTAGACCTCACCTGTTCTGCAAGACCACTTCTGAGAGTGAGGAGACTGACTTCTCTAGAAAGGAGATGGATTTCTCGATCCTCTGCACGTCCTCGTCAATTGTTGCCTGCAGCTGTGACAGTCCTTGGTGCTGTGTCGCTAAGGCTGAGACTCCTGTGGCTGTTCCGGCTGCTCCTAGGCCCAGCAGCATTGCGATAGTTATACCTGTTACTATTTCTCTTTTGTGGAGCCGGCTGGATTCCTCAAAAAGGTGATACACTTCTTCATCTGCGTGGTACAGGACCCTAGGAACAATCAGAACTTGGACACAAAAGTCGTTAGAGTCATCGAATTTGGCAAGGAACACACAGGGACTCACTCCAGATCACTGGCAAACCCACATCCCAGATGTGGATGGGACTACCCACTTATTGTTTTTCCTGTCGGGTTTGACAACTTCGGTGCAGACATTGCCTTTCCGCCTAGCTAGGGTTGCATTGCCAAAGCATCTGCCCTGGCCTGTGACTTGACTCAGGGTGATTCCTTTGCGGGGGGTGTCCCATCTACATTGGTTGGGTGTGTCTGCTGTGGAGTAACTGAAGGGGGTGTTTAAAGCTACTCCTTCGTAAAAGGGGGATTCGATATCGTAACAAAGCCAGCAGGATTCGGTTAGGTTAGGGTAAGGTTCGTTCAGGGATAGGAAGGTAGCGTCTAACATACGAAGGATTGGGTCTAAGTCTGACTCTGCAAAATGGCCTATCTGAAAGGCTTCCGCATGGCCGGTCGGGATATCAGCGACCCTTGTGGGCAAGGCTTTGGGGTGGGTCGCGTTTCTCCCTTTCGGCACGTTTTTAATCACTTTGTTGGGTCCGACTGCTCGGGGTGCCGACGGTTGGAGCCTAATAATTCACACATTCACTCTCTCTTTTGACCCTTGAAGGACTACTGTCCACGTTCTGCCTGTTGCCCAGCTAGGGTGATGTGGCTGCAAGACTGTCATGTTGTAGTCTGTGCATTTCTGAAATTTGGGGATTTTATGGTGATATCGATGAAAGTTTCCAGGTATGAAGATGGGTGTTTTGCAGCCGATGGGTGCCCAGGTGAACTGTAAGAATTTGTCGGGCTCTTGTGGATCCCACCTAGGCCCTGACGGTCTGGCACCTGTGACAATGGTTTCGCAGCCCTAGTGCCCACAATGTCCCCACCCTGGGTGATTGCAGTAGCTTTTCCCAGGGTTTGAAGCTGGGAACCAGTAGGATAGGTACATGTGTGTGGAGTGTGGGGAATGAGGGTCTACCTTTGGTCGTCCTGGAAACAGGTCGGTGATGCGGAGCACGAAGGATGGGGTGTTCGGTGTGGTGATTTCTTTGAGCACCTTGTCACTACTAAGGTGTTGCATGACCCACCTGAATGGCCGATGGGGGTAGTGATCTGGGCTGGCTTGCCCTCTGGCAACAAGCCTCAACAGCAAAATCATACAGAAACACCCTTGATGCTTGGGTCTCACCCGTGCGGGTCTCTCGGGCACTGCCTGGGGGCTTGGAGGTCTGTCGCTTTCCTCTGGAATGGGGATGTACGCGTCACGAGGACGTTCCACGAGCATGTCCTGTAAACAGAAACACGCAACTCTCATCAGTCTCATTCTGCTCGTTATGGAGGTCCGGCTTAATTGACTTAAGTGGACACCACCTAATTTTGCCGTCCTTTTTGACAGCTGCGTACCCCCTCCCCGTGAGCATCAACCTCCAGCCCCGTTCCCATTCGCCTAGCTCGTTTCTAATTACAACCTGTGGGCCCTCTGCTCCTGTTTCTGCCCCCGGGCCTTCTGATCCTTCCTTTTCATCTGCTCCAGTCACTCCAGCTGCCTCTGGCCCTCCTGGTACAGCTCCTCAGCCCTCAATGCCCACTCCTCTGCATTCTGCTCCATCTGTTTCACAATGCCCTGCCGGGCTTTCATCAGCTCCTCCTTCCTCTGGCGCTCCAGCTCCTCCTGGACCTCCATGCCCTTCTCCCGCTCCATTTCCATCATCTTGTTCAGGCGCTTCTCTTCCTCCGCCAGTTCCTTGAGGATCATCTGCTTCTCCAGGACTTGCTTGTCCCAGATCATGTTGCACTTGGCACTGAGGAACAGCGCGTTCAGTTCCCGCACATCTTCCTCCTCCTCCAGCTTCATCCTTGTCGCTCGCTGCAGCAGCTTCTGCTTCTCCTGCTGCAGCTCCTCATCCACGTCTCTCCTGTGGTCCCTCTCGTCCTCCAGCTCTGCCTTTCTCTGCTCCTCGATGTGGGCCTTTTTCAGGGCTTCCTGCAACGTCCAGACGCCTTTCGCTGTGGCGTCCGCTTTGTCGTTGCCGATCTGGAAGTAGCCTTTGACTGGGTCGTGGCTGTTGATGTGAATGACTGACACGGTGCCCTGTCGTGAGGAGAGTGCTTCTTCCAGCATTAGGGCTGCTGCTGATGTTGACACTCCTGGTCCCTTTTTTGTGTGAAGTGTTATAGCCACCAGCTGGGTGCTTTTCCACGCCCGGGACTGCCCTCCCACTCCGTTCACTGTAGGGACTTCTTTGAATTGTCAATGCCCGGGCCAATGTGCTTGGGGAATAATCGTGCAGTCTGATCCCGTGTCCGCCCAAAACTGAAACCCTATGACGTGGGGATCCTGACTGCCGTAAAGGCGGCATGTCCCGCACACCATCAGGGGTTCCTTCCCTATTCTCATGGCCAGGGCCACCCAGGGATCCCGCACTGGGGTGTCCCCTGCTGGTCCTGTGACACCGGCGCGGCTTGTGGCGGTGGGGGGTGCGAGGGTGTTGAGGGTGCTGCATCGCTCTGCCATTGCACTGTAGGCAGGGATGCAAAATTGACTGCTCCCTGTGGGGGCATGGGGTACGAGAGTCCCTTGCCTCACTGGGGGTTGGCATAGATGGGCCGTCTCGCATTCGCAGCGGGAGGAGGCTGAGTTTGGTGCGCGCGCCTCCTCCCTCTCCCGTTTCCCCGGGGCCGGGATCTACAGTCCCTAGCGAGGTGTCCTCCCGCAGCTCCTACAGGTCCCTCTCAGGCGTGCTTGGAGTGAGGGTGCTGCCAGGGAAAGCTGTGCCGGCTGGGGACAGCTCGCTGAGTTGCTGCCCTTCCCCAGAAGCCTGGGCTAACACGGTCGTCCTGCCACTCCTGCTTAAATATAATCCGCCCTGCCCCATCAAAAAGCATGCGGCTTATTTGCATAATATCAAAAGTGAGCAGATCGTTATCACTAGAAAGGTCGTCCTCAAGAGTGGGTACTACAGCTGAGTTTACCCCTTTTTCTGAAATCGCTTTGGCTTCTTTTGGATTAACTGGGGTATATGCCCTTTGTTGGTTCCCCCGCGCTCCGGCAACCCCCGCCGGGAAAGCGTGCATGGAGGCTGCCGGTGCCCGGTCCCCACAAGCTGCTTTTATTTTTCCCCAATTGGTGAGTTTGTGTTGCGATTGTTTCCCGATATTGTTTAAAGCTTTATTCGGTTTCGCTCGAAACCGTATTAATTCTGCTCTCTCGGTTTCCGAGTCCCAGCCAGGCTCGGTCGGCTCTTCCGAGCTGTCTGAGCAGCTGTTACTTGACTCTGAGCCGGAAGCTGACTGCCGGTACACTTCCGGCGCTCCGTGCAGTTTTGTTTGGCTTCGACCCGTTCCTCCCTTCGGGGGTGGTGCCGTTCCCTCCCACTGAGGTCCCCCCGCCTCCTGCTGGGGGAGGTCCTTGCCCTATACGGACCTAATTTGAATAGAGCGATCTGGTTGGTTTTACGCTCCTCCGCGGGGACTGCCCCCCCCACCTGCTCACCCGCGCATGTGATGTTAAGCAGGCTGACTGCATTTCCGCCCTTCTCCCCCTCTTCTCTTCCACCCTCGCCATGTGGTTCGGCGCCATTAAATGCACATGGCGGGGGCGAGTTTTTACCGATCCCGGCGGGGTCCGACAATCCGGCCGCGTTCCGCGCCTTCTCCGCGAGTCCCTGCCAGAAGCATTGCGCGCGCTGCTCTGCCTCCTGCACCGGATCAGTGACCGGCGGGGAAGGGACGGATAGAGGAACCGCGGATTTTTCGGATGGTTCTGCGGGGGGGCTGGGACCCGGCGGGCTCCACGGGAGGGTCAGGGGGTCCCCTGGGGGCTCCGGGGGACCTCCTGGGGGCTCCGGGGGATCTGGGCTCGGGCTCGGGAAGGGGTGGAACGCGCCCGGCCCCCGCATATTCCCGCCTTCAATCCGATTGCTCTCAGAGGCGGTCTGCGTCGCGGCCCCCACCCCCAGCTTTGGTGTAGCTAATAAACATGTACACGTGGCTTTCCGCATCTCCTGTTCTTCTAACGTCTTGCGTAGGGCCTCTTCTACTTTCCCCCACGCTTTGAGGTTTTTACCACTGCCTGCGGACTTAGAGTCCTCTGCTGAGGCGGCAGTGCACTTCTCCCGCGCTTCCGAATATAATATATTTACCGGACGTTTGATCGTCCTGAGCTCTAGGAGCCTTGCAATAGCAAGATTAGAATTCCTGAGCTCACCTTTAATTCCCCATTGCTCATGAGCCTGACTTACGACCTTTGCTGTAGCTTCCATGATTCGAGGGCATCCCCTCCGCTGTAGTCGGACCCCCCGCTACAGCCGCCGTCCTCTGTCCAGGCGATTCCCGTTCCCCGGGCGCTAATCGGCTTCCCGGGGTTTCGGCACCAGTTGTTGCCTTCTGGAGCAAGGCAAGGCGACCTGGTTCTGAGGAAACGGCACGGCGACCCAAACTCTCCAGGGTCACTCGGGCCAAGAACACACGCAGACACCAGTATGGTGGACAGTTCAAGACCTTTATTGTCCCGTCTCGTCGGGTTTTATACTGGGAAAGTTTTCTCTACATCAGGGGGTCTTACCTTACTGTAATTGGTTAGTAAGGAGTCGAAAGTTACTAATGTTAGGGGGAATTATATTCTTGGGTGATCCCTTATCACTAGGCATTAGGGGGAGAGGAATTCTACTGCTTTCCGTGACATCGCGAGATTTTCCGAGCGCCTGTCCCTGTCTACTACACCTTAGGGCCAGCTCTCATCTGCCTGTGAAACACTGGGGCTCTGTACTTTCCTTCTTTTAGAAAAGAATTCTCCTTCTTGTCCAGGTGCCCATGGAAGAAAATTTGGGATTTGGCCTCCCAATTTCCCTCTAACCAAGGATTTCCCCAAGAGAAAAGCTGTGAAGACAAACAGGTCTGGCTAGCCTTGGCCCCCTTGGTGCTGCCTCTAATCAGCCTTTGAAACACTTGGGCTCTGCCCTTTCCTTCCTGTGGAGAAGAACTGTCATTCTGATCCAGGCACCCATGGCTGAAATGGAATTCTACCTCCAAAACTCCACAAATATCCAAGGGTTGCTTTCAGACAAAACCTGCAAGGACCGACAGGTGTGGCTTACCTTGGCCTCTGGTGAGTGCCTCTAATCTGCCTTGAAACCCTGAGGCTCTGTGGTTTCCTTCCTATAGAGAAGAACCATCCTTCTTGTCCAGGTACCCATGGCCTCAGGCACATGAGCACTGTATAGGGATAGAGGAGCTCTGTGCTCAGTGGGGAGGAAACTGAGGATAGCAGAGGAGAGCCCTGGGAGGGACTGAAGGGAGGTTTCAAAGATGGTGAATCCTTTTGACATAGTGGAGAACAGCTTGAAATAGAAAAATTAATGCCAAGGGCATCTGGGGAGGCCCAGATTGGGAACAAAGACAATGGAGTTTCCCTCCCAGGGCAGGGCTGTGGTGCAGCACATCCCCAGCAGGAGCCTGGAACAGCCCAAGGCTTTGTGTGGGCAGGCAGAGGCAGGCAGGAGGCAGAGCTGTCAGCAAAGGAAGGGCCCAGCCAGGTGGGGCAGCTGGGGGATGCCGACAGCCTGCAGGGACAGAGGCGCAGGGCAGGGACACTGTGGGACAGCCTGAGCTGCACAAGGCACAGGGATGGGCAGCAGCTGCAAGACAGCCCTGTCAGAGCCAACTTGGGCAGCACTTTGGCCATGGCTGCTGACCCTGGACCTGAGGCCACGAGGGGACAAGTGACCCTTGCAGGGCTGGGGACTCATTGCCTCCTTGTCCCTGCTCAGCAGCCTGGCAGGGGCCGCCCCATGCTCCTGCCCTTGCCATTGCACATCCCCACATGCCAGTGCTCATCCCGGGAAGAGCCCTGAGCAAGGAGGGAGGGACAGCATCTGCCTGGCCAGGGGCTGGGGCTCAGGCCTTGGCCTTTGCATTCCTCAAACACATCCAGGTTTGCTCAGCACCAGAGACACCTTTCCCTTGTTTGTCCCCACCTGGCATCACTGCCTCCAGTGTTCTGCTCTAACTGGAACCTAGGGACACTGTCTGATTCATGTCCCTCAGTAGGACCCATTAAAACTTCAAGAAATTTCAGAGTTTGAATTTAATTTTGAGTTCTTGAGAAATGTTTTGAAGACACTCTCAGGGATTGAGTCTGATGTAAACAACACCAAAGTCCCAGAGGCTCAGTCCTTGTGCTGTGTCTGCGCTGCTGAGCTTTAAAGGAACAGCTCTTCCCAGGGCCAGCTCCTCTCCCAGCTCAGCAGGGCTGAGGGCTCTGCCTGCAGGCACTGAGGGGACAGGAGCCAGGCAGAGACAGGCTGGAGGCAATCAGGATTGGGAAGATATTGAGCTGAGGCTTCACTTGGGGAAACATCTTCACAGTCCTGTGCATGGTGAGTGTGTGGGTGCAGGGCAATGTCCCCTGTGCTCCTGGAGGGATCTCCTGAAGCCAGCACATCCCACAGCCTGGGGGATGTGTCAGGAGGACTCTGCCAGTTTCTCTGTGGCACAGGAGGAGGAGGAGGAGGAGGAGGATGTGCTGCAGAGCAGGGGTGCCCTTCTGAGGGAACTTGTCATGAGAACATTCAGGGCTGGGGTTTCCAGCTTGGATCTCTGCTTTCCTGAATCTGTGCTCCCACTTTTCCCTGGCTCAGCTTAATGACAATGCAAACTCAACTGTGCAGGGCAGAGCAGGGGCTGAGCCTCTTAAACCATCACCCTGAGGATTCCTGGGCACCTCAGCAAGTGCCTGCACCTGCCCAGCCTCCAGATCCACACAGCATCACATTTCCATGGTGCCCAAGCTGGGGGAGCTGTTCTTTCATCCCTGCAGGGCCGAGCAGCTGCAGGGCAGGGCTGGCCCAGGGCCTGGGCTGGGCTGTGGCAGCTCTGGCAGGAAAGGAGCCCAGAGCCACAGGAGCAGCTCTGGCTGAGACAGCTACCACATCAGAGCCGTGGGCAGGCAGGGAGGGAGGCAGTGCTGAGGGAAGCCCTGCTGCAGGGCAGATGTGGCACCTGCCGGGCCTGCCCTGAAGGGCACACACTGCCCTGAGCAGCACAGCTCTTGTGTCCCCTCGCAGCCAGCACAGCCATCAGCCCGGGGCCTCGGAGCCCTCAGTCCCTCCTGGGCCGGCAGAGCAGCCCCAGAGATGAAGGACATCTCTGCAGCCATGTGCCCATTCCCTGCTGACCAAGGCCTGAGGGCCACTGTCCTGCCCTGCTGCTGCCTGGCAGGGGCTGGGCAGGGCTGGCCAGGGAAAGGCTTTTCCTCAGGCCCAGCTCTCTCTCTCCCCTTGCCTTGCCCAGGTGCTGCTGGCATTGCTGATGGGCTCTCTGGAATGGCAGTTCCAGCTGCAGGGCCAGGCCCAGCCCTTGGGCTCCTCCTGTGCAGGCTGAGCACAGCAATGGGGTGTCCCAGCTCCCTGTGCCCGGGCAGCTCTGGGCAGGGCAGCCTGGGAGGCTGGCAATGAGCCCACTCTCCTGACTCTGGGAAAGGCAGGAGCCCCTTTGTGTGCCAGGGATCCTCTGCTCTCAGCTGTGTCTCCTGGCTGTCCAGGCTAATGCAGGAGTGGATCTCAGAAAGGCGCAAGTGCAGGGCAGCTGGAACAGGATAGAGGGACAGAGCAGCTTCCCTCAGTCTGCACTAAGCCTCAGACAATCCTCCTCCCTCCCTGGACAATCTGTTCTCCTCAGGTTCAGCAGAATGTCTCGTTCTGCCTTCTGTTATCCCCATGCCTTCACCCAGGCAGTTCCTCTGCCTTAGGGGAAGATTCTTTATCCAAGTCCCAACACCAGGACTGGACCCTGCCCTCACTGTTCCTCTGCACTGACTGGGGGTCAGGGCTGACTCCCAGGCGTCCTGCAGGGCAAGGTCCAACTCCTCACACAACATCGGCCAGCAGCAATTAGGGCTCCAGCAATCAAGGTGAAGTAAGATCTCTGAGACTTGGACAGGGGGAGGTGTTTAGTTGCAGAAATGAGTCTATGAGAAAGGGCTTGACTTTTCAGTGAGAAATCTCCCCTCAGTTATCACTGTCATTCCTTCTTCAAAAGGTTCCAATATCTGGAGACAGCAAATGTCCAACAGCAGCTCCATCAGGCACTTCCTCCTGCTGGCATTGGCAGACACACGGCAGCTGCAGCTCCTGCACTTCTGCCTCTTGCTGGGCATCTCCCTGGCTGCCCTCCTGGGCAGCGGCCTCATCATCAGCGCCGTAGCTTGCAGCCACCACCTGCACATGCCCATGTTCTTCTTCCTGCTCAACCTGGCCCTCAGCGACCTGGGCTCCATCTGCACCACTGTCCCCAAAGTCATGCACAATTTCCTCTGGGACACCAGGAACATCTCCTACGAAGGATGTGCTGCACAACTCTTTCTGTTTGCCTTTTTCATTTCAGCAGAGGTTTCCCTCCTGACCATCATGTGCTACGACCGCTACGTGTCCATCTGCAAACCCCTGCACTACGGGACCCTCCTGGGCAGCAGAGCTTGTGCCCACATGGCAGCAGCTGCCTGGGCCAGTGCCTTTCTCAATGCTCTCACGCACACAGCCAATACATTTTCCCTGCCCCTGTGCCATGGCAATGCCCTGGGCCAATTCTTCTGTGAAATCCCACAAATCCTTAAGCTCTCCTGCTCACATTCCACCCTCAGGAAACTTGGGGTCATTGTGGTTAGTGCTTTTCTGTTGTTCGGTTGTTTTGTGTTCATTGTTTTCTCCTATGTGCAGATCTTCAGGGCTGTGCTGAGAATCCCCTCTGAGCAGGGATGGCACAAAGCCTTTTTCACCTGCCTCCCTCACCTGGCTGTGGTCTCCCTATTTGTCAGCACTGGCATTTTTACCTACCTAAAGCCCCCATCCATCTCCTCCCCATCCCTGGATCTGGCAGTGTCAGTTCTGTACTCAGTGGTGTACTCAGGGCCTCCAGCCCTGAACCCCCTCATCTACAGCCTGAGGAACCAGCAGCTCAAGGCTGCAGTGTGGAGACTGGTGACTGGATGCTTTCAGAAGGATTAAACTGGTTGCCAAATTCTGCAAATTCCTTTTTATAGAAGTCATCTTTGATACTTCTTGTTGGTTTCATTGTTTTACTTTTATAATATTGTCCCTAAACAAAAGCCATTTATCCTGACATATCTCGTTTTGTTCCTCCACACCTTCACTGTTACCCACAGACTCTGTCAATGAGGAGCGATGCTCCTGGTGGGTTTAAATGACCTTAAGGACTTCCAAGCAGACATTTCACAGGAGATCCCCTTTTTGTTCCTTCTCTGGAGCTGCAGCAGCAATGTCTGTGTGCAGAGCAGGGGGCAGATCAGTGCTAGCCCAGCAGCTGTGCCCAGTAGCAGCAGCAGCACTTGGTGTTGCCAGTGCTGCTGCCATGGCCCTGCCCCGCTGCCCTGGTGGCCCTGGTGTTGCTGCAGGGCCTGAGTGCTCTTGGGGCCGGGCACAGTTCTGGGGGTGGCAGTGCCGGGGCTGCAGCAGGGACAGGCCATGGGCACTGCTGGGGCAGTGCTGACGCCTCAGGCCAGGGCCTGGGGGCTCCAGGCTCCTTGCCCAGGCTCTCTCAAGAACACGGCCAGGCCAATGCTCAGCACAGAAAAGCCCCGTGAGCAGCCCCAGGCTGGCCGTGGGCAGGCTGGGCACAAACAGCGTGGCTGGTGCTCTGCAAGGGCCCTGGGGCAGACGTGAAGGAGCAGCAGAGCAGGGGCTGATCCATCCCCAGTGCGCTGCACAGCCCAGGGCAGCGTCCCAGAGCGTCCTCATGGAGCTGCCAACAACATCCTCCCTCTGCAGCCCTGGCCTCTCCCCCAGCTCACACAAGTGCCCCATCCTTGCAGGCACAGACACTGCAGCACTGGCTCAGCAGCCCCTGTTTGCAATGCACAGAGCAAGGGGAGCACCCCCATGCTGTTGTTGTGGGGACGAACCTGAGGGAGCACAAATGCCATCAGCCCCAGGGGCCAGCAAGGGCTGGGGGACACCAGGGAAACCACTCAGCTTTGTCCTGGCCTCTGCAGTCAGCCAGAAAGTTTGTTCCCATCAGCTGGGAGTTTCCTGTCCCACTGCAGATGCTGTTTCCACTGGTCCAAGGGTGGTTTCAGAGTGTGCCAGAAGCAGCAAGGTTGGAAAAGACCTTGGAGATCATCAAGTACAACCTGTGCCCTGACACTACCTTGTCTCCCTGAGTCTCCTCTTCTCCAGGATAAACAACCCCAGCTCCCTCAGTCGCTCCTCACAGGACTTGTGCTCTAGACCCCCACCCCAGCCTTGTTGCCCTTCTCTTGACATGCTCCAGCCCCTCCATGTCCTTCCTAATTGAGGTGTGGCCTTACCAATGCTGAGCACAGGGGAAGAATCCCTGCCCTGCTCCTGCTGGCCACACCATTCCTGATCCAGGCCAGGAGCCACTGGCCTGCTTAGCCACCTGGGCACACTGCTGGCTCACGTCCAGCCTGCTGTCATCAGTGCCCCCAGGTCCCTTTCTGCCTGGCTGCTGTCCCCAGCCTGTAGCACTGCAGGGGTTGTGGCCGAAGTGCAGGACCCAGAACTTGGTCTTGTTCAACCTCACCTTGTTGGATTTGGGCCCTGGATACAGCCCGTCCAGGGCCCTCTGCAGAGCCCTCCTACCCTCCAGCACATCCACACTCACACCTAGCTTGGTGTCATCTGAAAATTTGCTGATGCTGGACTCAGTCCCCTCATGCAGATCATCAGTGCAGACATTGAAATACGCGGTGGCTGGCTCTGATCCCTCGGCCATCCTGTGAGTGCCCTGGGATGGCACTCAGGGTGATCTGTTCCATAACCTTGCTGGGCACCCAGGTCAGGCTGACAGGCCTGGAGTTCCCCAGCTCCTCCTTCCAGCCCTTCTTGGGGATGGGCTCACACTGGCACCTCCAGTGCTCTGGGACCTCCCTGCTGAGCCAGCACTGATGGTAGATGATGGAGAGCAGCTTGGGGAGCTCATCCACCAGCTCCCTCATCCCCCTGGGATGGATCCCATCTGCTCCCAGAGACACCTGTGAGCATCTGAGTGGCTCAGCTGGTCCCCAGCTGCTTCCTCCTGGATTACAGGGGGCTGTTCTGCTCCCTGTGCCCATCCACCAGCTCAGGAGAACACTTCTCCTAAGTGCAACCTGTCTTGTTCTTGAAAACCGAGGCAAAGAAGGGGTTAAGTACCTCAGGCTTTCCCTCATTTTTGTAACCATATCTCCCCCAATAATAGATGGAGATTGTCCTTGTACCTCCTTTTGCCATTATTCTATTTATAGAAAAATTTTTATTATCCTTCACAGAAGTGGCCTGGTTAAGCCTTAAGCTTTCACCTCTCTGATTTTCTTTCTGCATGACCTAACAACATCCTTAAACATTTCCTGAGTTACCTGCCTCTCTGTCCAAAGGTGATGCACCTTCTGTTTTGCCTCAAGTTCCTGCAAAAGGCCCATCACATACAGAACGTCACCTGTTGGCTAAAGAATGCCTCAGAGGAGGAAAATACAAGAGTCTATAAATTCAAAGAGGGAAAGCAAGCTAGTAAAGTAAAAGAAGAAAAAGAGGCTGGGAAGGCTAACAAAAACTGGGACCTCCTTGATCACTTACCTCCCTCCTACCCTTGCAGTACCTCAAATCCCTCCAATTCCTCTTTCTGTGGAGCCAATTCCTCCTCCTCTCCCAGCTGTCATTCCTTTACCACCTCCTAACCCAGTTATACCTCCACCACCTTCCCCTCAGCCCTCTCCTTACTCTCTTTACCCTTCACTACTGTTCCCTTACCTCCACCATCTCATGCACCCCTTATTCACCAGCAAGTTCCTGCTCTGCCTCCCCCAGCACAAATGAGAAGCCAAACAACACCTCAGAATCTCATGCCCAAGAGTGAAGTTACCCAGTCAGCCTCCACAGCTGATGTTGTTACAATCCATTGAAAGTGGCTGAAGTGGAAAAATTGTTCCCCCTCAGAGAAGTTCCCATGTGCAGGGTGGTCAGTGAGATTGGATTTGTAAACGCTCCTTTGACAGCGTCCAAAGTTTTAAACTTTAAGAAAGAATTGTGAAATTTAGTGGAAGAGCCAGTAGGAATAGCAAATCAAATTGATCCACTTTTCGCCCTAATATTTATACATGGGGAGAATTGAACTCCATCTTTAACATCCTATTTTCCCCAGAAGAGACTCGATTAATAAGAACTGCAGGAATTAAAATTTGGGAGCAAGAAAACCAACCCAGGCCCCCAGGTGACCAAAAAATGCCTTCAGTGGAGCCTGACTGGGACCCTAATCAAGAAGAGGGGAGAAGGAATATGAGAGATTACAGGTCCCTGATGACCTGAGGGATAAAAGAATCAGTCCCTAGAGGGAGTGATACCAGGTTAGCGTTTGACAGCAACCAGGAAAAAGACGAGACCCCAGCACCATGGCTTAATGGGCTAAAGAAAAACTTCCAGATTTACTCTGGTGTTGACCCAGACAGCCCAGAAGGCCAATCTCGGGTTCCCTGTGGTCAGGGATGACCCCGAGAATCCTTTTTTCCCAGCCTGGTGTTTTGAAGGAGTCTGAATTCTTCGGCTCTGGTTTCCAAGGTTCTTTATTGTTTCTTATCTATACAATTTTTTTCTCTGGCCTGCCAGAGGTCAGACAGAGGCACACTCCCTGCCCCTGGGCTGGTGTCTATGTTTTATACTATGAACTATGTGTACTTTATTTATCATTATTTTCCAATACCTAAAGACACATAGCAGGGGACTTTCAGTATTAATAAAAACAAATGCACCTTTTATTGAGTGCCCACAACAGATGTAACAGAAGGATTAGAAAGGAGATAAAGGACAGAGAGAGAGAGAGAGAGAGAGAGAAAGGAGGGTTGGGTGAGGGGAATAGCTACCAACAGCGAGATGAAATCCTCGTGGTCCGGCCAATAGATCCATATTGTCACATCAGGGAGAGTCTCAAAGTCTTTGGTTAACTCAGGGCTCTTTTATAATCTACCGCCGGGAGGGGAGCAGGATGGCACATGGAGGGAACAGTGGAGAATAAATCCATTGGAGACAGGCACAGACAGTCCAGTTCTGAACAGCACAAACCAGTGCCAGCAGTAAGCGGGGCCCGTTGTTTCAGGACTGGTTCCTATGGGAAACATCCCGCTTCCCATGGCAGACATCCCGCCCCAGTCAGGCCAGCACCCCTGGGTTAGAATTTGAAGGGTCTCAGTCTCAGTCCTTGGGGAGGTCATCAATCTCCGTCCTTGACGGCGGCTGTGAGGCAGATGAGGGATCTTTGGACCATCTCTTACAGACTGACATCCCAAAACATAGTAGTAATTATGCATTTCCCCTTAAAAATATAATTTATGGAATTAGGAAAATTATAACTATTTTTCTTATTTATAATAGTATTATTCTATATTTGTATTACGAAATTTTAATATTTATATTTAAAAATCCATACCTTCTTAGCAACCAAAAAATTTATTGGTCATTAGTTCTAAGTAACACAATTCCCAACATAATTCATTGAGCAGTGTGGCTATTGATTTTTCCTTCTTTATGCTAATCAGTCCTATTTTAAATCCTTTTGTTATCTTTTTTATCACTTTCAAAGACAGGATAAAAGGGGCCACTTTGGGGTCCGTAGAGACATTTCTGGGGCACATTTGGGGCAGTTTTGGGCCTGGAGAGGGAATTCAGAGAGAACTTGAGGGTCTGGAGGACACTTGGGGGAGCCGGGTGGGCACTTGGAGGGGCACTCAGGGATTCCGAGGGACAGTTCGGGGTCCAGGGCAGCACTTGGGGGTCCAAGGGGGCCCTTGGAGGTCAGGGAGGGGAATTTGAGGCCCTTCGGGGTCTGGGCAGGCCCTTGGGGGGGCTCTGACAGGGCTCTCTGGGGCGCGGGGGGTGATGGGAGTTGTAGGCGCGGGTGTATTGCAGTTTATCATGGCCGCGGAGCATCACAGGAGTTTGAGGCGCAGCTGCAATGGCTCTCGGTGGAGACGCGGGGCATGACGGGAGATAAAGTCCCAGCTGGAAAAGCGCTGGGCATGCGTCGCGGAGCATGATGGGAGCCGTAACCCCAGAAGTGTCTCGAACGGTCTGTTTTGAGGTCCGGGAAGGGTCTTGGGGGGACACTTCTGTGTCCGAGCCGAGACTTGAGGTCCTCGGTGGAACGTAAATGGTTCGGAAGCACTTGCGGGGAGCTCGGGGAGCTCTAACCGGGCTCTTTAGGTGTGGGGCATGGCAGAAGTTTTTTGCACAGGACTGTTCTGAGGGGCTCTGGGGCCGCGGGGGATGAGAGGAGATGAATTCCCAGAAGAGGGAACATTAAAAGTTCAAGAAAATTTGGAGTTTAAATTTAACTTTGAGTTCGTGAGAAGTTTTTTCAAGACACTCTCAAGGACTGAGTCTGATGTAAATAACAGCAAAGCCCTGAGAGGGTCATTAAAGTTTTCCTAGTCCAGTTTTGGAGAAAGATTTCAAAGAGCAGTAATAAAATATACATTTCTATTTTAAAAGGGTGTATTTTATTAAATTTCTCTTTAGAGCAGAGGTGATTGCAGCATTCTGTGATTGATATTGATCCAGGGTCTCTCCTCAGCAACTCTGCCCTGCTCACAGAAGCTGTGCCTTGAGCTCTGACCCAGTGTGGACAACCTTGCTCCACATTGCCCAGCCCCATCCTGTCTGTCCTCACTGCCCTGGGCCCTGCTGTGCTTGCAGAGCTGGCTGCACTCAGCCTGAGAGGGGTTTTCCCTTCTTGTACTTTTTGCAGCAATCTCAAACTGCTGAGTTTCTCCCCTGCAAACAGACACACTGCTCAGGTGTGTGCCAGCCCCAGGTGCCACCAAAGCCACTGCAGAGCTGCCCTGGGCCATCTGTGAGGGTGGATCATCAGCACAAGCTGCACTGGGCCACTGCAAGGGGCTGTGGCCATGGGCACTGCACTGACCCCACTGCTGGGTTTGGCTGCCACGGCCACCGTGAGAAATGAAACTGTCCTTGGAAACACTGGGGAGGACTGGGACATACTGGGGAACACTGGGAACGCTGTGGGAGACACTGGAACATACTGGGAGTTGAAATAAACAGGGCCAGGAGACTTCTTCTCCTTTTTAATGCCTTTATTAAAAGTGATCAGCTCAGGATTGGGCGGCTCGGCGGGTCTGCAGCGTCCCGTCGTCTCCCAGGGCGACTCAGAGGAGGAGGATATGCGCAGCTCTGTCCACAAGGGGCAGAGCTGGGGGAATCCAGTCCTCGTGGGAGCCTTTTGGGCGTGGTATTCCCCGCCAGGTGGTGCCCCTCCCACTCAGTCGGCCTGGTCTCACCGCCGGGGTCGTCTCTCTTGGTCAGGGCGAGAGGGTCCGAAGGTGTTCCACATCTCTGCAGGCTCAGCATTCGGCTCCTCACGTCCAGACATCACTCCAGTCTCTCAACTCTTAGGTGGCTCGTTGTTTTTGGGGTTTCTCCGTACAGCGGGGGACCCATGCTGCATTGTGGTCTTGGAGTCACTTTGCATAGCCCCCCTCACCTTCTCAGGTCTCTTCACCCTTCTGGGAAAAGAACACCTTAGCCTCGGGCGAGGCTCTGCTAATACAAAAGGAGCGATTAGCCTCAACGACCCGTGATTACAATAACAAAACACGAAGAACTTGGGCAGCTACAGTGCTCTGGCTGCCTTTTTGTAACTTTTTCTCACAAAAAAAATATTACCTGAATTTTGTTCATAACAGGAGTGACACTGGTGGTTACTGGGACAAACTGGGGACACTGGGGCCATTGCAGAGAAGACTAGGGATACTGGGGCATCCTGTGGATGACACTGGGAGGAAGTGGGAGGGACGGGGAATGGACTCAGGTGTATTGGGAGGGACTGGGCTGTACTGGGAGGGATTGGAGGGGCACTGGGCTTGTACTGGGTTCTACTTGGGATGAACTGGGCTGTACTGGGGTTGTACTGGTCTGTACTGGGGTTATACTGGTGTGTACTGGGAGGGACTGGGGGGGCACTGGGTGAACTGGGTTCTGCTTGGGATGAACTGGGCTCTACTGGGGTTATACTGGTGTGTAGTGGGGATGTACTAGGAGGGACTGGAGAAGTTGAATTGGCTGTTCCCGCCTCTGCCACATCCCATTTGCCGAGACTCCCGCCCATCAGCACCCAAAGCCAATCAGCGCCTGGTTTAGGACCTCGGAAGCGGTGCCTGATACTGGCGCCACTTTTTTTTTGCCTACAACTCCCGTCATGCCCCGCGGCCCGATTTAGACCCATTGGAGCTGGGACTACAACGCCCGTAATGCCCCGTGCTCCCCACAACCCCGGGATCCGCCCCCCCTTTGTCCCTTAAGTGTCCCCTAGACCCTCCAGGATCCCTCAGTGCCCCCTTAGTGCCCATTCGGGACTCCACAAAAGTGTCCTCGGACCCCCTGAGTGCTCCTGACCCCGCAGCTGCCCGGTACAACCACTTCAGGGAATTCATCTCCTCTCATCCCCCAAGGCCCCAGAGCCCCTGAGAACAGTCCTGTGCATAAAACTCCTGCCGTGCCCCCGCCCTAAAGGACCCGGTTAGAGCTCCCCGAGCTCCCTGCAAGTGTTCCTGAACTGTTTACATTCCCCCGAGGACCTCAAGTTTCGGCTCGGACGCAGAAGTGTCCCCCAAGAGCCTTCCCAGACCTCAAAACAAAGCGTTCTAGCCACTTACGGGACTACGGCTCCCATCATGCTCCGCGGCACACGTCCTGCGCTGTTCCAGCCGGGACTTCATCTCCCGTCATGCCCCACGCCCCACCGAGAGCCATTGCAGCTGCGCCTCAAACTCCCGTGATGCTCCACGGCCCCATTTAACAGTATTACACCCATCACCCCCCGCGCCCCAGAGAGCCCTGTCAGAGCCCCCCAAGGGCCCGCCCAGACCCGAAGGCCCCCAAATTCCCCTCCCTGACCTCCAAGGGCCCCCCTGGACCCCCAAGTGCTGCCCTGGACCCCGAACTGTCCCTCGGAATCCCTGAGTGCCCCTCCAAGTGCCCACCCGGCTCCCCCAAGTGTCCTCCAGACCCTCAATTTCTCATTGAATTTCCTCCCCAGGCCCAAAACTGCTTAAATGTGCCCCAGAAATGTCACCAGGGAGCACAAAGTGCCTCCCTTGACCCTTTCTGAGAAAAAGATGATAAAAAAGATTACAAAAAGACTCAAATATTTCTAGTTACCATAAAGAGGAATAAATAAATAGCCAATGGAGATTAACGAATGAATGAAGGGAATTGTGTTACTTAGAACCAGCGACCAATAATTTTTTTCGTTCCTGAAAATTTATTGGTTTTTTAATATAAAGGAAATAAATAGGGCAGGAGATCTTTATCCTTTTTAATGTCTTTGTTAAAAATCAGATCAGGTGGGGTGATCCGATGGGTCTCACACTGTCACTGCCCCCAGAAGTGGCGCAGAGGAGGAGAAGGAAAAGTGCAGTTGTGTCCACTGGTCTGCAGGCAGAGCTGGGGGTTCCTTCCTCATGAGAGCACCAGGTGATTCCCAGTATTTTGGTTTGACATTCGAGGTCCTCTTTCCAGCTAACATGTTGTTAGGTTAGGGTGAGGGGTAAAAAGGGTCTTAGCGGACACTGGATTCTGTTCTTCACGTCTAGACATCACTTTGATCCCTCAATTCCATGTTGGTTTGTTGTTTTTAGGGGTTTTTGGCTAGGTTTGGTGAGGGGCTTCCTCATTTGCATGCCAACCCCGATGTCATTTCCATGCCAACTTGGTTGTCCCCTCCTCTTCACTGTCCCAGGTGCCATCCTCCAGGAAGCAGCAGGGTGCCCCTCGACAAAAAGGGGAATTCCCAACCATCAAAAACAGGTAGTTAATGAAAAATTATTAACAGCAGGTGATTACAACAACAAACAGTTAGAACTCCACCCTGGCAGCAACTGGCTCAACCTGTGAACTCTGCAACCTTTCAATAAAATGGGCAACTTCTCTACTCATAACAGTATGACATCACAGAGAGGGTTTTGGGACATCACTGAGGGAGTTGTGACATCATACAGCTTCTGTGACATCATAGAGTAGGGTATGTGGCCATAGAGGAGATCCTGCCATCATAGAGGGTGGCTCTGTGACACCAGAGAATGGGTTGTGACATCACTGGCTGGCTGTGTAACATCATAGAGCAGGTTGTGACATCACAGAACAGATTCTGACATCACATTGTGGCTTTCTGACATCACAGAGTCTTATGTGACATCACAGTGCAACTGCATGACATTCCAGGCTGACATCCTAGAGTTGGCTCTGTGACAGCACAAGGGTGCTGCGTGACATGCTGGAGTGGGCTGTGACATCACAGGTGGCTGTGTGACATCACAAAAAAGCTGTGTGACATCACTGGGGGATCTGTGACATCACAGAGGCTGTGTGACATCACAGATGGCTTTGTGACATCACAGGGGCTGTGTGACATCACAGGGGCAGTGTGACATCACAGGTGCTGTGTGACATCACAGGGGCTGTGTGAGATCACTGGGGAGGTCACTCTGCCCCGGCCCCCCTCACAGTTCTCCCAGAGCAGTCCAACCCTGCTTGTGCACAGCGGGGTCCCCTGTGCCCTGGGTCCCCCTGCCCCCAGCCCCGCAGTCTCCCCCAGGGGATGTTCCACGAGATCGATCCCAGAGCCTGACATGGGGATGGGGGACAGGGCCCTGGGGGTGGCACAGGGGGACAGGGACCCCCGGCAGTGTCCCCGTGTCCCCCAGGGCCAGAGCCTGGGCCAGGGCTCCTTCACCCTATTACCAACGAGGCCTTGAGAGTGCTGAAAAAATCTCTGGCAAGGAATCAGCAAAAACCAGATTTAATATTAAGGGACAGTAGCACAAAGTTCCTTGGCAAGAGTCACTCTGCTCCTGACTGGAAACTTGAGGCACACCAAGGTATTGAAGAGAAGGGGAGACGACCATCCTGGTGATGCATCGAACTCCAATTTATTGATCAATCCGCCACTTTATATAACAGTGTTAATTAACTTCATGCATATTGCAAAATCCAAGCTCACGATAGGTTAACAGAGAAAACTCTTAACCCCTCCTTTTGTTTTACAATACCTATGATTTATTTATTGAAAATAGGATAGCGTTCTCACTGTGATATGAAAAGTTCCCAAAACCTCCATCTGCTCCCAGAGTAGCTATCTTTTCCCAAAGAGCCCAAGGACAGAGTGTTTTGCCTGCTATGGGAAGACTGTCTGAGAATCTTATTGTTTATAAAGTGGTGTTTGAGAGAGCCTAATTATTTATAGAATCAAGCCTGGGAAATGCTTTACAACTACCTTTTTTACTTTTCCCTCAGCTGTATACCTTCATGGCTCTCCACACCAAGGAAACAAAGCAACAACACCAAACCAAATCCAGGCAATCAAACCAGAAATGAACGGAGAACTGTCCCTGTGTGTGTGTATGACACATGCACAGTGAGGGCAAGGATAAAAGGAATATAGCCTAAAGCTTAACAGGCCTCACACTTAACAGGACTTAACTTACACCTTAAATGTAACCGATACCTTAAACATCAAAGTTTAGCAAAACAACAGCACTTAACAGTATTTACCTTTACTTATAGCCTATGACTTAGCAATTTAACAGAGGAATAACACCTAACAATATTTAATTTAGCTAACAACTTAAATTAAATATAAAAATTTTGCAAAAGAACAACTCTTAATAGAATTGAAGTTAGCTTAGACCTTATGACTTTACATTACTTACAGCTATCTGGATATCTGACTGACTCAGCTACCTAAGGCACTCAAACCCCTCAGAGAGCAGCATTTCTGCCACATTTCCCCAGCACAGGCACTCCTGTGTGCACACAAAGAGTCAGTGCAAGGCACCTGTGAGAAATTCCCCTGAATGCAGAAAATGCTCCCTGTGGATCCATTGGCATCTCCCCAGTGGGTGAAGGGTTGAGCCTGGAGGAGTGGGGGGATCGGCCCAGGCTCTGTCGTTGTTCAGGATCCCCGAGTGCAGCAAACGGGAGAGTTCCCGGCTGGGAGAGGCCCCACTCAGAGGGAGTCGCTGGCCCAGGAGAGCTCCAAGGGCTCCTTTTGGAGCACTGTGTGCAGGGCCCCAGGAGAGAGGCTTCAGTCCCAGCAATGGTTCATCCTGGCCGCACTTGGCACCAACAGCTTTCTTTGGCAGTGTGAGAACAGGGATGTTGTGCCACTGAGGGAACAAAAACAGTTCCCAGGGCTGCTCCTACAGGAAGCAGGAGCTGGTTGGGCAGCAGCAGTGGCTGGAGCAGACAGTGTTTGTGATGAGCTGCAGAGGACTGTGGAGACCATTGTGACACTTTGGGGTGTCATAGAACCAAGGGACCACTGTGACACTGTGAGACCCCATGGAGCCAAAGGTCCATTGTGACATTGCAAGGCCTCATGGAACCATGGACAGACTATTAAGATACATCACAGCCTCATGGAACCAAGAGGCCTTTGTCACACTGTGGGGCACCATGGAATCATGGTGACCAATTTGACACTGAGGGAACTCATGGAATCATGGAGATCATTGTGACACTATGAGGCCCCATTGAACAAGCAAAGCATTGTGACACTGTGAGGCCTCATGGAACCAGTGAGACCACTGTGACCCTGGAGGTCCCCACAGAACCAAGAGGACCATTGTGATACTGTGGGGCCTTGTGAAACCAAGAGGCCTTTGTGACATGCAGGGCTGCATGGAACCAAAGGTCCATTGTGACACAGAGGGGCTTCCTGTCATCAATCGTCCATTGTGACACTGTGGAGCCAAAGGAGGTCATTGTAGCACTGCAAACCTCCAGGGTCCAAAGGTCCATTGTGACATTGCAGGCCTCATGTAACAGAGGAGCTGCATGACATTGTGGGGCCTGGGGAACAACAGACCATTGTGACACTGCAAGGCCTCATGGAACCAAGGTGTCATTGTGACACTATAGGGCACCATAAAACTAAGGGAACGTGGAACAGGTCTGGCTGGTTTGACCTCCTCGGCCCCCTCACTGGTCCAGCTGACCATGGCATTTTGAGGATCTCTTCTCATCTGCTTTTGAAACACTGGGGCTCTGTGATTTCCTTCCTATGGAAAAGAACTGTCTTCTCCTCCAGGTGCCCATGGCCAGAATTGGGATTTGACCTCCAACATTGCCTTTTGTGAGAGACTGGAGGAGACTGTTGGCTGAAAACATTTCATGTGTGGGGGATGAAAAGGCAGG
The DNA here is from genome assembly GCF_028551555.1 of Melozone crissalis. Taxonomy (NCBI): domain Eukaryota; kingdom Metazoa; phylum Chordata; class Aves; order Passeriformes; family Passerellidae; genus Melozone; species Melozone crissalis. The sequence goes on along the minus strand of NW_026535893.1, from coordinate 1,187,369 downwards.
TCCAGCCTTGCCCTGCCCTGGAACCCCAATCCCCCCAGAGCCTCTATCCCAGCCCAGCAGTGGCTGCCAGTCCCTGGCACAGCACAGGCAATGCTCCACAGCCACCTCTGCAGCCCCCAGCCAAGCTCCTGAGGGACCAAATGAGCCCAAGTCCCACCTGGGGGAAGGGCCAAGGGAGACCAAGGAGTATTTAAGGCTGACCACAAGGCAAGCACACATCTTGACCCTGCCTCCTCTTGGAATTTCCATCTGAACACTTGTGGAATCCAGGAGTTGGTAGCTGTGTGTTCTTCTCTGTATCTTTTATGTCTTTCTTGCTTTCTATGTCTTTTTCTTCAGTTTCTGTGCTCCTGCAAATTTTGATTAACTTAAAATTGAACAGACTTAGAGTTTGTGAGGTTGAATGGGCCAAGTCAACACTTTGAGAAATGTTTTTTGTTGACTGAATATCTGTCATCGTTTGACATGAGAAGAATTTTAAAAAATAATACAAATCTTTTTGTGTAACTGACAATCTGTTAAACCACTAAGAGACTGAACACGCCTCTGTGAAACACAAATTTTAAAGATGAAAAAGCCCTGGAACCTCCTCTTTCTTTTCCAGTCAACAAAGAAGCAGTGGGCCCCTGCCCAAGGCCCCATCTCAACCAAACCAAACCAAACCAAACCAAACCAAGCAGCCCTGCCATGGGCTGAGCCCCTTCCCCCCTCCCCAGGCTGCCTCTCCCCATCAGATCCATTCTAACCAAACCAAACCCCAACAACTACCAAACAGGAAAACAAAAGTGGCTACAAAACCCCAAACAGAACAAAGCCAGCCACAGCTATTAAAATCTTATCATCAAGTCGTTGTCCCCCCCCTCCCAACACAACTCAAACCAAAAACCCCTACAACCTATAACTCGTAAAAAATAACCCTACAACTAAAATTAAACACAAAAAAACCCCAAAACCCCAACCATAAAACCAATCCTAACACAACCCAAAACCAACTCCCACCACAAGTTACTGGCAGGTCAGGTGTTAATCCTTTCAATACATCAATCCTCCATTGAGTAAAAGAAAAAACAAAATGCAAACATATTAAAAAACACTCCTCAAAGTCAGTAAAAAAGAAATGCAATCCCAAATAAAAAAAAAAAGAAAAAGTACCTTAGTCTTAAATCTTAAATCCTCCTATAAAGTATGAAAAAACCCTCTTTTTTATCGCACATAAAATTATAAAAAATATTCAAATTATTATCAAACAAAAACCTACATACTAAAATAAACAAATGTTAAAATTACTGTAATTTTACTAAAAGTTTAAAAAGTAAAAGAAAAAAACCCGTAATCCAATACCTTCAAGAGAAGAACTCTATTCCGGAAGATAAAAATAATTTTAAAAGTAAATAATAAAACCTTTTACCTTTAAACAACTCATCTTTAAAACAATACCTCATAAATCAGCATGGCCCATCAACAAGCAGTAAAATGGCTTATAGCAATAAAAGGAACTTCACAATACCCAAGTTCCCCAGACAACTGTATTCATGACAAAATTAAGAACCACAAAAAACCTATTTTTTCCTCCTGTAAAAAAACTCCTTAAGTTTAACATGAAAAACTTCTCTCCCAAAGTATTCTAAAAAAAAGACTATTCTGGAAAGAGTAAACTAACTAGAAATTTTAAATTTAGTTACTTCATATTGTCAGAAAAATTTGGAAGAAAAAAAAAGTGTACTAAAGAGTTTATTTTATTCCTTACTATTTTCTTTTTTAGTTTATTTTTAATAAAATTTTCTTTAAACCCTTTTAAAATTTTTAGACTACTTTACCTTTCTCGTAATCCTATCTCACAATAAAATAAATACAGAAATAATTAATCGACACTAAAACCCACAACACTCATCAATACATTAATTAGGAAATCTCAGGATTAGAAAAATCTTAAATTAACAAACCAAAACCACTACAATATTGTAATAAACATTTTGCCAAAGTTTCTCTGATTTTCTAAAGTTGCCAGTAAAGGCTGTTTGGTTGTTTTGAGTGCCTGAGAATCTCTTGTTGTTATTTTCCAGGGAGTCCAACTCAGAGTAAACAAACAATTGTAATTCCTTTTAAATCTCTCTTTGAGAGAGTTGTCTGGGAGATGGGAGTCAGGGCTTGTGTGCCCTGCTTGGCACAGCCCAGGCAGGGCTTTCCCAGCCACATTCCACACTCCATTGCCCAGCTGGAGCCGCTGGTGCCTCTGAGTTGTGCTGCCCCAGCCCCAGGGACGCTCTCCTTTTCTGCCCATTCCCCCACGGTCTCTGGGCAGGGATGGCCTCAGTGGGGGCTGCTGACATCCTCAGCAACTTGGAGGCTGCTGCTCAATTTTCCTGCTCCAGAGGCTTGTTCAGCCTTCAGCTCTTCAGTGCAGGAATTCAGTGTCCCAGGGCTCATTAACGTTCAGAACAGCTGAACAAGCCAAGCCTCTGGGAATAATTTGATTTTAATTTTCAAATCCTTTCGGTTAAGTAGATCTCAGTAGTGTATTCAAAGTGAATACATGATATTTAAAAAGACAGCCAGAAAAGATTTTTTTGGTCCTGTTTAGTTTTGTTTTCCTGTTAATTCATTGCTATGTGCAATCTCCAATTGACACTGAATCCAAGTACCTCTTCACACAGTCAGAATAGAGATGAAAATCAAGACTCTTCATGGCTGACAATCAATCAGACTCTGTCCCTACCCCCAGCCCACCATTTCCCCCATCCAAGCCCTGGCACTCAGAGCAGCCTTGTGCAAATCTGAGCTCCCTCCAGCCCAGGCTGCACCTGCAGCTTTCAGCTCCTTGGCTCCAACTCCCACCTGCTTTCCTTGGAGAAGGAGCTGCCTGAGACACAGAGGGATGTTCATTTATTGTCAGCTAACAAAGCCAAGGGAAGGCACAGCTCCATCATATGCAAAAGTCATTCTTCTTCCTGGCTCTGCCCTGCCTCTGATCCCCACAGTCTGTCCTGTTTCCTTCATCCCTCCTTTGCCAGGGACTTTGTGGGACAAGGGAGCACTGCTCTGGCTATGGAGGGAAGTCCAAGTGCATCCACTGTAGTGGGAACCACAACTCATCAGGTTTGTGTACTTTGAGGGACCAGGAACTGCTGAGACTCAGAGGCACAGAAAGGTTTCTCTTCATGGCCAACATAAAAAATGTGAACATGATAAATTTTAATAAACATCAACACACTTCTCTGAGCTGCTTGTAACATCTCAGCAACATCTGACATGTCCACCATCCACAAGTGATTGCCATACAGGAAGGATTTTAGTCACAGACAAAAAAAGAGGTGATATAAAAAATAAAACTACAACAAAGGTGCTGACTAAGGAGTTATTTAAACTTCTGAAAGATCGGGCAACTCCCTGATGCTCAAAGCATGAAGTCTATTAAGGAAGATGCATTGGAATGATCAGAGAACAGCTGCAGAAGGAAATCTGGGAGCAGCAGCAAGGACATAGATCCAGCTGCTCTAAATGAAGAGACATCCTTAGAAATGGCCATTTAAACAGGAGAGCTGGAAACACCCAAAGGAAGAAGATAATGAAATATTAGACTAAATGTTGGTGGCAAAGGCAGAAAGGAAGATCATTATTTCTTCTGCCATCAGCATAAGAATGTAGTAGATCTTCAGGATATCCCCATTCCTAGTCAGAAAATTCTGTAATTTCTTAAAAGTATTAAAATGACCCATATAATAAAGATTTTCTTATATATTATGAAACTAACAGGCACTAAAACCTGTGCCCCTGTCCAGGCAGACATCAGTTGTGTGCCCATGAACAGGCAGTGCCACTTGTGCCCTGAGGTGCTGAGCTGGGATTGGATCTCTCCAAGAGCACCTGAGTGAGGGCAGAGCACCTTGCGAGCTGCAGGTCCCAGCCAGCCATGCAGGGCTCCTGTCCCATCAACATCTGCTCTGCTCCAGTCTGAAACAGGGCCCAGCATGGTGCCTGGATCATCAGACAGCTGAGGTGTGTGCTGGAATTCAATGCCCTCCTCATCGCGCAGCAGCCCTGCATTTCCCTCCTGCAGCCTTGGTCTCCAGCACAGCCATGGAGAGTCTTTGGGCTCTGTAGTGTTCCTGCAGGCCCCAAGGGCAGCTGAGCTCTGCCTTTGGCACAGTCAGGCCTGGCCAGCGCAGGCCAAACTCAGCAATTGCTTGTGTGAGCCTGGCCTTGCTGTCAGCCCCGGCAGCGTCTGCGTGGCCCCTTTGTGGCCCTGTGCTGGCCCAGCCATGGTGGCCCAGCCCCTGTGCAGGCCCAGCCCAGGCCAGGAGCATTGCGGCTGGGAGCGGCCCCTGTGCCGTGGTGCCCACAGCAGCCTTGGGGCTCTGTGCCCCATGGCCTCCCTGCTGGGCAGTCTCTGCCAGCTCCTGCAGAGACCCTGGCACATGTGGGGCTGCACAGACAGCCCTGCCCCGGGCTCTGCCAGCCTCTGGGCCAGCAGAGAGGCTGGCCAGGGCTGGCCATGGCTGGGAACAGGCCCTGAGTCCCGCAGGAGGATGGAGCTGGGCCACAGTCAAACTCAGCCCAGGACAAAGCCGAGCTCAGCAGCCAGGGCTGCCAAGGGCTGGGCACAGAGGCTGGAGCTGACAAATGTCCTGGGCCCCCTCCCTGCTCTGTCCATGTCACCAAGGGCACAGAGCAGCCTCCTCTCTGGGCCACTTGCCTGTTTGCAATGCCTTGCACAGGCACTGGCCCTGCCCCACAAGGCCTGGCCGGATTCCTGCCTCTGCACGCTCAGCCAGGCTGAGATGGACACTGATGGTTTCTGGGCCAGGCTCTCGGAGCCCAGCTCCCTGCAAGCTCTGCCAGCTGCCCTGAGCTCTGGGCAGCACCAAGGGCCTCTCCCCAGCCCAGCCCAGATAGCTCTGGCCCCACAGCTCTGCTCAGGCCAGGCTGCTCTGGCCACTGGCCCCATGGCCTCAGCCCCTGGCAAGGGCACAGCAGCAGCTGCAGCTGCCACAGGACTCAGCCCCAGCCACAGGGGAAGGAGCTTGGCCAAGGCCAAAGGAGGCTCCCTGGCTGCCCTGCCCCCCTCTGCCTGAGGTGCTGAGAGCTCTGCAGCCCCTGCTGCCATCCCATCTGCCCAGGGCAGCACAAGAGCCTCAGCCTTGGGGCCCTCAAAAGCTGCTCCTGCTCCAGGCCCAGGGCCCATGCCAAAGCTGGGGCAGCCACAAAGCTGTGCCCATTTCTGTTCATTGCTGCTCTGATGGGGGTGAATCCTCAGCCACTTGGAGATTTCTGATGAATTTTATTACTCCAGAGGCCTCTTCTTTGTTGAGCTGTTCACTTCAGGAATTCAGTGACAAAAGCTCATAAACATTTGTTGAAAATACCCGAACAAGAAAAAGCCCTGGGAATATCTTAAATGTTCAATTCTTCCGTGGTTACTTAGAAAGATTTCAGAATTATTTTCAAAGTGAATATACTTTTTTGAAAACAATGCAGACATTCCACTGTCATATTTACTGAAAAATTACTTTTTCAGGATTTTTTCCCCTGGGAATCTGAGATGCATCAGAAAAGAATGAAAACAATAATTATCTGATTGCTTTTCAGTGTTTGCTGCTTTGGAATATGGTCTGGAGATTGTTTACCAACAGGTGCATGTTTGATTGGTTTACTGCGAATTGTTTTTACTTAATGACCAATCACCATCAGATGTGTTGGACTCTGAGGAGTCAGTCATGAGTTTTTCATTAACATTCTTTTTAAGCCTTCTGTCTGTATCCTTTCTTATCCTTTAGTATAGTTTTAGTATAGTTTTAGTATAATATAATATAATATAACGTAACGTAACGTGACGTAACGTAACGTAACATAACACAACATAACACAACACAATACAACATAATATAATATCAGCCTTCTGAGAACATGGAGTCAGATTCTCGTCTCTCACCTCGTCCTTGGGACCCTCACAAACTCAACACAGACCGAACTGTTTTGTCCTGGTTTCGTTTTCTGTTTATAGATGGATATCAGCAATGTCCAAATTATATTTATGCCCAGCACCTTCAAATTCAGTCTGAAATTATATGAAAATCAAGCCCGCCCAACTGGCTGACAAACAATATCAATTTTTTCCCCTCCCCCACCATTTCCCTGCAGCCCCTGGCACTCCTATGGATCAGGAATGCTGTGGCCCGCAGGAGCAGGGCAGTGACTCTTCCCCTGTGCTCAGCACTGGTTGGGCAGTAGCTTGAGTGCTGTGTGCAGTTCTGGGCTCCCAATTCCAGAAGGACATGGAGGGGCTGGAGTGTGTCCAGAGAAGGGCAACAAGGCTGGGGAGGGGTCTGAAGCACAAGTCCTGTGAGGAGTGGCTGAGAGAGCTGGGGTTGTTTATCCTGGAGAAGAGGAGGCTCAGAGGAGACCTCATCACTCTCTACAACTCCCTGACAGGAGAGTGCAGCCAGGTGGGGGTCAGGCTCCTTTCCCAGGGACCACTGACAGGACAAGAGGACACAGCCAAAAGCTGCACCAGGAGATGTTTAGGCTGGACATAAGGAAGTATTCTTCACACTAAGGGTGATTGGGCATTGGAATGGGCTGCCCAGGGAGGCGGGTGAGTCACCATCATGGAAGTGTTTAAGGAAAGACTGGATGTGGCACTGAGTGCCATGATCTTGGTGCCAAGGTGGTGTTTGGTCCCACGTTGGACTTGATGCTCTCCAAGGTCTTTTCCAGCCTGGTGGATTCTCTGATGATTGTGGCACTGCAGGACCCTGGGGAAGCAAGGAGCCATTGTGACACTGCGGGGCCTGGTGGCACTAAGAGGACTATGGTGACACTCTAAACAACATGGCAGCACAGAGCCAAGGGGTCATTGTGACACTGTGGGGCTGACTGGAAGCAAGGAGTCAATTGTGACAGTCTGGGTCCTCCTGGAACCATAGAGGCCACTGTGACACTGCAGGGCCTTGTGCAGAGCATTGTGACAGAGCAGGACCTTGTGTCACAATGGGGCCATTGTGACCCTGCAGGGCCCATTGGAACCAAGGGGCCAATGCTGCTCCTCAGGGACTCCTGGAATGAAGGAAACATGTTTGACACCATGGTGGCCCATAGGACCAAGAGGCCACTGTGTCACTGTGGAACCAAGGAGAGCATTGCTGCACTGTCAGACCTCATGGAAGCAAGGATCCATTTTGACACTGGAGGGCCTTGGGGGACCACAGCACCATTGTGACAATGTGGGGCCCGAGGATCCAAGGGACATTGTGACACCAAGGGATCCCACGGAACCAAAGGGCCATTGTGTAACTGGGAGGCCTCATGGAATCATGGAGACCATAGTGACACTCTGGGGCCTCATGGAACCATGGTGACACCAAGTTGGCTGGGAGTGTTGATCTGCTGGAGGGTAAGAGGGCTCTGCACAGGGCCTTGGACAGGCTGGATCCAGGGCCCAAATCCAACAAGGCCAGGTTTAACAAGTCCAAGTGCCGGGTCCTGCACTTTGGCCACAACAACCCCTGCAGCTCTAAAGGCTGGGCACAGAGTGGCTGGACAGCAGCCAGGCAGAAAGGGACCTGCAGGGACTAATGGGACAGCAGGCTGGACATGAGCCAGCAGTGTGCCGAGGTGGCCAAGAAGACCAATGGCTCCTGGCCTGGCTCAGGAATGGTGTGGCCAGCAGGAGCAGGGCAGGGATTGTTCCCCTGTGCTCAGCACTCCTTGGGCAGCACCTTGAGTGCTGTGTCCAGTTCTGAGCCCCCAATATAGGAAGGACATGGAGGGGCTGGAGCGTGTCCAGGGAAGGGCAACAAGGCTGGGGAGGGGTCTGGAACACAAGCCCTGTGAGGAGTGGCTGAGGTAGCTTCATTTGTCTATCATACAAAAGAGGAGGCTCAGGGGAGACAAGGCAGTGTCAGGGCACAGGTTGGACTTGATGATCTCCAGGGTCTTTTCCAACCTTGCTGATTCTGGGATTCTCTGGAACCACCCTTGGAGCAGTTGCAGGATGTGCCCTGGGCCTCCTCTTCTGAAGCTCCAGCAGCCCAGCTCCCTCAGCTTCTCCTGCCAGCTCCAAAGCCCATCCTGTCAGTCATGCAGAGCCTCTGCAGCCCCTCCTCACTGCCCAGAACAGGGAGCCCCAGAGCCAGACACAGCAGCCCAGATGTGCCCCCCTGGCCTGGGGTGCCTCTGGAAAGGGAGCAGCACCAGGCACTGCAGTAGCCTACAGACAATTCCTGCAGCACTTGTAGGATGATCCTGCTGCCCAAGGGACGTTCCCATGGAGCCAAGTCAGGAACTGCAATGGGGAGTGGGGCCAGAGAGGAAAGAGCAAGCAGGGATGGGCTCTTTGCAGGGCAGGGAACAGGGCTGGGCAATAGGAAGAAATTTGTGCCGGGGAAGAGTAAAGAAAGCAGAGGTGAAGCCAAGGAAATGGTTTGGGAACCTTTGGGGTGGCTGCCAGGCAGCCCTGGCTCTAAACAACAGTGTCTGCAGTGGGACAGGAAACTCCCAGCTAATGGGAACAAACTTTCTGGCTGACTGCAGAGGCCAGGACAAAGCTGAGTGGTTTCCCTGGTGTCCTCCAGCCCTTGCTGGCCCCAGGGGCTGATGGCATTTGTGCTCCCTCACGTTCATGTCCCCACACCAACAGCATGAGGGTGCTCCCCCTGCTGTGTGCAATGCAAACAGGGGCTCCTGAGCCAGTACTGCAGTGTCTGTGCCTGCAAGGATGGGGCACCTGTGTGAGCTGGGGGAGAGGCCAGGGCTGCAGAGGGGGGATGTTGTTGGCAGCTCCATGAGGACGCTCTGGGACGCTGCCCTGGGCTGTGCAGTGCACTGGGGATGGATCAGCCCCTGCTCTGCTGCTCCTTCCCATCTCCCTCAGGGCCCTTGCAGAGCCTCAGCCATGCTGTTTGCCCCCAGCCTGCCCACCAGCCTGGGGCTGCTCACGGGGCTTTTCGGTGCTGAGCATTGGCTGGCGCGTGCTCTTGGGAGAGCCTGGGCAAGGAGCCTGGAGCCCTCAGGCCCTGGCCTGAGGCATCAGCACTGCCCCAGCAGTGCCCATGGCCTGGCCCTGCTGCAGCCCCGGCAGTGCCACACCCAGGGCTGTGCCTGGCCCCGAGAGCACTCAGGCCCTGCAGCAACACCAGGGCCACCAGGGCAGCAGGGCAGGGCCACGGCAGCAGCACTGGCAACACCAAGTGCTTCTGCTACTGGGCACAGCTACTGTGCCAGCACTGATCTGCCCCCTGCTCTGCACACAGACATTGCTGCTGCAGGTCCAGAGAACACAACAAAATGGCATCTCTGCGGAAAACTTTGCAGAGACATCCTTTAGTTCATTTAAAGCCACTGAGAGCACAGCCCCTCATTGACACAGTCTGTGGCCACAGGGAAGGTGCAGAGAAACAAAATGGGTAATGGCGCAAGCAATGACATTTATTTGTGGGCAATATTAAAAAAAATAAACAAAGGAAAAAAACACAATCAAACCCACAAGTAGATGACTTTAATTACAAGTGATTTGCAGAAACTGGCAGCAGTTTAATGTTCCTGAAATTATCCAGTCATCAGTTGTTGAGGACTTTTTGCAGGTTGAGTTTTTGCAAGACTGGCCACATTCAGCTGATGAATAATCCAACCTGCTTGTAATAATGGAAAATAGACGTGTTCACAAATAATTGATAATGGACGTATTCAGAAACATGGTCGGTATATCCTTGAAAAAGATACAAGAAGAAGAGTCATTAGGACTCAGCAATTTTGTCAGCAAGCTTGGGAAAGTGAGAAAAAAGAAAAAGCAATGGGTAAGCCAGATGACCACAGCAAGACGCGTTAAAAATTAGATGATCTGATCAACATTCTTTTTTAGACGTGTGAACAGCTAGGATTAACCAATCATGTATTAGATAGAGACGCGTGGACAGTAGAGATTTATTATAAATACAACTCTTTTAGAGATAGTAAATTTGGCTTCACTGGATTATATTACTTATGTCTTGATGTCCCTGAATCACCGCACCCCACAAATAGTTTCCACACTGCAGCTTTGAGCTCCTGGTTCCTCAGGCTGTAGATGAGGGGGTTCAGGATTGGAGTCACTACTGAGTAAAGAACTGACACTGACAAATCCATGGTTGGGGAGGAGATTGAAGAGGGCTTCAGGTGAGCAAATGTGCCAGTGCTGAGGAACAGAGAGACCACAGCCAGGTGAGGGAGGCAGGTGGAAAGGGCTTTGTGCCGTCCCTGCTCAGAGGGGATCCTCAGCACAACCCTGAAAATCTGCACATATGAGAAAACAATGAACACAAAACAGCCTAAAGCTAAACACACTAACAGCAATGAGCCCAACTTCCCTGACATAGGATATGGAGCAGGATAGCTTGAGGGTATGTGGGATTTCACAGAAGAACTGTCCAAGGGCATTGCCTCGGCACAAGGGCAGGGAAAATGTATTGGCTGTGTGAAGCAGAGCATAGAGGAAGCCACTGGCCCAGGCAGCTGCTGCCATGTGGGCACAAGCTCTGCTGCCCAGGAGGGTCCCGTAGTGCAGGGGTTTGCAGATGGACACGTAGCGGTCATAGCACATGACGGTCAGGATGCAAAATTCTGCTGAGATGAAGAACATAAAGAAAAAGAGCTGAGCTGCACATCCTGAGTAGGAGATGGTCCTGGTGTCCCAGAGGGAATTGTGCATGGCTTTGGGGACAGTGGTGGAGATAGAGCCCAGGTCAGCGAGGGCCAGGTTGAGCAGGAAGAAGAACATGGGCGTGTGCAGGTGGTGGCCGCAGGCTACGGCGCTGATGATGAGGCCGTTGCCCAGGAGGGCAGCCAGGGAGATGCCCAGCAAGAGGCAGAAGTGCAGGAGCTGCAGCTGCCGCGTGTCTGCCAATGCCAGCAGGAGGAAGTGCCTGATGGAGCTGCTGTTGGACATTTCCTATGCAGTGGCATGGGCATCTGTAAAAAAAAGTGATTATTGTATCCTTGGGTTTGGAGAGGACTTTAAATATCCCAGCACAGCTTGGGGGCACTTTCCCCCCACTGCCTGCCCAGGGCTCTGCTGCCTGGAGCTGTCCCCGCCTGCAGCTGCTTCCCTGTGCCCAGGGCTGGGCCCTGCCAGTGCTGCCAGAGCCCAGCCCAGCCCTGGGGGCTCAGCTCTGCCCTGCAGACCCCTCAGAGGTCTGGCGCTGCCCAAGGGCAGCTCTGGCTCTCCAGGATCTGATGGCAATGTCAGAGCAACCCTGAGGAGGCTGGAAAAGTGACACTGATGCTGCCTCTAAGGGGCCCTCTCTTGATTTCTGTCACTGCCTGATTTGTTTAGATCAGAGATTTTTTTTTTTAATTTGCCTCAAGCTGAACTGAAATGAATATTTATGGTCAGATTCTCATTCAGGTAACCCAAAACCATAGATTAAAAAAGCAGGACTTCCCCTTTCCTGCAGCCCCTGCCCTGCTGTGCTCCCTGTTTAATCTGCTTGGAAATGTTCTGCAGTTAAAGGCCATGCTGTGAGCAGTCTTGAACAGTGCAGCATCGTCCCCACACAAGGAGAACACTTCCAAGCCTTACCAGCTGTCTCCTCCCACCCAGATCTTGTTCCCCAGTGCTGGGAGCAGCTGCCAGGGCTGGCTGACAGATGTCCCTGGCAGAGTCCCTGCCCCAGCACAGCACCCTGGGCTGCAGGACCCTGCTCTGCAGGACAGCCCTGGGCACCCCTGGCTGCTCTGCACAAGAGACAATCAGAGAATGTAGTCACAGGGTCTGTAGGCATTGGGATGTTCCAGCTTTAGGAGATCACTCCAGGAGCTGCAGATGCATTGTCCTGCAGCCAGAGGTTCCTGTGCCAAGGGCTGGCAGTGATTCTGCCCCAGGCACTTCTCAGCACCTTCCCAGCCCTGACTGATTGAAGCTCTCTGTGCCTCTGTGCTGTGCCCGGGGTGGCTGCAGGCAGTGCCCCAGCCCTGCTGGGCTGGCAGAAGAGCTGCTCACCAAGAGAAATGTGCTTTTGAAGCTCTTCTTGGTTACCAGGAGCTGTCTCTGTGCCAGGAGCCCAGCCCAGTTCAGCAGCACAGGCACAGCACCAGGACTTTAATGAGCCTCTGGGGCTTTGTGCTCAGGCCCTGAACATCAGTCCCTGAGAGGGAGCTGAAGAAACCTCTCCAGAACTCCAAGTCAGAATCACACTCCAAAGTTTCTTGGACTTTTAATGGGTCCCACTGAGGTTCACAACTGAGAAAGTGGCCCCAGGCCCCAGGCAGAGCAGCGAACTGAAGGCAGTGATGACAGGTGGGGACAAAGAGAAGCCAAGTCGTGGTGCCCTGGGGCACAGCAGGGTCTGTGCCACCAAGGGCTGTGGGGAGACACTTTGTCCTGAGGCACTGGGGCCTCCTGGCACAGCCCCAGCCAGGCTGGGCACTGTCAGCCCCTTGTCCTGCCCTCAGCATCCCCCCCTAGCTCACATCCCAGTGGCCTCAAGGATCTGCTGGAAGGAGTCCCTGGGGAGCCTTGCTCAGGAATGGCCCTGGGGGTTCCTTAATGCTCACAGAGTTTTTCAAAGGACTTTGGGTTTGGCTTTTGCCTTGGAGTCTCTGAGAGTTTTATTGCAAATATGGCCTCCAATTATCTGCTGTAATTAGTCCCTGGAGAGCCTTTTTCGGTAACAGCACTCAGTGGGGCTCATTAATACTTCAAGGTACTTCAGTTATTTTAAGGTACTTGGTGTTTCTCTTTTGATACAGACTCTGTGAGAGGTTTGTTCAATCATGGCCCCAATTATCTGCTTTAATTAGTCCCTTGAGAGCTTTGTACTGGCATTTAGTTGGGCTCATTAATACTTTGAAATACTCATGATTTTTGAGGTACTCTGGATTTTCCTTTCCACACTTCATCTCTGACAGGTTTTAGTTCCATCCTGGCCTCCAATTCTCTCCTCCAAGGAGTCCATGAGGAGCCTGTGTTGGGGATGGACCTCAGTGGGACGCATCCATGCTTTGAGACACTTTAGGGTTTCTTCTGACTTTGACTCCTGGAAAGGTTTGTGCAATCTCCTCTCAGGCCCTGAGGTTTCAGGGCTCAGCTCCAAATGCACCACGGGGCTCATTAGGATCAAGCAAGTCCTGACAAACCATGGCTCTGCCTTGATTTCCCTCTGGTCTAATGCATTTCATCAGGAAGGTTTCTGTAGTGGTTTTGGTTCACCAATTTGAGATTTCTTGGTGATCTTTTTCTTCTCCCTGTGAAGGCACAGGATCTCATCACTCTTCCCTTTTTCAATGTTCAAACTTCTCATGGGATCACAGCTACTTCAACATTTGCTCACTTTAGCATGGGGGCCTTTGCTGAACAAGTCATGTCCCCATACTTTTCAATGTGATACAAGGAAAAAGAGAGTCTGATGTATCAATTACATCCTTCTCCATAGCTTTACAACAGGATTTCAGCCCCAAGATCAGGTCATCTCCTCATCCCTCCCTTCTGAGAATCAACTTCCTCTTTGCTGCCCTTGGTGTCTGTCGTGGTTTGACCGGAAATGGGACATCTGGGATATGTTGTTTTGCTGTGGTTACCAATGGGTAATTGGAATTTAAGATGGGCACTTAGTTTGACCAGTGGGACATTTGGATCCGCCTCTTGAGACTACGAACCCAAGGGGTTAAAAGCAGGGCTCTTGGCCTTCGGAGCCCTCTTGGGATTTCCGGCGTGAAGAAGTCTCTCCCCCGGCCCAGTTTCTGGCTGGGCTGGGGGAGGGGAAAGCCACGTGGCCCATCTACGGTAGGCCCGGGTTCGGAGGAAGGGTGGCAGACCCTTGAGCGACCAGTTTATTCCCCCCCCCCCCCAGAGAATGCAGCCCGTGCTCGAACTGTATATCTTGAAACTTGATATCATGTGCCGGCAGGCAGCACGGCTGGGAGGAGAAAGGGGGGGGCAGCGGGCAGTCCGGCCGCCTGGGAGAACTTTTAACCCTTTGGGGAATGAAGGCTTCGCAGAACATTGCCTTTCCTGGGAAAGGGACAGGAGTGGAAGATGAAGGAAGAAAATCAGGCCAGTAAGGAGGGTCTGGCAAAGGGAGAAGAGAGATGTTGAAGGAATGGAGGAAGATGGAGTGGCAGTTTTTGCTGGACTCTTTTTTGTTGTATTTCCATGGACTGTTTCCTGGTGAGGCAGAGGCTGTATTGCAGGGGGAAGCGGAGGCTCGGCGTCAAGAGAGTTTGGTTTTGAGACCCCTCGGCCCCAGGGGGTATAGAAGACATGGGGGGGACAGAGGTCCCAGGATTGTGACTGTACTCTGCTTGGAACGAGACGAGGCATTCTTAAAAGGCCCTGAAGGCAGGCCCCTGCCCCATCCCATGCCAGGTGGTGAGAGCACCTCGGCATGGAAAGGAGATGTCACGAGATAGCAAGATACCGGGCGGATTGCTGATTGTGACAAGAAGTCCGTGGCACAAGGAAGGACTCCGTCTATCCCTTATGAGCTGAAGATTTGATTTTTTTTTCCAAAGGGTGGTGCCAGACCGAGTGTGGATAATTTTTTGGGAAATGTAAATGTGTTTGGGAATTTGGTGGGAGGAGGATAAGGAAGTGTTTCTGTGTAGTTTTCATTCTCCTTGTTTTTTTTCCCTGTGTGTGTGTAGGTTAGTAATTGTGTGTGTAGTTTAGTAATTGTGTGTGTAGTTTAGTTAATAAACTTCTCTTTATGTTTAAGTTGGAGCCTGCTTTGCTTATTTCCTGGCCACATCTCACAGCAGATATCAGGTAAAAGGTATATTTATGGGGGCCCTGGCTTTGCCAGGCCTAAACCATAACAGTGTCTTCATGTTGCTCCTCTGTGTGCCAGCACTTTGTCCTTTTCTCTCACTGGAGGGAGGATGGAAGCACTGAAAGAGTTCATATCTCACCAGGGCCTGCAGATGGTTCCGTGACCCCGGCCGGGCTCGGTGCTTGCAGCCAGACCTGTTCCACGTTCCCTTGGTTCCATGGGGCCCCACAGTGTCCCAATGGTCCCTTGCTTCCAGGCGGCCCTGAGGTGCCATAATGCCTCCTTGGTGACACGAGGCCCTGAAGTGTCACAGTGGTCTCCATGGTTCCATCAGGCCCCACAGAGTCATCATGGTCTCTGGGTTCCATGAAGCCCCGCTGGGTCACCATGGCCCCTTGGTTGCATGGGCTCCAGTGGTGCCACAATGATCCCCTTGGTTCCATGAGGTCCCCACAGTGTCCCAGGGATCTCCATGCGAAGGAAAGAACCCCGCCCCAGTGTTGCAGGGGCAGCGACCAGAGGCAAAGGCCAGCCACCCTTGACGGTACTGGCAGATCTTGCCTGGGAGCAACCCTTGGATATACAGAATTTTAGGGGTGGAATCCCAATTTCAGACATGGACACCTGGAGGAGAAGGATGGTTCTTTTCTATAGAAAAGAAAGCACAGAACACTGATTTAACGGTGACGTTTGGGGATCTGTGGGGGCTATTGCGAATCCTTTCCGCACATCGTGACCCAACAGGAGCTTCTCTAATAGACGTTGCCTCAGGCTCCCACTTTCCCCATAACAGGAACCCCTGTGAATGTCTGGGACATCAAGGCTCTTTGGCAGCCTGGGGACTCCTGGGATGTCACCGTGGAGCCCCTGTGAGTGCCTGTGACGGATCAGTGCCTTGGCAGCCCAAGGTTCGCTGGGATGTCACCATGGAATGGCTGTGACTGCCTTTGGCCACACGACCCTTTACCATCCCCAGAAAGCCCTGGGAGGTGTCCATGGAGCCCCTGTCTGTGCCTGTGACATTCCGGCTCTGGAAAAGCCTGGAGACTCTTGGAAAGTCCCCATGGAACCTCTCTGAGGGCCTGTGGCAAATCTGATCTTAAGCAGGCAAAGATTGCCAGGACCCTGTTGCTGACCCCTGTGGTCAGTTTCCATGGCAACCATCACCAGCCCCCTGTTGCTATAGTCAGTTTCCATGGCAACCATCACAACTCCCCTGTTGCTATGGTCAGTTTCCATGGCAACCATCACCAGGCCCCTGTTGCTATGGTCAGTTTCCATGGCAGATCCATGGATACCCCATGTCAGGGGTGGTTGCCATGGACACCAGCTCAGGGCTGCTGCCAGAGCCCGTTGCCATGGCAACCACTGGCAGCCCCCATCCCCAGGCTCATGGGATCCCAGAACCACAGAATTGGCTGAGCTGGGAGGGACCCATCAGGATCCTCCAGTCCAACTGCTGGCCCTGCACAGGACACCCCAACAATGCCAGCTTGGGCCTGGCAGCACTGTCCAAATGCTGCTGCAGCTCAGAGAGCCCTGGAGCTGGGACCCTTCCCTGGGGAGCCTGGGCAGGGCCCCAGCAGCCTCTGGGCAAAAACCTTTTCCTGACATCCAACCTGAGCCTGCCCCGACTCAGCTGCAGCCGTTCCCTCCACTCCTGTCCCTGGGCACCAGAGGGAGGAGGTTCCCACAGCCCCAGCCAGGGACTCGCTCCCAAGGCTGTTGCCATGGCCACCAGGGCTGGGACCAGCTGGGATGCTCGGTTTCCATGGGCCAGGGTTCAGGAATGGGATTCCCCAATTTCCTGCCCCCGCTAAAGCTGTGCTGCCCTCGCTGCCCCTCTGCCTCCCATGGAAAGCACAAAAGGCAAAGACCCTAGGCTGGGATAAGAATAATTTATTGGGAACAGCAATGACATAAGGAACAAATGGAACAGAAAAACTATTGATCACAGAAGGGATAAATAAAACTGTTTACAGGGAAAACTAAAGCACAACTGCCTGGCTCTTCCCAGCAACATATTTCCCCCACCTGGAAAGGACACCCTTCTTCTCAGGGAGAGAGAGAGTCCCTTTCCTGCCCCTTGCAATGACCTGAGATGAGAGTGAATGTAATGACAGGGCCATGGCCAGACCCTCATGTACTTCAGTCCTACACCATGTCATTGACAGGGGAAAGTATTGGGGCAGTTGTCTTCTCAGCATGGATCATAGGGAACATGGATCACCCGTGCTCTTCCGAATGTTAGACCTCCATTGGGGATGAAGCTGGAGCAGTGCACGAAGCTCCTCCTGCAGCTGGGGAACTCGCAGGGCTGCCCTTACTGGTGGCTCCGTTGGTGTTTTGTCATGTTTGAGCTATGGGTGAAGGTCTTCCCAGACTGGGGACACTCGTAGGGCCTCTCCCCAGTGTGGATACGTTGGTGGGTGATGAGGTGGGAGTTGCGCTTGAAGCCCTTCCCACACTCAGGGCAGCGGAAGGGCCTCTCATCCGTGTGAATCCGCTCATGCAGGAGGAGATTGGAGCTGCTCTGAAACCTCTTCCTACATGTGGCGCACTGGTAGGGCCTCTCCCCAGTGTGGATGCACTGGTGCCTGACAAGGTGGGAGTTGTTCTTGAAGCCCTTCCCACACTCAGGGCAGCGGAAGGGCCTCTGCTCTGTGTGAATCTGCTGGTGCTGGAGGAGATTGGAGCTGGTCCGAAACATTTTCTGACACTGGGGACACTCGTAGGGTCTCTCCCCAGTGTGGATGCGTTGGTGCCTGATGAGTTCTGACCTGTAGCTGAAGCCCTTCCCACATTCCCCACACTCATAGGCCCATTCCCCAGTGTGGATCATCTGGTGGCTGATCAGGTGGTTGCTCTGCCTGAAGCTCTTCCCACACGCCAAGCACTTGTAGCACTTCTCCCCATCATTAAGCTGCTCATGGACCACCAGCTCTGAGCTCTGGCTGAAGCTCTGTCCACCTTCCTGGCTAAGGGAGGGTCTTTCCTCCTCAGAGAACACTGGGCTGGGTTTGGAGCCCCTCTTCCTGTGGAATCTCTGGGGAGTTTCCTCCCCGTTGGATTCCTGTGCCCTGGAGTCACTCATAAAAGCCTCTTCCACGAGGTTCTGCTGTGGGGATTTGTCCTCTCTGGTCCCAATCCTCAGCTTCTTGTCTGGGGGAGGAAAGACAAGGAGAGGATGGGATTTGCCTCCGTGCCAGAGGGAAGGGGAAGGAGATACTTCCAGTGCATCCCCAGCAGGACAGGGTTGGCAGCAGGGTTGTCCTGCAGCCAAGGGCCATGTTGGGCTGGGAGATGGAGCAGGAGAGAGGGGAAAAGGGGCACTGACTTCCTCCTCACCTGCCTGGGTGTCCTGGGGCATTTTCCTCTTCCTCACAGCCTCCTTTTCCATCTGGCAATGGTTTGGGGATGGGAAATCCTGTTTTGGGAGAATAACAAGGGATGAGCACATTGAGATTTGTTCTGGTTTGAAGGCAAACATGGGGAACGTCTAAACCAGAATTGCAATTAAATACCAAAATGAAGATCAATGCAATGATACAGAAACACTGCCTTAAACTGACAGAGTCAGGATATAACCTGACACCCTGTTGGTCAAGGTAGTGGTAGCAGTCCCATTAAAAGGTGGGTGCAGTCCTGTTGGAGTGATGAACGTGATTCTGTCAAAGCAGTGATCCTGCAGAAGGGTCTGGTCTTCCTCTGAAGGTCCAGTGGTGGTTCTGGAGCTCTTGTCCTCTGGCAATCCAGTAGGCATGGTGCTCCTGGCGTTGCAAGGCTCAGCTTATATCCAGGTAGGAATGCTTGGTTCCTCCCCCTGGGCGGAGCATCCCACAATGGGATGAGGGAATTTTATCAGTCCTGCAGTGACACTCAATGGCCCATTCACAGAAGATATCTGCCCTGGAGGGCGTTATCAGGGGTGAGTCATGGAAGAGATAAAGAACACTGTCCCACCTGTTTGTAGCAGTTGATGAAGATGGGGATTGAAAACATGCATTTGGTTACATCTTGCATTGCAACCTGAAGCAGTGGGGTAATCCCTGCTCAGGGGGTGAACACCACCCCCCTTACCCAAACTGGCTCAGGTGTAAAACCCCCACTCTGAGAAGGCCACACACACAGGGGACAATGTCACACTTGGCCCCCTCCAGGGGAGGTCTCTGTCCCTGTCATGCTTTTTCACAGGCTGGGCGACTTTGCCAAATGTTAGAATAATTTTTCTCTTTGTCCCTGTCACCTTTGTGACAGCTACACAGAACTTCCCCTTCCTTTTCATATTCCGTATTGGGCCTAATTTCCACTTTTCTTTTATCAGAATGTGCCAGCAGCTGAGCTGGAGCTGTGCAAGACCAATGGAATTTGGATTTGCCAAAAAATAGCTTCTATTGTCAGTTTATAAAGTTTTGGGATTTGTTTGCGTTTTCATCACGTGACTTGTGGAAAAGCAAATATTCATTGAAGTATTTTAGGCAGAGTTAAGTTTGATTTCTGCAAAGTTTATTTTGTCTGGTGCCCAGGGGATGCTCTGTGCCTCTCCCCCTGGGAGATGCTTGGAAAGGGCTGGAGAGGGTCCCTGTCCCTGTCACCCCAGGCCATACCCCAGGGAGTGTCCCTGTCCCTGTCACCCCAGGCCATTCCCCAGGGAGTGTCCCTGTCCCTGTCACCCCAGGCCATTCTCCAGGGGGTGTCCCTGTCCCTCTCTCCCCAGGCCATTCCCCTGGGGGGTCTCCATCATTCTCACCCCAAGGAATGCCTGGGGGGTCTCCCTCCCTCTCACTCCTGTGCCAGGGGGTGCTCAGGGCAGTCTCTGTCCCTCTCAGCCCAGGGGATGCTTGGGGGTCTCTGTCCCCGCGTCCTGAGGGATGCTCAGGGGGGTCTCCATCCCTCTGGCCTCAGGGAATGCCTGTGCAGGGCTGGGGACCAGGGGCTCTGTGTCCCTCTCACTGCTGAGGGTGCTCGGGGCTGGGGGAGCTCTCCGACCTTCTCACCCCTGGGGAGGCCGGGGGGGGGGTCTCTGTCCCTCTCAGCCCTGGTGTGACCCCACCCAAACATCATCGGGGTCAGAGGGACAGAGACACCCCCAAACCCCCAGAAGGGCTGAACCTGGGATTTGGTTTGGGGCTGAGGATTTAGGAAGGGGCTGCAATTGGGGCTTGGGTTGGAGTTGGAGCTGAGATTTGGATTAGAGCTGGGATTGGGGTTAAGGCTAAAAGTGGGATTGGCTTTAGGGCTGGGATTGGGACTGGGTCTGGGGCCAGACAAGTCTGAGACTGGGATGAGATAAAATACAGAACTGTGAGGATGTCTAAATGTGGAGTGAGATTGAGACCAGGATCTGGGTCAAGTTTGGGACTGAGGTCACCCAGAGTGAGACAGGGGGGATGTCTCTATGAGATAGTCTGGGGAAAAAACTGGTTTGGGAAAAACAAGGTGTGAATGCCTTTTGTTGGGGATTCCTCTTGCCCAAGTCCATCTCTAGAAGTCATCTGATGTCCCAAAATCAAGAGTGAATAAAAAAAGTCTACCAGGAGTGTCCCATGTCCAGTTTCATCCCTCTCGGGTTCTGGTGGTCCCCCATCTCAGGGCTGCTGGGGATCCTCCCTCTCCAGGGTCCTCCTTTTGGATTTTGGGAGGTTTTGGAGTCCCAGGGTCCCCCTCTCCAGCCTCCCCCCAATCCAGCCATTTGGGGTGCCCCCTTCTTTCCACCACCCTGTTCTGGTTTAGGGCAAATTTCGTTGAAAACCTCCAAAAGGAGTTTCCTCTAGAATGCAGATTCAGCAGCCCAACCCTCGGCCAGTTTGGGAAAAAATTTCCTCGGAGAATAGTTAAAAAAAACCTTTATTTAACAGGCAAAGCATTCACCAGCAAAAAAATTGAACAATATTAAGCAATACAACTTCCTGCTACTCCAAAAGAGATGAGAAACTCATAAAGTCTCTGTGGCCTGTAGCTCGGCTCAGCCTCTTATCAGTCTTTTATCAGTCTGTTATCGGCCCCTCCAACACTGGAAATGCCACGGCCCAGGCCTGGCCAGGTGGGCCAAAGGTGCAAGATGCCGGTGCTCTCTGGGTGTTCAGTCCAGAGCAGATTTAAACAGCTCCAAAGAAAAAGAAAAACCACAGTCCAGGGAACTTCTCTGCCTCAGAGACCTAAAAACTAACTAAAAGCAAAGGAGAGCTCTGTCCTGCTGTCTCTCCATCCAGCAGATGGAATGTAGAGGAGTGAGTGCAGTTTCTGAAAACAAACTGCAGCTTCTTCCTCCTCCCCTTCGCTCTCAGAACCAGCCTTAAAGGTGCAGAACTCATTTCTGGGCTAAACAGACCGTTGGAGTACAAACATCATGAAGCCACCCCAGGACACGCCCCTGTCAGGGTCAGGGGGTCCCATTCCCCGCCTCATCTCCGGGCTGTCGGGGGTCCCCCAGCTCCGGTATTGCCCCTTCCCCTCTCCCCACCTCGGGGATCCCCCGTTACACAGCCCCGGCTCACACGGGGATCCCCAAAACCAACGTCCCGCCCCATCGGTACCGGGCCATCCCTATTTGGAACCCCCGGGACCTTCCTGAGGGGTGATCGCAGGTCCTCTGCCCCTGAAAAAGCTCCTCTTAGGGAGCCCGGAGATATCCGGGGCTCAAGAGATCTGCTAGCTCTGAACACTCTCCAAAAAAATCCTCCCAGAGACCCCTGGCCAGAGTTATTTGGGAATTTAGCAACTTGGGCTGGGCATCTTATAGGACTTCCAGCAGCCTTGTGTTCCTCACCACAGCGTGACTGAACCTTGTCAGTCTCTCTGGTAACATTTCCTCCCTTTTCTCCAGTGATTTTAAAAAACTGTTCCGGAAGGACAACAAAACATTTACTTTACACTGGCCACCCACAATGGCCATTTTTCCTCATCAGTTCTCCCATAAGTCGCTCAAAGGAAGCTGTGTCCAGGTTTCTCAGAGTTCTTCCAGAAAGAGCCACAACCTCCTCAGTGGAGGGAACCATGCTGTAGTCAAAGGCACTTGGAGTCAAAGAACAGTGCCTGAACTCACTGTGCCAAAATATTGTTGCAATATGGTTAAGAAAACTGGTAGAGAGATGCCTCTGCCCCAATTAAGGTGCTAACAAGACCAAATCCAAAGTAGATTTTATTAAACAGTAAATGTGAGGGAGAGAAAGAGATCAAAAAAAGAGAAAAGGGGGGGAGAGCAAGGGAGTGACAGGGACAGAGACCTCCCCTGGAGCAGGGCAAGTGTGACATTGTCCCCTCTGTGTGTGTTGCCATCCCATGGTGGGGGTTTTACACCTGAGCCAGTTTGGGTAAGGGGGGTGGTGTTCACCCACCCACTGTTTCAGGGTGCAATGTAAGATGTAACCACATGCATGTTTTTAATCACCAACTTCATCAACTGTTATAAACATGCAGAGCACTCTTCTTTATCTCTTCCATGACTCACCCCTGATAACGCCCTCCAGGGCAGATATCTTCTGTGAATGGGCTGTGAGTGTCACTGCAGGACTGATAAAATTCCATCATCCCATTGTGGGATGCTCCGCCCAGGGGGAGGAACCAAGCATTCCTACCTGGATATAAGCTGAGCCTTGCAATGCCAGGAGCACCTTGCCTACTGGATTGCCAGAGGACAAGAGCTCCAGAACCACCACTGGACCTTCAGAGGAAGACCAGACCCTTCTGCAGGATCACTGCTTTGACAGAATCATGTTCATCACTCCAACAGGACTGCACCCACCTTTTAATGGGACTGCTACCACCACCTTGACCAACAGGGTGTCAGGTTATATCCTGACTCTGTCAGTTTAAGGCAATGTTTCTGTATCATTGCCTTGGTCCTAATTTTCTTATTAAATTGTAATTCTGACTTAGACTCTCCCTCATGTTTGCCGTCAAACCAGTACAAAACTCAATGTGCTCATCCCTTGTTTTCCTCCCAAAATAAAGTTTCCCATCCCCAAACCTTCACCTGATGGAGGAGAAGGCTGTGAGGAAGAGGAAAATGCCCCAGGACACCCAGGCAGGTGAGGAGGAAGTCAGTGCCCCTTTCCCCCTCTCTCCTGCTCCATCTTACAGCCCAGCACAGCCCCCGGCTGCAGGACAACCCTGCTGCCAATGCCATCCTGCCAGTGATGCACTGGGGGGATCTCCTTCCCCTTCCCTCTGGCACGGAGGCAAATCCCATCCTCTCTTTCTCCTTCCTTCCCCAGGTAAGGAGCTGAGGATGGAGACCAGGGAGGAAAAATCTCCACATCAGAACCTTGTGAAAGAGGCTGTTTTGAGTGACTCTAGTGCAGAGGAATCCAACATGGAGGAAATGCCACAGAGATTCCACAGGAGGAGGGGCTGCAAACCCAGCCCAGGATTCTCTGAGGAAGAAAGAACCACCCAGAGCCAGGAAGGGGGACAGAGCTTTAGACAGAGATCAGAGATGGTGGTTCATGAGCAGCTTCGTAAAGGGGAGAAGCCCCACAAGTGCTTGGAGTGTGGGAAGAGCTTCAAACAGAGCAAGCACCTGGTCAGCCATCACATGATCCACATTGGGGAATGGGCCTATGAGTGCGGGGAATGTGGGAAGGGCTTCAGCTACAGATCCACCCTTGTGACCCACCAAGGCATCCACACTGGGGAGAGGCCCTATGAGTGTCTCCAGTGTAAGAAGAGGTTTCACACCAGCTCCAGGCTCCTCCAGCACACACAGATTCACTCGGAGGAGAGGCCCTTCTGCTGTCCTGACTGTGGGAAGGGCTTCAACCACAGCTCCCACCTCATCAGGCACCAGCACATCCACACTGGGGAGAGGACCTACCAGTGTGCCACATGTGGGAAGAGGTTTCAGAGCAGCTCCAATCTCCTCCTGCATGAGCGGATTCACACTGATGAGAGGCCATTTTGCTGTCCCGACTGTGGGAAGGACTTCAAGCACAACTTCACCCTCATCAGGCACCAGCGCATCCACACTGGGGAGAGGCCCTACGAGTGTCCCCAGTGTGGGAAGAGCTTCACCCAGAGCTCTCACTTGACAAGACACCAACAGAGCCACCAGTAATGGAGGCCCTGCAAATGCCCCAGCTGCAGGAACACCTTCATGCACTGCTCTATCTTCATCACCCATGGGAGAATCCACATTGAGAAGAGCCCTTGTGATCCATTTTCCCTGTGATCCATGCTGGGAAGACACCTGCCCGTCATCCTGCCCCTGCCCTTGACATGATGTGGGATTGAAGAACATGACAGTCTGGCCATGGCCCTGTCATTACATTCACTCCCACCTCAGGTTATTGCAAGGGGCAGGAAAGGGACTCTCTATGTCTCTTTCCCTGGGAGAGGAGTGCCCTTTCCAGGCAGGGGGGAATTGTGGCCTGTGAGATCCAGTAAGTTGTGTTTTAGTTTTCCCTGTAAACAGTTTTATTTATCCCTTCTCTTATCAATATTGTTTCTGTTCTGTATGTTTCTTATCTCATTGGTGTTCCCAATAAATTGTTTTTATCCCAGCCCGGGATCTTTGCCTTTTGTGCTTTCCATTGGAGGCAGGAGGGCAATGAGGGCAGCGCAGTTTTAGCAGGAGCAGGAAATTGGGGAATCCATTCCTGAACCCCGGCCTGTGGAAACTGAGCATCCCAGCTGGTCCCAGCCCTGGTGGCCATGGCAACAGCCTTGGGAGCGGGTCCCTGGCTGGGGCTGTGGGAACCTCTTCCCTCTGGTGCCCAGTGACAGGAGTGGAGGGAACGGCTGCAGCTGAGTCGGGGCAGGCTCAGGTTGGATGTCAGGAAAAGGTTTTTGCCCAGAGGCTGCTGGGGCCCTGCCCAGGCTCCCCAGGGAAGGGTCCCAGCTCCAGGGCTCTCTGAGCTGCAGCAGCATTTGGACAGTGCTGCCAGGCCCAAGCTGGCATTGTTGGGGTGTCCTGTGCAGGGCCAGCAGTTGGACTGGATTGATAGTGGAACCCTGGAAAAAGTTAAAGATAGAATCTAAAATGTTAGGCTTTGTGCTTTCCCAGATCAACTGCACCTGCGTAAGCAGTATGATAAATTATATCATTGTTAGATATGATGATTGCTTAGTAATTAAATGTAATTATTATATAACCATAAGAAGAATAGTGAGAAACTATGTTGGAAATTCAGAGAGGGGCTAAATTTATGTATACAATAGAACAATATAAGTTTAATAATTAACATGAAAGTTATGTAACGATAGAGTATAAAACATGATCATTTTGGATGTATGGTTGGAGTCAGATTTGGGTTGAATATACCCCGATTCCCAGAGCTCTTAATAAAAAGCACTGCATATAATCCCCCGTGATTATGTGTTTTTGAACACTAACATTTTGGCGACCCGAAGATGGGAGCCCTGTGAGTGCTGCTCAGCGAGTTTGCAACTTGATCACGCTCCAGCCGGCACCGAGGGATTCTCGGGGAGCCCATCGGCCGTGACCGCTTTCGCCACTCACAAACGTCCCCGGGAGAAAGGTGAGGTGCTTTTTACTTTGGTTTGAATTCCTGCCAATAAGACGCAGCGAAAGCTACGCTTGGTTGGGCTAAAGGAATTCCTGTTGGTGTAAGCCTAGGCGCCGTTCCATAAGACAATCGCAAAAGCATTGTGGGATCGGCATTTGTGGTATTTTTGAAATGGAGAAACTTAAAGGAATTTTGGGCAGTAACACCCCTATCCCGCAAAATTCTCCTTTGGGGTGCTTATTAGCACATTGGAAACAAGGTAACTTTGGGGAATGATTACGTAAAACTAAGTTGATTGATTATTGTAATTCATGGTGGCCAGAATATGCCTTGGAGAACGGTGAAAAATGGCCAAAATACGAACACTATTTCGCAGTTGATGTCGCTTTGTAAACAAGAAGGAAAATGGGATGAAGTCCCATGTGTTGATCTGTTTTTCTACTTACAGGGAAAGCCAGAATGGCAGGATGAATGTGGATTATTAATGGTTAAAACATCTGCAAAGTGTGGGGTTTGTGAGGAACGTTGTTTAGAACACTTGGCGTTAAAAGAAAGCTTGAGTAGGGAAAATTATACAGATACTGATTTACAAGTAGCTCCAATAGGAACAAGAGAACCTAACCCTATCCCATCTGTTTCATCTGTCCCTATCCCACTACCTGCTCCTCACCCACCTAGCCCTGAACCTGTCTCGTCTAGTACACCTTTCCCTCTTTATCCTCCTCTCCCGTCATCACCCAATCCCTCTTCCTCGGAAGATGAGCAAAACCTAACTGTGATAGAAAGGGGAAAGAGGAATGCGAGTGAAAAAGATAGCAATGGTAATGAATCAGTGACCCCAACAGCCCATAGAACCCGGGGTCGGGAAAAGCTTGCCCCAGTTGTGCATAGAGATGGCATAAGGAAACAAAAACAGACTGTGATTGCCCCCTTGCAACAAGGTGTCAGAGTGGAAGGGCCAGTATTTGTAAAAGTGCCTTTTTACCCGGCAGACTTAGTCATTTAGAAACAGTCAGCCGGAAGTTATAGAGAAAATCCTGATAAAGTGGCACGCGTAGTAAAAATAGTTATGAAAACTCAAAATCCTGACTGGGATGACATACAAGTAATATTAGATACTCTGATGGATTCTACTGAAAAAGAAATGGTACTTAAGGCAGCCAAAGAGAGGGCAAGAGAAGATATTAGAAATGGGCTGGTAACAGGGAATTTAGATGTGAATTTCCCAATTGAGGATCCAAATTGGGACCCTAATTTATTGTGCGATGTGAGGAGATTACGGAAATACCAAGAGTGGATCCAAATAGGAGTTCAGAATGCTGTGCCCAAAACTATAAATTGGTCCAAACTATATGAGGTTCGACAGGAAAAGAAGGAATCTCCCACTGCGTTTTTGGAGAGGCTTAAGGAGGTAGCAAGGAAATATACAGACCTTCAAATGGATACAGAGCAAGCAAAGGTTCAGCTCACTCTCATATTCTTGGGTCAATCACAGGATGACATTCGTAGAAAATTGCAAAAATTAGAAGGGGAAGAATTAAGGAATTTGGATAAATTACTCGAAGTTGCTTGGAAGGTATATAACAATCAGGAAAAAGAAGCTAGTAAAAGGCAGCAGCAGAATCTTTTGGCAGTAATACAGGGGAGAGGGAACCCAAATTTCAGGGGATGTAACAGGAATGGTTGGGGTAGGAGACCAGTTACCCAAGGGTTGAACCTGAATCAATGTGTGTATTGTAAGCAGGAGAGGCATTGGAAGCGAAATTGTCCAAGTTTGAATAACCAGTTTGACCAGGGCAATCAGTTCCAGCAGGCTACCAAGGAGATGGGCCTGGGGGAGTATACCAGCTGACTAGACGTAGAACCGGTAAAACAAGTTAAGGAACCTGTTGTAAATATACAGTTAGGGCATAAAGAGGTCAGATTTCTAATAGATACGGGAGCTACTTTTTTTCTGTATTGAATGATTTGCAAGGACAAATTGGGGAAAAGGAAACGACAATAGTCGGCGCTACAGGGAAAGAGGAAAAACGGCCTTTCCTGCAACCCCTAGATTTGTGTTTTGAAAACAAGGTTATAACACATGAATTTTTATATGTACCTGAGTGTCCAATTCCGCTTTTAGGGAGAGATTTGCTAGCAAAACTTGATGCGGTAATAACCTTTGAAAATGGAGAGCTTATAATGAAAATACCTGAATCAAAGATGGGACAGATATTAATGATCAAAGAAAAACCTGTTCCCTCTATCTCTAGGGAGGTAGAAGATGCAGTGATTCCCTCTGTATGGGAGATAGATATACCAGGGAAATCTAAATTGGCACAACCAGTGCATGTAGAGTTAAAAGAAGGGGCAAGGGCTGTACAAGTCAAACAATATCCCATAAAACCAGAAGCACGGCAAGGAATAGTAAAGATTATTGAGAAATTCTTGAAATACCTAATTTTAGAAGAATGTGAATCAGAATTTAATACACCAGTATTTCCAGTAAAGAAGCCAAATGGTGAATATAGATTAGTTCAGTATTTGAAAGCAATAAATAAAATAATAAAGGACATCTATCCAGTGGTAATAAATCCTTATACATTGCTAACATCCGTAAAGGAGATATATAAATGGTTTACCGTAGTTGATTTAAAAGATGCCTTTTTCTGCATCCCCCTTGACAAAGAAAGTAGGAAACTGTTTGCCTTTGAGTGGGAAAACCGAGGGAATGGAAGAAAGACCCAACTCACCTGGACATGACTCCCACAAGGCTACAAGAACAGTCCCACCCTATTCGGAAACCAACTGGCAAAGGAACTGGAGATTTGGACTGAAAATGGGCAAGTACCAAGAGACCAATACTTATTGTTGCAGTATGTTGATAATATACTAATAGCTACAGAAGAAAGAGCAACCTGTATAAAGGTAACCATTGAGATTTTAAATTCACTGGGAATGGGAGGCTATAAAGTATCCAGAGAAAAGGCACAAATTGCACAACAGACTGTGATTTACCTGGGATGTGAAATTTCACAAGGGCAACGAAAACTAGGTACTAACCATATCCAAGCTATTTGTGCTATTCCAGAGCCCCAGAATTTACATGAGCTGCGAGTCTTCCTCGGGATGGCAGGATGGTGTCGCTTGTGGATCATGGACTACGGACTGATTGCCAAATCCCTGTATGAAGCTCAGAAGATGCAGCCATTCACCTGGGGCAAACTACAGAAAGAAGCCTTCCTAAAATTAAAGGAAGAAATGACAACTGCTCCCACACTAGGGTTACCTGATTTGTCTAAAGATTTTCAGCTGTTTGTACATGAAAGGCTGCGCCTAGCACTAGGAGTCCTGACCCAACGTCTGGGAAGCTGGAAAAGGCCGGTGGGCTACTTTTCCAAACAACTCGACAACATAAGTGCCGGGTGGCCCCCATGTCTGCGGGCAGTCACAGCTACTGTGATCCTGATACAAGAAGCCAGGAAACTTACTATGGGAAGGCACATAGATGTCTATGTACCACACATGGTAACCACTGTCTTAGAACAAAAGGGGGGCCATTGGCTATCTCCCAGCAGGATGATGAAATTCCAGGTAGTCCTGACTGAGCAGGATAATGTCACATTAAAAAAAACTAACCTTTTGAATCCAGCTCTGTTCCTAGGTACCACAACTGAAGAAGGCCCATTAGAACACAACTGTGTAGAAGTAATAGAGTACACCCATTCAGCAAGAGAAGACCTGAAAGACGTCCCACTAGAGCAGCCGGAGTGGGAGCTGTTTACAGATGGGAGCAGCTTCGTGCAAAACGGAACCAGATACGTTGGATATGCGGTAACAACAGTCAATACAGTAGTGGAGGCAAAGGCATTACCACCAAATACATCTGCCCAGAAGGCAGAACTGGTTGCTTTAACCAGGGCACTAGAATTAAGTGAAGGGAAAAAGGTAAATATCTGGACTGACTCAAAATATGCTTTTGGAGTGCTGCATGTACACGGAGCACTGTGGAAAGAAAGAGGACTGTTATCTTCTTGGGGTACGCACATTAAATATCAAGATGCAGTCCTGCAATTGATAAAGGCAGTACAAAAACCTGAACAAGTGGCAATCATACACTGCAAAGCACACGAATCAGGAAACTCCAAAATCTGTGAGGAAAATCGAAAGGCAGACTGGGCAGCCCGACAGGTTGCTCGAGAGGTACAAACAACAATGGCATTGATACCTTTGAAGCTTAATGTATCCCAATTCAATTTGCCTCCAAAACCAAAATATTCAGTAGAAGATGAGAGACTGGCACGTTTGCTAAATGCACAAAAGAATTCAGAAGGATGGTATGTAACCGCACAAGGACAAATAGTGGTACCCTCCTTGATAATGAGAGAAGTTCTACAAATTAAACATAACAAATGTCACTGGGGAGCAGAGGCATTGGTAAAATTGCTAAAGCAGAGTTTAATTTCAGTACGGATGTTAACAATGGCAAAATCAGTAATGTCAAAATGTGCTATCTGCTTAAAAAACAACCCGGTGGCCAGGCAACAGGCACAGCTAGGAAGAATTCGGATAGGAATAGAGCCAGGAGACTATTGGCAGGTAGATTTTGTAGAACTATCGAGGACTCGAGGATACAAATACCTGTTAGTGGGGGTTGACACATTCTCTGGGTGGCCAGAAGCCCTTCCCTGTCGCACGAACCAAGCAAAGGAAACAGTTAAGTGGTTACTACAGGAGATTATTCCCAGGTTTGGGGTACCCCTAGGGGTATCATCAGATAGGGGACCCCATTTCATAGCTACAGTAGTAAGAGAGGTAAGTAGATTGCTGGGGATAAATTGGGACCTCCACACACCGTGGAGACCCCAGTCAAGTGGACAGGTAGAGAGGATGAATCAGACACTAAAAAGGCAAATCAGTAAAATATGCCAAGAAGCCAAATTGCAGTGGCCCCAGGCTTTGCCAATAGCACTGTGGAGGATTCGGATAAAGCCTAGCAGTGGGATGTCAGTCAGTCCTTATGAGATATTGTATGGGAAACCATATGAATCTCCTGAGCCTAACCCTAATGTACACGTCACAGGAAAGCAGGAAGTATATAATTATGTTCTGTCTCTTGGGAAAACTTTAGCTTGGTTCTGGAGTATCCTCGTGTGGAATAGACCACTGACTCTCGAGAAGCCAGTTCATAACATACATCCAGGAGATGAGGTGTACATCAAGAACTGGAACGAGGAACCGCTGAAAGAAAAGTGGAGTGGACCCCATCAGGTACTACTGACTACCTTTACAGCAGTCAAAGTAGCCGGCGTGGAACCCTGGATTCACTATACCCGAGTGAAGAAAGTCCATCCTGGATCACGGACTGTATAAACTCTGGAATGAACAAAGGCTGCAGATAAGATGTGTTTAATTGTTTTCAGAATGCTATCAGTAATTGTGCTAACGTTATGGTTATTAATATCTTTGGGATGTGGAATGCAAAATGATCAACTAACCACTCTTCATTCTAGAATGAAGAGAGAGGTACAAACAGAAACACAGGTGATAAAGGTTTCTAATGAAGTTCAGGCTGAGAATGTAATGATTGGATTAGTCAAAGATTTTGCCAAAATGCAAAACCCCAGCGGAATAACTGCCTGTCTGCCAATACCAAAGGCAGCAGGAGACCCAGTAAATTGGGGTATCATAACATCAAAACTACCTGAAACACAAAAGAACAAAACAATTACATGTAAACTGGTACCCGAATCGAGGCAAGTTACAGAAACCACTCTGGTATGGGAATGTGAGGCCAAGGATGGGAAAGATCAGATAGAACCTTGGGACAGTGCGTGGTCTGTGAGTATTCTTCAAAAATTCCAATATATGGCAAACACCCCTTGGTGTATTAGTGGGAAGGCCCCGAGAATGAAACAGATCCAGCAATAACGAACACTGACACTAGTAGCAGAACAAGGGCAGACAAAGTAAGTTGGTGGGCATGTAATAAAACTTACTACTGCACTTCAGATGATGAAGAGATAAAACAGATGCCACCCCTGGCAATAGCCCTACAAATTGGTTGTGCTTGAAGAGGGATCAAACATAAACAAGGCAGAGTGAATTATAAAGTAATTATAGGGTGTACCAGGATTACAGTCTGAGGTCCAGGACAATTTGTATGGGCAGCAAGTGATGGTACCTGGACAACATATCTGCCTGTAGATGGGAAAGTAAAGGAGATTACTTTAGGCCTCCAAACCTTATGTCCAATTTGGAAAAAGTCCCCATTTAATGGAAAACATGAACTTCTGCAGATAAGAGCAAGACGAGAAGTTCTAGACAATGAAAATCCAAATGACACTTGGCAAGAACCCTCTAGTGGAGTGAAATTTGGATGGGCCCTAGAGTCATTGCTTGGTCCTATAGTAAACTATAAGAGCAGAGAGATGCTGTACAAACTTACAGGTCAGGTAGGTAGACTGGCAAGAGTGACCCGGGAAGGATTTAAAGAATTAAATATACAGTTACAAGCCACCACAAAAATGACTTTACAAAATCGATTGGCCCCAGATATGTTGCTCCTGAAAGAGCATGGAGTATGTGGATTTTTAAAGGGACAAGTTGATCATTGCTGCGTTCATATCCCAAATGTAACTGCAGATGTAGAATATGACATCAATCAGTTGAAACAAATAGATCATGAAGCACAAGAAGAGCAAAAGGATTTGGCTACAAGCTGGTTAGGAACAATCTTTAAAGGATTAGGGTGGAATGTGAGTTCATGGATTAAATCTATCATTGAGAGTGTGATAATCTTACTAATTGTATTCTTAGCAATTTGGTTAGTTTACAGCATCTTAAAGGGAGAGATACAGAAGAAAACATCCTGGAACCAGAGGATAATAAAGGCACTAACACGAGATCCATGCCCACCATCTTCTGGTTCTCCAGTTCCTAACAGCATCCACGACAACGTTTACATCAACCCTGGATTTGAAGAACCAAGTACGAACTGAGGAATAAAGGACTGTATCAAGTGAAAACATTTACACCTATAGTGAAGTGAAAATGCTTTCAAAGGGGGGAGAATGATAGTGGAGCCCTGGAAAAAGTTAAAGATAGAATCTAAAATGTTAGGCTTTGTGCTTTCCCAGATCAACTGCACCTGCGTAAGCAGTATGATAAATTATATCATTGTTAGATATGATGATTGCTTAGTAATTAAATGTAATTATTATATAACCATAAGAAGAATAGTGAGAAACTATGTTGGAAATTCAGAGAGGGGCTAAATTTATGTATACAATAGAACAATATAAGTTTAATAATTAACATGAAAGTTATGTAACGATAGAGTATAAAACATGATCATTTTGGATGTATGGTTGGAGTCAGATTTGGGTTGAATATACCCCGATTCCCAGAGCTCTTTAATAAAAGACACCACATATAATCCCCGTGATTATGTGTTTTTGAATGCTAACACTTGGATAGGCAGTGTCACCATGGACCATTGGCTCCATGCAGCCCTGCTGGGTCACCATGGACTCCTTGGTTCCATGAGGTTCTGCGGTGTCTCCATGGTCTCCTTGGATCCACAGTCTCACCATGGACCACTGGATCCACGTGGCCGTGCTGTGTCACCATGGATATTTGGTGTCATAAAGTTCTTCAGTGTCACAATGGCTTCCTTGGATGGGCAGTGTCACCATGGACCATTGGCTCCATGCAGCCCTGCTGGGTCACCATGGACTCCTTGGTTCCATGAGGTTCTGGAGGTGTCTCCATTGTCTCCTTGGATCCACAGTGTCACAATGGACCACTGGATCCACGTGGCCCTGCTGTGTCACCATGGCCCCTTGGTTCCATGGGACCCCAGGGTCACAACTGACTCCTTGCTTCCACATCACCCCCTCAGTGCCAAAATGGCCCCTTCATTCCATGAGGAACACAAAAGTTTTGTAGAAATATTGAGTAAATCCTGCTTAACACAGCTGGGAACATCTGTCTGCATTCAAGAGAGAGGTTAAAGGTGAGGATGGCACCAGCAGCTTCATCTGCAACAGCGAGCCAGGGAAAGGAGAGGGACAGAGAATTCAGCTGCAAGACTCAGAGAATTCTGCTTCCAGAGATCATTTCTGCTCACATTGTCTTTTGGAGAAAGGTGACAGCACTCCAGGCAGCCTGGACTGAGCAGGTGGTTTCTGAGGTGGGTTTGTTTTTCAGGAAACCCACTCAAGGTTTGCATTTGTTCTGGTTTGAAAACAAAACCAGAGAGAGACTCCAAGTCAGAGGTACAATCTATTAGGAAAAGGAACAATAACCAAAATGCACGCAAAAATACAAAAGAAAAAACATTGATAAAGTCAGAATATAACCTGTCGCTCTGTTGTCAGGGTGTTGGTAGCAGTCCAGTTGGAATGGTGGCTGCAGTCCTCCTGGAGTGGCAGATGTGGTTCTGTTGGAGCAGTGATCCTGTAGAAGGGTGTAGTCTTCCTCTGAAAATCCAGTGGAAAAGGCAGCTGTTGCGCTGGGAAATCCAGTGGAAAGGCAGCTTGTTTTGTCCCAAATCCCAGATAATGTCCCGGTGGGGATGCTTAGCTCCTCTCCCCTGGACAGAGCATCTCACAATGGGCTGATATCATTCTGTGAGTCATGAGATGGGTCCATTAAACAGAAATGGCTCCCAGAGGGAGTTATCTCTGAGTCATGTGGCAAGGTATTGATGGGCCCATTAACAGGAGATAAGGAAGAAACAATGCTCCTCCTGGTTTCAGCAGCTCTTGAGGATGGGAATAGAATATATCTTTATAGTTTAACCTAGGACATCTATCACTGGTGGAAGGGTGGGATGGAACAATCTCACATTTTGTATCCCCACATGGGGTCGTGCCATGCTCTGCTGGGAGTTTCCTGAGGGCTGGTAGTGCTGTTGGCTAGAGGAACAGTTTGGGTACTGGCTGTGGGGCTGAGGGCTTGGTGAAAAATGAGAACGGTTGTTATTCTTGTATTTACAGTCTTTTGCTACATGTCCAGTTTTCTCGCTGTTATAACAGTTTCCACTGCCTTTATTACATTTTGTACTGTGGGGAAGCACATTTGCTGCAACCAGTGCTTCCATTGCACCCTGGCTTGTGGCCTTAGCTAGGCTGGAGTCACGGTCTGAGACTGCTTGGCAAACGTAAGCATCAACCACCTGAGTGATGGCTGGCTCAGGGTCAAGGAGGAGGGCATGCAGAACCTTTCTTCAGTCAATACTGGCATTACAGAAAGCTAATTTGCTAATAAAATAATCCCAGACCTTTTGATCATCTACCTGTTTTTCCAGTGCTTTCATAGGGCGATCTACAATATTGATATAGCTCTTGTCCAGGCAGTGGCAAATGTCACTGAAGTCAGTGTTGGGTGTAGAAGCATCACGTGTTTGGAGGAGGGTGGACCATGCAGCACCTTTGAGATCTTCAAGTATTGACTGGGGGAGGACTTCAGCCTGATATTGCAGTCTGGTATAGTCTCCATCCCTGGTAATGCGGTCCATTGTGAGGTGTTGTCGCCCTTCTTCCTTAACATAACCTTTTGGTAACTCATTAAGTTTGTTTATCCAAAGTCCTTTCCACAAAATAAATTTGGCAGGTGGCAATGTAATTTTCGTACACTGTTTTAAATCATACAGTACCATCGTGTGGGCAGTAAATGTTGCATCCAGCAAATTGTTAAAATAGGGAGATCCCCTCCAATAATCTTTTGTGGCCTTTACTAAATCCTTCATTTCCCTGTGGGGAATAGATTCCCATTTAGGTTTTGGCCCCTGCTTATACTGCACAGGTGCCACCTGAATCTTGGATACCACCTCCCAGTCCCCCTCCTTTGTGGCTTTTCTCTGCATCCTCTGCGAAGAATCCTTGGGCTCATCCTCACTCTCAGATAAGCTATCGTTCTCTTCCTGTGTGGAGGAAGCAGGTCTGCTGGCAGAGGCACAGGGCATTCGGCCAACTGGCAACACCCTGTGTTGAAGGCCTTTGGTAGCAAAACTGGCTTCCTTCCAGCTGGCCCCATGTCCAGTTCCAGGGGCGGAACCCAACGTCAAGGTGGGACCTGTCACAGGGGAGGTACCTGGAGCAAAGGCGGGACATGGGGATGAAGGCATGAGGGAATCTAAAATGGTGGTCTCTCTCATAGGAGCATTACCATCTTGTGATTTATAGGAAAAGGGGGATTAGGATCAGGGGATGAAGGAATGTGGACAAGGGAATATCTCAGGGCAGCATGGCCACTACCACCCTGAGGAGAGGACAGAAAAGGAGGGGAGATGGCTGATGGCAGATGGCATGTCTGTACCAAAGGGCGGGCTCCATCTCCCGTCCTGTTCTCAGGGAACGTCGGGGGCAGATTGAATAAACCAGGACAAAGGGGTTGACCCATGAACTCGATAAATGATCCTATAAATTGAATGAAACAACAGATAAAATTTCCCAACTTTCAAAACCCCTTGTGTTTGTAAAATATAGAGCTTTTCCTCAACAGCATCCCAAAAGAATAACTGATAGAATCAACAGAGATATCAGGAAGCTCCTCAAATAACCATGAACAATACCTTTTAAACTCCCCTCAGAAAATTAACTACCCTCTAAATTTAAAGGTCTCCAAAACTTTACAAAAACATCCTTTTCAGCTTGGGAATGAGTATTTCCCATAGCTGCCCCCAATGGAAGAGGGAATTCCCACCCACAGGAACAGAAAATCAAAAGCCCGAACCCCTGGCAGCTCTCTGCTACTCAGTCACTCACTCTCAGTCTCACAGGCACAATCTTCAGCCAAAGTGGGGCTTGTGGGGCTGTCAGTGAAGTTGGTCCCATGGATCTTGAAGGGATGGTCAACTTCCACTTCAGTGAGATTTGGTAAAACTCTAGTCTCACTTCAGGTTGTGGCTGACCCAAAGGCGTACAGCTTCCAGTGATCTCTGGCTGGCAGGATCACTGCTGAAGATGCTCACAGGAACCTCAATGAATCTGGTCCCTGTTCGGGTGCCATGTGTAGAATTGTGGCTCTACTGAGGC
Organism: Melozone crissalis; assembly: GCF_028551555.1. Classification (NCBI taxonomy): domain Eukaryota; kingdom Metazoa; phylum Chordata; class Aves; order Passeriformes; family Passerellidae; genus Melozone; species Melozone crissalis. The sequence goes on along the minus strand of NW_026535893.1, from coordinate 1,151,141 downwards.
CCTTGGAGTGTCCAGCACTCATGAGCCCAAACCTCACTGCTGCCTTAGAAAGCTGACAGAATGGGGAGCATGGGTCTTCATATGATCTCCAGCAAACTGGGTTTATTGGTACAGGAACAGGGTACACAGCTGAACAGGCTCCTGGGACAAAGACAGGGTGTAGGCTGAGGGAACAGGGCCTTATATGGGGTAGTGAGGGTGGAACTGAGGGTCAGGGTCCAATGGATAGGGGGGAAAATGGTGCAGAGGAGGGCTCAGAGGTCAGGTCAGCCAATAGGGAAACCAGGGTAAAGGAATGCAGCAAACTAGGGCCAATTGACGGACAGAGAGAGAAGAACATTCTAGGACTAAACAAACGTGGGCAATAGGAGTTGAACTAGGGTAATTAGGCCAATGGGCCAATGGGGTAACATAACGTGACATGAATCATGTGTCTGCAGAGATCAATGGGAGAAGAAAGCATCTCACCCTAACCTGAAAGCCTATTCCTCTTATCTGGAACCAGTCCTCCATGTCTAGGGGACAGAGACTCTGATGGTAGGCCTCTGGGCCTCCACACATCCTCACAGCTGGCCCAGGGCAGGTCTAGAGTGATCTTGGTGGCACGTGGGCTTGGCACACACGTGAGGAGTGTGTCTGTATTCAATGGAGAACTCAGGAGTTTTAGATTACTAAAATACAAAAAGAAAACCCCTCTTTGCCTGAGTGCCTCCAGTTCTCCAAGCTAAGCTGGCCTCAAGTAACAGAGGAGGGACAGGATGGGGTTGGCGAATGTGGAGTAAGGTGGTCCACAGAGGGTCAGACCTCAAGGCACAGCTTCTCTGATCAGGCCAGACCACTTGAGAAGAGTCCCTGCGTCACCATGAGTCACTGAATGATGTGATTACCTCTGCTCTAAAGAGAACAACATACCATTAAAACAGGAATGTGGATTTATTAGAAGCTTTTTGAAATATTTCTCCATAACTATATAAGAAGAAATTCCTAGTGATTTGCACAACAGAAGATGGAAATCATGGCAGAGCCATGGTTTGTCAGGACTTGCTTGATCCTCATGAGCCTCGTGGTGCATTTCGAGCTGAGCCCTGGAACCTCAGGGTCTGAGAGGAGATTGCACAAACCTTTCCAGGTGTCAAAGACAGACAAAAATCCCAAAGTGTCTTCAGGCATGAATGGGTCCCTCTGAGGTCCATCCCCAACACAGGCTCCTCATGGACTCCTTGGAGGAGAGAATTGGAGGCCAGGATGGCATGAAATCCTCTCAGAGACTCAGTGTAGAAAGGAAAATCCAAAGCACCTTAAAAACCTTGAGTATCTCAAAGTATTAATGAGTATTACTAAGTATCAGTACAAAGCTCTCAAGGGACTAGTTAAAGCAGAAAATTGGGGCTATGATTGCACAAAGCTCTCACAGAGTCTGTATCAAAACACCTGTTTAATAACAGGTGTTATTAAAATAACTAAAGTACCATGAAGCATTAATGAGCCCCACTGAGTGTTGTTACTGACAAAGCCTCTCCAGGGACTCATTACAGCAGATAATTGGAGCCCATGATTGCAGAAAACTCTCAGAGACTCCAAGGCAAAAACCAAACCCAGAGTCCTTTGAAAAACCTGCAGAGAGGCTCCCGGCCCAGAGGCAGCTCCTGGCAAGGGCAGCGCTGCAGAGAGACAGCTCTGCCATGGAGCAGCTCCTGTGCACAGCCCACCAGGGCTGGGGCACTGCCTGCAACCACCCCAGGCACAGCACAGGGGCACAGAGGGGTTAAACTCAGCCTGGGCTGGGAGCACAGAGCAGAGCTCACTCAGGGCTCACTAGAGCAGAAATCAGCCCAGGTTTGAAACAGTCATTCCCCAGCTGTGGGAAGAGAAGCTGCAGTTCCTGCAGGGATCTCCTGGAGCTGGCACATCCCACAGCTTTTAGGACCTTTCAGGAGGACTCTCAGAGCTGCTCCAGGGCAGGGCTGTGGCCCCAGGGCAGGGCTGGCTTTCCCTGCTGCCCCAGCCCAGGCACAGCCCAAGGCAGCTCCTGTTGCCAGGCTCTGCTGCAGGGCTGAGCAGCCGGGGCTGCAGCCAGGGGTGCCCAGGGCTGTCCTGCAGAGCAGGGTCCTGCAGCCCAGGGCGCTATGATGGGGCAGGGACTCTGCTGCCTGCCAGGGACAGCTCTCAGCTGGCCCAGGGAGCTGCTCCCAGCACTGGGGAGAAGCTGTGGGGGGAAGGAGCCATCCTGAGCAGGGCAGGGGCTGCTGCTGAGAGGGGCTGGGTGGGGCGGGGCTGCTTCCAGCTACAGACCTGCCTGGGCACAGCTCAGGAGGACACTTCCAAAGAAGGTAAGCCAGGGATTGCTGTAAAGGTCAGGAGCTTTCCTGAGAGTGTTTTCAATTTCCTACTTGGAGAAAGATGGGAACGTTGGGGTGGTGACAAAAAGATTTTTGTATTTTATACATTTTTATATATTCATAGCTCTCTAAATTACTAATTTGTAGTTATAATACTCTAATCCCTACTTAACTCTATTAAACTCTTAACTCTATTAAACCATATTCTTATATAGCTTTAATCCTTAATTAACTCTAGTATGTTTCCTTACTTTTCTCTTAAAACCCTGACTGTCTAAATATATTCCTAAAATTCTACATAGTCTTATTCTTTTAAATAGTCCTGAAATACTATGTAGTCTTATAGGAAGTGGACCTACAGCAATATTTTGGGTTTTGAGAATGAGCAGAATATGAGCAGTCATTATAAAAAGTGAAGGCAAAGAAGCCTTTCGACCTAGTCCAATTGGTTGACCCAGGGGTGTGTAACTAGGGAAACTGAATCTCCTTTTAGATGCACCTGTTAAATATCCTAATTATCAACCTTAATAAATTGTTGAAATCAGGAGGTGGGTGTGCCCTTTCCCACTGGGACACCTGGAAGCTTCCAATAAATGTCTGGTTTTTACTTTACTTTACTGTTCTAACACTGCTGCAAGGGGGTTTTTTTTCTCTTTGGATTATAGACAAAAGGGGAATGAGAGATGCAGAGGAGGAATTGTAATCCCAGAATCCCAGAACATTCTGAGTTGAAAGGGACACACAGGATCATACAACTAATGTCTGAACATTTACAGGGACTGCAGAACTGTAAATTAAGCTGGTCAGTCTCTCTGCTGGGAGCCTCCCAAATGGCCCTCAGCCACTCCTCAACCCTGGACAGCAGCAGCATCACCTCAGCAGGGCCCAGCAGGGCTCTCCTGAGCTGTCCTTGCCCAGCTGCACACAGAGCCTGCCCCAGCCAGGGCCCTGCACACAGGCTGGTTTTTGTAGGGCCCCAGCCAGGGCACACAGGCTGGGATGGGCTCTGTGAGCGCTGGCAGGGACAAGGCTCCTCTCAGGAGGGAATGTCCAGGCCCAGGGAGATGCTCAGGGAAGGAGAGGGGGCTGAAGAGAGCAGTGCTGGGGGCAGGATGAAGGCACTGTTGGTGTGTGGGAGGTGCCGGGCACAGCTGGGCACGGGAACACTGTCCTGAGTGCCTGGCTGTCTCTGCCCTGCCCTCTCAGGCACAGCACCACAACATCTTCTCTTGGTTCTGCCCTGCCCTGATATTGTCCCTGTTATCTGCTGCTCTCAGGGAGGCTCTGGCATCTGCAGCAGCTGAGTCAGGCACTGCCCTTGGCATTCCTGCCAGGCAGGAGTGTGTCCATGGGAATGGGGTGTCCAAGCTTCCCTGGCACCTGTGGGCAAAGCAGTCCATGGGAAAGGGGAATGAACTGAGCCCCTTCCCTGAGATCCCATCATGGGCACAGCCAGGGATCTCCTTGCTGTGCCCTTCCAAGCTCTGAGCTGCCCTCCTGGGTGCAAATGTGTGCCAGAGCCTCTGGGAGTTCCCTGAATGTCCCATGGGGAAGGACAGAGCTGCCAGAGCTGAGGAAATGCTGTTGGGTTTGCCCAGAGAGCCGTGAGTGTCCTTGGCACAAGGGGGTGCTGAGACCTTGCCCAGAGACCTTTAGAGAGGGTGAGAAATTCAGGGATCCCTCTGCTCTGGGCAGGGTCTGGTTTGTCCCAGGGTGACCCGGGAGTGTGATTGTGCTCTGATTGCAGCCAAAGGTGCAAAGCCAGGGCAGTTGGGAACAAGCCCATCCAGCCCCTCATCTTCCCTCAGCCACAGGGAATCCTTTGCCTCTCTCATCTCTCAGTGGCAAACTCTGAGTGCAGCAGGAATGCTGGGGATTTCTGACCTCAGAGAGCCAGGAATGATATGTGGGCAGAAAAAATTCCTTTAACCAGCTCCTGCCATCTATGTCCTATAGAACTAGGAGTGCAGATGCTACCAAGCCTGCCTGTGTTAGGAGTGATTCCCTTTAAAACTCCTGAATATCCAGCCTTGTCCCTCTGCCCCATGGTCACAAACCCAGAGCAGCAGGGCAGGGATGGCTCCTCAAGAGCCCCCATGCACAGGTTTGGCTGCTCCTGGCAAACTCAGCCTGCACAATTGGAGCTCAGGGACCTGGGTGAAGGTTTTCCCAGAGCAGGAACAAGGCTGGGTGAGTCCCAGTGCGACAGTCTGCAGGGAATGGCCCAGGTTTGGCTCAAATCAGCCCCTCCTGACTAGTCACTGTCCTTTATCCATGAACAGATCCCCAAGTCCAGCTCCAGCAAATGCGCAACAGCAGCTCCATCAGCCACTTCCTCCTGCTGGCATTGGCAGACACACAGCAGCTGCAGCTCCTGCACTTCTGCCTCTTGCTGGGCATCTCCCTGGCTGCCCTCCTGGGGAACAGCCTCATCATCAGCACCGTAGCCTGCGGCCACCACCTGCACATGCCCATGTTCTTCATTCTGCTCAACCTGGCCCTCAGTGACCTGGGCTTCATCTGCAGCACTGTCCCCAAAGCCATGCACAATTCCCTCTGGGACACTAGGAACATCTACTCAGGATGTGCAGCTCAGCTCTTTTTCTTTACGTTCTTCATCTCAGCAGAATTTTCCGTCCTGACTGTCATGTGCTATGACCGCTACGTGTCCATCTGCAAACCCCTGCACTACGGGACCCTCCTATGCAGCAGAGCTTGTGCCCACATGGCAGCAGCTGTCTGGGCCAGTGGCTTTCTCAATGTTCTGCTTCACACAGCCAATACATTTTACCTGCCCCTGTGCCAGGGCAATGCCCTGGGCCAGTTCTTCTGTGAAATCCCACAGATCCTCAAGTTCTCCTGCTCCAAATCCTACCTCAGAGAATTTGGGCTTCTTGTAGTTAGTACCTGTTTAGCATTTGGTTGTTTTGTATTCATTGTTTTCTCCTATGTGCAGATTTTCAGGGTTGTGCTGAGGATCCCCTCTGAGCAGGGTCGGCACAAAGCCTTTTCCACCTGCCCCCCTCACCTGGCCGTGGTCTCTCTGTTCCTCAGCACTATCATATTTGCTCATCTGAAGCCCCCCTCCATGTCCTCCCCATCCCTGGATCTGGCCCTGTCAGTTCTGTACTCGGTGGTGCCTCCAGCCCTGAACCCCCTCATCTACAGCCTGAGAAACCAGGAGCTCAAGGCTGCAGTGTGGAGACTGATGACTGGAGGGTTTCGGAAGTATTAAACTGCTTGCCAGTTTCTGGAAATCACTTGTAATAAAAGTCAACTTTGATACTTCTTGTTGGATTGATTATGAGCTTTTTCCCTTTTGCTTTAGCTTTTCCATATTGTTCACCAAGAAATGTCATTCTGGGTGCTATTTATCATTTTGTTTCTCTCTATATTCCCTGTGACCACAGACTCTTTCAATGAGGGGCTGCACTCTCAGTGGCTTTAAAGGAACTAAGTAATCTCCCAGAAGAGTTTTCTGCAGAGATGCCCTTTTGTTGCCTTCTCTGGAGCTGCAGCAGCAATGTCTGTGTGCAGAGCTGGGGGCAGATCAGTGCTGGCACAGTAGCTGTGCCCACAGCAGCAGCAGCACTTGGTGTTGCCAATGCTGCTGCCGTGGCCCTGCCCCGCTGCCCTGGTGGCCCTGGTGTTGCTGCAGGGCCTGAGTGCTCTCGGGGCCGGGCACAGCCCTGGGTGTGGCAGTGCCGGAGCTGCAGCAGGGCCAGGCCATGGGCACTGCTGGGGCAGTGCTGATGCCTCAGGCCAGGGCCTGGGGGCTCCAGGCTCCTTGCCCAGGCTCTCTCAAGAGCATGCCCAGGCCAATGCTCAGCACAGAAAAGCCCCGTGAGCAGCTCCAGGCTGGCCGTGGGCAGGCTGGGGGCAAACAGCATGGCTGAGGCTCTGCAAGGGCCCTGGGGCAGATGGGAAGGAGCAGCAGAGCAGAGCAGGGGCTGATCCATCCCCAGTGCACTGGACAGCCCAGGGCAGCGTCCCAGAGCATCCTAATGGAGCTGCCAACAACATCCTCCCTCTGCAGCCCTGGCCTCTCCCCCAGCTCACACAGGTGCCCCATCCTTGCAGGCACAGACACTGCAGTACTGGCTCAGGAGCACCTGTTTGCATTGCACACAGCAGGGGGAGCACCCTCATGCTGTTGGTGTGGGGACATGAACCTGAGGGAGCACAAATGCCATCAGCCCCTGGGGCCAGCAAGGGCTGGGGGACACCAGGGAAACCACTCAGCTTTGTCCTGGCCTCTGCAGTCAGCCAGAAAGTTTGTTCCCATTAGCTGGGAGTTTCCTGTCCCACTGCAGACACTGTTGTTTAGAGCCAGGGCTGCCTGGCAGCCACCCCAAACTGCCCTGAGCATTTCCTTTTCTTCACCTTTGCTTTCTTTACTCTTCCTGCTACAAATTTCTTCCTATTGCCCAGCCCTGTTCCCTCCCCTGCAAAGAGCCCCTCTCTGTTTGCCCTTTCCTCTCTGGCCCCACTCCCCATTGCAGTTCCTGACTTGGCTCCATGGGAACGTCCCTTGGGCAGCAGGATCATCCTACAAGTGCTGCAGGAATTGTCTGCAGGCTCCTGCAGTGCCTGGTGCTGCTCCCTTGACAGAGGCGCCCCAGGCCAGGGGGGCACATATGGGCTGCTGTGTCTGGCTCTGGGGCTCCCTGTTCTGGGCAATGAGGAGGAGGCTCTGCAGGACTGACAGGATGGGCTTTGGGGCTGGCAGGAGAAGCTGAGGGACCTAGGCTGCTGGAGCTTCTGAAGAGGAGGCCCAGGGCTCATCCTGCAACTGCTCCAAGGGTGGTTTCAGAGAATCCCAGAATCAGCAAGGTTGAAAACGACCTTGGAGATCATCAAGTCCAACCTGTGCCTTACCCTGCCTTGTCTCCCCTGAGCCTCCTCTTCTCCAGGATAAACAGCCCCAGCTTGCTCAACCACTCCTCACAGGACTTGTGTTCCAGACCCCTCCCCAGCCTTGTTGCCCTTTTCTGGACATGCTCCAGCCCCTCCATGTCCTTCCTAAATTGGGGGCCCCAGAACTGGACACAGCACTCGAGGTGCTGCCCAAGGAGTGCTGAGCACAGGGGAACAATCCCTGCCCTGCTCCTGCTGGCCACACCATTCCTGAGCCAGACCAGGAGCCATTGGTCTTCTTGGCCACCTGGGCACACTGCTGGCTCATGTCCAGCCTGCTGTCCATCAGTCCCTGCAGTTCCCTTTCTGCCTGGCTGCTGTCCAGCCACTCTGTCCCCAGCCTGTAGAGCTGTAGGGGTTGGTGTGGCCAAAGTGCAGGACCCAGCACTGGACTTGTTAAACCTCATCTTGTTGGATTTGGTCCCTGGGTCCAGCCTGTCCAGGGCCCTGTGCAGAGCCCTCCAACCCTCCAGCAGATCTACACTCCCAGACAATTTCATGTCACCACGGTTCCATGAGGCCTCTCAGTGTCACAGTGTCCCTTTGGTTCCATGGGACCCTTGATGTCACAAAGTCCCTTGGATCATTGGGCCCCTGCAGTGTCACAATGTCTCTTGGTCCCCAAAGGCCCTGCATTGTTACATTGGACCCTTGGTTCCATGACGTCTGGCAGTGTAGCAATGTCAATGTGATATTTTCTGAAAATTCCCTTCGCCAGGATTTCTTCTCCTGGGAAGATGAGAAGCCTCAGCTTCTTTGTGCTTTGCTTCTCTGCAATGTGGTCTGGAGATTGTTTATCCAAAGATGTGAATTGTTTTAACTTAATGACCAATCACCATCAGCTGTATTGGACTCTGAGGAGTCAGTAGTGAGTTTTCATTATCATTCTTGTTAAGCCTTCTGTCTGTATTCTTCTTTTTCTAAAGTATAGTTTTTGAAAAGGATAATGTAATGTAATGTAATGTAATGTAATGTAATGTAATGTAATATAATTTAATATATTATAATATAATATAATATAATATAATATAATATAATATAATATAATATAAACCAGCTTTCTGAGAACATGCAGTCAGATTCTTATCTCTCACCTCGTCCTGAGCACCTCACAAACACCACACAGCAATGCTCTTTTTGGTTCCACAGTGTCACAATGATCCCTTGGCTCTGTGCTGCCATGTCGTACACAGTGTCATCATGGTCCACTTAGTGCCACCAGGCCCGGCAGTGTCACAATGGCCCCTTGCTTACCCAGGGCCCTGCAGTATCACAATCATCAGAGAATCAACCAGGCTGGAAAAGATGTTGGAGAGCATCAAGTCCAACCTGGGACCCAACACTACCTTGTCAGCCAGACCATGGCGGTGAGCGCCACATCCAGTCTGTCCTTAAACACTTCCAGGGTTAGTGACTCACCCATCTCCCTGGGCAGCCTGTGACTTAACATTGTGCTACCCAACCAATGCCAAGAACAGAGGGAAGATTACTGTCCTGGTCCTCCCGGCCACACCGTTCCTGATCCATAGGAGTGTCAGGGGTTGGATAAGGGAAATGGTGGGGAGAGGATGAGGGCAAAGTGTTATTGATTGTAAGCCATGAAGAATCTTGATTTTCATATCTATTCAGACTGCATTAGAAGGTGCTAGAGATCAATACCAACTGGACATAGCTGATGCCAGTTTATATTCAGGAAATGAACACTAAACAGGAAAAAACCAGTTCCCTCTGCATTTTTTTCAACATAGTATAGTATTCACTTTGAATACACTTCTGAAATCTATCTAATTAACCACAGAAGAATTGAAAACTTAAATTGTTCCCAGGGGCTTTTCTTTTGCAAGAGTTTTGCATAAATATTTATGAGCCTTTGTCACTAAATTCCATAACTGAAGAGCTCAAGAAAGAAAAGGCCTCTAGAGGAGTAAAATTCCTCAGCAAACTCCAAGTGGCTGAGGGTCCATCCCCATCAGAGCAGCAATGAACAGAAATGGGCACAGCTTTGTGGCTGCCCCAGCTTTGGCATGGGCCCTGGGCCTGGAGCAGGAGCAGCTCTTGAGGGCCCCAAGGCTGCGGCTCTTGTGCTGCCCTGGGCAGATGGGATGGCAGCAGGGGCTGCAGAACTCTCAGCACCTCAGCCCGAGGGGAGCAGGGCAGCCAGGGAGCCTCCTTTGGCCTTGGCCAAGCTCCTTCCCCCATGGCTGGGGCTGAGTCCTGTGGCAGCTGCAGCTGCTGCTGTGCCCTCGCCAGGGGCTGAGGCCGTGGGGCCAGTGGCCAGAGCAGCCTGGCCTGAGAAGAGCTGTGGGGCCAGAGCTATCTGGGCTGGGCTGGGCTGGGGAGAGGCCCTTGGTGCTGCCCAGAGCTCAGGGCAGCTGGCAGAGCTTGCAGGGAGCTGGGCTGGGCTCCGAGAGCCTGGCCCAGAAACCATCAGTGCCCATCTCAGCCTGCCTGAGCGTGCAGGGGCAGGACTCAGGCGGGGCCTTGTGGGGCAGGGCCAGTGCCTGTGCAAGGCATTGCAAACAGGCACGTGTCCCAGAGAGGAGGCTGCTCTGTGCCCTTTGGTGCATGGACAGAGCAGGGAGGGGGCCCAGGACATTTGTCAGCGCCAGCCTGTGTCCCCATGCATTGACAGCCCTGGCTGCTGAGCCCAGCTTTGGCCTGGCCTGAGTTTGGCTGTGGCCCAGCTCCATCCTCCTGCGGGGCTCAGGGCCTGCTCCCGGCCATGACCAGCCCTGGCAGCCTCTCTGCTGGCCCAGAGGCTGGCAGAGCCCGGGGCAGGGCTGTCTGTGCAGCCCCACAGGTGCCACGGGTTCTGCAGGAGCTGGCAGAGGCTGCCCAGCAGGGAGGCCACGGGGCGCAGAGCCCCAAGGCTGCTGTGGGCACCACGGCGCAGGGGCCGTTCCCAGCCGCAATGCTCCTGGCCTGGGCTGGGCCTGCACAGGGGCTGGGCCACCATGGCTGGGCCAGCACAGGGCCACAAAGGGGCCACGCAGACGCTGCCGGGGCTGATAGCAAGGCCAGGCTCACACAAGCAATTGCTGAGTTTGGCCTGCACTGACCAGGCCTGACTGTGCCAAAGGCAGAGCTCAGCTGCCCTTGGGGCCTGCAGGAACAGTGCAGAGCCTAAAGAGCCTCCATGGCTGTGCTGGAGACCAAGGCTGCAGGAGGGAAATGCAGGGCTGCTGCGGGATGGGGAGGGCATTGAATTCCAGCACACACCTCAGCTCTCTGATGATCCCGGCACCATGCTGGGCCCTGTTTCACACTGGAGCAGAGATGATGTTGATGGGACAGCAGCCCTGTGAGACTGTCAGGATGGATGGGACAGGATGGGATGGGACGGAGCCCTGCAGAGCTGTTTTTGTTTTGTTACGGTTTAGATCTCATCTATTGCATCTGAAAGGTGAAATCTTATATTAAGTTAAAAGCCAAGTTTTAAAATTGATATATATGTGAGGATTTTACCAGAAATTAGCTCATGAAAAAGATAGGGCAAAATCAAATGATATGCTGGTGTTGATGGGTTTTAATTGCTTCTTGTCGTGCAGATTTGCCTGTCGAACAACCAAAACCAAATGTTTGGTTGACCTTAGCTAAGGCAGCAGGCTTGGATATCACATGTTTGTCTCATTCGGAACCAGAAAAGCCTTTTTCAACCTGTCTGGTTGGTGTGCCCATAAAAGATTTGCCTCTGATCAAAAAGCAATCCAATGGTGAGCCTGGTGAAATTGACAATGGGAACAATCCTGCGTTGAATTTGAAAGTTTGGGCCAAAGAACTTTCCAAAGCAGTACCCGAACCCCAAGAATTAGAAATCCTTGGTTCTTTAACAATAGATTTTTGCCTAACATTTATAGCTAATGATTAGCGAGAACGTGATCCTCCAAAGTACAATGTTACTCCCCATTATTTTGCACACAGTTTTTGGTGTAATTATTCAAAAAGTTGGGATGTGCTTTCTGAGGCTGACCAATATCCACCACAATTGCCCAAGGGACATTGTTCATTTGTGGAGATTGGGCTTGGCAAGGCAATCCATCACACCTTGAGGGTGGCTCATGTAGCGTTGTAATGCTCACTATGATAGCACCTACTGCCAAGGCAGTCATTAAGAAGAAACTAAGGGGAACAAGATCTGCTCGTCATTATGATGAAAACCGTAAGAGTGATTTCATGCCTTGGAAGGCTGCAAAAAGAGTTCCAGCAGGTTTGTTTTTACCCCAACTGGCTTCAGCAATGGCATTGAAACAATAAGATCGGGTTGGATGTTGGCTGAGTAAACAAACTAATGCTACATCCACTGCAATCAGTGATATGTTGACTGATGTTAATAGTGTTGTCAGACCTGCTACCCTTCAAAATAGAGCAGCAATTGACTTTCTTTTACTGGTACATGGGCATGGTTGTGAGGAATTTGAAGGACTATGTTGTACGAACTTGTCAGATCATTCTGAATCTATCCACAAAAGCATACAAAAGCTGAAAGATTTGACAGCTCCAATTAAAGAAGATGGTGGGTCATGGTTAGATGGTCTGTTCCAAGAATGGAGCTTTGCACCTTGGCTAAGGGAACTTTGTAGAATAGGTCTCTATATGTATTGGGGATTTTGGTAGTGATACTAGTAGTCACACCTTGCATACTTTGGTGTGTGCGACAAACGACGGACAAAACTATCAAAGAAGTTTTTATCACACAAGAGAGAGAGAGGTAGGAAATGGATTCACGAGAGTTCTCGAAATCTCACAGAGATGGTCGATGAAGGTATGGACATGGAGGAAGGTTTCGAATTCAGACCTGTGAATCGACAAGACATTCTCGAGCAATTACTTGTAACTATTGTCAGGCATAATTTATGCCCTTTGAACTGACTGGACTTCCACAGCATTAAAATTGCTGTGTTGTAATATAGCAATGCTTAGTGCAAGCGAGAAAATGCTTTAAATAGGTAATAAGCAGAAATATTATAGTAAGGCTACAAAACACAAGTAATAAACAACATAATTATGAAGATTTCTTTTTAGGTGAACAGGAGGGGAAATTGTGGGAATCCACAAAATTAGAGGGTTTTGGGGGAAGCTGCAAAAGGAAGGCCCCAGAGGCAGTAGAACTGTGATTAGAGCTAAGCAGCAGTCATGAGATAGGTCAGCAGAAAAATTATTTAAACTGTAGAAAATCAAGGACAAATAGAACACTGATCTGTGTATTAACTCTTGTCTAACATAACTCTCTAAAAAGCAAGGGTAGAAGATCTTTCCCTACCTGATGGGATGCGGGCTGGCAACTGCTGCTCTGATGATGTGCAGCTTCTCCTCTCTGGAGAGGCCATGGAAGGGTTGTGAGGGTCTACGGGACCCAGAGGAACAATGAGCTCAGGTTGGCATTTAAGTTTCATGGGAACAAGCAGAATGAAGAGCTCACAGTGGAGATGAAATTTGCCTGTGCCTGGCTCCTCTGATGAAACCCCAAGAAGTCCAGATAAAGCAAACACCTTCTCCCAAGAAGCTAGGAAAACCTCAGAGTCCTGAGCTCCTGCACTTAGCCTGGAAAGGCCTGGAAGCAGCTCTAAATGCTCAGGTGAGGCAGCACTGAGGTCCTGGTATGAGAGCGCTGTGTAGCAGTGAGGGAAGGAAAAGGGAAGCAAAGGGAAGGCTGGGTCACTGTTGGTCTTTGGGTGTGTTTCCCTTGGCAGCAACTCTACTTCTGTCAGGGGAAACAAAAGCTCCCTGAATTGTTAAAACTGAAAATCACAGACAAAGACTCTCTAACTAGTCAAAGTTAGAAAGTGGTGTGTTCATTATGCCGGTGGCCGGCACAGGGGAGGGTCATTCCCAAAATGCATGACCGCTGGCCGGGCTTGGCTCAGCATGGCACGGCACGGCACAGCACAGCACAGCAGGTTCCAGCAGGACAGGGAAGGGCAAGGCAGGCAGGGAAGGGCAGGGCAGGGCACTGGGAGCAGTGACAGGCTCTGTCCCCATGCTGCATCCCATGCCTGGGTAACCATCAGTGACAGAGAGGAAGGACATTGCTCTGTCTTGGCTGTGGAAAGGATGAAAAGGGGGGGTTAGAAAACGTTCATTTGGACTCCTTTTCAGCAGACTAGCTGGTTTTATCTCACCATGTCTACCTGTCTTTGGAGGAGTTGGCACATTTCTCGTGATTCGGAGTCAGCTACAGCAGCAGGAACGGGAAGCAATTTTGTCAGCATTGATATCAAAGCCAAAGTGCTGCCCCATGGATGGATGTTGCTTTCTTCAAGAGATTGCTGGCCTAGAGTTGTAGTGAATTCATACTGGTGTCTTCCCAAAGGGCGTTGCCTTTTTCTTTCCTCAGGAATCACCTCTTCTTTTTCTTCCCCCCATCTGGGGAGAGTTCCAATGCAAATGTCTCCTGCAGCCAACTCTTTCACTGTAGACTGACAAAGGAGATCTTGCAGTGGAGAGACTCCCTACAACTGCTGTGAAGAGCTGAAGGGGGAAGCTTTGTCTCTTAGTCTTGAAATCTTGTTTGGCAGGTGCTTGTGCTCTGGGGGATGAACACCAATGATGTTTATCCAAGCCTTGCAGGTTCATTCCTGAGCTTCCTGACACACCACGAGACTTTGGGGTTGGCATGTTGGCAAACAAATTTCAGTATGGGCACTTCTTGAAATGCTTCAATTATTCTTTTTTTGCTTTTCTGCAGAAATGTTGTCATCATCTATTCCTTCCAGAGAATCTTTTCCTACTTTTTGGGGAATTCCTTTTGCTGCCCTCCCAGACCAGGCCAATTCCCAGGGCTCTTTCCCAAAGTGAGGTGCAGCCCATGGCCTCCACTCCCCAGCAGGAACAGAAGGAAGCACAGAGTTTGCACTTCTGGGAGAGGAGCTTCTCTTACATGCCTGCTTTCCCTTTGCAACAGGTTGGCGTGTGCTCATTTGATAAAAGCAGGTTTAAACTCAGAAGCAGTTGTGTTTCAAACTGCTGCCTTCTCCAGCTCTTCTGTGGGTATCCTTGGACAAAAGGCCTCTTGGTGGGAGCTCTCTGTGGCAGGTTAAGGGAGGAGGTTGATATTTCAGGGTTGTGACTGCTGAAAGCAGCTGGTTTCTGGAGGTGTCCAGACCTGGGAGTGGCTCCTCTTCTCACCTGCCTGCAGAAAAGGAAGTTGCAAAGTGGGAATTTCATTTGTGGAGATGGCCACCAGGGGTGTTTGCCAAGAGATGGGCTGGCAGAGAGGCAGGTCTCATGCTAAACTGGCTGTGTGTTTGTTTTGGTGGTGGAGAGGGTCAGAGATGAAGACACAGACACCAGCTGAAGGAACAGTGTAATTTTCTGTAATGCAAAAGTGCAAAAAAGAGTCAGGAAAGGATAAGCAAAGCAATGCACCTCAGCATTATTACAGAAGGGTGCCTCCAGTGATTAAGGAAGATCCATCACCAGGTAGCCCAATGGTTTCCCCTTCATCCAGAGCTGCACATCAGCTGGGGGAAGCTGTCCCAGCCCAGCCCTGCAGAGCCACGGCCGGGAACTGGGAAATCCTGTGGTGCCTCCACCTTTGGCGGCCACGAGGCTCCCAAGTGCGGCTGCGAGAGTAGCCTGGCTCTGATAGTGCTGGATGAGCAATGTGCCAGAGCTTCTGCTGGGGGCGCAGCTGGTGTCATTCTCTAAATGAGCCTTTGTACTGGTTTAGGGCAAATTTGTTAAAGAATCTGCAAAGGAGGGGCCCCTCCAGAAAGCAAAATCCACACGACCCTCCCCCCAACTGGTTTGGGAAAAAATTCCTTGGAGAGAGGTGGAAAGAACCTGTTTATTTCAGGCACAGCACCCCCCAGCACACAAAATGAACAATACCTGATGACACTGCTCTGAGAAAGATGATAAAATCAGAAAGTCTCTTTCGGGGGTGGTTGCTCTGTTCTCAGTCCCTCCGGCGCGGGGACAGCTGCTGCAGCCGAACGGTGCAAACTCTCGATGTTCCCGGGTCCCAGTCCGGAGCAGGTTCGAGATGGTCACAGAAACAGGAGAGGAGACACAGTCCAGGAAGGGATGTGGACTGTTTAGCTAGAACTAGCTAATAGGCAGAGGCCAAAGCAGAGCAGAAGCAAGAGCAGAAAAGGGAGGAAGCAAAGCAGCAAGCTAAAAGCAAGAAGTTAAAAACAGCCCTATGTACTGCTCGTCTCTGTGTCCCTGATAAGAGAAACCCAAACAAAACTTCCACTCTTCAGAGCCGGTCATAAAGGCACAGAACATATGAATGGGGATACAAGCATTATAACGTCACCCCAGGACATTCCACCCCTTATCCCCATATCATTCTTACCCCACAATCAGATCTCCCTGAGGTACACATCGTGTTCTTCCATCTCTTTGCATTATCCACCACGTGCAACCTGGTCCCTGAGCAAAGACAACCCCACGAATGGGTTTGTCTGTACTTGAGGCAGAATTGATCCACATAGTCTTCCCTAACAAACCTCTGATATGTACCACTGGGACTTTGTCTCCTTCTGTTACATTCAGGGACTCAGACTGGGCAGCACCTGCTCGGTTGGTGGAACCTCGGGTGTTAACTAACCAGGTGGCCTTTGCTAAATGCTGCTCCCAATTCTTGAAAGATCCCCCACCTAAAGCTTTCAACTGGGTTTTTAGTAGTCCATTGTACCTCTCCACTTTTCCTGCAGCTGGTGCATGGTAGGGAATATGGTACACCCACTCAATGCCATGTTCCCTAGCCCAGGTGTTGATAAGGCTGTTTGTCGGAGGAAGGAGACCCAGACACCAATTGGTTCATCCAAGTCCGATTTATTGATCGAATACGGCGGGTTAAATATGGTTCTTAATAAGCTTCATACATATTGCAAAAGTTGAGCTCAGGATTGGTTAGTTACATATCAGCAACTACACCTACTTCTACATTCTTGTGCTTATTCTTCTGTTACATTCTGCAGATATTCAGGACTAATCTCACCTCCCTTTCCTCATGTTGCAGCAAGGCCATCCGGCATTCTTGCCTGTCAGCAGTCACTGAATCAGAGACTGCTGACCTCCCTTTCAAGCTTAACCAGCGGCATTAAGTCAGTATGGCCTTTCTCAATTAACCAACTCTTAATAAAATCCTCCACATTTCCCCCGCTTTCTTCTTGAGCAAGGAGATTAGTTTGCCAGGTTTTTGCTATCATACGGCTAACCATGTTTTGAATACAAGTAAAAATACAAGGCAAAATAAGCAAAAACATTAAGATCACACCCAGTAAGCCGATAGCATAGATCACAATGTTCCTTAGCCATGGTCCAAGCCCTAAGCCTTTAAGCCATTCGTCAATTCCTAAACCTTCTTCTTCTTTGAGATTGTGAAGTCCTTGTTGTAGTTCTTTTATCTTAGTATGAATGGACACCGAATGATCAGACAAATTCATACAACACATTCCCTCAAATTCTTCACATCCATGCCCTTGTGCTAAGAGCAAAAAATCTACAGCAGCTCTATTTTGTAAAACAGCATGGTTAACACTTTGCACAACTGCAGTCATCATGTCCAGAATTTGGGATGTCTGGTTCAGCTCATTTCTTGTCCAGCACCCTAATTGTTTTGCTAAATTCATAGCCTTATTGGCAGATCCTCCTGGTAAGATAGTTGAAACTACTACTTGTCTGAATGTACCCCAAAACTTTGGATCTCTTATCTGGCTGCAGTCCAAGTCAGGTATACTATGCCTTTTCCTGTTTGATGTTTGACTGAGCTGCATTAGCAAGGACACATTAGGGTGAAACAAGGACAATTTTCCCAAATAACAGGGTCCACCCTGTGGCTTAGCTGGTACACCATTCCACGCCCTGTCTCCACAAATTAGAAATATTCCTGTAGGTAATTTCATTGGTGCCGTGATGTTTGTGCCGTTACATTGACTGTAATGCTGTGGAGAGAATTCACTCAAATTCAGGGATGAATCCAAGGTTGCCCATGTGTCTTTAGGTTGATTTAAATTTTGAACATCCAAGGGTTTGAAACTAAACTATCCTCCAGCTGTAATGTTAGGCATACTGGCATTTGCACTTCCAAAAAGATCCAATTCCTCAGGAGGAGAATGCAAAGAGGTGTTAAGTGATTGGATTAGTAAGCATTGGCGATAGCCATCACTCTGACCTGCAGTATATCCTTGCTGTGCTGGCAATGTGATGTTAGACATGTTACGCATGCATAAAGTTCGATTACTTATTAAACTGCAAAATTCTCCAGGAGACCACACTGGAAGTCCTACCAAGCATGTTCGAAATGGGTTAGTAACCCCTCCAAGACTAAGACAAAGCGATGATTGGTTAATTTGTTTAGCAAGTGTTACCCATAGATTTTCTCTTGGCTGACTGAAACGTGTTATCCCTATCGCTTCACTTACTACAGCATTGAGCAGTATAAAAACAAACTTCATTCTTCTTTCTGCTTTCTCTGTTTTTCCTTTCTTCGTTGTCTTTTCCCTGGTTTGTTAGAATGTCTATTGTGAGGCTGAGTCAATTTCTGAATACACTGATCTAATTCCAAATCAGCATCTTTGCTTACGGGTATAGCGTGAGGTAAGTTTAAAGGCAAATCAGCTTTATAGCGAGCTGCTATGATGCGTGAGGATGTAGTAATTTCAAGCTCTCTAAGTACTTGCTGTAATTTCCACCTTATATGTGCTATAGCCACTTGTTCTGCACTCTCAAAAAGCTCCAATCCTGCCCTTCCGGGCAGGCCAGTACTTTGTTCAAGAGATCTAAACCAGAAAGAATATCGAATCCACTTCCCAAAACAAGGGTGACACCATAAAATTCCTACTGTCCTCTGTGAATACCAGTAAACCTTATTGCAATCAGCACAATGCAAAGCTACCCAAGCATAGCACTTATTATTATCCTTTTTGCAAACATAACAAGGAAGTGTATATAGGAAAGGATCAGTATTAAAATTTATCTGTGTGATCCAATCCAACCAGTTCAATGGTGGTGATTGCAAAGCCTCTTCAGCGTTCTTACTATATACAGCTACCAATTCAAGCTCCTTCTTTACTACAAAATGTACTTGCAAACTTAATTTTTTGCAACTTTTCAATGCAGCAGTCTAGTGCTCTTTCAGGATTCCCTCTGAAGGACCCTACAATCGAACGTTGCGTTAAAGGTACTAATTTTCTACACCTTACAGAGACTATACGTGATTTACCTTGAACCTTAATTCTATTCACAACACATTGTACTTCCCATCGATAATAAGCAAGAATTTTCTGTTCAGGAGACTCATAAAGATTTAAAGCTATATATGCATTTTGCCCTGTTTGTCTCCTTAATTCATCTTGTCAGCTTTTACCCCACGTGTGCTCGTGCTCACAAGTGTGGCACCACAAATCCCATAATAATGATTGTTCTATCCAAAAAGTATTATCACAACCCCCACAACGTAGAGCAATCCAGGCAGCACAATGTGGATCATAACAGTCAAGGCAATGTTCCTTTGCTGGATTTGTTAAACGAAAAGTTGATAATGAGTCAATAAAACCAATCAGCTCCTGGGCCGTCCGATAGTGACGTGTCAGTGCTCTGTCCAACACTTTCAGGTGTCCCTTCAACTGTAACAGTAGTGGTCGTAGGACTAGAAACAGTTTCTTCCCCAGTAGCTCCTTGTCCTCCTCCGTGAGACAGTCCACCAGAGGCTGCATCAAAAACAGGTTTAGTCCACTTAGCAGGCACCCACAAAGGTCCTGTAGGTGAGGAAACACAAAGATATCCCCGACCCCAGTATAATACTTTTGCAGGTTTTTCCCATAATCCTGTAGTCGAGTTTTAATTTCCTGACCTGACCTCGGATGATGTTTAATTGCAGGAGGGATATCGTCTTCCCCAAAAATACATAAATGATTGATCACATACAGAACCTTAGCTAAGCATGATTGTGGGTCTGTTAAATCTTGATGCTTCTCAATATACTGCTTAAGGGTACCATTTGCTCTTTCCACTATTGCCTATCCAGTAGGAGAGTGTGGAATACCTGTCACATGCCTAACAGACCACTGATTCAAGAATTTCTGGACCCTAGCACTCACATAAGCTCGACCATTATCTGTTTTGATGCTTCTTGGAACTCCCATAACAGCAAAGCAACTTAACAGGTGTCTAATAACATGTGTAGCTTTTTGTCCTGCCTGAGCCGTAGCCCATATGTAGTGACTATATGTATCTACAGTGACATGCACGTACTTAACTTTACCAAATCTAGGTACCTGTGTAACATCCATTTGCCATTTTTCATTTATTTCCAAACCTCGAGGATTAACTCCCACGCCTAAACCTATTCCTTCATTATGATAACTACATATTGGACATGCTCTAACAATGGCTTTAGCTTCTGATAAACTCAGTTCAAAATGTTTTGCAAGCCCTCTTGCATTTTGATGATATCTGCTATGTGCTTCTCTGGCCAATGTATGCTTGTCAATTGGACAAGAGTTATCAATGGGTAAAGTAACCAATTTGTCTGCACGTTCATTCCCTTCTCCTAAACCTTCAGACCATTTATGACTCCCAATATGAATCACAGAATACACTGCATTTCTCTCTCGTAAAGCTTTCCTTAATTGTATCAATAACTCATACAATCGTTTATTATTCACTCCCTTAATTGCTGCTTCCTCTATTCGTCTGGCTACTCCGGCAACATACATAGAGTCTGTGACCACATTTAAGGCTCCTGTAAGTTAGACATTGCCCATACTACTGCTAACAATTCCAAAGTTTGTAAACTATCTGCAGGATCTGCTGTGAGAAGTTGATGCTTCCATTGTCCTTTTTCTTGCCAGGTGACAGCAGCACGCCTTGATTTCTTTCCTGCATCTGTAAAAGCTGTAATAGCTCCTGTATCCAATAATCCATAAAGGGTTATGCTTTGATGCCCATGGGTAATTTCCACTTTTTGTTTTGGTCTATTTTGTAAATCCACAGTTAAAAGTGTAACATCAGTAGAGCCAAAACCCTTCTCATTCCGTATTTGCCCAGTAAATGATGGTATACCAGATGTCATTTGTGATAGTGGTATTAATTGTGCAATGCATTGTCCTTTTGTTATTCTAATAGGAGGATAAAGGGTGTAAACCATGATTTGCATTTCCCCTGTATAATTCTCATCGATAACACCAGGCAATACAAATAATCCCAGCATAGTTATTGAAGAACGTCCTAATAACAATGCTCCACATCTTTATCCATTTAATATAAGAGGACCCTTTACTCCAGTTTGTTTCCTCTCAGGCCGGTTCGTCATTAGTGTGACGTCTACTGCTGCTGATAAATCCAAACCGAGGCTCTCTGCTGTTGCTGTTGCAGACAGGAGGTGACAGTGATGTTACGGCAGCAGCTGATGTCTCCGATGTTACGGCGGCTACTTATGTCTGGGCGCGTATGTCCCTCATTGCCGCATCAGTAACACTTGATGAATGGTCTCGAGCTCTGCGTGTCCGCCAGTGAGCCGCTTCGGAGAGGAGCAAGAGCAGCTAACACCTGATTCTGAGCAGCTAACACCTGATTTTGAGTAGACTCTGCTTGCCTTTGTAACCCTAATCCTAATTCCTTTAAAGTATCTACTATAAATGCCTGTGAAGCTGTTGGCATTAATGCCATTCGCTCTAAAGCTTCCTCAATAGTCCAATTTGCCCCTAAAGTAGTTAACACTCTTGCATTTGCTTAACAGGTTCACTTTTTACTCCAAACTAACCATAGAACGTAATTGAGCTGACATCTTCCAATCTAAGGGAGTATATTCCGCTATATTATGTGTAAGGTTCCCCTGTGCATCATACTGTGGTGTGTATGTGACCGGACATGCGAGATTAGAAGCTACTTCCACCGCCTCGCCATCCCCCATCTGCATTACTTCTTTTGCCACAGCAGCCCAAGCTTCCCTCCTCTGTTTAGCCATCTCCCCCCATAGATCACGGTGTGCCCCTGGGATGGGATCTGGCTCTTTAAGGGTGCTATGCTGCTGGCACTTCGGTACCGAGACCGAGCTCTCGCACGGGGAAGGCGGTGGAGCAGGAGCCGGCTCGCGCGGGGGAAGCGGCCCCCCCGCTGCTGGAGCTGACAGTGAAACCGGAGACGACTCGCGCGGGGGAAGTGACCCCCCGGGAGCCGGCCCGCTCGGGGGAAGCGGCGGAGGCAAAGGCGGCGGCGGAGGCGAAGCTGGCTTGCTCCCACCCCCACCGTCCGACCCGCCTGAAGCTGGCGGCGGAGGCGAAGCTGGCTTGCTCTTACCTCCACCATCCAACTCGCCTGAAGCTGGCGGCGGAGGCGAAGCTGGCTTGCTCCCACCCCCACCATCCAACTCGCCCTCCCCCTCTGACAGGAAGGGTGCAGATGGTTCCACTGTATCTAAGGGAAAATTTTCCACACCATTTTGCTGGGGACCCTTAGGCATAAGTATCTGATTTACAGAAGGTGCTAAGGGATCATCCTCACAACCATACCCTATATTCCTCTTATGAGCTTCTGTCGCCCTTTCTGCTGCCTTTCTCTCAGAGACCTGCTGAAGTAACGTATTATACACAACCCGCCATAACTTGCCAAATGTCTTTGCTGACTTATCATCATCTAACACTGTATCCCACAGGATATCCCCAAACCTTTTCCACTCTACTATCTCATGAACTGTATATGAATTAGCAAAAATTGCTTTAGAATAACCATAAGCTAATAACCCTGGTAATTCCTTTTTTAAATCTATCCCTTTTACTCCTCGCCTTTCTAAATATGAGGAGAAGGGACCGTATGTCGCTTGCCTATCCATACCTATATATCAGCGCGCGCTGTTGCAGCTCTACCAGGCTCCTGGCGACATGTAGAGACTTGAGATACCGTTGTAATCCTCAAGGGTGCTATTAAAATCCGGCACCGTCCCGGCTGCAAGGACTCTCACCCAACTTCCTCGACCGTGGCGAATTTATAATCCAAAAGAGCGAACGTTCAGAATGCTGCCCTTGCCCGCATTCTCCACCATTTGTCGGAGGAAGGAGACCCAGACACCAATTGGTTCATCCAAGTCCGATTTATTGATCGAATACGGCAGGTTAAATATGGTTCTTAATAAGCTTCATACATATTGCAAAAGTTGAGCTCAGGATTGGTTAGTTACATATCAGCAACTACACCTACTTCTACATTCTTGTGCTTATTCTTCTGTTACATTCTGCAGATATTCAGGACTAATCTCACCTCCCTTTCCTCATGTTGCAGCAAGGCCATCCGGCATTCTTGCCTGTCAGCAGTCACTGAATCAGAGACTGCTGACCTCCCTTTCAAGCTTAACCAGCGGCATTAAGTCAGTATGGCCTTTCTCAATTAACCAACTCTTAATAAAATCCTCCACAGCTATTCTTGAAATGAGTCCCGTTGTCTGACTCGATCCTCTCAGGGGTGCCATGTCTCCACAGATCTTGCTTTTCAAGGCCCAGGATGGTGTTCTGGGCTGTAGCATGAGACACAGGGTAGGTTTCCAGCCATCCAGGGGTGGCTTCCACCATGGTCAGCACGTAGTGCTTGCCCTGGTGTGTCTGGGGCAGTGTAATGTAGTCAATCTGCCAGGCCTCCCCATACTTGTACTTGGACCACCGCCCACCGTACCACAGGGGCTTCACTTGCTTGTCCTGCTTGATGGCAGCACACGTCTCACAGTCATGGATAACCTGAGAAATACTGTCCGTGGTTAGACCCACCCCTCGATCTCATGCCCACTTATAGGTGGCATCTCTGCCCTGATGGCCTGAGGCATCATGGGTCCATCGAGCTAGGAATAACTCTCCCTTATGTTCCCAATCTAGGTCTATTTTGGACATCTCGATCTTTGCAGCTTGGTCTGCCTGTTCATTGTTTTGATGCTCCTCATTGTCTCTACTCTTGGGTACATGGGCATCTACATGGCAGACTTTCACAGGTAGCCTCCCTACCCTGGTAGCAATGTCTTTCCACTCCTCAGCAGCCCTCTGGTTTTCCTCTACGTTGCCAGTTAGCCTTTTTCCACCTCTCCAGCCATCCCCACAGAGCATTGGCTACCATCCATGAATCAGTGTAGAGGCAGAACTTTGGCCACTTCTCTCTCTCAGCAATGTCCAGGGCCAGTTAAAAAGCTTGGAGTTCAGCAAGTTGGCTTGATCCACCTGATCCTTTGGTAGCTTGTGCAACCTGTCGTGTGGGGCTCCATACGGCTGCTTTCCACTTCCGGTTCATCCCGACAATGTGACAGGAACCGTCAGTGAAAAGAGCGTAGCATGTTTCCTCTGGTGGCAGTTGGTTATAGGGAGGAGCCTCTTCAGCCCATGTCACTGGTTCTTGTTCCTCTTCATCTGTAACACCAAAATTCTCACCTTCAGGCCAATTTGTAATTACCTCCAAAATCCCAGGGCGATTCAGTTTACCTATACGGGCGTCCTGAGTGATAAGAGCAATCCACTTGCTCCATGTAGCACTGGTGGCATGGTGAGTGGAAGGAACCTTGCCTTTGAACATCCACCCCAGCACCGGTAGTCGGGGTGCCAGGAGGAGTTGTGCTTCAGTGCCTGTTACCTCCGAGGCAGCCTGGACTCCTTCATAGGCAGCCAAGATTTCCTTCTCTGTTGGAGTGTAGTTGGCTTCAGACCCTCTGTAGCTTCGACTCCAAAATCCCAGTGGTCGACCCCGAGTCTCCCCAGGCACCTTCTGCCAAAGGCTCCAGGACAAGCCATGGTTCCCAGCTGCACAGTAGAGCATGTTCTTTACCTCTGGTCCTGTCCTGACCGGGCCAAGGGCTACTGCATGAGCAATCTCCCGCTTAATCTGGACAAAGGCTTGTTGCTGCTCAGGGCCCCAGTGGAAAGCGTTCTTCTTACGGGTGACCAGGTAAAGAGGGCTCACGATCTGACTGTACTCAGGAATATGCATCCTCCAAAAACCTATTGCACCCAGGAAAGCTTGTGTCTCTTTCTTATTGGTGGGTGGAGACATTCCTGTGATCTTGTTGATGACATCTGTAGGAATCTGATTCCGTCCATCTTGCCACGTCACTCCCAGGAACTGAATCTCCCAAGCTGGTCTCATTACTTTGCTCTATTTAATGGTGGAACCAGTTTCCAGGAGGATCTGGATGATTTCCTTCCCTTTCTCAAACACTTCCACAGCTGTGTTCCCCCACACAATGATGTCATCAATATACTGCAGATGTTCTGGAGCCTCTCCCCTTTCTAGTGCAGTCTGGATCAGTCCATGGCAGTTGGTGGGGCTGTGCTTCCACCCCTGGGGCAGTCGGTTCCAGGTGTACTGCACTCCCCTCCATGTGAAAGCAAACTGAGACCTGCATTCTGCTGCCAGAGGAATGGAGAAAAAGGTATTGGTAATGTCTATAGTGGCGTACCACCTTGCTGCCTTGGACTCCAGCTTGTACTGGAGCTCTAATATGTCTGGCATGGCAGCACTCAGTGGTGGAGTCACTTCATTCAAGGCATGGTAGTCTAAAGTCAATCTCCATTCTCCTTCAGATTTTCGCACAGGCCAAATGGGGCTGTTGAAGGGTGAGTGGGTCTTGCTGACCACCCCTTGGCTCTTCAGCTCTCGGATCATCTTATTGATGGGGATCACAGCATCTCGAGTGGTTCTATACTGTCGTTGATGCACTGTTGAGGTGGCAATTGGTACTCGTTGCTCTTCTCCCGTCAGGCATCCTACTGCAGATGGATTCTCAGACAACCCAGGCAAGGTGTTCAATTGCTGGATGCCCTCTGTCTCTACAGCACCTATTCCAAATGCCCATCTGAGTCCTTTTGGGTCTTTGAAATAGCCACTTTGAAGGTAGTCGATGCCCAAAATACATGGGGCCTCTGGGCCAGTCACAATAGGATGCTTCTTCCACTCATTTCCTGTTAGGCTCACATCAGCCTCCACTAAAGTGAAATCCTGGGATCCCTCTGTCACACCAGCAATAGAAACAGACTCTGTCACCACATGTCTTGATGGGATTAATGTGCATTGCGCGCCAGTATCGACCAAAGCTTTGTACTCTTGTGGCTCCGATGTGCCAGGCCAACGAATCCACACAGACCAAAAAACACAATTTTCCCTGGCCTCTACCTGGCTAGAGGCAGGGTTCTAAGCCTGGTTAACCTTCTTTCCCTGGGCATATGTTTTGGATGTTTCTTCGAGGGGATCAGACATGTCATCATCATCATACCTGGCGGTTCGGCTACGGGCAACTGGAGCTGCTTTCCTTCTGGTGGCTTCCTTTAGTTCATGCACCTGTCGTGCCAGAATAGCAGTAGATGTCCTATCCCACCTCATGTTTTCCCCACCATCACACAGGTAGAACCACAGCTCAGCTCGTGGGGTGTACCTTCTCTCACCATCTGGGAAACGTCTGCCTTGAATACCAGAACCTCTAATCTGTACTGCTGAAATTTGGAGAAGGTCTTCTTTATTCTCCTCTCTAAGCTTCTTATGATTCTCCTCTATCTTATCCTCTAAGTTCTGCAGACGTGTTTCTACCGCTGCGATTCTGGCATGTGCCGGGCCATGTACAGCATCTGCATATGCTCGGAGCTTTCTTGCCATGTCCAGCACAGTCTCATCCCTCTCATTCCTCTTCATTATGGCTAAGGCAGAAGCATATGCATGTGGCCCAAGTCATTCAAGTTTTCTCCACATCACAGACGTGCATGGTTCTAAGTCTGGGTTCCTAGTTGTTACATCATCTGAGAAGATAATCTCTGCCACTGCCATTTCTCTCAGGCATTGGATCCCTTGCTCTGTTGTCTTCCGCTGAGTTTGTTGCATATAGAGATCATCTGCACACAGGTATCTTCATGCAACACTGTCCAAGACCTGTGCCCAGAGGCTGTGTGGATTAGCCCCCCTCATCATTTCTTGGTCTATGACAGGATCATATGACAGGGATCCCAAATGCCTGGCTTCAGTGCCATCCAGAATTGTAGCCTCACCTGCAGCATCCCAGAGACGGACCAGCCAACTAATTATGGATTCATCAGGTCGTCGGCTGTTATCCTTCCTTAGGCCACGAAGGTCCTTCAAGGAAAAGGACTCAATATTTGCATCTGATCTTGCAACTGCTGCTTTGACTCCTGATTTTATGTCAGGAGGCATTGAGGTTCCTTCTCCTCCAACATCATCATCATCATCATCATCATAATCATCATCCACTGGTCGATTGGTCTTGTCCGTGCATTTCCCAGTTCTAGTACTGGTAGCAACAGCCATGGGTTTAGATGCTGGCTTAGGCTCACTATCTGGTTTGGCTGCTGGCTTCGAGCCTGGAGTGTTAACTGCAGCCTGAGTCACTGGGATAGTTGCTGATTTATCTCCCTGCCCCCCTGCCTCTGTCTGCTGCCAGACAGTATCTAGCAGTGTGCGATAAGCATATGCCAGGGTCCAGCTCACTGCAATGACCTTCCTCTCCTTAGGCTCATCCTGGTACTTCTCTTTCAGATATTTCCCCACCTCAGCTGGGTTCTGAATTTGTTCATGGGAAAATCCCAGACTATAGGGTCAGAGAACTCCTTCAGGATTTGGCCCATATCCTCCCATTTCCCACACCACTTAGGATTTTCCACACTGGGGTCTACTCCTGAGTCAGGGGTCTCATCAGCCCGTCTAGAAATCTCAGCCCTCATTCTAGAGAAGCAGCAGGCTGTATAGAGGAACGTTACCAGACTGAATACCAGAAAGGTGGTTTCTTTGACATTGAGGGGAAACTGAACATCCTTCACTAGTGATGCAACTGATTCATAGGAGAAGAAGGAAAGCAGAGGCTGAAAAACCTCATTCCCTGCTGCTCCTCCTGCAACAAACTGGATGCATAACGACAGCCATGAACCATTCATACCCGGAGCAGACTCTAGCATGTTTATAAACTTCTTGCACATCATTGCCACCAAGCCCAGCAGGATAGCTATTCTGGTCACTGCCCCTCTGATGTAAAAACTACGTATTAGGGACAATACTAAAGGTATTTCTGGATAAGAAAATAAACCTAGGGACCATAGAGGTATTAAAATCTCAAAAAACCCTAGGGACCAGAAATGCATGCAAACCTTCACCGCAACAGACATTACGAATTCAAAAGGCATGGCTATTGGCTGATTTAAATGAACACAGAGTAATAGCAACCAAAATGCAGTCAAAACTGTAATAGTACAAACAAAAAAACCAATGTACTGACAGAGTCAGAATACCTGTTGGTCAGGGTTTGGCAGCAGTCCCATTGAACGGTGAGTGCAGTGCTCCTGCAGTGACAGATGTGGTCCTGTTGGAGCAGGGATCCTCTAGAAGGGTGTAGAAGAAGTGGTGGTGTAGATGGGCCTGGTCTTCCTCTGGGAATCCAGTGGGGAAAAGGCTGCTCCTATGGGAGTCCAGTGGAAAGGCTGTACTGGTGTCCCAAAATCTCAGATTATATTCAGGATGGAATGCTTGGCTCCTCTCTCTGGGTGGAGCATATCACAATGGGATGATGTATTTTGATTAATCATGCAGTGACACTCAATAGCCCATTAACAGCAGATGTCTCCCCAGAGGGAGAATTGGTTTGTGGAAGAGATAACGAAAACTGCCCAATTAACAGAAGATAACTGCCACACCTCCAACAGATGGCAAATAGAATACACACATTGCCTTGCAAACCAGGACATTATCCACCCCTTATTCGGTTTCCATCTGCATCACAATAAAACATTACACACAGTTCTCAGTTAAGTCTGGGTTTTCCTGTGGTACACAACGGCTTTCTCCAACTTTCTGCATTACCCACCAAGTGTAACCAGGTCCTTGAACAAAAACATTTCCACTGATGGTTTGTCTTTGCCTGAGGTGGGATTAACCCAAACCATCTTTCCCAAATTACCTTTCATGTGTACAACAGGGACTTTATCTCCATCCACTGTGTGCAATGGTTCAGACTGGGCTGGACCAGCTCAACTGGTGGACCCTCGGGTGTTGACTATCCAGGTAGCTTCTGCTAAGTTCATTTGCCAATTTCTAAAAGTTCCCCTGCCAAGTGCCTTCAGGGTAGTCTTAAGTAGTCCACTGCGCTGTTCAACTTTCCCATCAGCTGGTGCATGATAGGGGATATGATAAATCCATTCAATACCATGTTCTCTGGATCAGGTGTTGATAAGGCTGTTCTTGAAATAGGTCCTGTTGTCCAACTCAATTCTCTCAGGGATGCCATGTCTCCACAGGATTTGCTTTTCAAGGCCCAGGATTGTGTTATGGGCAGTGGCATGAGACACAGGGTAGGTCTTCAACCATCCAGTGGTGGCTTCTACCACTGTGAGCACATAGCGCTTGCCTTGGCATGTCTGGAGTTGTGTGATGTAGTCAATCTGCAAGGCCTCCCCATACTTGTACTTGGACCATCGCCCATCATACCACAGGGGCTTCACTCGCTTGGCCTGCTTGATGGCAGCACATGTATTACAGCGACCTGAGTGGGTCGCTGGGGGTGAGAGAGATGGACGAGAATCTTGTTTCTTGATCTGAAGGCTGGATTTATTGATATATGATATATAATACATTATAACTATACTAAATAGAATAAAGAGAGAAGTTGCAGATGCTTGCTAAGCTAAGAATAGAAAGAAAGAATCTATAACAAAGTTGTGTCCAGGGACTCTTTCCCCAGCTTGCTCCTGTGATTGGCCCTTAGTTATAAACATGGGAACATGAACCAATCACAGGTGAGTCCTATTGCATTTCACAGCAGCTGATAATCATTGTTTACATTCTTCTTCTGGGGCCCTTTGCTTCCCAGAAGATACACAACCCCAAAGAAAGGATTTCTGTGAAAAAATGTCTGCGACACACATGTCTCACCGTCATGGATAATCTGAGAAATATTGTCCATGGTTAAATCCAGCCCTTGGTCTCATGCCCACTTATAGGTGGCATCTCTACCCTTATGGCCTGAGGCATCATAGGCCCATCCAGCTAGGAATAAGTCTCCCTTATGTCACCAATCTAAGTCTGTCTTGGACACCCCTATCTTTGCAGCCTGGTCGATCTGCTCATTGTTTTGGTACTTCTCATTGGTTCTACTCTTGGGGACATGGGCATCTAGATGGCGAACCTTCACAGGTAGCTTCTCCACCTGAATGATAATTCTTTCCATTCATCAGCAGCCAAGATTGGTTTTCCTCTACGCTGCCAGTTAGCCTCTTTCCACCTCTCCAGCCATCCCCACAGAGCATTGGCTACCATCCATGAATCAGTGTAGAGGTAGAACTTTGGCCACTTCTCTCTCTCAGCAATGTCAAGGGCCGGTTGAACAGCTTTGAGCTCTGCAAGTTGGCTTGATCCACCTTCTCCTTCAGTGGCCTCTGCAACCTGTTTTGTGGGGCTCCATACTGCTGCTTTCCAGTTTCGGTTCATCCCTACAATGCAACAGGAACCGTCAGTGAAAAAAACATAGTGAGTTTCTTCCGCTGGCAGTTGGTTGTATGGTGGAGCTTCTTCAGCACGTGTTACTTCTTGTTCCTCTTCATCAGTGAGACCAAAGTTTTCACCTTCCTGCCAGTTTGTAATTATTTCCAGAATCCCAGGGCGATTCAGTTTTCCAATATGGGCACACTGAGTGATAACAGCAATCCATTTGCTCAATGTAGCACTGGTGGCATGGTGGGTAGAAGGAACTTTTGCTTTGAACATCCACCCCAGCACCGGTAGTCAGGGTGCCAGGAGGAGTTGTGCTTCAGTGCCAATCACCTCTGAGGTGGGTTGGACTCCTTCATGGCCTGCTAAAATTTCCTTCTCTGTTGGAGTAGAGTTGGCCTCAGACTCTCTGTAGCTTTGACTCCAAAATCCCTGTGGTCAGTCTCGAGTCTGGGATAGCTGCTATTTATCTTCCTGCCCTTATTCCACTTTCTGCTGCCCTACAGTACCTAGCAGGCAGTGTGCAATAAGCATATGCCAGGGCCCAGCTCACTGCAATGATCTTTTTCTCCTTAGGGTCATCATGGTACTTCTCTTTCAGCTATTTCCCCACCTCAGCTGAGTTTTGAATTTGTTCATGTGGAAAGTCCCAGACTACAGGATCAGAGAATTCCTTCAGGATTCAGCCCATATCCTCCCATTTCCCACACCACTCAGGATTTTCCATGCCTGGGTCTACTTCTGGATCAGGGGTCTCATCAGCCCTTCTAGAAATCTCAGCCCTCATTCTAGAGAAGCTGCAGACTGTATAAAGGAAGGTTACTACATTGAATACCAGAAAGATGGTCTCTTTAACATCCAGGGGAAACTGAACATCCTTCAATAGTGATGCAACCGAGTCATAGGAGAAGAAGGAAAGCAAAGGCTGAAAAGCCTGATCCCCTGCTGCTCCTCCTCTAACAAACTGGATGCATAACCATAGCCATGAACCATTTATACCTGGAACAGACCCCAGCACATTTATAAACTTCTTACAAGTCATTACCACCAAGCCCAGCAGGATAGCTATTCTAGTCACTGCTCCTCTGCTGTAAAAACTACATATTAGGGACAATACTAGAGCTATTTCTGGATAAGGAAATAAACCTAGGGACTATAGAGGTCTTAAGATCTCAGAAAAACCCTAGGGACCAGAAATGCATGCAAGCCTTCACTGCAAGAAACATTATGAATTCAAAAGCATGGCTATTAACTGCTTTTTATTAATGCAGAGTATAGGCAACCAAAATGCAGTCAGACTAGGGTTTTTC
Organism: Melozone crissalis; assembly: GCF_028551555.1. Taxonomy (NCBI): domain Eukaryota; kingdom Metazoa; phylum Chordata; class Aves; order Passeriformes; family Passerellidae; genus Melozone; species Melozone crissalis. The sequence goes on along the minus strand of NW_026535893.1, from coordinate 1,120,180 downwards.
CACTCTCTCTCTCCCCTGCATTGGGTGCAAATATTTGTCCTAGTCAGGGCAAATCTGGGAGAAAACCTCCAAAGAGGGCCTCTCCCCCAGCCGGTTTGGGAAGTGTGGAGGAATGACTACATGACAGAGGTCACGTAGACATTCGCTTGTTAGCGGACCAAAGGCTAGGACAGTACTGAACTCAGCTAGTCTGAGTCCTGCACCTGCAAAGACACTGTCCTTGAGCATAGCTGTGTTACCATAACAAAGTGCTGTAGTTAAGGGACTAGAGACATGAGAAAAAGCAAATGTAACTCCTTTGGAATGAAGAAGCTGATATTGTAGTATAACCAATAGGTTGCTTAGCTTGCAGAATATGCATAAGCTTTTTACTTGTTGTGCATAAAAGTTTGATGATCTCTTCAATAAACTAAGCTTGCTGAACATTCATATTGAGGGTCTTGAGCTTTCCCTGCACCAAGACAAATGTCCAGCTGCGACAGTGCCGCCCTTAACAGGGACCTAAAGAAAGTTTGAACCTGACAGTCACGGTCAGGTGCAGTAATCCGTGTCGGTCCCAATGCAGCACGAGAGGCAACAAAGGGCGGGCTCCGCACCGTCCAGGCAACCCTACAGAGGAGTCCTGGACAGAAGGCAAAAGAGCGGGCTCCGGTTGCCCCAACGACCCCACAGGGGGGTCCGGCTAACTTAACACCGCCGAGGTCTTGCAAAAAGCTACAACTGCACGCTGATCAGATTAGAAGGTATGCAGAGGCAAGCGGCGTATAATCTTTTTTAAATGCTTTTTAGAAAAGCAGGGACTATAGACTTTTGACTTGGGAAAAGAATTCTCAAGATTGCTTACATAGAGTGTTGCAAAAAAGTGCTTTGCAGTGCTGGTGCTGCAAGCACACACACAATAAATCAGCGACCCTGCCATGATGGCGGCAGCAGCTGCAGCTCAGGGTGCCTGCAGGGCTGTGCCACTCCGAACTTGACATGGGTGCTGTGCCATGGGGAGCAGCCGTGGCGAGCAGCTTGCCTGAAGTGGCAGCGGCAGGGGGAGCGACCTGTGCCACTGCGGATGCCGCGCTGGGTCCGGCGCACGCAGTCAGTTAGCCTACAGCGCGTCTCACGAAACAAGAAGACCAGCGCGGGGGGGTTGCCTGTTTTGTCCCAAGCGGCGCAGGACCAGAGCACTTTTCCAGCGCGAGCGCTTCTCCCTCCGCCCCGCAGCCGGCAGGGGCCTTAGTTTCGACTCGGCAACCTAAACAGACTGTACCTTAACAGACTGCAAGTATAGCTGCACGGCTCAGCCAGCGCAGCCATGGACAGCGTCTCCAGCGCACAAAACTCGGTGCTGCCAGCCAGCGCTCAATGGCAGGGAGAACTCGAGAGTCCGGGTGAACTCAGCCTTTCCAGCGCACGAAGCAGTCAAGAGACCAGTAATGATAAATAAGCAACACCAAGGAGCATTACTATCAAGACGCTCCTCACTTAAGTTAAAAAGATTTTTTGTTCTTCCTGGCAATGACTGTGAAAGAGAAATCAGCATGGTGAATGCGTTGGGCCAAATTTCGGCCACTTTGGCTTAGCATCCATTATGCTGCCTTAAAATCACCTGTATTAACATAGACTTTAAACATCAGAAGCCCAGATAACTCAGTTGGTGGAACATCAAACTCTGAAATTGTATTTTGAAAATTTAAAAATGTTAAAGATGTGTTAAAGCGATTGTATAAGTAAGATGTAATAAGTGTGCTTTTTGTATTCTTTGGGCTTTGCTTGGATGTGGTAGATATAAAAAGCAAGCACTGAATTCAAAAGAATTTTTTCACAGGTTTACCTTGAACAAACTCCTTATGTTTAGGCACATTCAAGTGTAAAAATGCTGAAGCAAACACACGAAGAAAGTTGTTTTAGCTTAGTATTTTAGAGTTGAGCCTGCAAGTAAGTTATAGTAAATTCTATATTCTATTCTACTTCTATAGTACGTTCTATCCGTTGCTAAGTCGTTTCAGTTAAATTGTCTATTAAGTGACATTAAATGTTAAATACTGTTAAAATTAAATCTTTTTAAGTTTCATTTCTGTTAAGTTTAAGTGTTATTAAGTTTAAGTGAAGTTAGATTCTGTTACATTTAAATTATATTGGGTTTAAGTTATGTAGAATTTAAAGTCGGTTGAGTTCTGTTAAGGTTAAGTTCTGTTAAATTTAAGTGATTTTACACGTAAGTTCTGTTGATTTGAAAATCTGTTAAGTTTAGGTTCTGTTAAGGTTAAGTTTTGTTAAGGTTAAGGTCTGTTAAACTTAAGTTCTGCTAAGTTAAAGTTCTGTTGAATTTAATTTCTGTTAAGTTTAAGTAAAGTTAAGTGATGCTGAGTTCTGTTAAGTTTAAATATTTTAAGTTAATAAAATATTAAAGTTAAAGTTTTTTAAGTTTAAGTGCTATTAAGTTTAAGTGATGTTAGAGATTTATGTGGGACGTTTATTTTATGACTTGTGTGCAGGGTGTTGTCATGAACATCAGAGAAACTCTAGTTAGAAGAGACAATCAGAAGCATTTTTGAGTAGAGCCATTCCTGTTTGAAGTATATCTACTGTTTGAGAATGGAAAGCAAACTTACCAGACAATCGATGCAGATGAAACCTGCGCATATGTTGCTCCTTTAGCTTATTTTTGTAGGTTGTATTGGCACACCTGAGTTTTGTTTGAGCCTTGTAGCACATAGAATCCTTTTTGTATCTGTCGTATGGCATATCCTATAAATAGTGATAGCCTTTTTGGTTTGTCTCCCTGGCTTAGATCCCTTGTAAGAGAGAAACCTTGCTAGTTGAGAATACTGCTTGTAATGTAATAGTTGTTAGAATTGCCTATTCTTGTATTGCAAAGAGTGTGACGTAGTTAGCCCATAGAACTTTGCTTATTCCAAAAGAAAATGAGGGAAATGTTGGGAATGTAGCTGACTAGAGACTGGAAAAGTACAAGGCCGTGGCTAATTCCAAGTCCGGCACCTGCAAGATAGAGTGTCCTTGGGCCTAGCTGTAGTATGATAACAAGTGGACAGAGAGATGTGGGAAATAGGGAATGTAGGCCCAAAAGAATGAGGAAGAGCTGATGGTATAGTTTAACCAATAGATCGCTTGGCTTGCAGAATATTCATAAGCTTATTACTTGCTGTATAAGTGTCTGATACTGTCTTCAATAAACGGAACTTGCTTATCACTCATATTGAGTGTCTGAGATTTCACTTACCGACAAATGGCTCATCCCCGACAAAGGCCTCATTCTGCTACAGAGACCTATTCTACAAAGTTCCCTTAGCCAAGGTGCAAAGCTCCATCCTTGGAACAAATCATCTAACCATGACCCACCATCTTCCTTAATTGGAGCTGTCAAATCTTTCAGATTTTGTATGCTTTTGTGGATGGATTCAGAGTGATCAGACAGGTTCATGCAACACAATCCTTCAAATTCCTCACAACCGTGTCCATGTGCCTGTAAAAGAAAATCATTTGCTGCTCTGTTCTGTAAGGTTGCATGTCTGACAGCACTAACATCAGTCATCATGTCACTAATTGCAATGGAAGTAGCACTGTCTTCTTTCTTCAGCCAACACCCCAATTGGTATAATGGTTTCAATGCCTCGCCCGAGGCAAGCTGATGGAGAAATAAAGTTGATGTACCTCATTTTGCAGGGCCCTAGGGTCTGAAATTGCTATTTCAGTTTTCTTTTTAATGATGGGCACATCTTTTTTCTCTGTGTTTTCTCTTCATGTCTTTTTTAACGCTAGGTGCTATCACAGAGAGTTGTCTGATGCTACATGGGCTACGTTTAATTTCTGAGGGAATGTCCTGCCAGGCTCTATCTACACAAATGAACCAATATTCTGTTGCTTATTGTCACGGGGACTCATCTAAGTCATCTACTCGTCAGCAGTTTCACCCTTAGGGGACACTGGGGTAGCACAATTGCACCACAAACTTGAGTATCTGTCCTCAGGATGATGGGGAGTAACATTTAACTGTTGATCTCCCTGGTACTGAAACTCAGCACAAAATTCCATCACCAATGAACCAAGAATTCCATTTCTTGAGGTTCAGAAGGTGCTTTAAAAAGATCAGGGGCCCAGTGATGCCAGCTGGTTATGGGATTGGTCTCGTTGGCAGCCTCACACCAATATTTGTCACGATTGGGTATTGGCTACTCCTTGGCTGGCACAGGCACTCCCACCAGACGGGTTGCAAAGGATTTGTCTGGGCTCAAATTGGTCAAACACATGGTGTCTGAGCCTGCTGACTTGGCTAAAGCAAGGCAAACATTCATTTTTGGTTGATCTACAGGCATGTATGCATGCAAAAGCAAGCAAGCAAAACCAACAAGCGCCTGTATATCATTTGATCAAACTCCATGTTCCTGTTCAGCTGTTTTTTGGCAAAAGCTTCCCAATCTATTTCAGTTCTCAAGCAAATCTTTTAGCACTTGTTCAGGGACTGGCCAACAATAGGGCACTAAACTGTCCCTCTAACCTTCAATTTTTACAAATTTGGATATCTTAGAATTCTTCGAAACACAATGGACTACATGCTTTTGCTGAAAGAGCTCTATGATACAAACCATTTTCACAGTCCAAAAATCAACATCAAACTCAAGATTTGTAGCTTTCACAGGTTGAACAGGGAACGTCTGGCACGCACCGTAGCTTCTCCATGCGGCTCACGTCTGCGTGCTCATTTCCCTGCTGGTGGAATTGTCGCTGCGCTCTTGTGTATGAGACGGTTTCACGTCCTTTGTGGGGACCCACTTAGGTCCGGCACCTGTGCAAATACAAGCATACCCTTTGCCCCAAGTGATTAGTGGAAATGGTCCTTCAATTTGTCCTAACTCAAGGTTTCTGATCAAAATGGAAGGATTTTCTTTCAATTTTGCCTGTGTGCTGTTTGAAAAGTGCCTAAAAATTGGAGGATTAGGTCCTGCAAGTGAGCTATTCAAAACATAAAGACATCTAAAGCTTTGCTCAACCTCATCTGGGGTGTTGCTTTGGCCACTCCCCTTTTTGTTGATCTAGAATGGTTTTAGCGTGTGGTGCCTCCTTTCAACAATTGCCTGACCTGTGTGGGAATAGGGAATTCCAAAAGTGTGGCAAACACCCCAGTCCATCAAAAATGTGGCCAATTTTTGAGCTGTGTACGTGGGGCCATTTGTCAGTTTTTGCCTTGTGGGGGGTCAGTTTTGCGAGCTCTGGACACAGTGACCCTGACAAGGACAAAAGCAAAAGACGAGAGGTGCTCTCTCTTCCCAGGACCAAAGTCCCACAGCTTTAATGGAGAACAACTCAAGAGAAAAAGGGAGTGTCCAGGAGAGGAAAGAGGATGTCCAGTGGAGGATAGAGAGTGTCCACCTCGTGGCAGGAGACTTTAAACACTTAGAGAGGGGGGCGGTAGAAAGGAACTGCCATAGTTCAACATAATAAATCACCACTCTGTGCATAAATTGCTGCACTTGTTGCAAACCAAATCCTAAAATCTCCCCAAACACAACCGTGCAGTCCCAAATGACCACAATGTGGGAGAAAAACCCTGTATACCCAAGCACCAGGTGTCACAGGGAGTACCAACCCCTGCAATTACAAAGTCCACACACACAGGCTCACCGGGAAAAGGAGTATCTCTTTATGAGGGGACAGAGTGCTCACTTTTCTCAACACAACACACACCATCCACCACATCAGCATCCACACACATCATCTGCCTCAAACATTCACACACTGAAAACACAACCACAATTACAACACACATAAAAAATTGCAGCAATAAAACAGGATTTGCTCATTTCACCTCCAGAATTGCTAGCAGGTCCTTATTGACACAGCAAATCCTTTCTGCCAGCAGCCAGACCCAAACCCAAACTGTACAGGTGTATGTTGTGCACAGGACATCTCTTTGTGACTTGTGAACAGCCCTTCCCCTGTGTAAGCCTTACGGGTTACTTTATACAGAGTTAAACGTTCCCTTTCTCCACAGTCCCAGCAGTCTTGTCTGTCCCCCACGAGGAACAGCCAAGAGCAGAGGTGCCTCCAGGAAAGGAATGTCCTGGCAGCACCCAGAGACATCCAGAGCCCGGTTGTTCTCGCTGGAGCAGAGAAGCGTTCCTGCCGCGGTCACCAAATGAGGTGTGGAATAGAACTCACCACAGTTAAAGGTAGAAGGCGGTGTGTTTATTACAGTGCCAGGCACACGAGGAGTTGTCTCCTAAAGACATGTGTGAAGAATCCCTGCCGCTCTACTTATCTAAAATGTCTTACATATTCATGTAATTCCCAAAAAACCTAATACATATTAATTAGGTAACCCCACCTACCCCCTTTGTATTAAAATGTATTCTAATTGACTCCAAAGTTCCTTCACATTTGCGGATTCTTTCACATCACATGGGTGGGTGGGTTTTAAAGTGGAGAATGGTCTCCTTCTGATGAAGGCCAAGACATCTTCCTCAATTTGACATCTTTCCTTATGACCTGTTGGCAGGCTTTCGCACCCCTTGGCTATAGCTGAAATTTCGGGGCCCAGGTGCAGGCTACGGTCCTCTTCTTTGTCACAAAGAAATCTGCATCCCATCCTGCTTCTTTAAACATAGTAAAGACAGGCAAGTGATATATTACCCTAGCCTTAACTACCTTATCTGCTAAAAATTAACTATCCCTTATTATTTCTACTCTTCTTCCTATACTCTTTCCCCCTAACTAAATCTTGCTAAAATTTTAACTCTTCCAGTTCTTTTAAATCCTGGATTCATTGGCCTCATCTCACATGCCAGCCATGTGGGAGCCGATGCTGTAACTGGGAAATTCCACTCCTGAGCAGGAGATACAAGGCCTGGTTCTGAGCTGGAAGGGTGACAAGGATGAGATGCACAGCGTTTTGATCCAGAGGATGTCCTGAAAGTGCACTGCCTACCTGCCCCTGCTGCTGAGCACCACGCTCCATCTCCTTCTCTTGCTCAGCAGATTTTTAGGAATCCAGGGCTTGGTATGTATTTGTCCAGGTTTAGAGCAACTTTGGGGAAGAATTCCCCCAAAGGAGCTCCAGTGGGAAAAGCAGATCCTCCCTCCCCCTCACTGGTCTGGGAGGAAAAATACCTCCTTGGAGAAAGGTGGAAAAAAACTGTTTATTAAAAAATAAAACCAAAACAATATCAAAACAATGAGACCCCTTGCCACTCTAAAAGACATGACAAACTGAGAAAACCCCATGACAAACTGGTTCAAGCAGCAGCTCACTCAGTCTCTGATCAGTCCCTCTGGTGCTGGAATTGTCGCAGGCCAGGCCTGGCCCGGTGGGCCACAGGTGCAGCTGCCGGTGCTCTCTTGGGTGTTCAGTCCAGAGCAGTTTCAAGAGGTCCAAAGAAAAAGGGAAAAAAAACAGTCCAGGGAACTTCTTTGCCTCAGCTAGCTAAAAACTAACTAAAAAGCAAAGGAAGAGCTCTCTGCCCCACTGTCTGTCCACAGACAACACAGTCAGGAGCAGGAATGTGGAGGAGTAGAGTGCAGTGTCTGAAAACAAACTGCGTACTTCTTCTCTCCCCCCCTTCACTCTCTGGAACACTCTTAAAGGTACAAAACTTCTCATTCAACATAAACAGAATGAGATGATTGGGGATAAAAGCATCATATAGTCAACCCACGACATTCCACCCCTTATCCCTATATCGTCTGCTTACTGGTAACACTAACATAAATTCTCACTCTACAAGTACATACATGATACATCCATTATACAACTATACACAGACAATGGTAATAACATTCAGCAAACAGTGATATTATACAGGTTTTATCCAACAATCAGATCACCCTGAGGTACACATCGTGTTCTTCCATCTTTTTGCATTATCCACCATGTGCAACCTGGTCCCCAAGCAAAAACAACCCCACGAATGGGTTTGTCTGTATTCGAGGCAGGATTAATCCAAACTGTCTTCCCTAATAAACCTCTGACATGTACCATTGGGACTTTGTCTCCATCTACTCTCTGCAAAAGGCTCAGATTGGGCAGGGCCCACTCGGTTAGTAGAGCCTCGGGTGTTAACGAACCAGATGGCTTTTGCCAGATGCTGCCCCCAGTTCTTGAAAAATCCCCCACCTAATGCTTTCAAAGTGGTTTTTAACAGTCCGTTGTACCTCTCCACTTTGCCTGCAACTGGTGCATGGTAGGGGATATGGTACACCTACTCAATGCCATGTTCCCTAGCCCAGGTGTTGATAAGGCTGTTCTTGAAATGAGTCCCATTGTCGGACTCAATCCTCTCAGGGGTACCATGTCTCCACAGAACTTGCTTTTCAAGGCCCAGGATGGTGTTCCGGGCTGTAGCATGAGACACAGGGTAGGTCTCCAACCATCCAGTGATGGCTTCCACCATGGTCAGCACGTAGTTCTTGCCCTGGCGTGTCTGGGCAGTGTGATGTAGTCAATCTGCCAGGCCTCCCCATACTTGAACTTGGACCACCGCTCACCGTACCACAGGGGCTTCACTCGCTTGGCCTACTTGATGGCAGCACACGTCTCACAGTCATGGATAACCCGAGAAATACTGTCTATGGTTAGATCCACCCCTCGGTCCCGTGCCCACTTATAGGTGGCATCCCTCCCCTGATGGCCTGAGGCATCATGGGCCCATCGAGCTAGGAATAACTCTCCCTTATGTTCCCAATCTAGGTCTATTTTGGACACCCCTATCTTTGCAGCTTGGTCTATTTGCTCATTGTTTTGGTGGTCCTCGTTAGCTCTACTCCTGGGTACATGGGCATCTACATGGCGGACCTTCACAGGCAGTTTCCCTACCCTGGTAGTAATGTCTTTCCACTCTTCAGCAGCCCAAATTGGTTTTCCTCTACGCTGCCAGTTAGCCTCTTTCCACCTCTCCAGCCATCCCCACAGAGCATTGGCTACCATCCATGAATCAGTGTAGAGGTAGAGCTTTGGCCACTTCTCTCTCTCAGCAATGTCCAGGGCCGGTTGGACAGCTGTGAATTCAGCAAGTTGGCTTGATCCACCTTCTCCTTCAGTGGCCTCTGCCGCCTGTCGTGTGGGGCTCCATATGGCTGCTTTCCACTTTCAGTTCATCCCTACAATGTGGCATGAACCATCAGTAAAAAGAGCGTATCGTGTATCTTCTGCTGGCAGTTGGTTGTATGGTGGGGCTTCCTCAGCCCGTATCACTTCTTGTTCCTCTTCATCAGTGAGACCAAAGTTTTCACCTTCCGGCCAGTTTGTAATTACCTCCAAAATCCCAGGGCGATTCAGTTTTCCAATACGGGCACGCTGTGTGATAACAGCAATCCATTTGTTCCATGTAGCACTTGTGGCATTGTGCTTAGAGGCAACCTTTGCTTTGAACATCTACCCCAATGCTGGTGGTCGGAGTGCCAGGAGAAGTTGTGCTTCAGGGCCTATTACCTCTGAGGCAGCCTGGACTCCTTCATAGGCAGCCATGATTTCTTTCTCTGTTGGAGTATAGTTGGCTTCAGACCCTCTGTAGCTACAACTCCAAAATCCTAGTGGTCAACCCCGAGTCTCCCCAGGCACCTTCTGCCAAAGGCTCCAGGACAAGCCATGGTTCCCGGCTGCAGAGTAGAGCACGTTCTTTACCTCTGGTCCTGTCCTGACTGGACCAAGGGCTACGTTCTGAGCGATCTCCTGCTTGATCTGGGCAAAGGCTTGTAGCTGCTCAGGGCCCCAGTGGAAAATGTTCTTCTTGCGGGTGACCAGGTAAAGAGGGCTCACGATCTGACTGTACTCAGGAATATGCATCCTCCAAAAACCTATGGCGCTTAGGAAAGCTTGTGTGTCTCCTTCTTATTGGTGGGTGGAGACATTGCTGTGATCTTGTTGATGACATCGATGGGAATCTGATGCCGTCCGGCTTGCCACTTCACTCCCAGAAACTGGATCTCTTGAGCAGGTCCCTTGACTTTGCTCTTCTTGATGGTGAAGCCAGCTTTTAGGAGAATCTGGATGATTTTCTCCCCTTTCTCGAACACCACTGCTGCTGTCTTCCCCCACACAATGATGTCATCAATATATTGCAGGTGTTCTGGAGCCTCACCCTTTTCCAGTGCAGCCTGGATCAGTCCATGGCAGATGGTGGGGCTGTGCTTCCACCCCTGCGGCAGTTGGTTCCAGGTGTACTGCACTCCCCTTCAAGCAAACTGAGGCCTGCATTCTGCTGCCAGAGGAATGGAGAAAAATGCATTGGCAATGTCTACAGTGGAGTACCACCTTGCTGCCTTGGACTCCAGCTCATCCTGGAGTTCCAGCATGTCCGGCACAGCTGCGCTCAGTGGTGGAGTCGCTTCATTCAATGCACGATAGTCCACTGTCAATCCCCATTCTCCTTCAGACTTACGCACAGGCCAAATGGGGCTGTTGAAGGGTGAGTGGGTCTTGCTGACCACCCTTTGGCTCTCCAGCTCTCGGATAATTTTGTGCATGGGGATCACAGCATCTCGATTCGTTTGGTACTGTCAGTGGTGCACTGTTGAGGTGGCAATTGGCACTCGCTGCTCTTCCACCTTCAGGAGGCCTACTGCAGATGGGCTTTCTGACAGTCCAGGCAAGCTATTCAACTGCTTGACACCCTCTGTCTCTACAGCAGCTATTCCAAATGCCCATCGAGTCCCTTTGGGTCTTTGAAATACCCACTTCAGAGGAAGTCTATGCCCAAAATACATGGGGCCTCTGGGCCAGTCACAATAGAGTGTTTCTTCCACTCATTTCCAGTCAGGCTCACCTCAGCTTCCACCAAAGTAGAATCCTGTGATCCCCCTGTCACACCAGCAATAGAAACAGATTCTGTCCCCACATGTCTCGATGGGATTAATGTACATTGTGCACCAGTGTCAACAAAAGCTTTGTATTCTTGTGGTTCAGATGTGCCAGGCCAACGAATCCACACAGTCCAAAAAACACGGTTTTCCCCAGCCTCTACCTGGCTAGAGGCAGGGCCCCTGTAAGCCTGGTTATCCTTCTTTCCCTGGGCATATGTCTTGGAGGTTCCTTCAAAGGGATCAAAAATATTGTCATTATCATCATATGTGACAGTTTGGTTACTGGCCACTGGAGCTGCTTCCCTTTTGGAACTTCCTCTCTGAGTCTTCAGTTGTCGCACCCGTTGTGCCAGAGCAGCGGTAGGTTTTCTGTGCCATCTCCCCATGTGTTCTCCACAATCACGCAGGTAGAACCACAGGTCAGCTCGTGAGATTTACCTTCTCTTGCCATTTGGGGAATGTCTGCGTTGGGTACCAGAACCTCTGATCTGTACTGCCGAGATTTGGAGAAAGCTCTCTTTAATCTCCTCCCTCAGTTTCTTGTGACCCTCCTCTATCTTGTCCTCTAATTTTTGCAGACGTGTTTCCACCGCTGAGATTCTGGCATGTGTTGGATCATGCACAGCATCTGCATAGGCTCCAAGCTTCCTTACCATATCCAGCACAGTCTCCTCACCATCATCCTCCTTCATCATTGCTAAAGCAGAAGCTTATTCTTGTGGCCCAAGTCGCACAAGTTTTCTCCACATCACAGATGTGCAGGGTACCAAGTCTGGATTTACAGTGTTTCCATCATCTGAGAAGACAATCTCAGCCACTGCCATTTCCCTCAAGCGTTGAATCCCTTGTTCTATGGTTTTCCACTGGATTTGCTGCATATAGAGATCATCTGCGTACAGGTATCTTTCTGCTACACTTCTTAGGACCCGTTCCCAGAGGCTGTGAGGGTTAGCCCCCCTTATCATTTCTTGGTCGATGACAGGATCCTGTGACAGGGATCCCAAATGCCTGGCTTCAGTGCCATCCAGAATTGTAGCCTCGGCTGCAGCATCCCAGAGGCAGACTAACCAACTAACTATGGATTCATCAGGTCGTCGTGTGTAATCCTTCCGTAAGCCATGAAGGTCCTTCAGGGAATAACACTCAATGTTTGTGTCTGATCTTGCACCTGCTGCTTTGACTCCTGATTTTATGTCAGGAGGCATTGAGGTTCCTTCTCCTGTATCACCATCATCATCATCCACTGGTCTATTAGTTTTTTCCATGCATTTCCCACTTCTAGTACTGGTAGCAACAGCCATGGGTTTAGATGCTGCCTTAGGCTCACTGTCTGGTCTGGCTGCTGGCTTCAAGCCTGGGCTGTTGGCTACAGCTTGAGTGACTGGGATAGCTGATTTATCTCCCTGCCTCCCTGCCTCTGTCTGCTGCCCTATACTATCTAACAGAGCGTGATAAGCATAGGCCAGGGCCCAGCTTATTGCAATGAGCCTTTTCTCCTTAGAATCGTCATGCCACTTCTCTTTTAGGTATTTCCCCACTTCTGCTGCATTCTGAATTGGGTCCCGTGGAAAATCCCAGTCTACAGGATCAGAAAATTCCTTCAGGGTTTGGCCTATATTTTCCCATTCTCCACACCACTCAGGATTTTTCACGCCTGCATCTGCTTCTGGGACAGGGGTCTCACCAGCTCCTCTGGATATCTCAGCCCTCATCCTAGACAAGCTGCAGACCATATAGAGGAAGCTTACCAGATTAAATACCAGAAAGATGGTCTCTTTAACATTCAGGGGAAACTGAAAATTCTCAAAAAGTGACATAACCTATCCAAAGGAGAAGAAGGAAAGGGAAGGCTGGAAAGTCTCATTCTTGGCTCCTCCTCTAACAGACTGAGTGTAATTACTAATAAATTCCCAAAACGTACTACTGGAATTGGGATGCAGGGTAGGATGAAGAAACCATAAACCACACATATCATAAACAGAGGCCAGTATCTTTGTAAACGCTTTATAAATCATTATCCCAAGGCCAGCACAACAGCTATTCCAATCTGTACCCCTCTACCGTAAAAATTACTTGTTAAGGAAATAATCCTAGTGACCAGAAAGGTATTGAAACCTCAAAAAGGTCTAGAGCCCAGAGCCACACTAAGGCTTTCACAACCAGAGAAATCAGGGGTTCAAGCAGCATGGCTACTACCTGCTTTAACAACAACAAACACACAATTAATAGAGCTTTTTTCCACCTTTTCCAGCCACACGTTGGGCACCAATTCATGTATTTGTCCAGGTTTAGAGCAAATTTGTGGAAGAATCCCCTGAGTGTCCCATTGATCTAGCTTCTGTCCAAGAGGACTGTCAGGGGGAATACTCTTCTCTTTTTTCTCATCTTCCCTTCCAAATCTTCTTCTTTTACTCAAACACTCTCCCATACTGACTCTAATTTGGTTCTTAACTGAAATCTTAAGGTGCCCCTACCCAAACGAAAACTACAGACGGGCAAAACAACACTTAATATTCTTTTACTGCTCGAGCAGTCATTCACTTTCACACTGGTAAGTATGGGGAATTTACTCACATACTCAGGAAAAGGAGGGGAACCTCACCCACACTCAGGGGCTTGACCTTTCACTTCCCAGGGGTTAGGTCCCAACGGGGCTCCCTCTGGCCCCTCCCTTGTAACCCTGGGGTAGGTCTGGGGTTAGGTCCCAATGGGGCTCCCTCTGGCCCCTCCCTTGCATCCCTAGGCTGGGGGTTATGTCCCAAATGGGGCTCCCTCTGGCCCCTCCCTTGCACCCCTCCTAACCAGGAGGGGGGGGTCCTACCCCTTTTGGAGGTGCCTCAACCACCAATTCCACTCACTTCCCCCCATTCCCGGCTGGCCCCCTCGGGGGAGTCCAGAAATGCGGTACTAGGGGCCCTCACTGATGTAGGGGGTCCGAGCTGACGAGCTGTCTCACTCGCTCGTCACTCGCTCGCCTCCAACTCCCGCCACCGGTTCTTCCCAGGTCCCGACACTCCTCAGCGTCGCTAGTCCCAGGCTGTCTTCCCAGGTCCGGCGTAGCCAGCTGTTCCCTGGAGGCCCAATAGGGCGGGCGGCCATCCCGTCCTTGGTCCTCTTCAGATTTGACTATCCTGGAGGAGTCCTCAGGCTGTGATAAATAGGGCCAGGAGACCAGCTCCTTTAAAAAGGCCTTTATTAAAGAAAGCTCACACCGCCACTGCCCCCACTGGACAAGGCTGAGGAGGAGGAGTACAGCTTTGTCTCTCGGCAGAGCTGGGGCTTCCGTCCTCACGAGAGTCCTTAGGAAGGCAAATATTGGCTCACAGCCAAGGGGTATCTTCCAAGCTGGGTACTATCAAAATAAAGGTGACAGGACGGAATCCGGCTCTGGCCAAGAGTGGGTGACTTGGTGTGGTTCTGATGGGCTAAAGTCAAAGTTTGTGCGCTAGTTCATTGTTTTGAGAGGGTTCATAAAGTTCCCATAGCTTCTCATTTAAATTCAGCCCGGGTGCAAGTCCTCCTGGGAGCAGGGGAGTAGGGGAAGTGGTTCTCGAGGGGAATGGATACAAATCCCGGGTGAGACGGAAAGGGGAACAAATACACACTATGACGGGGAAAGACACAAATACAGGGTAAAATAGCAACATCTAACCGCAGCAACTAAAGGCAAGTCTTAGAATACTAACAAAGTTTAACAAAAGACGAACAAGGGGTACAAATACAGAGTATGACGAGGAGAGATACAAATACAGGGTAAAATAGTAACAGTGAGCAAGGGAAACCAAAGGCAAGTCCCAGAACTCTAACCTTCAATGTTTAACAACAGACCAACACTTCAAATTAAGACCTTATAAACTTCATTAACATCAACTCCCAACTACTACTCTGAAAAAGAGCTCTCATCCCCACGATTTCATTCCTCACAACTGCAACCTCCTCTTGCCATGCGTATCCCCAAGCTACCTTTATCTCATTTTTGATCTTCGTCTATCGCATCCCAACCCATTCCCGAGTTCTTTTAGAGACCCCAGGAGCAGCCTAGCACCCTCCAGCCCCTCCTGAGTCCAACATGTCCTTTCCTCGGCCGCTGAGACCCCTGGCCATGTCCTCTAAACAACACAGACGTTGACCCACCTCTGCAGGAGTAGCTGATGGCCCCTTCTTCTATTGCAATAAAGAGATGGAACTGACAGCCAGTGTCTGGGTGGCAGCAGCAGCAAAGCCCGGCCCGCAGCAGAACTGGCTGAGTTCCATGGCCAGGAGCAGCCGTGAATGCCTACGGTGTGGGCAGGCAGGAGCCAGGCAGGGGCTGCTGTGGCCAGTGGCAGGGTCCCCAGGGCTGGGTGAGCCCAGGGGACAGTCAGCAGCATGGGGCTCCTGAGAAAAAGCAACCCCATTTTCTTGATTTTTCACTTTTAGATATTAGAAATTTGTAGAAATATTTCAAAATAGTTTTTCTGTAGACAGACACCCCCAAATATATCTTCCCAATTAGTATAGTTTTTAAAGATTTTTGTAAGTAGTTTTAGAATCAAGAGAACAAGTGACCCCATTTTGTCTTCTTATTCCATTCTTAGAAATATTTAGAAATATCTTTTGTAGAGAGAAATGCCCAAATGTTTCATTCCTTTTTCCACAACACATCTGTATTTTTGAAACTGGTTTTAGAGGTCTGGAAAATATTTTCCCCTCAGACAATAAAAAATAAAATTGCATTTCAGTGGTAATCTTTATTCTAGGAAGAAGTAAGACCCCTTCAGCCATCCAGACTGCTGCAGCAGCTCTTTTCCCGGAGGAGCTTTGCACCTAGTCATAACCAACATAAGTAAAACCTTTTCCCAGATATTTTCTGGGATTTTTGACAAGGTCACATCTTAGTCTTCTCAGACAAACTTTGAGCACAGTGGGAATCTCCTCAAGTTACCATCATTGTTTGCTTCTGGTGGAACTCCCTCAGTTCTAGAGCAGGGCCTTTTCTCAGCTTCCTGCTGACCCCGGGCTCTCCTCCCGGCCTGCTGGGCTTTGTTGGGTGGCACAGCCTGTGCCAAGGGGCGGCAAGGTGCCTGCAGGCCACAGCTCTGGGGGAAACGGAGAACGTCCTGCCTGGATCCACCATGCTGCCAGCTCAGCAGCGCAGCACAGCACGGGCTAACGCTCCCCATTGCTCCCACAGGTGCAGCTGGAACCACAGGACATGTTCCTGATGCCCAGGAGGGCCTTGGAAGGGGTTTCTGTCAGGGAACGGGCTGCTGGCTGGAGTTCCTGGCAGGCCTGCTTGTTTTGGAGCTTATCTTCATCTTATGCTCTGTCCGAATTTGGACTTACTTGAAGAGAAGACAGTGAGTGTTTAGTTCACCTTTCCCTCAAAGAGCTTCTTTTGAAAGTCTACTGTACATAGGAAACTGCCAGTGAGGCTGCAGTGTAGGTGTGGCCAGTCCAAAAGGTGTAGGTGTGGCATGATTGTCCAAAGAACTCTGCTGAGGGTTCTGCTGCTGCCCAGAGCTGTCTTTGGCCTCCTAATTGCTGGGCCTTGTCCTGGGGGCCCGCTGGGTCTGCAGCCAGTGCTGGCTCCCACTGAGGCTGCCTGGCCAAGAGCAGTCCCAGGGGCACAGGGCAGAGGCAAAGCATGGAGGGGAGAAGAAAGAGCAGGGACGAGATTGCCCTTGAAAGGCAGAGGCACTCTGGGGCCCGCTCCTGGCCAGGGAGCCTGCCCAAAGCCGTGCCCTGCTGGCCTGGGCCTTGAGGGACAGCTGTGCAGCTGGGCCAAGCTGTGCCAGCAGCTCCAGCTGTGCTGGGGAGCCTTGCCAGCTCTAGGCCCTGCTGTGCAGGAGGCTTCCTGTGTGCCACTGGCAGCTGGGGCCTCAGCCACCCCCTCTCTTCACAGGAGTGCCTCTGCAGCTTCACAAGACTGGCCAAATAACTCAGCCAGGGAGTACTGGACCTGTCATCTCTCATTCCCATGACAGTGTCCGTTGTCCCTGCCATGGCTGCAATACCAGTTTGTTGCTGGGGTCATGTTGTTGCCACCACCACCCAGAACAGGACCCTCTATCACCAGTTGGGCTGGCTCTGCTCTACAGCCAGGCCAGGAGGTGCAGCTCTCCAGACAGGGAAGGGCCTGAGTACAGCATCGTCTTTGGGCTTCATCTACCATCAGCACAGGCTGAGCTGCTTGTCTAGGCACAGCCATGGGTGGGCAGGCAGTGGCCGAGCATGGGGCTCCTGAGACACCATATTTTGGCTTAGTTCTTAATTTTATTAATTAGAAACTTTTAGAAATATGTAGGGTTTATTTTTTTCCTAATAAAGAAATTGCCAAAAATTTGTCACCTTTTTCCATAGTAGTTAAGGATTTTTCAAAGTAGTTTTAGAATTCAGAATAACTTTGAACGTTTTTTCACTTCTAGAATCAACTGGACTTGCCATGTTGCATCTCCGTGCCAGTGTCCATTGTCCCTTCTCCACAGCTGCATTACCAGCTTATTGCTGGGGACATGCTGTTGCCTTCATCACCCAGAACAGGACCCTCTGTCCCCAAAGGTGCTGGCCCTGGTGTCCAGCCAGGCCAGGAGTTGCAGCCCTCCTTCCAGGGAAGGGTCTGAGTCCACCAACATCTTTGGCCTTCAGCTCAGGTGTCTGGGTGCTACCACCAGCACTGGCGGAGCTGCTTGTCTGGGCACATCCAGGGCTGGGCAGACAGCAGCTGGGCACGGGGCTCCTGAGAAAAAGCGACCCATTTTGTCTTCATTTTACATTTTCACATAGCAGAAATTGTTCAAAATATTCAGAAACAGTTTTTGTTGAAAAAAAATCCCCATATATTTCTTCCCTTTTCCCACAGGAGTTCAGGATTTTTCAAGTAGTTGTAGAATTCTGAAAAATGTAGAACACTTTAATACTTGCAGAATAAAAAATAAAACTGCATTTAACTGGTAATCTTTACTCTAAGAAGAACTAAGTCATCACAAGGCACCCAGCATACTGGAGACGGTCTTTTCCCACTGGAGATTCTTACTGAGTGACAACAACCAACCTAAAACCTTTTCACTGATATTTTCTGGGATTTTTGACAAGCTCCCATCTTAGTCTTCTCAGACAAACTTTGAGCACAGCGGGAATCTCCTCAAGTTACCATCTTTGTTTGCTTCTGGTGGAGCTCCCTCAGTTCTAGAGCAGGGCCTTCTCTCAGCTTCCTGCTGCACCTGGGCTCTCCTCCTGGCCTGCTGGGCTTGGTTGGGTGGCAAAGCCTCTGACGTTGCTCCCACATGTGACTGAGGGCACTGCTTAAGCAGAACCTATCCATCCTCTCTGCAAAAACATTTATCACTGAAAGACACCAGGTTTCTGAAATAATTTGCGGAAAGTCTTTGTCATGAAGCTTCTCCACCAAAGGTGGGCCTTTCCAAGTGATATCAGCACACCTTTCAGGGTGGGCAGGTGCCTTACAGTGCAGAGAAGTGTCTTCCAACCCACTGGGCCTGAGGGGCATTTACTCTATCACAATGCCAAGATTTCGGCTGCAGCAGGAGGAGGAGCTGTGCCGAGTGAGAAGCTGAATCAGAAGCTTCAGAGAGCTCAGAAAGTCCTCACAAATAGGTACCTGTCAATGGGGATGTGGATCATTCCTCTTGGTTTCAGGTGCAAACAGGGCATTTTGAGTAACATTTGCAGCCTGTACTGGCTCCCGCAGGCCTTACACAGCCCAAGGCAGCAAAGGAAACTCGGAAAAAAGCATTAATGCCATAAAAGTGGTGTTGGGAAAGCAGGAGATAGCAAAGCACTGCTGAAAGCACGCAGTGTATATGATGTAAATTATTCTTTATTGATATACTGCAATATATTGTTCTAATGATGGGAGGAAAAAGAAATAATGATCAGTTATCTCATTAATAATGTTCATTTTCTCTTCCAGTATTGCCAGCGGGTTGAGTTAATTGTTAAGCATGACAGTTGGGCTTTAATATATCAGCTGTAGATTCCAGTCACAGCAGTCTAGTTTAATAATTGGGTTTCTTTCTCCCTCATTTTGACTATAGCATACTTACAGCAATTATTAAAATTCATCATAGCACAAAAATAAACCATTTGAAACCTCACCAAAAATGGCAGCACAACAGAGCTCTGCTTAGCATTTAGTGGAGAATTCAGAACAGTTTCTTGGAAAACAAGGAACAGCTTCTCTGATAATTCAACAGCCACAATGTGAACATGGACACTCAGTGAAAGCCAAGAGTGCTTCAGGTGAGCCAAGGCAGTGTTGAATAGGCTGCTGTCACTAAAAAAGCGCGTTCAAACTTCACGGGAAATTCCCTCTGAAAATGCAAATTCATATGTGGTTCTTTAGCTATAGGTAGTTCAGCCAATCCATGGCAGTTTACCAGCACTGGCAGAAAGTTGTTTTAACACTGCATCATCAAACTGTTCTGGAGACTTCACAGTCTGCCTTGGAATGGCTGTAGGTGCCAAGTGGACACAGCTTTTGCTGTGAGGAGCTTAAAATCCTCCTTACTGCTCTTCCAGACTCTTTAAAGACAAAGTTTACCTTCCAGCATGAGCACAGGTCTGCATAAGCTCATTGACCCCAAAACCTATAGGCATCAAGGCACCCAGCAGAAATCCTGCACATTCCCACCATGCCAGAGAGAAATGGGGCTTATTCAAGGACTGACAAATAGGCAAGACTTTGAGGGGTGAGAGTGGAATGAAAATAGAAAACTTGAGAAAAGCCTGGTGTTTATAATTTTGGGAGAAAGGGCAGCAGGACTGTAAGCTGCGTGCTCACCATCTCCTCCTCCAGGCGCACACAGGGATGGAGCAGCCCCAGTGAGTGGTTTCAGGCATTGAAACCACTGTAGACTTGGAATCAATTCACAAGTGAAAATAAAGACAGAAGAATCACAGAATCCCAGCCTGGTTTGGGCTGGAGGGACCTCAAAGCCCACCCAGTGCCACCCCTGCCATGGCAGGGACACCTCCCACTGTCCCAGGCTGCTCCAAGCCCCAGTGTCCAGCCTGGCCTTGGGCACTGCCAGGGATCCAGGGGCAGCCACAGCTGCTCTGGGCACCCTGTGCCAGGGCCTGCCCACCCTCACAGGGAGGAATTTCTTCTTAACATCTGACCAAGTACCTGGTTACACAGACACCAGGAACTGTCTCACTCTGTAGCAGGCTGCAGTCAATGTCTGCTGAAATATGACGCACAGAATCCACCACAGGTTCCTCCTGCACACATTGCCTGCACTCCTCTCAGGACACAGCTCTCAAAACCAGCCCCAGAGTGCTCCTGCTGCCCAGAAGGAGATGGGAAAGGGCTGTGCCCTGGCTACAGCCTTGGCAAGAGCTCAGCAAGAACCATCGGTGTCACCGCAGCCCGAGAGACACAACAGGGAGAGAATTTCTATTTGCCCTTTGAAGCTGAGAAGGGACCAGTTTGTGTCTGAACAGCATTCCTTCACGCCTCCCCATATAATCTTAAAGTAGGAGACTTAGCAATTAAGCAACCCTGAGATGAATAATTGAGGAAAACTAAAGACTGGAAAGATACCAAAAGATACAGGACTGCAGAGTGATGCATTGCTTTGGAACTGCAGATAAACCAGGCCACAACCAACCTCATCCTCTGGCCACTATTTAAGAGCCAGGAGGAAAAGACTGGAAGCAAGAAAACACCAGCTTACTACAAGTTTTGCCCTGGAACGCCATTGGCACAGGAGCCCCAGGCTTTCCTGCATGATGCTTCGTGAATCCACGATGCTGTTACAGCCGCGCTCAGCTGCTGCACAGCCCATGCATCGTTCACTTGAGCAGCCTGAGCCTAGGAACACCAGAGAGTATTATCAGAGCACAGGGAATGCTGCTCTAATTGTTGGTTTGCAATGTTATGTGGATAAATGATCATCCGGGGAAAGAAACATGGTGTATGTACAGCTAATCTACTTATAAATTTGTTGTAAATAAATAACATTGAATATTAAAACTATTCCCTATTCTCATGTTAAAATAACTCCTCAGTATTTTCATCTGATCTTACCAGAAATGATGAAGCTGGACTTTGCTGTCCACCTCTCCCATTCTTACCTCTTGCACTTCCAGGAAAGTGCTAAATAGATGAATTGCCAGCTCCCTGCAGCAGAGAGCTGATCTTCTGGGCCCTGTGACACACAGATGAGGGAGTCAAACCACAGAGGTCTTTGGAGGCTAAAATCCTGCGTCTCTGTGGTGCTCACAGCAGCTGGTCCCAGGCAAGAGGTGAGCAGCTGCACAGGTGACCCGAGATCTGTGGGAAGTTTGAAATCCCACATATTTTGTTCATGTGTCAAATCTGGGCTCTGTTTCTTGTGCTCACCCCATAAACTCCATAGGTGAACTCACTACAAATGGCATCCCAGAGATCCCTGCAGATCAGCTAAGTGCAGATATCAGGTCAAAGACTGGACTCACTTGCCTTGGAGATTCTTTCCAGCTTTTGTGATGCCTGACTCTATAAACTGAAGCTGGTCTTTTGCTCATACTGCATTTTTGTCATAGCTTCTAAATCAATCCCTTCAGAACATCAGCTGAACAAGTATTGCTGTCCAGGCAGCTTCTCACACAGTAGAGGGATGGGCAATAGAAACCACACAATGTTTTTTACAAAGGTGTATTTGTTCTTTTCTAGGACAATTTTGGAATCAAGTGCTGTAGCACAAACATGTTTCTTCAGGTTTACAATAGCCTCTCACCTTTACTGGTTGTGCAAAGCAAATTGGGTGCTGAATACCACTCACACATGAATTAGTGGCCAATTGGCCAAAACTTCTCTTTCTTGTCTCCAGCCCAGCTTTAGCCATGACTCTGCACACTCAGAAATCACAGGGCAATGGAAGATTTGTCCTCTTAACAGCAGTAATGCAAGATGACTGCAGATGGAATTTTACATTCTAATTAATACTTTGTCCCCAGTGATGCTCCTGAGTGTCCTGGCTGTTCAGAGGTGTCCCAGCTCCCTCAAACACAACTGCACCAGCCAGGACATCTCATTTCATGGCCCATGGAAGCAAAAACGCACTGCTACAAGGCTCTGAGGCCAGTGGGCCGCACTATAGAGCAGATAATCTCCAGCGGGGGTTGGAGGAAGAGTTCTGCTTTGAGCTCACCTGAAGATAATCAATAGCTGCACCCACCCAATTTGTTTTGTTGTTGCCCATCAGAATTAAGAAGAAGAATTTCTCAGGAGCTCCTGCCAACCATTGCCGTGAGCTATTTGAACTCATGTCCTTGTCCCTTTCCCAGGTCTGCTGTGTGAGGAGCCACCACTACAGTGCTGTCAGACACCCTGGGGCCACCAGCCCCTCGCTGGAAGGGTTCCAGCCAGGTACTGCCAGCTCTGCATGTGCTGGGGATGTCACCTCCTACACACGCACCTCGTAAACGCCCTATAAACCTCCGGCACTGGAGGGGTGGGTGTGCAGTAGTATCAAGTTATGTCACTGCTTCCAAAATAAAATTATTTCAGTGGGTTGTAAGCAAGCTATAAAACTCTCTTTGGGCTAAAACTTGGCATGTCCACATATGCAAACACACTC
The DNA here is from genome assembly GCF_028551555.1 of Melozone crissalis. Taxonomy (NCBI): domain Eukaryota; kingdom Metazoa; phylum Chordata; class Aves; order Passeriformes; family Passerellidae; genus Melozone; species Melozone crissalis. The sequence continues at coordinate 1,097,810 of NW_026535893.1, read as the reverse complement.
ACACAGCTTGATTTCTGGGAAGGGAGAGACTGTGCATCACTCCTGAATTCTGCACAGGGGCAGAGGGTATTCTCACGGGGAGGAGCTGCAGACCACCCGCCAGGCCAGTGGGGGAAGGCAGAGACTGCTGGAAATGGGGCAGCCACAAACCCACCCATCACTGCCATTCCAGCCTCCTTTCCATCCCCCAGCTCCGGGAAAGGGGGACGGCATCTTGTCTGCTCTTGGGGACGGTGAGTGGAGGGTTACATGTTTTCCCAGCTCTGTCTGGAACTCGGAGGGTACAGGGACACTTCAGAGTCCCCCTGCATAGACTGCTTCAAAGGAGGAGTCCTTGGAAGCTCACTGGCATTAAACCCATCCTTTAAACAAGCTTTGCTTTGCAAGAGTTTGGATGCTCCTTGACTGTTACTGCAAACTGCAGAGGGAAAACATGTTTGCAGTGCCAGGACCATCCTGGGATGTTGTGTTGTTTCTGTAGAAGTTGGACTTTTCTGTTCCCCCTATCATGTCATGGTTCTGCGCTAGTTATCTTCTCCTTCCCTTGTGCTGCCAGTTATCCCAACTCCTTCCCAGTTGCCTTGGAGACTAATGTATCCTTTCTCAAATCCCTCCCCGGTGCCCTGTCCGTCACACCCTTCTCTCCAGAAACTTCCAGCTAGAGCGTTGAGTGATTGGTTCAGGGACCAGGGCCCCATCCTCAAGTTATCGCCATTGGGGTTCTCCCTAAGTCAATCTTTTGTATCCCGCTCCCCTCTAAAACTCTATTCGCCAGAGGGCCGACTCCTCCCCTGTCTCCCTCCTTCCTTAGAAGCTGTTGCAAGTGTCTCCCCCCTTTCCTGTCCGGCTGTCGGTTCCCCTGGGACCCAGTGAACCTGGATTCCCCACAGCTGGAGAGCGCTCTCTTTTTTTTACTGGCTGCAGCCATAAGCCATGCCACGTCCCACCGCAAGGCGTGGCTGCTGTCACAGCACAGGGCATTTGCCTCAGGCGCTGTCCCGAGCCACGGAGATCGGGATAGTGCTGCCCTGCGGCTAGCAGTGCTGGATAGCTGGCCAGGCCGTCCGAGAAGGACAGTCCTTGCCCAGCTTGACCGCTACACTGGGACATGGCTGCTGTTAAAGAGTGTAAATCCCACTGCTCACAGAGGTCCCTCCTGCAGGGCCCTGCGAGCTTGGCACTATCACAACAAGAAGAAATCTGCCCCTGGAAGCTGCATCCAACAGTGCCTGCACAGTTAGTTGGAAGAGGGGAGGGATTTTTAAGAAGCATAAAGAAAAGGGGAGCATAGAGAAAAAGGGAGCCTCCTGCTGTCTCTTGAAATCTCCCCGAGCCTGAACAAGTTCTCTTTGGGGCTAGAGACTCCCAGAAGCAGAATGGGGCAGTGCCTGCTGTAAACACAGCATCCTTGTGATGTCTGCAGCTGCAGGTGTTTGTACACTTGACCTTTTGTGATAAACAGTAAGGACATTTCCTTCATACTTTACAAGTCTAGGAAACACACCAAACTCCAGGCAGTCATTTGCTGTGATGATTTGTTCCCTGAATAACACAAAACTCCACCTTTATGTCAGTGTTCCTCTGGTTTTCTGGGTCAAAATCCACATCTGGCCTGAGGGAGATGAGTCATTTGCCTGGGTGCTTCCACTCCTGCTGCAGCCCTGAGATGGTCCACATGTAGAAAGAAGAAATATAGGGAAAGAACTATAACAATGTATTATCATGTAATCAGGTGGTAAAAAAGGGGAGTGTAATTGAAAGTAACAGTATTCTTTAATTTCATGCAACTATATTTAGTGATATTAGTGGTTTGAGCATTGCTGTACATCCTCCTGTTATGTTTGCCCAATTATCCCATCATTAGAAAAAACCAAGCAATATTAAAAGTAGTAACAATTTTGATTGAATAATGAAAATGAAAAATATAAAATTGGATACAATATAATTAGATTAAAATAAGGGATAATTTGGTTCCAATAATAGTGCATAAGCAAGAGATACCGCGGGATATGGAGTGCAGGCTTCGATGACCCTTGCCACCTCACGTACAAGCTTACCAAGTGAAAGTCACCCCTTATATGCCATGTGTCAATTCCATCTCCTCCCATTTTCAGTTCGTCACTTTTCTGTCTCTGCCTTCATTACCACCTTTATCACGCATGCGCCACCACTCGGTTTGGTGGTCGCACAGTCTTTGGGGGTCGTCACTGATGAAGGCCCTGTAGTCTTCTTCGTTGTCCTTTAATTCACCTTTGGGTTACACAGGCGCACCAAGCCAGTACAATGTAAGCCACGACTAACATATCACTGCATCTGCATATCAAAGCAATAACTCCCTTATAATTAGCATTTTCTTGGACCCAACCAGGTTCTTGGTCATTTTTAGCAACTGTATCTTCAGCTTCTTTCCTGTGGTCCTTGAGAACATCTGCTGGGAAAAGGGGGGGGGGGAGCCCCTCCTTTCCTTCTTCTCTTTGGCATTACAATTTTTAACTTATTTTATTATTTCCAGATATTAGTTACTGTATCAATATTGATTACTGTTTCAATTTTTATCAGCATGAATCATGCCTATTTATCACAAATCCCCCATTTCTCTTTTTGATCATTATGATTCGTGCTGTATTTAAAAAGCTGTGCCCTGATATCTTTTATATTTTTCAGAAGTTTGGTTTTCTTGTTGTCTCTTTTCAGCTTCAAACTTTTCCAGCATTTCAATTACTGCTTCTAGTCTTTCACACTCTCTTTCAAGTTTAGGTAGCATTTCCTGGTCTGTTTCAATCTTTTTAAGTCCTTGTTCTTTAACAGGGGTCGATTTAGCTTTTAATACCATTAGAGATCTCGGTTTTCCTTTTTTTGCTGATTCTGAATCTAGAGACATTGTTTTGATCTGCATCCTCTGAATCACTGAGTGAATAAGCCTAATAAAACACAAAATCATACAAGGCAGAAACAGAAGTCGCAAAATTGAGCATAACAACATAAACTCTAACTTTTTCCTCCAAACACTTCCAAAGAGGTTACCCCACCAATTTGTTTTTAAGATTGAATTCCACTTCTGTACCGGTACATGAGCCACCCTTTTAATTTCTTCTGCAAGTTCTGTGATAGCTTCCCCATAATCATCAATTTCTACGCAGCACTCAGATTCATTAAATCTCTTACAAACTCCTCCTTCTTCTGCTAACAGATGGTCTAGGGCAATCCTGTTTTGGTACACAAATGCCCGCATTTGTATATATTGCCTGGCCAACATTTTTAAAGCATTGGAGGTGTGATTTGACACCACCTCCACTACTGCTTGGAGCCTTATTAATAAATTCAACAAATAAATTGGGGTCCTATATTTCCATGACTCATCCTGAGTCCATGTTGTTGGGTCATAATATGCTATAATTTGTTCTTCAGGCCATTCATCCTCCTCCCATTTTTGATTGCCTCCTGCTGTTGGAAAATTTAAATTCAAATCTCCTTTATTTCCACTGCAGGATTTCATACAGTGGAGTTCTTAGCATATTGCTCCTAGACCTCAGTAAAACAAAGAAGGAGGGCTGTATTATTCCTAAGGTACTGGTTCCTCCCCATTTTTGAGGTAACTCACTGTATGCTCGTTAATACATCCCATCTAGGGCTTTCCATTTCTTATCAGTTTTCTCCAGTTGTTCCCAATAAGACCTCAGGCCGTTGATGGATTGGTAGGGGTTAGCTCCCGCACTTCTGTACCAGCATAAATTAATCTGTTCATCCCATTCACAATTTATTTATTTTATTGGTCCCCAATATCCAACGGGATTTTCAGGTCGCCAAATTTTTGAACGATTATCCATATTAACCACCAATGTGGATTTACAAGCAGTATGCTCCACTACTTCATTAAATTTTTTTTCCTTCTCGAGTTATACAAATGATTCCAATTACTTGATGGCTTAAAATCCATCCTTCAGGTCTCTTCAATGTCCCAGAAATTTGGGTGTGGTTCCACTTTAAAAATTGCTCTGGAGCTAAGCCCTCACCTTTCCATGGCCATCTTTTAGCCATTTTTAGACCTCCACAAATCCCACATATGGATAATTCAGATTCTGTAGCAGTCCTTTGCATCAATCCCATAAACAGATTCTTATTCAAGGCTGGCAAATCCCAATCTTGGTAACACTGTTTTAGCTGTTCATACAATTCAGCCAATTCTGTTAACTCTTTTCTCCTGTTCTTTCCTCTATTTTCCTTTGTTTCTTTTTCTTCTTTTATTTTCTTTTTCCATTTTTCTCTTAGTGCCCGGTTTCCCATGCCTATACTTGGATCTTTTCCATTATCATTTCTTTTGAAACAAACAAATCTTTCATATTGAGAGGGCAAATTTGATCACCATGGGGATGAGGAGCTTGTCCATTATATCCCAATTTTTTCTCTACCCAATACATCTTTCCTTCCTTAATACAAACATCTATAAATCTGCTGCAATTGTAGCAGGCAGAACTGACATACAGGTGTGTTAAAAACACAGATTCCATCTTGTCCTTAATCCACACAGAGTGACTGCAATAATCACAAATGTTGAAATTGCTGGGACTTGGTTTTTGTCTTGTTTGCTTTTCCATTGCTGAAACTCTGCCCAGTGTGGCTCTCTGGCTTTGGCCAATCGTCCAGGGTACCATAATGATCACAGTGAAAATAATCCCCAGGAAATCTACCTTTCTACCTTTCTCAAGGCCCCTTGGGTTGCAACCAAGGGCCAAGGTGCAAGTCTTCTCGGTAGCAAAGGTAATATCCCGGGATCGAGTCATTGGTGCTTTTATTTCCTTGGTACTCATAGCCCCACAGAGTTTGCTTGTCTCCTTTTAAATGCAATTTCCCAGTTCTGGATGGTTAAGAAAAAATAATTAAAATTTAAAGAACAGGGAAAAAGCTTAGACCAGAATACCATAAACCTGTATTTTCCAAAATTTCAGGGATGTGCCAACCACAATAAGATTTTTCTAATTATTTTCTGCTTCAAGGGCAGGGAATTCATTAAGTTGCCGCCTCCAATAGGCAAACTCACAGCACCAATATGCCACTGCAATGTGCCTATTATGTGGTATATACACTTCTTCTCCACAACAACTATCAATTTTGAGACACTGGTCTATAATATTATGAGATGCTCCTTGTCTTATTTGTGCTATAGCCAATATAGCAAGAACTAATTGATCTAAGTTCTCTATTAATCTACCCTGCTGCTGGACAGGAAGGGTCCCGTCTCCCAGTCTAAAAGGTATAAAAAAAAAAATTACTAGCAATGCGTTTTATAATTAGCTGGCTAAATACATAACCATATCAAAGCAAGCAAATCAATTATCTTTCTTTTTCTTCCCTCTTAGTTACTCTCCAGCATGAGTTAAAGAAAAGTGTGCAAACAATACATATCCATGGATGACACCCTAAACCATGTTTACCACACTGCCAACATTTTACTTGTCTCTGAGCTCTTTTAACAACAGTTGTTATCGATCTCAGTTTCTGGAATTGCAGTTCTGTAATCAATTCTAATAATATTGCTGGTGGGTGATCCTGGAGGAGATCTTCAATCCTTTTTAGGCTGTTCCCACCAATTCAGAAAGCCTTTTTATTCTTTTTCCACCAGCGTTCTTCTGCCTCCGAGCTCAAGGGAATTGTGGTCGGCAGCCACTTCAGGATGCCTAGTTCCTTCTTAATAAATCAGGGTTAATACAAATCAACTTAAATCCCACCACATTATCACATTCTTGGAATTACATGTTCCAACAGTATTTTAGCCACTGTTTGAGCTATAGCCCGAGATGCTGGAAATGTTTCAACTCACTGAGTTAATTGATCTATTATAACTAACAAATATTTTCACCAACCCACTTTAAACAAATCTACAAAATCACCTGGATCTTTTAAAAAAGCCTGTAGGCTGGTTTTTTTTTTTTTTTTGTCCTCCAGAAGGAGGGCTCTTTAACACTTTTTTATTTACCTTTTGACAGGTAAGACACCCCTGGGTAATTTGTTTTCCAATTTTAAATATCCTTATACACCCATAAAATTTTAAAAAGTAATCAGAAAAGGCTCTTGTTCCCCAGTGTGTCCATCTATACAAGTTATCTAAGATCTAATGTGCCACTGGTTTTGGCATCATAATCGTGCCATCAGGAAAAATTCACTTTCCCTCCTTAAATGTTGCTCATAATTTCCTTATAGCTGCCAGTTCTGCTAGCAGAAGGGAAAGTGTCTCCTGCTGAATTTCTTTTTTTTTTTTTTTTTTTTTTTTTGTAAGGTTATGATTTCAGTATCTTTTTTTCTTAAGGTCGCTCTTTTTGTTTCTTTATCAGCCAAAATATTTCTCTGACTCTAATATCCCTCCCTCTCTGGTGTTCCTTGACATGAACTACTACTATTTTCTTTGAGCCTTTTAAAGCTTCAAGTATCTGAATTATCAATCCCCCGTGTATTAACCCTTTCCCTTGAGTGTTTATAAGTCCCCTTTCTTTCCAAATTTTTCTAAAAGTATGTACTACACTAAAAGCATATTTGGGGTCTGTATAAATAGTCCCTTCTTGCCCTTTTAGTATTAATAATGCACAGAGTAATGCATAAAATTCACAGGCTTATGCTGACCAGCAGGGACTAAGGGGACCAGACTCCTTTATCCTAAACTTTTTCCCACTTCACCTGAATGCCAACCCGTGTCATTAATTTCTAGATTATCTTCTTCAGTTAAAGATTAAATTTTAAGTTTTCCTTCACAGGGTTTTATCTGTAAATTTAAGGCTATTATTAGATCTCTGCCTAACAAATTATTCTCGGCCTCTGGTATCAACAATAAATCATTTAGTCCAAATAAATTTGTCATCTGTTTCAATTTGCACTCCTTTTATTACAGGAACAGGGATAGCCTCTCCTGTAATTCTGATTACTGAAACTCGCTCATGACTTATCTCATATCCATGGGGTAATTTTGTCACTGTCGACCGAGAAACTCCTGTATGGACTAAAAATATAAGTTTTTTGCTCTGAGGACCTACTTTTAGTTGTATTATCCAGGGCTCCTTTGGTTGTAATTCGGTCCTCTTCGTTAAACAAAACTCTTGCCCTCTCCGATTCTCCTGAGAAGTTTTCTCCTCTTGCTGTTTCTTTCTGCAATTTTTTCGCAGGTGCCCCTTTTTATGACAATAAAAACAGGTGTGTCCCGCACCCTTCAAAGTGGGGCAAGAATTTTTTAAGTGTCTTTTCTTGTGGTGGGAAAAATGCACAGGTCTTGTGTTCCTAAAAATAGATCCTGACATCCACTGTTTGTTTTTCCCCGCAGATTTTTCTGTATTCAAAGCTGCCTGCATTTCTTGAACTGCTGCCACCAAAATTCTGGCATCTGCTTTCTGCTTTTTCTCATTTCTCTTTACAAACACCCTTTGTGCTTCTCTCAGTAACTCTTGAAGTCCCTTGTCCTGCCAGTCTTCGAATTTTTCCAGCTTTTTCCTGATGTCACTGCAAGATCTGGTCACAAACTGAATTTTTAACAGAACCTGCCCTACTGCAGTATAAGTATCTATACCTGAATATAATTGCAAGTCTCTTTTTAACCATTCTGCTGGCGACTCATATTTTTTCTGATGCTCACTCAAAACTTTTCCTATATTATGTCCTTAGGCACTGCCCTCTGAATATCTTGATTTTCTTCCCTTCGGGATTCCCATTCATCCCAAAACTGTATTATCATCCCCAGTGGTCTGTCCTGAGGAATGCTCTCCCCCTGAGAACCCCCCTCACGGTTCCCAGATACCTCAAACCACTGTGAATTTTTCACACAATCCACAGCCCCTGGGTCAAGGAACTTACCTTCTCCCTGACCCATTTCTGGCGGCAACAAACTAAGAAATCCCGGTACCAGGAGAGTCTTAGTTTCCTACACTCACTCCGTGGCTCAACTTCCTCACTTACTACTCTGTCACACTGCTTTTTCAGTCTACCTGTTCCACTCCTATCTCTCCCTCTGCAATCTACTTGTTCCACTCCTATCTCTCCCTCTTTCTCAATCTATTAGCCCCATCCTCTCACCATCTAATCACATACTAAATTGCCTGCTACCAACCCCTCCAAGGAAATTGAACCTATTCATTTACTCTCTCAGTCTCCCTACTGAGTAAATTCCTCCTGTTCAAGGGCCTTCCCACAGGTGCCTGGACCAGGGATCCCCTCCTTCCCCCTGGGTCAAACCCTCCCGGGGTCCCCACTGATTCACTTTTCTTTCGCTTCCCTCCTTTCCCAGCCGGCCTCTTCTCAGAGAGTGCGAAAACGCAGTAGTGGGAGGTCCCACTTGCTTCGGGGGTCCGGGACTGCCCAGCCCCCATCTCAGACACTCCACACATACTCACACATGCATACAGCTGCCCCCCGACCCAAAACCCCGTGATACTCACAGCCTCCATTTCTCATGAGGGTCTTTGTGCACAAAGCAGTTTTCTATGGGTACTGATGGGAGCCTCTCTTGCGTGCTCTTAATAACTAATTTGCTTATGCGTTACTGTAATTAAGACTTTCTTTTCCCAAGGGAGAGTGATCTAGCCTTGGGACCACTAAAAAGTCTGGTGGGGACCTCCTTCCCAGAAACTATCCACCTCCCTGGAGTTGAGAGAGTCCCAGGTGTGGGCAGCAAAATTGTTATGTTTGCCCAATTAGCCCATCATAAAAAAAACAAACAATATTAAAAGTAGTAGCAATTTTAATTGAATAGTTAAAATAAAAAATATAAAATTGGATACAGTATAATTTGATTAAAATAAGGGATAATTTGGTTCCAATAACAGCGCATAAGCAAAAGATAACTGCGGGGGATGGAGAGCAGGGCTCTTGGACCCTTGCCACATCACGTATAAGCTTGCCAAGTGAAGATTCTTCCTTAGATGCCATGTGCAAACGCCATCTCCTCCCATTTTCGGTTCGTTATTTCTCTGTCTCTGCCTTCATCACCACCTTTACTACACATGTGCCACCACTCATTTTGGTGGTCGCACAAGTCTTTGGGGGTCGTTTTGGATGAAGACCTCTTCTCTTCCTCTTTGTCCTTTAATTCACCTTTGGGTTACACATGTGCACCAAGCCAGTACAATGTAAGCCAAGACTAACATATCACTGCATCTACATATCAAGGCAATAAATCCCTTATAATTAGCATTTTCTTGGACCCAGTTCAGGTCCTTGGTCATTTTTAGCAACTGTATCTTCAGCTTCTTTCCTGTGGTCCTTGAGAACATCTGCTGGGAAGGAGTGGGGGGGGGGAGGGGGGAGCCCCTCCTCTCCCTCTCTTCTTTGGCATTAAAACTTTTAACTATTTTATTATTCTGAAATATTGATTACTGTATCAATATTGATTACTGTTTCAATTTTTATCAGCACAAATCATACCTACTTATCACAAAGGGATGGGATAATCAAGAAATTCTTTGCCCAGATATAACAGCAACAGGACACCTAAAGCCCCAAGAGAAGCATTCTTGCGTCCTTATTGGAAAAGATCAACTTTCTTCCACCTCCTTCCCGACTTTGAGGAGCCAACAGGATTAAGGGGGAGAACTTGACAATAACCAGAGAACACCCTTTGTTTGAAAAGAATTTAGGCATCACGTATGAGATATATGAATATGCAACAGGCTATTGCTTTTAGGGCAAATCCTTTGCTAGCCTGTGTGCTTTCGGGGCATAATTGCCCAGGAGGCACCGGGACTATCCGTATGTCTTTGTTTTTATTGTCCTTTACTGTTCTAACTCTGATTGTCCAAATTCTTATTACTCTAACTTTTATTACTATCTTAACAACCATTTTATTGCAATTAAACTTTTAAAATTTTGAAACAAGGGATTGGTGTTTTTTGCAGTGTGCTTTGAAAGTTGGGAAGACTCTTCCTTCATCATCTCCAGAGCACACTGCCTTTGGCCAGCCCACAGGCCCGTTTTGGTACATCTGTGACACTTCTAGTTGAGGCAGAAAGGACAATGGCATTTGAAAGCAAAACCAACGGAAGAATGAGGCAGCCCAAATATCTTGTGCAGATGCAGGCCTTCAGTGGTGACTGGAGAGCATTGGGGCTCCTGCCACTTGGATTTGGGTTAGCTGAAAATGGAATTAGGATAATTGAAAAGTGCAGATGAGTTGAGGGGCCAACTGGAAATAGAATTGGGATAGTAGAAGATTGCATATTTCAGTTAAGATTTTCAAATGAGGTAAGAAGCTAAGTTAGTAATACAGCTAGCAGAAATCACATACCTTAGGTAAAGAGTACCAAATATATTAGGAACATAAAGCTAGGAGTGACAGGGATGGAAGAAGCAATTGTGAAAAAGCAGAGACCACAGAAACACCTTGCCTTAAGAATAATTGAACAGTTAGGAGAGGCTTGGACCATGAGCAGCAGGTCAAAAGTTCCTTCCAAGTGGCCATGAGAGAAGAGTTGACCATGAGGAAGACATACAACCTTCCTCCCATACAACCACTCCCTCATTTCAAAATCCCACCAACCCAGTTAAGGGAATACAATTGCGCAGCTGTAATAGATATTCAGCTGATAAAAATGCAAAGCAGGCAGGAAATAATTATGTATTATGGGTCCTTAGAAATCTAATGTAAAACCTTTTCTGTAGAAATAGAGAGCAGGAGTCTGCAACTCCTTGCATGTGTCTTTGGAAACTAGTTCACATGTGTCCAGTGCTGAAATAAATACCCTTCTTTTCTACAGTAATTAGTTGAAGAGTCATCTGTCCATGCTTCAAGGGTTATGCTGGAGTAGTGAACTGATTTGGAAGGGAGCAGAAGAGTTTCAGCAGGCAATTTTTGGAAGAGATGGAAGGCTCTTGTGACTGAAGGGAAAGCCATTTGGAATGGAGAAATGATCCCAAAGTCCATACAATTGTATCTTTGTGTCTGAATTTAAATCAGAATGATTATAGATAGCTTCATGCAATTTTTCTAAGAATTTATCAAACTCTTCATTCTTCTTTTGTGATTTTGTGTAGAAGACATGGGGTGTAACTTATCTGGAAGTGCAAGGACAGCATTATATGCTAGTTGTCGGCTCATCTATAAGACTTGATCAATGCTCCTAGCCTGGGCAGTGGCAGTAGCCCAGGGCCCTTTGCCAAGTAACTGTTGTGCTGTTAAACTATACAGAGGATCACCGTGCACTCCAGGTCTTGCTGCTTCTTGAGCACACTTTTCCTCCCAGCTTTAATGAAACATCACCTGCTGATGGGGTGGCATTATAAGTCTTATTAGGGTATGCATATGTCCTGGTTTAGGGCAAATTTGTTAAAGAATCTGCAAAGGAGGGCCCCTCCAGAAAGCAAAACCCACACAGCCCCTCCCCCCAACTGGTTCGGGAAAAAATTCCTCAGAGAGAGGTGGAAAGAACCTGTTTATTTGACTGGCACAGCACCCCCAAGCACAGAAAATGAACAATACCCGATGACACCGCTCTGAGAAAGATGACAAAATCAGAAAGTCTCTTTCGGGGGTGGTTGTTCTGTTTTCAGTCCCTCCGGCACTGGGGCAGCTGCTGCAGGCCAAAACGGTGCAAACTCTCGGTGTTCCCGGGTCCCAGTCCGGAGCAGGTTCGAGATGGTCACAGAAACAGGAGAGGAGAAACAGTCCGGGAAGGAATTTGGACTGTTTAGCTAAACTAGCTAATAAGCAGAAGCAAAAGCAACAGCAGAAGCAAGAGCAGAAAAGAGAGCAAGCAAAGCAGCAAGCTGAAAGCAAGAAGCCAAAACAGCCCTATGTACTGCCCGTCTCTGTGTCCCTGATAAGAGAAACCCAAACAAATTTCCACTCTTCAGAGCCGGTCTTAAAGGCACAGAACATATGAATGGGGATACAAGCATCACAACGTCACCCCAGGACATTCCACCCCTTATCCCCATATCATCAACCTACTACAACACATCATGCATTATTCATACAAAATTTCCATCTGTTCCCCCAAAATTACAAGCAATACTCATTATGCCTTCATCACACCCCCACACTGGACCACTGAATCCAGGCCCTATATTACAGAGCTGCAGGATTCCCCCTTTTCACTTTAGTCACTTAAAGCTTCATCTATCACTTGCTCAGACCTCCGACACTTACACATTTCCTTCTTCATCTTCCACTTGCCCAGACCTTCAACACTTACACATTTCCTTCTATCTCATGTCTGTATGGTTTAATGTACAGACAATGGCAGTAACATCCAATGAATAGTGATATTGCATATCATTCTTACCCCACAATCAGATCTCCCTGCGGTACACATCATGTTGTTCCATCTCTTTGCATTATCCACCATGTGCAACCTGGTCCCTGAGCAAAGACAACCCCACGAATGGGTTTGTCTGTATTCGAGGCAGAATTGATCCACACAGTCTTCCCTAACAAACCTCTGATATGTACCATTGGGACTTTGTCTCCTTCTATTATATTCAGGGACTCAGACTGGGCAGGACCTGCTCGGTTCGTGGAACCTCAGGTGTTAACTAAGCAGGTGGCCTTTGCTAAATGCTGCTCCCAATTTTTGAAAGATCCCCCACCCAAAGCTTTCAACTGGGTTTTTAACAGTCCATTGTACCTCTCCACTTTTCCTGCAGCTGGTGCATGGTAGGGGATATGGTACACCCACTCAATGCCATGTTCCCTAGCCCAGGTGTTGATAAGGCTGTTCTTGAAATGAGTCCTGTTGTCGGACTCGATCCTCTCAAGGGTGCCATGTCTCCACAGAACTTGCTTTTCAAGGCCCAGGATGGTGTTCCGGGCTGTAGCATGAGACACAGGGTAGGTTTCCAACCATCCAGTGGTGGCCTCCACCATGATCTACACGTAGTGCTTGCCCTGGCGTGTCTGGGGCAGTGTGATGTAGTCAATCTGCCAGGCCTCCCCATACTTGTACTTGGACCACCGCTCACCGTACCACAGGGGCTTCACTCGCTTGGCCTACTTGATGGCAGCACACATCTGTCAGTCATGGATAACATGTGAAATACTGTCCATGGTTAGATCCACCCCTCGGTCTCATGCCCACTTATAGGTGGCATCTCTGCCCTGATGGCCTGAGGCATCATGGGCCCATCGAGCTAGGAATAACTCTCCCCTATGTTCCCAATCTAGGTCTATTTTGGACACCCCTATCTTTGCAGCTTGGTCTATTTGCTCATTGTTATGGTGCTCCTCATTGGCTCTGCTCTTGGGTACATGGGCATCTACATGGCGGACTTCCACAGGTAGCCTCCCTACCCTGGTAGCAATGTCTTTCCACTCAGCAGCAGCCCAAATTGGTTTCCCCCTACGTTGCCAGTTAGCCTTTTTCCACCTCTCCAGTCATCCCCACAGAGCATTGGCTACCATCCATGAATCAGTGTAGAGGTAGAGCTTTGGCCACTTCTCTCTCTCAGCAATGTCTAGGGCCAGTTGAAAAGCTTTGAGTTCAGCAAGTTGGCTTGATCCACCTTCTCCTTCGGTAGCTTGTGCAACCTGTCATGTGGGGCTCCATACGGCTTCTTTCCACTTCCGGTTCATCCCTATGATGCGATAGGAACCGTCAGTGAAAAGAGCGTAGCGTGTTTTCTCTGGGGGCAGTTGGTTATAGGGAGGAGCCTCTTCAGCACGTGTCACTGGTTCTTGTTCCTCTTAGTCTGTGACACTAAAATTCTCACCTTCGGGCTAATTTGTAATGACCGCCAAAATCCCAGGGCGATTCAGTTTACCTATACGGGCGCGCTGAGTGATAAGAGCAATCCACTTGCTCCATGTAGCACTGGTGGCATGGTGAGTGGAAGGAACCTTGCGTTTGAACATTCACCCGAGCACCGGTAGTCGGGGTGCCAGGAGGAGTTGTGCTTCAGTGCCTATTACCTCCGAGGCAGCCTGGACTCCTTCATAGGCAGCCAAGATTTCCTTCTCTGTGGGAGTGTAGTTGGCTTCAAAGCCTCTGTAGCTTCGACTCCAAAATCCCAGTGGTCGGCCTCAAGTCTCCCCAGGCACCTTCTGCCAAAGGCTCCAGGACAAGCCATGGTTCCTGGCTGCAGAGTAGAGCATGTTCTTTACCTCTGGTCCTGTCCCCACTGGTCCAAGGGCTACTGCATGAGCAATCTCCTGCTTGATCTGGACAAAGGCTTGTTGCTGCTCAGGGCCCCACTGGAAATTGTTCTTCTTGCAGGTGACCAGGTAAAGAGGGCTCATGATCTAACTGTACTCAGGAATATGCATCCTCCAAAAACCCAGAAATCCATTGCACCCAGGAAAGCTTGTTTCTCTTTCTTATTGGTGGGTAGAGACATTGCTGTGATCTTGTTGATGACATCTGTGGGAATCTGACGCCGTCCATCTTGCCACTTCACTCCCAGGAATTGAATCTCACGAGCCAGTCCCTTTACTTTGCTCTTTTTAATGACGAAACCAGCTCCCAGGAGGATCTGGATGATTTCCTTCCCTTTCTCGAACACTTCCGCAGCTGTGTTCCCCCACGCAATGATGTCATCAATATACTGCAGATGTTCTGGAGCCTCACCCCTTTCTAGTGCAATCTGGATCAGTCCATGGCAGATGGTGGGACTGTACTTCCACCCCTGGGGCAGTCGGTTCCAGGTGTACTGCACTCCCCTTCATGTGAAGGCAAACTGAGGCCTGCATTCTGCTGCCAGAGGAATGGAGAAAAATGCATTGGCAATGTCTATAGTGGCATACCACTTTGCTGCCTTGGACTGAAGCTCATACTGGAATGTGGAGAGTTTTGTCAAAGAGTGGCTTGAGGAGAGAGGACACAGCCGAATTGATTTGATAGAGATGTCCTAACTAGGGCAGAGGCCTTTTTGCAGGCAGGGTGTCTGTTGAGAAAGCAGCAGGTTAAAGAATGGAAAAGTACAAGACAGTAGTTAATTCCAAATCTTGCACCTGCAAAGATAACGTGTCCTTGGGCCTAGCGGAGGATGATAAAAAAATGGACAGCGAGCTGTGAGAAGTAGAGAACGTGGGCCCAAAGGAATGTGGATGAGTTAATGGTATAGATTAACCAATAGATTGCTTGACTTACAGAATATTCATGAGCTTATTATTGGCTGTATATGTGTTTGATGCTTTCTTTAATAAATTGGACCTGTGATGAACCACCTGGTGTCCAGGTCCCCTTCCACGACAAATGGTTGACCGCGAACGCTGACCCCCTCGAAAGAAAAAGGGGGGGAGAGCACGCCATGGTCGAGGAAGTTGGAGCTGGGTCCCGTTTGCAGCCGGGACGGTGCCGGAATTTTGAAGCACCCTTGAGGTTCACATCGGTGACTCAAGCCATTTACATGCTGCCGGAAGCCTGGAAAGCTGCAAGAGCGCTCATGAAAGAGGTATGAAAGGGCAAGCAGCATATGAGGTATTCACCGCGTATCTAGAATGGCGAGGGATAAAGGGGATAGAGTTGTTATTAGCCTACGGATACGGTGAAGAAACTTTCCTTAACCCACATGAACTTTCGGAATGGACAAAATTTGGGGATATACTGTAGGAAGCAGTGTTAGAGAATGGTAAGACAGCAAAGAAACTGAGCAAGCCATGGCGGGTGATGGTCTCTGAGTGCAAAGCAACAGCTGCGGCTCGGGACGCCTGCAGGCCTGTGCTACTCCGAACTCGGCATGGGCGCAGTGGTGGTAGCGGCGGCAGCCGCAGGGGGAGCGACCCGATCAGCGGTGGCTGCAGCGGAGTCAGCCTGCCGGTGAGTAAGCAAAGAGCCCAGCGCAGGGGGGTTCGCCCGCTCCGACACAGGCACCGCGGGACCGGAGCACTTTTCCAGTGCCAGCGCTTCTCTGCGGCCGGTAAAAAGCTTCAGCTTTAGACCTAACAGCCGTAATAAATGTGACTCTTGTCAACAAAAGAAAGATTCCTACTGCAATCAAGAAGCCAGTGATAATAAACAGACAACACCAAGGACCATTACGGTCAAGACATTCCTTACCTAAGTTAGAAAGACCTTTTGTTCTTTCTAGCAGAGACTGTTAAAGAGACTTTAAATATGAGAAGCCCAAATAACGCAGTTGGTGAAACATCAGACTCTAACATTATATTTTGAAAAATTTAAAAATGTTAAAGATGTGTTAAAAAGATTGTATAAGTAAGATGTAATGAGTGTGCTTTTTATATTCTTTGAGATTTGCTTGGATGTGACAGATGTAAAAGCAAGCACTGAAATTAAAAGAATTTTTCCACAGGTGTACCTTGAACAAATTTCTTATGTTTAAGTGCATTCAAGTATAAAAATGCTGCAGCAAATACGTGAAAAAAGTTGTTTTAGTTTAGTATTTTAGAATCAAGCCTGTAAGTAAGTTATAGTAAATGCTATATTCTATTTTTATTGTAAGTCTTATCCGTTGCCAAGTAGTTTAAGTTAAATTATCTATTAAGTGCCATTAAATGTTAAATACTGTTAAGGTTTAGTTTTTTAAGTTTATCTCCTGTTAAGTTTAAGTGTTATTAAGTTTAAGTAAAGCTAAATTCTGTTTAAACTATATTTGGTTTAAGTTATGTAGAATTTAAAGTCAGTTAAGTTTTGTTAAAGTTTTGTTAGATTTAAGTGATTTTACATATAAGTTCTGTTGATTTAAAAATCTGTTAAGTTTAAGTAAAGATAAGTTTAAGTAATGTTAAGTTCTATTAAGTTTAAATATTTTAAGTTTCAGTATTTTAAGTTTAGGTGCTATTAAGTTTAAGTAACGTTAGATAGATTTATGCTTTTATGGTAGGCGTTTATTTTATGACTTGTGTGTAAAGTGCTGTTGTGAACATCAGAGAAACTTTAGTTAAAAGAAATAATCAGAAGCATTTGTGAGTAGAGCCATTCCTGTTTGAAGTATATCTGCTGTTTGAGAATAGAAAGCAAACTTCCTTTAGCTTATTTTTGTAGGTTGTATTAGCACACCTGAGTTTTGTTTGAGCCTTGTAGCACATACAATCCTTTTTGTATCTGTCATATAGCATATTCTATAAATAGTGACAACCTTTTTGGTTTGTTTCCCTGGCTTAGATCCCCTATAAGAGAGAAACCTAGTTAGCTGAGAAACCTTGTGATATATGCTATAGGGTTATTGAGTGTGATTTTACTGCTTTTGCTTATTTTGCCTTGTATTTTTAATTGCATTCAAAATATGGTTAGCCGAATGATAGAAAGAACCTGGCAGACTAGCCTTCTTGCCCAAGAACAAAACAGGGGAAGTGTGGAGAGTTTTGTCAAAGAGTGGCTTGAGGAGAGAGGACACAGCCGAATTGATTTGATAGAGATGTCCTAACTAGGGCAGAGGCCTTTTTGCAGGCAGGGTGTCTGTTGAGAAAGCAGCAGGTTAAAGAATGGAAAAGTACAAGACAGTAGTTAATTCCAAATCTTGCACCTGCAAAGATAACGTGTCCTTGGGCCTAGCGGAGGATGATAAAAAAATGGACAGCGAGCTGTGAGAAGTAGAGAACGTGGGCCCAAAGGAATGTGGATGAGTTAATGGTATAGTTTAACCAATAGATTGCTTGGCTTACAGAATATTCATGAGCTTATTATTGGCTGTATAAGTGTTTGATGCTTTCTTTAATAAATTGGACCTGTGATGAACCACCTGGTGTCCAGGTCTCCTTCCTACGACACTGGAGCTCTAATATGTCTGGCACGGCAGCACTCAGTGGTGGAGTCACTTCATTCAATGCACGGTAGTCCACAGTCAATCTCCATTCTCCTTCAGATTTTCGCACAGGCCAAATGGGGCTGTTGAAGGGTGAGTGGGTCTTGCTGACCACCCCTTGGCTCTCCAGCTCTCGGATCATCTTATGGATGGGGATCACAGCATCTCGAGTGGTCCAATACTGTCGTCAATGCACTATGGAAGTGGCAATTGGCACTCGTTGCTCTTCTCCCATCAGGCATACTACTGCAGATGGATTCTCAGACAACCCAGGCAAGATGTTCAATTGCTGGATGCCCTCGGTCTCTACAGCAGCTATTCCAAACACCCATCTGAGTCCTTTTGGGTCTTTGAAATACCCACTTCGAAGGTAGTCTATGCCCAAAATACATGGGGCCTCTGGGCCAGTCACAACAGGATGCTTCTTCCACTTATTTCCCATTAGGCTCACATCAGCCTCCACCAAAGTGAAATCCTGGGATCCCCCCTGTCACACCAGCAAACAGACTCTGTCCCCACATGTCTTGATGGGATTAATGTACATTGCGCACCAGTATCGACCAAAGCTTTGTACTCTTGTGGTTCCGATGTGCCAGGACAACGAATGCACACAGACCAGAAAACACGATTTTCCCTGGCCTCTACCTGGCTAGAGGCAGGGCCCCTCTAAGTCTGGTTATCCTTCTTTCCCTGGGCATATGTTTTGGATGTTCCTTTGAGGGGATCAGACATGTCATCATCATCATACCTGGCCATTCGGCCATGGGCAACTGGAGCTGCTTTCCTTCTGATGGCTTCCTTCAGTTCACGCACCCGTTGTGCCAGAACAGCAGTAGATTTCCTATTCCACCTTCTCATGTTTTCCCCACAATCACGCCGGTAAAACCACTGCTCAGCTCGTGGGGTGTACCTTCTCTCACCATCTGGGAAACATCTGCCTTGGATACCAGAACCTCGGATCTGTACTGCTGAAATTTGGAGAAGGTCTTTAATCTCCTCTCTAAGCTTTTTATGATTCTCCTCTATCTTATCCTCTAAATTCTGCAGAAGTGTTTCTACCACTGCGATTCTGGCATGTGTCGGGCCATGTACAGCATCTGCATATGCTCGGAGCTTCCTTGCCATGTCAAGCACAGTCTCATCCCTCTCATCCCTCTTCATGATGGCTAAGGCAGAAGCATATTCATGCGGCCCAAGTCGTACGAGTTTTCGCCACATCAGAGACGTGCATGGTACTAAGTCTGGGTTCCTAGTTGTTACATCATCTGAGAAGATAATCTCTGCCACTGCCATTTCTCTCAGATGTTAGATCCCTTGCTCTATTGTCTTCCACTGAGTTTGCTGCATATAGAGATCATCTGCACACAGGTATCTTTCTGCTACACTTCTTAGGACCCGTTCCCAGAGGCTGTGAGAGTTAGCCCCCCTCATCATTCCTTGGTCTATGACAGGATCCTGTGACAGGGATCCCAAATGCCTGGCTTCAGTGCCATCCAGAATTGTAGCCTCTCCTGCAGCGTCTCAGAGACGGACCAGCCCACTAATTATGGATTCATCAGACCTTCGAGTGTAATCCTTCCGTAGGCCACGAAGGTCCTTCAGGGAAAAGGACTCAATACTCGCATCTGATCTTTCACCTGCTGCTTTGACTCCTGATTTTATGTCAGGAGGCATTGAGGTTCCTTCTCCTTCATCATCATCATCATCATCCCCTGGTCGATTGGTCTTGTCCATGCATTTCCCACTTCTAGTGCTGGTAGCAACAGCCATGGGTTTAGATGCTGGCTTCGAGCCTGGAGTGTTAGCTGCAGCCTGAGTCACCGGGACAGTTGCTGATTTATCTCCCTGCCCCCCTGCCTCTCTCTGCTGCCCAACAGTATCTAGCAGTGTGCGATAAGCATATGCCAGGGCCCAGCTCACTGCAATGACCTTCCTCTCCTTAGGCTCATCCTGGTACTTCTCTTTCAGATATTTCCCCACCTCAGCTGGGTTCTGAATTTGTTCATGGGGAAAATCCCAGACTATAGGGTCAGAGAATTCTTTCAGGATTTGGCCCATATCCTCCCATTTCCCACACCACTTAGGATTTCCCACACCGGGGTCTACTCCTGAGTCAGGGGTCTCATCAGCCCGTCTAGAAATCTCAGCCCTCATTCTAGAGAAGCAGCAGGCTGTATAGAGGAAGGTTACCAGATTGAATACCAGAAAGATGTTTTCTTTGACATTGAGGGGAAACTGAACATCCTTCACTAGCGATGCAACTGATTCATAGGAGAAGAAGGAAAGCAGAGGCTGAAAAACCTCATTCCCTCCTGCTCCTCCTGCAACAAACTGGATGCATAACCATAGCCATGAACCATTCATACCTGGAGCAGATTCTAGCATGCTTATGAACTTCTTGCACATCATTGCCACCAAGCCCAGCAGGATAGCTAGTCTGGTCACTGCCCCTCTGATGTAAAAACTACGTATTAGGGACAATACTAAAGCTATTTCTGGATAAGAAAATAAGCCTAGGGACCAGATAGGTATTAAAAGCTCAAAAAACCCTGGAGACCAGAAATGCATGCAAACCTTCACCCCAATAGACATTATGAATTCAAAAAGCATGGCTATTAGCTGATTTAAACGAACACAGAGTAATAGCAACCAAAATGCAGTCAAAACAGGGTTTTTCCACTCTCTCTCTCACCCCACGTTTGGGCGCCAATATTTTGTCCTGGTTTAGGGCAAATTTGTTAAAGAATCTGCAAAGGAGGGCCCCTCCAGAAAGCAAAACCCACACAGCCCCTCCCCCCAACTGGTTCGGGAAAAAATTCCTCAGAGAGAGGTGGAAAGAACCTGTTTATTTGACTGGCACAGCACCCCCCAGCACAGAAAATGAACAATACCCGATGACACCGCTCTGAGAAAGATGACAAAATCAGAAAGTCTCTTTCGGGGGTGGTTGTTCTGTTCTCAGTCCCTCCAGCACTGGGGCAGCTGCTGCAGCCAAACCTTCGGTGTTTCCGGGTCCCAGTCCGGAGCAGGTTCGAGATGGTCACAGGAACAGGAGAGGAGAAACAGTCCGGGAAGGAATTTGGACTGTTTAGCTAAACTAGCTAATAAGCAGAAGCAAAAGCAACAGCAGAAGCAAGAGCAGAAAAGAGAGCAAGCAAAGCCGCAAGCTGAAAGCAAGAAGTGAAAAACAGCCCTATGTACTGCCTGTCTCTGTGTCCCTGATAAGAGAAACCCAAACAAACTTCCACTCTTCAGAGCTGGTCTTAAAGGCACAGAAAATATGAATGGGGATACAAGCATCATAACGTCACCCCAGGACAGCATATCAGCTGGAATTAATGTGTTAGATGTAAAAATATACTGCAGAAGTGACTGTGCACATTGGGATTTTCAACCAAATTGTGAAATTGCTGCTCGCAATTTTTCTAAAATCTTCCAATTGAAAGGTTCTCAAACTCTACTTGCAGCATTAGTTACTACAGGAAAAGCTTCTACGTCACTGGAGAGAAAAGTCCTTTCTACAATAGCTTCTGTAATAACTCCCTTCCACTTTTGTTTCTGTGCTGCTTCAATTTCGGGGTCACATTCCAACTCCATTTCCACATTTTTTAGAGCATGACAAGGAGGATTTCATTTAACTTGCAAGAATGCTGCCTCAGAGACAAACTGAGAGGGTGGTAACCGCTTTCCTGGTTGTCTGTCTTAGCCTACTATCATTGGCAAGTCCATTTTCTCAAAAGAATAGTCTCTTTTGGAGACAACTGAATCCTTTTGTTGAATTACCAATTTTTGCAAATTGTCCACTAAAGATTTTAAATCCTCTTCAATAGAAGCACTATTCATAATAACATCTCCTTCCTTATCCTTTTCACTAACAGCATGTTTCTTTTCTGTGGTCAACAGCTTTTTAACTCTGAGTACATCTGTCCTTTGGTCTGCAGACTGACCCCCCTGAAGAGGCAGCAGCTTCCTCATTCTCGCTCTGAGCTGGAGGAGCTGAGGGGTTGGGGGCTGCTTGCGGGAATATTTAAGGCGGTAGAAAACTGTTGCTGAACTGAAGTTACTGGAAATGCCTGAGGCTGTTCTGACTCAGAGGCGAGGGCTGCGGAAGCCACAGCAGCAGCTTTCCTCTCTGCCTTTAAGGCTTGCGACACCTCTATGATAATTTTCCACACAGTAGAATATTTAGACATCTCTTTTGCTTCATTCTGTCAGACGCAATACAGTCCCACAACATCCGCTGCACAGCTTCCCATGTCAAAATCTCAAAAGCAACCTGCTCTCCTGCTATGAGATTATGGTCCCAAGCCCAGTGCAATAGTCCATTCAAATTGGAAGCATCATACTTTTGTTCTCTCTTAAAGAGGATATGTTGGAGGAGTTTCTGAACACCTTCCCTTTCATGTTCAGACCCCATCTTCTCCCCGGCTGCTCACCTTGATCAGAGTGAGATTCAAGTCATCTACGATTAGAGCTCCAGTAACTTTTTTCTCTCTCCGAGGCAGTGGAAACTATAAACCAGAAGCTATAAACCAGCTTCTCCGCTCCTCGAGGGTTGGCTCCGATCCTCTGCACAGCAGCCAAATTGCCAACCTCGAGTCCCCTTTTGTGCTACGACATTGGGCCTGCCCGCATTCTCACCAGAAATGCAGGGTGTGGAGGTTCAGGGATATCACACCATAACCAATATGATCCAGTGAAGCCAAATTTATTATCCCTAAAAAGACTATATTTATAATAAATCTCTACTGTCCATGCGTCTCTAGCTAATACATGATTGGTTCCTTCTAGCTGCTCACGCGTCTAAAATAGAATGCTGATTGGATCACCTAATTTTTCACGCATCTTGCTGTGGTCATCTGGTCCAGCCATGACTCAGTTTTTTCTTACTTTCCCAAGCTCGCTGACAAACCTCCTGAGTCTTAATAACTTTTCTTCTTGTATCTTCTTCAAGGATATACCGGCCTCATTTCTGAATATGTCCATTATTCATTGTTTGTGGATGTGTCCATTGTCCATTAGTACAAGCAGGCTGGATTGTGCATCAGCTGAATATGGCCATTGTCTAGCAATAACTCCTCAATCTGCAAAAACTCTCAACAGTCCCCTATGCCCAGTCTGATGCTGCACATGGAGCCACTGCCCACAAGTGCCTGGCTGCGTCCATCTGGCCAATGGCTCGTGCCCACAGCAGCCCACTCTGCCAAAGCAGGGCTCTGCAGGGTGCTGGTCAGGCTGTCAAGTAAGACCATGACACAGTGGGTGCACGGTGGGACTGCGGGAAGGGCCTGGCACAGCAAGGGCTACAAGTGCCCAAGGCCTGGGGCTTCTCCATGCAGCTTCCAGTGGGCTCAGCTGCTGAAGGGGCGCTGGGTGTGGCCCTTTGTGACACAGGGCCCTTGATGATGCAGGACATGGTGGTGCCCAGAGACCATTGTGACATCAGAGAGCCCCACCATGACTGAGGGTGTATATAAGGGGCACAGAGCCCTGGGGTGCCCAGTCCCGTGAGAGCTACTCTCGTAGAAGGAAGCAACTCCCGAGATCTGTCCGTGCTACAGGAGCTAAGAGATGGAAGAGAGCAAGACAAAGCTCAACTCCTTCAAGTCACCCGGCCCCCTGCCCAGCTGGGGGCAAGACCAGGCCCTCAGTGGGCACTTGGTGGGGGCAGTGGGTGCCTCAGCCTGGCCACAGTCAGACACTGAGAAGGAGGAGGAGAGACCCTTTGTCATCATGGAAGAAGAGAAGAAACCTGACAGAGATGACAAGTGGGGAGATGCTGGGGCCCAAGAGCTTGGCCTGAGGGAAGAGGGGACAAGCTGTGAATTCTCCCAGTCGGTGCCAGCAATGGCAGCCAAGGAAGCGCCCCCACGTAGAGCAAGGAGTGCCCACGAGCTGCAGCAGTGGAAGGCGGCTGTGAGGGTGCTGTGGGGAGAGGGGGCACAGCAACAGCTCTGCCAGTGGCAACAAAGGGCAACAGTCCAGGAGCTGCCCCCAATGGAAAAGGACGTGACTGAGCCATAGCTGAGCCAGCGAGGGCAAGGAAGTGTGAACAGCTGGGAAAAGCAAGCACATTCTCCTGCCCCCAGGGAGGAGGTGCCATCTGCTGTTGTATTCATATTGTTGTTATCTTATTTCTAGAGTCCCATACCTTCTGGGTGGTTTTTCTCACAAGCAGCTCTTCACAGCAGTGTTGTTCCTGCTTCTTCATCAGAGCTCCTCCAAGGCCCTCCCTGACTGGCCAATCCATCCACTTTTATCCCAGTTATCTTCATTAGCCACAGCTGCCACCCAATTAAGGACATCAGGACTGCAGCCCATTTAGAACAACCAGGATTCGGGCAAGGCCACTTATACAATACATATATTTTACTAGGACTCCTACTATAATCAGCAGGGACACAGAGCCCAGTGCCTGCTTCAGACAGCCCCTGCTGCCCCCCCAGCCCCTCACCCAGCCCACTGGGAGCCCAAATCCCCAGGGAGCAGCTGGAAGAGGCAGAGCAGGGCTCAGTGCTGGCAGAGAAGGAGAGTGAGGAGGGCACCTCAGCTGGCTGTGATGAAGACTGGGAATCCTACAGCCAGACGGAGCTTTGCCAAGAGTGCCAAGGTGAGGCAGAGCCAGAGCTGTCCCAAGGAGAGTTCAGCAGCTCCCAAGACCTCTCCAGCTGAGGAGAGGTCTTCACTGAAGACTGCAGTGAACCAGAGCTCAGAGAACTCCGAGAGGATTCCACGGAGGAAGACAGCAGCAGCACAGACCTGCCACAGGACTGCTGTGAAGGTAACAGCATCTTCAGCTTTGGGCCCACCCCCTTGCTGTGGGAGGAGGAGGACAGTGACTGGGATGAAGTCAGCATCCATGAGCTGTCTGAAGGAGAAGGCAGGGCCCAAAGGCTGGCAGATCTTGCAGCAGATGGGCTGCCACTGCCCGTCCCTCAGGAGGGCTGGGTTGAGGGGCAGGCAGAGGAGTCCCTGTGTGCCTCACTTCCCTCCCTGTGCAGCGAAGGCTCTGTGAGCCAGCAGGGGCCTGAGGCAGGGCCCCAGAGCCCGGGGCCTTCCCTGCAGAGCCCTGGCGGCGCCTCAGCTGGCCAGTCGGGAGTGCAGGCCTGCAGGCAGCAGTGGCTGCCCCGAGCAAATGGCCTGGCCGCCTCAGGCGGGTGCTGCAGGCACTGCAGGCGCTGCTCTGCTGGCCCTGCCTGGCGCGGCAGCTGCAGGAGCAGCGCCCATGGCCCTGCCCAGCCCAGGCCGGCCGATGGCAGCTGCTCCCTGCGCGGGGCCCCAGGGAGCCACAGAATCACAGAATCACAGAAATTCAAGGCTGGAAGAGACCTATAAGATCATCAAGTCCAACCCATGTTCTAACTATTCAACTAGATAATGGCAGCAAGTGCCACATCCAGTCTTTTTTTTAACTCCTCAAGGGATGATGACTCCACCATCTCACTGGGTAGATGATTCCAGTATCTGACCACTCTTTCTGTAAAATACTTCCTTCTTAATTCTAACTTGCATCTCCCTTGACGCACAGGCAGCCTCGGCCTGGACATGGCCCCGCAGCCTCAGCTGCCCCGGCCAGCCTGAAGCATCTCCCCAGCACCCACAGTCACTGCTGGGCCAGCCCCAAACAGCACATGTGGGACACGATTGGTGCCAAAGCGCTCAGCAGGGAATCCCAGAGTCATCGAGGTGGGAAGAGACCCTGACGCTCACCTAGTGCCACCAGCACCCTGGCAGAACCACCATCACCGCAAAACCACGTCCCCAAGGGCCACCTGGAAGCAAGGGACCGTTGGGACACCGTGGGGCCCCATGGAACCCAGGGAACATGGAACAGCTCTGGCTGGCTTGGCCTCCCAGGGACCACCTGACAGCTCTGGCTGATCTTGGGAAGTCAAGGGCTGCCTCTCATCAGCTCCTCGAGCACTGAGGCTCCATGCTTTCCTTGCTATGGAAAAGAACTGTCCGACTTTTCAGATGCCCATTGCCAAAATTGGTACTTTCCCTAAAATATTTCCTCTATGCAAGGGCATCTTGCAAAACAAAACCTGCCAGGTCTGGCTGGCCTTGGCCTCTGGTGGTCACCTCTCATCTGCCCCTGAAACAGAGGGCCTCTGTTCCTTCATTCCTATGGAAAAGAAACAGCCTTCTTATCCAGGGACCATAACCAAAATTAGAATTTGGCCTCCCAAATTCCATATATCCAAGGCTTGCTCCCACACAAATGTAACCAGGACAGTCAGGTCAGGCTGGCCCTGTCCTTTGGTGATTTTCTTAGACTCTTAGCTGAATGTCCTCATTTGGAAACACCTTGGAGAGGGCCCAAAGTTGTCCCAAGGAGAGGTTTGGAGGCCTTGGGCACATGAGCACTGTATAGGGAAAAAAGAGCTCTGTGCTCAGTGGGGTGGAGACTGAAGACAGTGGAGCAGAGCCATGAGAGTGTTTAAAGAGCAAAGTCAGGGATGGTGGATCATTTTGACATAGTGGAAAACAGCCTGAAAAAGAAAGAATTAATGCCAAGGGCAGCTGGGGAGGCCCAGACTGGCACCAGGAGAAAGGAATTTCCCTAGCAGGGCAGGGGTGTGGTGCAGCACCTCCCCAGCAGGAGCCTGGAGCAGCCCAAGGCTTTGTGTGGGCAGGCAGAGGCAGGCAGGAGGCAGAGCTGTCAGCAAAGGAAGGGCCCAGCCAGGTGGGGCAGCCGGGGGATGCCAACAGCCTGCAGGGACAGAGGCACATGGCAGGGACACCGTGGGACAGCCTGGGCTGCACAGGGCACAGGGATGGGCAGCAGCTGCAAGACAGCCCTGCCAGAGCCAACTTGGGCAGCACTTTGGCCATGACTGCTGGCCCTGGGCCTGAGGCCACAAGGAGACAAGTGACCCTTGCAGGCCTGGGGCCTCATTGCCTCCTTGTCCCTGCTCAGCAGCCTGGCAGGGGCTGCCCCATGCTCCTGCCCTTGCCATTGCACATCCCCACATGCCAGTGCCCATCCAGGGAAGAGCCCTGAGCAAGGAGGGAGGGACAGGATCTGCCTGGCGAGGGGCTGGGGCTCAGGCCTGGGCCCTTTGCATTCCTGAAACACATCCCCACAATTTCCCTCATCCAAGCCCTGGCACTCAGAGCAGCTGACAAATGGAGTCACATCCCGGGGCATCCCCAGGGCTCAGGATTGGGGCCAGGTCAGTGAAATCTCTTTATTGCTCATCTGGATGAGGCCATCGAGGACACCCTCAGTCAGTTCCCAGGTGAGCCCAAGCTGGGTGGGAGTGTGGCTGTTCTGGAGGGCAGGAAGTTTTGCAGACAAATTGGGCCAGGCTGGAGCTGTGGGCCCAGGACAGCTGGATGAGGTTCACCAAGGCCAAGGGCCAGGTCCTGCCCTGGGCTCACAGCCACCCCAAATCCCTGGCTGTGCCCTGCCCCTGATCCCCACATCCTGCCCTGTTTCCTTCATCCCTGCATTGCCAGGGACTTACTGGGACAAGGGAGCTCTGCTCTGGGCATGGAGGGAGGTGCAAGTGCCACCATTGGAGTGGGAACCACAACTCATCAGGTTTGTGTCCTTTGGGGGTAATGAACTGGTGGGTCTCAGAGACACAGAAAGTTTCTCTTCATGGCCAACAGACCACAGTTGAACAGGACACAATTGAATAAAAATCACGCTCTTCCCTGAGCCATGTGCAATGTCCCAGCAGTGTCTGATGAGTCCACCATCCATAGGTCATTTCCATACTAAAATTAATTTTAGACAAACATGGTTCTGTGATAGAGATAAACACAACCAAAGTATTGCATCAAGATGCTCCTCCTGGAGTGGGGGCAAAACAGCTCAAACAATTCCTGATTTGCAAAGCTGTCAGTGGTGAGTGGAGAAAGGAAGTCAGGCTACTCTTGGTGTTGAGGAAATGCTGAAGGCAGCCTGACTCATTTCATCTCCTCCTGTCCTGGCTGATCTCCCCTCTTTCCCCTTCCACTCATTGGCTTTTGTCTCCCACCAGCCCCCCCAGTGAAGAGCCTGGCTCTGTGTTCTCAATCCCCTCCTTGCTGGCACTTCCAGGCTGGGATGAGGAGCCCCTCAGCCTTCCCTGCTCCGGGCTGGACAAGTACAGCTCCCTCAGCCTCTGCTCACAGCCCAAGGGCTCCAGCCCCACCTTGGAGGCCCTTCCCAGACCCTGCTCCAGCTGCCAGAAATCTTTCCTGCCCTGGGGAACCCAACCCAGGCCCCAGTGACCTGGATAATCCATGTCCTTGCTGTCCTGGTCACACAGCCCTGGCCCCCTGTCCCTGTGTCAGGTTTTGGGGTTGATCTTGTAGAACACCCTTGGGGGAGGCTGTGGCTCCAGGTGGACCAGGGGAATACCAGGGGACAGGGGACCCTGCTGGGCATGAACAGCTCTGGACTTCTGGAGGGAAACTGTGAGGGGAGGCTGGGGCAGAGTGACCAACCCAGTGTCCTCACACAGCCCTGCTGGGATGTCACAGTTTGCTCAGTAATGTCATAGCCTGCTCTGGGAGTCACAGCTGATGTCAGCCTGCTTTGTGATGTCACACAGCTGCACTGTGATGTCACATCCCACTCCCTGATGTCATGGCCCACTCTGTGATGTCACTCTGCCACCCTCTATGATGTCAGAATCTCCCCTGTGATGTCACAGACTGCTCTGTAATGTCACAACTTATGCTGTAATGTCACAGCCCACCTTGTGATGTCACACAGCTGTTCTGTGATGTCAAAGCATGAGCTCTGATGTCACAGCTGGCTCTGTGATGTCACATAGTCCCATCTATTATTTCTTACCTGATCAATGACCCCAAAGAACTTACTCTGTAATGTCACTGCCCACTCTGTGACCTCACTTAACCCATTCTGTGATGTCACACAGCCCCTTGCTGGCATCACAGCTGCTCTATGCCTCTCTCATCACAGCCACAGTGGTGCCTCGATCACACAGCACCTCTGTGACACCACAGCCATTCCCTGAGGTCACTGTGCCCTCTGTGGGACATCCCCCAGTGTCACCTTTGGGGCAGGGGGGACAGGTGGCCTCCAGGCACATTTGGGCCCGTGTGCCTGCAGCCCCCAGGGCCAGAGGTGCCCAGCAGCTCCCACAGGCTGCAGAACCTCCGCGCCACCCCCGACAGCCACAAGTGTCCGTCCTGGTCCCGGTGGAGCTGGTGCCGCTTGGAATCCTGGCCGGAGCGTGGCTGTGGAGCGGCCGCCGGGCTCAGCGGGGCGGGGACCCCGCAGAGCCCCCAGACCCGCCTGCCCTGCGGATGCCCACGGCAGCCCCAGGGCTGTGCCCATGCCTGTGTCACCGTCCCCCGGGTGCCTACGGCAGCCCCAGGGCCATGCCCGTGCCTGTGTCACCATCCCCCGGGTGCCGGGGCTGCACTTCCCTCTCGAGGACGGAGCCCTGCACGGTCCTGGCCCCCCAAACCTTTGGGGGTGCTGTGGCGATCTCACCTGGATGCAGACGCTCAGCAGGATCCCCCTGTGCCCACCCCTGTGCCACCTCCTGTGCCCACTCCTGTGCCCATCCCTCACCACACTGTCCCCAATCCCTGCAGGTCCCGCGGTGCCCAGGGGGTGGGATGGGGACCTGCCCCTCCTGGGAGGATTCTGTCCCCTCCCTTCCCCTGTCACCTTTGGTCAGGGCTGCTCAGGGAGTCCCGGCTCTGGTTTGCCACGGCCCCGGGAGCCGGGCAGGGGCCACCTCCCTGCAGAAGGAGCGCTGAGCATCTGCCCTCAGCTGAGGGTGGTCATGGAGGACAGCCATGGAGGAACGAGCCTCCCGCAGCCAGGGAACTCCCCTTCTTGCACCGGGCCGGGGGGCAGCCCCATGTTCCCCTGAGCCCTGCTCAGGCCAGGCTGCTCTGGGCACTGCCCCACAGCCTCAGCCCCTGGCAAGGGCACAGCAGCAGCTGCAGCTCCCACAGGACTCAGCCCCACCATGGGGCCATTGTGGTACTCTGAGCAGTCCCACGGTCTTAGAGCATTGGGGAGTAGGACGGTCAGGACAGATGGAGACGAAAGATTTCTGAAGCCAGGTTGTGGAACTTGTAGTTTATTGCAGAGGGCCTGGGTGCCAGGGCCCTACTTGGAGCTGCCAGCCACAGCTCGGAGCAGGCCCAAGAGAAGAGAGGAGTAGAGAGAATGAGAGGGTAAGAGAGTAAAAGGGTAAGAGAATAAAAGGGTAAGAAAGCAAGAGCATAAGAGAGTGAGGTTTCCGTTACAATACAATAAATCTTCTTCTGTGTTGAATATTCTATTTCTCACTAACCAATCTAGTACAATATACAAATCCTATAGCACTTACATACAGCCTATAAGAATCATTACATTACCATACTGTGTTACATTTTAAACCCTAAAAACTCCTCTTTGGGCCCCTTCTGCCAAGCTCGCAGGGTCTGCTCTTACCCTTGACCTGTCTGCAAGCAGAGGGTATTGTTTCATCCAAAGGGGATTATCTTCAGGCTGGCCACACTATTGTTTCCAGTTTTTTAGTAACTAAGGTATCTTAAAGCCTGCTTTCATTTCGATCTCTTTTATAGTTTCTATATTCGCAATGTCTTTTGCCAGACAATCCTATTTATAAGCCATTCCTGTTTCATCTTCCCCAACACCATGGAACCAAGGAAACCATTTTGACACTGCAAGGCCTCATGGAAGCAAGGGGCCATTGTGCCAATGGGGACCCAGAGAGACCACTGTGATATTACTGGACTTGGAGAAGAAAAGATCTGTTGTGATACTATGGGGCCTCATGGAACCAAGGGGCAATTCTGATGCTGCAGGGCCTCAAGGATCCTAGAACATGGAAAAGTTCTGGTTGGCTTGGCCTGATTGGTCTAGCTGACCTTGGCATGTTGAGGGTTGCTTCTCATCTGCTTCTGAAACTCAGGAGTTCTCTGCTTTCCTTCCTGTGGGAAAGAACTCTCCTCTTCCTCCAGAGGTTCATGGGTGGAATTGGGATTCTACGTTCAAATTCAATTATATTGAAGGATGACTCCTGTATGAAACCTGCCAGAACAGACAGCTCTGGATGGCCTTGGCATCTTGGGGGCCACATCTTATCAGCCTTCGAAATACTGGGGGGCCAAGCTTTTCTTTCCATGGAAAAATAATTTTTCAAGTGCAGGTGTCCATAGCCAAAATTGGGAAACCACCTCCAAAACTCCTTATATCCAAGGACAGCTCTCAGACAAAAGCTGCCAGGACTGTCTAGGTTCCCTTGGCTTCCTGAGGGCCAGCTCTCATCTGCCTGTGAAACACTGGGGCTCTGTACTTTCCTTCCTATGGAAAAGAACTGTCCTTCTTTTCCAGGTGCCCATGGAAAAAACTGGGATTTGGCCTCCCAAATTCCATTTAAAAAAGGATTGCTCCCAGACAAAAGCTGCCAAGACAAACAGGTCTGGCTGGCCTTGGCCTCCTTGGGGCTGCCTCTAATCACCGTATGAAACACTGGGGCTCTGCCCTTTCCTTCCTGTGGAGAAGAACTGTCATTGTGGTGCAGGTACCCATGGCTGAAATGGAATTCCACCTCCTAAACTCCCCAAATATCCAAGGGTTGCTTTCAGACAAAAGCTGCAAGGACAGACAGGTCTGGTTGGCCTTGGCCTCTCGTGACTGCCTCTGATCTGCCTTCAAAACCCGGGGGCTCTGTGGTTTCCTTCCTGTAGAAAAGAACCGTCCTGCTTCTCCAGGCGCCCATGGCCTCAAATGCATGAGCACTGTACAGGGACAGAGGAGCTCTGTGCTCAGTGGGGTGGAGACTGAGGACAGCAGAGAAGAGCTCTGAGAGGGACTGAAGGGTGGTTTCAGTGATAGTAGATCCTTTTGACATAAAAGAAAAAGGCAGAAAAAAAAATTAATAAAAATGGCAGCTGGGGAGGTCCAGACTGGACAGCAGGAGAAAGAAATTTCCCTCCAGGGCAGGGCTCTGGTCCAGCACCAGAAGGAGTCTGAGTCAGCCCAAGGCTTTGTGTGGGCAGGCAGAGGCAGGCAGGAGGCAAAGCTGTCAGCAAAGGAAGGGGCCAGCCAGGTGGAGCAGACGGGGGATGAGTTTTACAACATAGCTTATGAGGTCCAAGACCTGTTCCACATTGCCAAAAGATGGCTGCAGCCTTGGAGATATTTAGTTGGCCAACACCCCTGTCAATCACTGTTACATAAGGTGACCAGGAGAGATTCACATCAGACTCTGTCAGTGGTTTGGTTCCACTGAAGGACAGAAGTTTATTCAGTATTGTTTTCATTTTGAAAGAATGAGCAGTGATACTGGAGCCTTCTGTAGCAGGGGACACAGCATACCATATGGAACATATGGCAGGGACACTGTAGCACAGCCTGGGCTGTGCCAACTTGGGAAGCACTTTGGCCATGGCTGCTGGGCCTGGGCCTGAGACAGGAGCAGGAGACAAGTGACCCTTGCAGGCCTGGGACCTCATTGCCTCCTTGTCCCTGCTCAACAGCCTGGCAGGGGCCACCCCATGCTCCTGCCCTTGGCATTGCACATCCCCACATGCCAGTGCCCATCCCAGGAAGAGCCCTGAGAAAGGAGGGAGGGACAGGATCTGCCTGGCCAGGGGCTGGGGCTCAGGCCTTGGCCCTTTGCATTCCACAAACACATCCAGGTGTGCTCAGCACCAGAGACACCTTTCCCTTGCTTGTCCCCAGCTGTCATCACTGCCTCCAGTGTTCTAATCTAACTGGAACCTGAGGACACTTTCCCAGTCTTGTCCCTCAGTGAGACCCATTAAAACTTAAAGAAACTATGGAGTTTAAATTTAAGTTCTTCAGAAGTTTCTGAACACTCTCTCACTGACTGAGTCTGATATAAACAATACCAAATCCCTGAGAGGCTCATTAAAGTCCTTGTGCTGTGTCTGTGCTGCTGAGCTTTAAAGGAACAGTTCTTGTGTGCTGCTGAGCTTTAAAGGAACAGTTCTTGCCAGGACCAGCTCCTCTCCCAGCCCAGCAGGGCAGAGGGCTCTGCCTGCAGGCACTGAGGGGACAGGAGCCAGGCAGAGACAGGCTTAAGGCAATCAGGATTGGGAAGATATTGAGCTGAGACTTCACCTGGGGAAACATCTTCACAGCCCTGTGCATGGTGAGTGTGTGGGTGCAGGGCAATGTCCCCTGTGCTCCTGGAGGGATCTCCTGAAGCCAGCACACCCCACAGCTTGGGGGATGTGTCAGGAGGACTCTCCCAGTTTCTCTGTGGCACGGGAGGAGGAGGAGGAGGAGGGGGAGGATGTGCTGCAGAGCAGGGCTGCCCTGGGCACCATCAGAGGGACAGGGCAGGACGGCTCCTGCTGCCAGGGACGGCTGCTGGGGGTGAAAATGGGGCTGCAGCCAGGGCTGCTCAGAGCTTCAGCTCATGCTCAGCTCATTTTTGATGGGAATTTTCATTAACTCCTTCAAGGCTGGGGTTTCCTGCTTGGATCTCTGCTTTCCTGAATCTTTGCTCCCACTTTTCCCTGGCTCAGCTTGGTGACAATGGAAACTCAGCTGTGCAGGGCAGAGCAGGGGCTGAGGCTCCTAAACCATCACCCTGAGGATTCCTGGGCACCTCAGCAAGTGCCTGCACCTTCCCAGCCTCCAGATCCATGCAGCATCACCTTTCCATGGTGCCCAGGATGGGGGAGCTGTTCTTTAATCTCTGCAGGGCCGAGCAGCTGCAGGGCAGGGCTGGCCCAGGGGCTGGGCTGGGCTCTGGCAGCTCTGGCAGGGAAGGAGCCTGGGGCCACAGGAGCAGCTCGGGCTGGGACAGCTGCAGCAGCAGAGCCGTGGGCAGGCAGGGAGGGAGGGAGGTGGTGCTGAGGGCAGCCCTGCTGCAGGGCAGATGTGGCACCTGCCGGGCCTGCCCTGCAGGGCAGACACTGCCCTGAGCAGCGCAGCTCTTGTGTCCCCTCGCAGCCAGCACAGCCCTCAGCCCAGGGGCTCGGGGCCCTCAGTCCCTCCTGGGCCGGCAGAGCAGCCCCAGAGATGAAGGGCATCTCTGCGGCCATGTGCCCATTCCCTGCTGACCAGGGCCTGAGGGCCACTGTCCTGCCCTGCTGCTGCCTGGCAAGGGCTGGGCAGGGCTGGCCAGGGAAAGGCTTTTCCTCAGGCCCGGCTCTCTCTCTCTCCTTGCCTTGCCCAGGTGCTGCTGGCATTGCTGAGGGGCTCTCTGCAATGGCAGTTCCAGCTGCAGGGCCAGGCCCAGCCTTTGGGCTCCTCCTGTGCAGGCTGAGCACAGCAATGGGGTGTCCCAGCTCCTTGTGCACGGGGAGCTCTGGGCAGGGCAGCCTGGGAGGCTGGCAATGAGCCCACTCTCCTGACTCTAGGAAAGGCAGGAGCCACTTTGTGTGCCAGGGATCCCTCTGCTCTCAGCAGTGTCTCCTGCCTGTCCAGGGTAACACGGGAGTTGATCTCAGAGAGGTGGAAGTCCAGGGCAGCTGGAACAGGATAGAGGGACAGAGGAGCTCCCCTCAGTCTGCACTAAGGCTCAGACAACCCTCCTGTCTCTCTGGACTCTCTGTTCTCCCCAGGTGCAACAGAATCTCTTGTTCTGCCTTCTGTTATCCCCATCCATTCACCCAGGCAGCTCCTCTGCTTTAGGAATAGATTCTTTATTCCAGTCCAAACACCAGGACTGGCCCCTGCCCTCACTGTTGCCCTGCACTGACTGGGGGTCAGGGCTGACTCCCAGGTGTCCTGCAGGCCAAGGTCCAACTCCTCACACAACATTGGCCACCAGCAATCAGGGCTCCAGCAACAAAGTTGAAGGAAGATCTTCTAGACATGTTCAGGGGGAGGTGTTCAGTGGCAAGAAAGGGTCAGTGAGAAAGCAGTTCGATTTACTGTGAAAAATCTCCCCTCCTTTGCCCTGTATTTCCTCCTTCTGCAGGTTAAAATGCCCAGACACAGCAAATGTCCAAGAGCAGATCCATCAGGCACTTCCTCCTGCTGGCATTGGCAGACACGCGGCAGCTGCAGCTCCTGCACTTCTGCCTCTTGCTGGGCATCTCCCCGGCTGCCCTCCTGGGCAATGGCCTCATCATCAGCACCATAGCCTGCGGCCACCACCTGCACACGCCCATGTTCTTCTTCCTGCTCAACCTGGCCCTCAGTGACCTCGGCTCCATCTGCACCACTGTCCCCAAAGCCATGCACAATTCCCTCTGGGACACCAGGAACATCTCCTACTCAGGATGTGCTGCACAGGTGTTTCCGTTTGCCTTTTTCATTTCAGCAGAGTTTTTCCTCCTGACCATCATGTGCTACGACCGTTATGTGTCCATCTGCAAACCCCTGCACTATGGGACCCTCCTGGGCAGCAGAGCTTGTGCCCACATGGCAGCAGCTGCCTGGGCCACTGCCTTTCTCAATGCTCTGCTGCACACAGCCAATACATTTTCCCTGCCCCTGTGCCATGGCAATGCCCTGGGCCAGTTCTTCTGTGAAATCCCACAGATCCTCAAGCTCTCCTGCTCACACTCCAAACTCAGGGAATTTATGGTTATTGTGGTTGGTGCCTCCTTAGCTTTTGGGTTTTTTGTGTTCATTGTTTTCTCCTATGTGCAGATCTTCAGGGCTGTGCTGAGGATCCCCTCTGAGCAGGGACAGCACAAAGCCTTTTCCATCTGCCTCCCTCACCTGGCTGTGGTTTCCCTGTTCCTCAGCACTGTCATTTTCGCCTACCTGAAGCCCCCCTCCATCTCCTTCTCTTCCCTGGATCTGGCCCTGTCAGTTCTGTACTCGGTGGTGCCTCCAGCCCTGAACCCACTCATCTACAGCCTGAGGAACCAGGAGCTCAAGGCTGCAGTGTGGAGACAGATGACTGGATGTTTTCAGAAACATTAAGCTGCTGGCCAGTTTCTGCAAGTCACTTGTAATAAAAGTAATCTTTGTTAGTACTTGGGTTCAGTGGTTTGTTCTTTTCAATCCTTTGTTTTAGTTTTCAGATATTGTCCACAATACATGTCATTGTCTGTGCCATTTCTTATTTTGTTTCTCTCCACCTTCAATATGTCCACAGGCTGTGTCCATGAGCACCTGTGCTCTCAGTGGCTTTAAATAAACTAATAGATCTCCCAGAGATCCCCCTTTTGTTGCCTTCTCTGGAACTGCAGCAGCAATGTCTGTGGGCAGAGCTGGGGGCAGATCAGTGCTGGCACAGCAGTCCTTGTCCTGCTGGCCACACCATTCCTGATCCAGGCCAGAAGCCATTGGCCTTCGTGCCCATCTGGGCACACTGCTGGCTCATGTCCAGCCTGCTGTCCATCAGTGCCCCCAGGTCCCTTTCTGCCTGGCTGGTGTCCAGCCACTCTGTCCCCAGCCTGTAGCACTGCAGGAGTTGTTGCGGCCAAAGTGCAGGACCTGGGACTTGGTCTTGTTCAACCTCACCTTGCTGGGTTTGGTCCCTGGATCCAGCCTGTCCAGGCCCCTCTGCAGAGCCCTCCTACCCTCCAGCAGATCCACACTCACACCTACCTTGGTCACCACAGTTCCATGAGGCCCTAGAGTGTCCCAATGGTCTCCACGATTCCATGAGTCCATACAGGTTCACAGAGCCCCCTTTGTTCTATGGCACTCCTTGGTGTCACAAAGTCCCTTGGATCCTTGGGTCCCACAGTGCCACAATGGATCCTTGGTTCTATGAGGTCTCTCAGTGCAGCAATGCTCTCCTTGGTTCCACAGTGTCACAATGGCCTCTTGATCCCAAAAGGCCACCAATGTTGTCAAACATGTTTCCTTCATTCCAGGAGTCCCTGCAGAGCAACACTGGCCCCTTGGTTCCATGGGGCCCTGCTGTGTCCCAATGGCCTCCATGGTTCCACAAGGTCACACAGTATCACAGTGGTTCCTTGGTTCCATGAGGCCTCAGAGTGCCCCAATGGATTCCCTGGTGGGGCAGTGTCACAATGGACCCCTGCTTACACAAGATCCTACAGTGTCACAAGGGACCCTTGGTTCCATGGGGCACCAGACTGTCACAATTGTTCCCTTATGTTCTGGTTTTGCATGAATTGACATTTGGTGAGGAGGGAAGAAGCCACCCATGGAAATGATTATTCTGAGAACAGCTGCTGAGAGCTTCCTCTGTGCCTAACAGCACCAATCAGAGACTGGTTTTGAAAACTGACACCTTGTCAAACCACCAGAAAGCTGAACAGGCCTCTGTGAACACACATGTTAAAAACGAGCAATCCCTGGGAAAAGGATCCCTCTCTTCCTTCCAGCCTGAGAACAGGTAACAAGGCCAGCCGGGCTCCTGTCTCAGCTGGGCCAGGTGGGCACCGCCATGGCACCGGGCCCCTTCTCAGGGACCCTGCCCAGCCCTGTCCCAGCAGAGCCGGGCACCAGCAGCAGCCAGGCAGGGGCATGGGAGGCCATCAGCCCGTGGCGTGTTCCAGCTAAGATCTCAGCCATTTCTCCCCAGTGTGGCCGCTGCATGACATCATGTGGCTGAGGCCAGAGGCGGCCTTGTAGCCCACACAGAGACTGGCCCTGTGCCTGGAACTGAACACAGCAGGGGCCAGAGACCGGCCATGGGGCTGATCCTGACACAGCCCCCAGGGCAGCCTGAAAAATCCATCACCGCAATTGCTTCAGCTGCCATACGGCAGGAATCACATGAGCATCTGCAGGCCCCAGGTGAGATATTAACTCTTCCAGTGCACAGATAAGGCTTACAGACCTTCAGTCCTGCCTTGGGTCAGAGAAAAGGACAGAGTGAAGACATGTAGAGAACAACATGAGACATGAAGAGCAGTTAGATGAATTCAAGTCCCAGATGGGAGGGTGAGGATATGCGTCAGGCCTGGGCTGAAATCCTCTTGTAAGGTTTTGGAGAAAATATAATTGATTCATCAGGCTATTTTTTCCCTGTAACTCATTGAAAGTAGGTGGGGATGAATTGTCCAAAGTGTAGATATGAACAAAGGCATTTATGCTAAAGCAAGCAGATGCTGAAGTAGCTGTGATCCCATGAGAAGTTTGAACAGACAGAGAGTGAAGGATGATGAAGACCTTTGCCCCCAGGGTAAGAAGAAGAAACCCCTGTTCCTAGACATGAAGATGATCCTAGAAATAGATAAAGAGAACCTTTAAAAAAGCTCTGAAACAGCTCATTGTTAAAATAATACCACATAAGTGAACATAGTCCATAAACTCAGATGTGGGAAGGCTGTGAAAAGATGGGAGGGACTTCACAATTGCAGAGTCCTGGGCAGTAGCTATTCATGGAAATAAAAAGCCACAAGAGAACTGTTTTCTTCTGCAGAAGTCTCCCTAAAATGACAAGAGGGACTCGTCTCCCCAACTGAACTGAAGAAAGATTATTCTAGAGGTGATAAACTGACTGAGTTGTTTCTGTGCCTTGTGAGAGGGGTAGAAAAGGTTGCAGGAGGAAGAAGAAATGTTTTTAAACTTTTATCCTGATTCTTACTATTTTTTCTTTTAGTTACTGTTAATAAAGTTTACTTTATACCCTTTTAAAGTCTTAAGCCTGCTCTGTCTTCCTTCTAATCCTATCTCACAGCAGAAATGAGTAAGTATGTTCTAGTGGAGGCACCTGCATTTAGCCAGCACTGAACCCACCACACCTTCGTTCCACCAGTCCCTGCAGTGTCACAATGGCCCCTTGCTTCCCCAGGGCCCTGCAGTGTCACAATCATCACAGAATCACAGAATTAACCAGGTTGGAAAAGACCTTGGAGATCACCAACTCCAACCTGTGACCCAACACCACCTTGTCATCCAGACCATGGCACCGAGTGCCACATCCAGTCTTTCCTTAAACACTTCCAGGGACAGTGACTCCACCACCTCCCTGGGCAGCTAGTTCCAGTGCCCAATCACCCTTTCTGTGAAGAACCTATTCCTAATTTCTAGCTTAAACCTTACTTGGAACAGTTTATGGCAGTGTCCTCCTGTCCTGTCACTGCTCCCTGTGAGAAGAGCCCGACCCCCCTAGTTGCACCCTTCTGTCAGGGAGTTATAGAGAGTGATGAGGTCTCCCCTGAGCCTCCTCTTCTCCAGGATAAACAACCCCAGCTCCATCAGCCTTGTGGAGGCTCCTCCACACACTCCTCACAGGA
This sequence comes from Melozone crissalis, assembly GCF_028551555.1. Taxonomy (NCBI): domain Eukaryota; kingdom Metazoa; phylum Chordata; class Aves; order Passeriformes; family Passerellidae; genus Melozone; species Melozone crissalis. The sequence continues at coordinate 1,059,059 of NW_026535893.1, read as the reverse complement.
CTTGTGTTCCAGACCCATCACCAGCCTTGTTGCCCTTCTCTGGACACGCTCCAGCCCCTCCATGGCCTTCTTAATTGGGAGCTCAGAACTGGACACAGCACTCGAGGTGTGGCCTCACCAGTGCTGAGTGCTGGGGGAAGAATCACTGCCCTGCTCCTGCTGGCCACACCATTCCTGATCCATAGGGGTGCTAGGGGTTGGAGGGGGGAAATTGTGGGGTTGGGGTAGAGACAAAGTGTGATTCATTGTCAGCCATGAAGAGTCTTGATTTTCATATCTGTTCAGACTGCATCAGGAGGTGCTGGGGATCAATATCAACTGGGGATTGCTGATATTTATCTATAAACAGGAAAAGAAAACTAAACAGGAGAAAACAATTCTCCCTTCATTGTTTTCAATACAGTAGATTCACTTTGAATACACTTCTGAAATCTGTCTAATTAACCACAGAATAATCGAAGATTGAATTATCTTTATGGGCTTGTCCAGGTAACTGTGGCCTGGTCTGGGGTCCCCAGGGCAGGAAAAATGTCTGGCAGCTGGAGCAAGGTCTGGGAAGGGCCTCCAAGGTGGGGCTGGAGCCTTGAGTACTGTATCTAGTATTGGGGTCCCAATTTAGGAAGCCCATGGAGGGACTGCAGCAGGTCCAGAGAAGGGCAACAAGACTGGTGAGGGGCCTGGAATACAAGTCCTGTGAGGAGTGGCTGATGGAGCTGGGGTTGTTTATCCTGGAGAAGAGGAGGCTCAGGGGAGACCTCATCACTCTCTGCAACTCCCTGACAGGAGGGTGCAGCCAGGGGAGGTCGGGGTCTTCCCCCAGGGAACAGTGACAGGACAAAAGGACACTGCCTAGAGCTGCACCAAAGGAGATTTAGGCTGGACCTGAATAAATAGGTTCTTCACAGAAAGGGTGATTGGGCATACGAATGGACTGCCCAGGGAGGGGGTGGAGTCACTGTCCCTGGAAGTGTTTAAGGAAAGACTGGATGTGGCACTCGGTGCCATGGTCTGGATGACAAGGTGGTGTTGGGTCACAGGTTGGAGTTGGTGATCTCCAAGGTCTTTTCCAACCTGGTTAATTCTGTGATTCTGTGATGATTGTGACACTGCAGGGCCCTGGGGAAGCAAGGGGCCATTGTGACACTGCAGGGACTGGTGGAACGAAGGTGTGGTGGGTTCAGTGCTGGCTAAATGCAGGTGCCTCCACTAGAACATACTTACTCATTTCTGCTGTGAGATAGGATTAGAAGGAAGACAGAGCAGGCTTAAGACTTTAAAAGGGTATAAAGTAAACTTTATTAACAGTAACTAAAAGAAAAAATAGTAAGAATCAGGATAAAAGTTTAAAAACATTTCTTCTTCCTCCTGCAACCTTTTCTACCCCTCTCACAAGGCACAGAAACAACTCAGTCAGTTTATCACCTCTAGAATAGTCTTTCTTCAGTTCAGTTGGGGAGAAGAGTCCCTCTTGTCATTATAGGGAGACTTCTGCAGAAGAAAACAGTTCTCTTGTGGCTTTTTATTTCCATGAATAGCAACTGCCCAGGACTCTGCAATTGTGAATCCCTCCCATTGTTTCACAGCCTTCCCACATCTGAGTTTATGGACTATGTCAACTTAATGGGTATTATTTTAAGTAAGAGATGTTCAAGAGCAATGGTTCTCTTTATCTGTCTCTGAGATATTGGAATAGGATCCCAATATTACCAGGTTTATTGTGCCTGGGCTCGCCTGACCCTTGCTGCTGGGCCAAGGGCAGCAACTGTGGTGTTTCACCTCAGAGACAACTTTGGCTGGCTGGATGTTGCAGCTGGGTGCTGAAACAAGTTCAGGCTTCTAGAAACTCAGTTTACCTCCAGTGGAAGGGTTTCAGGCTAAGGTGAAGCGGAAAAGGAGATGGATTCTGTCGGAGGGTTTATATCCATAGTATATTCCATGATCACAGACATCTGAATCTTTGGTAACAGCTCCAACAGAATCCTGACCACATGGCCTGAGGGACTTTTTAAGCTCCGGGGGGAGGGGGAGGGAGAGGGAAGGGACAGGTAAATCACCAACTAGGTGGGAGGGGCAGGGTCTCAGGGGATGAGGGACACATAGACAGGCCAATGACCCCCAGGCGTGAAGAGAATCTTTTGAACTTGACCAACCACACGAGGCCTTGCTGGACTGTTAAGCCTGATTGACAGAATTCACTCAGCAGGGGGGCGAGGGGGAAGGGAGAGGGGTATTGCCACACCTGGGAAGGGACTGGGAAGAAAACAGGACGTTGCAACACACTGCAACACTGCCTTTGGCACAGTCAGGTCTGGCCAGCACAGGCCATGCTCAGCAATTCCCTGTGTGTGCCTGGCCTCGCTGTCAGCCCAGGCAGCGGCTGCATGGCCCCTTTGTAACCCTGTGCTGGCCCAGCCCAGGCCAGGAGCATTGCAGGTGGGAACGGCCCCTGTGCCGTGGTGCCCACAGCAGCCTTGGGGCTCTGTGCCCTATAGCTTCCCTGCTGGGCAGCCTCTGCCAGCTCCTACAGAGCCCCTGGCACCTGTGGGGCTGCACAGACAGCCCTGCCCTGGGCTCTGCTGGCCTCTGGGCCAGCAGAGAGGCTGGCCAGGGCAGGCCATGGCCAGAAACAGGCCCTGCAGAGCCCCGCAGGAGGATGGAGCTGGGCCACAGTCAAACTCAGCCCAGGACAAAGCTGGGCTCAGTAGCCACGGCTGCTAACACATGGGCACAGAGGCTGGCGCTGACAAATGTCATGGGCCCCCTCCCTGCTCTATCCAGGCCCCCAAGGGCACAGAGCAGCCTCCCCTCTGGGGCACTTGCCTGTTTGCAATGCCTTGCACAGGCACTGGCCCTGCCCCACAAGGCCTGGCCTGAGTCCTGCCCCTGCACGCTCAGCCAGGCTGAGATGGACACTGATGGTTTCTGGGCCAAGCTCTCAGAGCCCAGCCCAGCTCCCTGCAAGCTCTGCCAGCTGCCTGAGCTCTGGGCAGCACCAAGGGCCTCTCCCCAGCCCAGCCCAGCCGGCTCTGGCCCCACAGCTCTTCTCAGGCCAGGCTGCTCTGGGCACTGGCCCCACGGCCTCAGCCCCTGGCAAGGGCACAGCAGCAGGTGCAGCTGCCACAGGACTCAGCCCCAGCCACAGGGGAAGGTGCTTGGCCAAGGCCAAAGGAGGCTCCCTGGCTGCCCTGCTCCCCTCTGCCTGAGGTGCTGAGAGCTCTGCAGCCCCTGCTGCCATCCCATCTGCCCAGGGCAGCACAAGAGCCCCGGCCTTGGGGCCCTCAAGAGCTGCTCCTGCTCCAGGCCCAGGGCCCATCCCAAAGCTGGGGCATCCACAAAGCTGTGCCCATTTCTGTTCATTGCGGCTCTGATGGGGATGGATCCTCAGCCACTTGGAGGTTGCTGATGAATGTTCTTACTCCAGAGGCCTCTTCTCTCTTGAGCTGTTTTGTTCAGGAATTCAATAGGAACAGCTCATAAACATTTGTTTGAATCACCGAAAAAAGAAAATCCCCTGAAAATAATGCAAGATTTTAATTCTTCTGTTAATTAGACAGATTACAAAAGCATATTCAAAGTGAATATACTGTATTCAAAACAATGCAGAGAGAACTGTTTTCTCCTGTTTTCTTTTCCTGTTTATAGGTTGGTATCAGCAATCCCCAGTTGATATTGGCCCCAGTTCCTTCTAATGCAATATGACTAGATATGAAAACAAGACCCTTCATGGCTGCCAATCAATACCACTTTGTCCCCATCCCCTCCCCGCAATTTCCCTCATCCAACCCCTGGCACTCCAAAGAATTAGGAATGGTGTGGCCAGCAAGAGCAGGACAGGGATTCTTCCCCTGTGCTCAGCACTGGTTTGGCAGCACCTCGAGTGCTGTATCCAGTTCTGGGCCCCCCAATTTAGGAAGGAAATGGAGGGGCTGGAGCATGTCCAGAGAAGGGCAGCAAGGCTGGGCAGGGGTCTGAAACACAAGTTCTGTGAGGAGTGGCTGATGGAGCTGGGGTTGTTTATCCTGGAGAAGAGGAGACTCAGGGGAGACCTCATCACCCTCTACAACTCCCTGACAAGAGGGTGCAACCAGGTGGGGGTTGGGATGTTTTCCCAGGGAACAGTGACAAGATGAGACAGCCTTCAGCTGCACCAGAGGACGTTTAGGTTGGACATTAGGAAATATTCTTCACACAAAGGATGGCTGGGCATTGGAATGGGCTGCCCAGGGAGGTGAGTGAATCACCACACCTGGAAGTGTTTCAGCAAAGACTGGATGCGGCACTGAGTGCCATGGCCTGGGTGACAAGGTGGTGTTGGGTCCCAGGTTGGACTTGATGCTCTCCAAGGTCTTTTGCGTCCCAGTTGATGCTCTGATGATTGTGACACTGCAGGGCCCTGGGGAAGCAAGGGGCCATTGTGACAATGCAGGGCCTGGTGGCACTAAGAGGACCATGGTGACACTGTGTATGACATGGCAGCACAGAGCCAAGGGGCCATTGTGACACTGTGGGGCTGAATGGAAGCAAGGAGTCCATGGTGACAGTCTGGGTCCTGGTGGAACCACAGAGGCCATTGTGACACTGCGGGGCCTTGTGGAACCATGCAGAACATTGTGACGGAGCAGGACCTGGTGTCACGATGGGGCCATTGTGACAGGGGCCAGTACTGCTCCTCAGAGACTGATGGACTGAAGGAAACATGTTTGACACTGTGATGGCCCTTGGGACCAAGAGGCCATTGTGACACTGTGGAACCAAGTAGAGCATTGCTGCACTGCCAGACCTCATGGAACCAAGGGTGCATTTTGCACTGCAGGGCCCAAGGATCCAAGGTGCTATGAACAAAAATTCTGTTGATTTTTTTGTGAGAAAAAAGGTTACCACTGTTGCTGCTGGGGTGCTGCTTGTGTTATGGTAATTACGGGTTGTTGTTGTTAATAGTTGGTTTTGTATCAGTAAAAGCCCTAGCTGGGGCAAGTTAATGGCCCTTCTATGGGACACTGAAGGGTGGGGACATCCAGAAAAGTTAGGAGAAGAGACTTGAGGGGAGGGATATGCAAAATAACTCCAAGGACCAGCATGCTGTGGGGAACTACTGCTCCAAACTTACTGAGAAAACCCCAAAAACAACGAGCCACCTAAGAGTTGAGAGATTTGAGTGATGTCTGGACGAGAGGAGCGGAGTGCTGAGCCTGCAGAGATGTGGAACACCTTCGTAGTCCCTCTCATCCTGAGCACGGGAGTCATCCCTGGCACCGAGAGCGGGCCAAAAGAGGCGGCAGGAGTAACATCAGAAGGGGTCACCACACCCTAAAGGCTCCCATGAGGACTGGACCCCCTGCTCTGCCCCTAGTGGACAAAGCTGCACATATCCTCCTCCTCTGAGTCGCTCTGGGAGAGACGACGGGAAGCTGAAGACCCGTCCGAGCTGCCCAATCCTGAGCTGATCACTTTTAATAAAGGCATTAAAAGGAGAAAAAGTCTTTTGCCCTGTTTATTTCACAAGGGACTTTGTAACACCAACGGAGTCCCATGGAACAAAAGGGACATTGTGACGCTGGGAAGTCTCATGGAATCATGGAGACCATTGTGAAATTCTTGGGCCTCATGGAACTGTGGTGACACCAAGTTGGCTGGGAGTGTTCATCTGCTGGAGGGTAGGAGGGCTCTGCAGAGGGACCTGGACAGGCTGGATCCAGGGCCCAAATCCAACAAGGTGAGGTTTAACAAGTCCAAGTGCCGGGTCCTGCACTTTGGCCACAACAACCCCTGCAGCACTACAGGCTGGGGACAGAGTGACTAGACAGCAGCCAGGCAGAAAGGGACCTGCAGGGACTAATGGACAGCAGGCTGGACATGAGCCAGCAGTGTGCCCAGGTGGCCAAGAAGACCAATGGCTCCTGGCCTGGATCGGGAATGGTGTGGCCAGCAGGAGAAGGACAGGGATTCTTCCCCTGTGCTCAGCAATGCTTGGGCAGCACCTCAGGTGCTGTGTCCAGTTCTGGGCCCCTCAGTTTAGGAAGGACATGAAGGGGCTGGAGCGTGTCCAGAGAAGGGCAACAAAGCTGGTGAGGGGTGTGGAACACAAGTCCTGTGAGGAGTGGCTGGGGTTGTTTTTCCTGGAGAAGAGGAGGCTCAGTGGAGACAAGGCAGTGTCAGGACACAGGTTGGACTTGAGGATCTCTGAGGACTTTTCCAACCTGGCTGATTCTGGGATTCTCTGAAACCACCTTTGGAGCAATTGCAGGAGGAGCCCTGGTCCTCCACTTAAGGAACTCCAGCAGCCCAGGTCCCTCAGCTTCTCCTGCCAGCCCCAAAGCCCATCCTGTCAGTCCTGCAGAGCCTCTGCAGCTCCTCCTCACTGCCCAGAACAGGGAACCCCAGAGTCAGACACAGCAGCCCAGATGTGCCCCCCTAGCCTGGGATGCCTCTGGCAAGGGAGCAGCACCAGGCACTGCAGGAGCCTGAAGACAATTCCTGCAGCACTTGTACGATGATCCTGCTCCCCAACGGACGTTCTCATGGGGCCAAGTCAGGAACTGCAATGGGGAGTGGGGCCAGAGAGGAAAGGGCAAACAGGGATGGGCTGTTTGCAGGGGAAAGAAAAGGGGTGGGCAATAGGAAGAAATTTATAAAAGGGAAGTGGAAGAAAGCAAAGGTGAAGCCCAGAAAATGGTCAGGGCAGTTTGGGGTGGCTGCCAGGCAGCCCTGGCTCTGAGCAACAGTGTCAGCAGTGGGACAGGAAACTCCCAGCTGATGGGAACAAACTTTCTGGCTGAGCGCAGAGGCCAGGACAAAGCTGAGTGGTTTCCCTGGTGTCCGCCAGCCCTTGCTGGCCCCAGGGGCTGATGGCATTTGTTCTCCCTCAGGTTCATGTCCCCACAGCAACAGCATGGGGGTGTTCCCCCTGCTGTGTGCAATGCAAACAGGGGCTGCTGAGCCAGTGCTGCCGTGTCTGTGACTGCAAGGATGGGGCACCTGTGTGAGCTGGGGGAGAGGCAGGGCTGCAGAGGGGGGATGTTGTTGGCAGCTCCATGAGGACGCTCTGGGACGCTGCCCTGGGCTGTGCAGCCCACTGGGGATGGATCAGCCCCTGCTCTGCTGCTCCTTCCCGTCTGCCCCAGAGCCCTTGCAGAGCACCAGCTGCTGCTGTCCTCAGCTCCATGGCAACCCTCAGGACAAAGTGGTGCCAGGGCTGTTCCAGGTACAATTGCAGTGACACTCATTGGTGCCACAAGGTGCCATGGGAATGGCCACGGGGACCCGTTCCTTGGTTTGATGCCATGGCAACCAATGCCTGCCCCGTTGTGATGGTTGGTAGCCATGGAAAGCTGCCCTGGCCCCTTGCTCAGGGCTGGTGTCAGTGCCCACAGCCAGAGGGGATCCCTTGCTGGGGGCTGTGCCATGGCCACCTGCCCTGTGCCGCGCTGGCCGCTCAGGCACCAGGAACCAGCAGCCAATGGCACTGCCAGGGCCAAAGGCCAGGTCAGCCAGACAGAAAGGGGCAGGGCTGGGCACTGTTTCCATGGCAACCAGCACTGGGGGACAGCTGGGTCACCTGGCCTGGCGGTTGCCATGGAAACCCCTGGCAGGGACTGAGGGCACAGCCCCTGGCACTGAGACACTGCTGGGCCGGGTGCTGAGCACAGGGCTGAGCACGCAGAGATGGTTTTGTTCTTGCTGAGCTGCAGCACAGCCAAGGCCTTTCCTGCCCCTCGTCCAGCCACGCTGGGGAGGGGGTGGGGCTGCGGGGGAGCTGAGCAAGGGACACAGCCAGGACAGGGGACCCCAGCTGAGCCTGGGCATAGCCCAGACCAGAGCACATCATGCTCAGGGTATGAAGGGGGGGAACAAAGAGGAAGGGGGGAATTTTGGAGGGAGGGCTTTTGCCTTCCCAGAGAACACTTAGGAAAGAGGGGGCCCTGTTTCACCAGTGGGCAGGGTCACTACCAAAGACACAGACACCAACTTAAGGAATTGTGTCATTTATATCATGCACAACTGCAAAGATTTACAAAAGGATAAGCTCAGCAAAGCACATCATCATTAGCAAAGAATTACAAAAAAAGCTCAGCAATCAATCATAACCCATCATTACATTTTGATGACCAATCCCTTGGTGAAGCACTAGAGGTGTTTGTGGCAGACAAAGATTCTGGCTGACTATCAAGGTACACCTTACAGACATCAGTAGTACTTTAGTGACACCGTTCTTCATTCTTTATTTTCAACCTCATGCCAATTTGGAACAAGAATTCTGTTGTCCATGGAGCTAGCACCTTTTTAATTCCAGAATAATGCCCCCAGGCCCTTTGCTGTTCACCTTTACCATGCTGCCTGTGGCTAACAAGGCTTGGAGGGCCCTTTCCCCTCTGGCTGGAAGGGGCTGGGTCCCAGTCCCTGAGGGGCACCCAGGCTCCTGGATGGAATTCCTGTGCAAGTCCCTCAGTGTCACAGCAGCCTTCACATGGAGCCTCGTGGATCAGAGCATTTTCCACAGGGGCCCTTGGGGCAAACAGGGAGATCTGGTCTGGCAGGATGTGTAAAACGATATCCTGTCAGATCTCCTCGTTCTCACTCAGAATCCTTGGCTGCAGGGACACATTCCCATTGTTCCTGCCCAGGTTTCAGGACTCAGAGTTGTCTTTCCTAGGAGCTGCTCCTTCAGCTGCCTTGGGAGGGCCTTTTGGCCTCCAGACCCACACTCTGACTCCATTATCAGGGCTGCTTGATCCAAGCCCTTTATCTCCACAAACGGTGGTGACTGAAGGTGGATCTCCTGTTTTCACAATCGTTCCTAAAATTGCAAGATCAATAATTGTGCTACTCTGTCATGGGGTTGAATAATCCAATCTTGTTCATTATTGTTTAACAGAATTACTTTAATTTCTCCTGGATATTCTGCATCATTTCCTCCTGCCATGACAGGAACACTTTGCAAGGCCGAGCTCCAAGGGAGCAGTTACCAAAGCAATGTGTCGTGGAGAAATCTGAATTACTGTTTCAGAACTGATAGCTCTAATTGGCTTTGAATTTCTCCACATTAATTCCAATGCATGAAGGCCCAGCCCTGCAGCCTCTGGGCTGGCCCAGCCAGGGGCCATCACAGCCAGACCAATTTCCCAGGCAGACCAAGTCTCACTGCCCATGGCTGGATTTGCAAATTGGGGGCAGCCGTGCACAGCCAGGGGATTTCCATTTCCCCAGTGGGCCACTGTTAAGGGCAGGGAGCACATCTGGGAGATGGGTTCTCCATGGACAAAGGTTCCCATCTCGTCATTTTTCCAACTGCTCTTTTAACAACCCCTTCACCCTTTCAACCAATCCTGCAGCTTGTGCATAGTCTGGTACATGAAAAACCCTGCAGGCAAAATCACTGTATTTTTCACAGGAACAGACAAAGCATTCTGCATCAGAGTATCAGCAAACCCTGTAAAAACAGCCAACTTCCTCCCTTCCTCCTTTTTTCATTGTTTACAATCTCACAAAGTTGACCACTGACATTAGGGTCCTGGCCAATCCTGTTCTGTAGGGTATTGAGTGTTACATCCCTGAGCAGTCAAAGATACCAAATTAGCATTGTCAGCACTATTTCACATTATTCTTATTTTATATGTACATATTGATATGAAAATATAGATATAGATATATAGACATATCTACATAAATCTATAAATACAAATATGAAGGTCTTATTATCCTATAAATATGTATATAGTTAGTTATTTTACTGATATTTCACTTGCACAAGTGCATCTGAGCTCAAGATTAAAACCTTCTTCTGTTGCTCCATGTGGGAGCATTGCAACAATATTTGTTTCTTCTGAAGGTGCTGTTTCCTATGTACTCTCAACAAATACATCTTTGTCTGTCCAAACCCACAAGGTCTTTTCCTTTTCCATTTGCAATTTTTGGATTCATTTGAAGCCATCCAGGGGTGCAGCTTCTTTTACCCGACTGCCCCACTGCTCCCAGGGGGCTCCGACCTCAGCCCACTCCAGAAGCCAGGGAACTCCCGGGAAGGGCTTCCCAGCTGGGATTTTCTGATGGCACTGATTCCTCACATTGACACTGAACAAGTGACATTTTGTTGGGATCTGGCCAGACTGTGTCACTTTTGTTTTACCAGTTGGCAAAGTCAGCACCAGAGACACAGACTCCAACTGAAAGAATCAGTATCATTTCCTGCAGTTCAGAGCAGCAAAGAATCACAAAATGAGCAGCTCAGCAATGCACCCAACCATCCCCACCAAAGATTGCCTGCAGTGATTAAGAAAGATCCAGCAGCATTTACCCTCAGCCTTTACCATCCCCAGACCCACACAGCAGCTGGGGAAGCTGTCACAGCCAAGGGCTGCAGAGCCACTCCTGGGCACTGGGAATTCCTGCAGGTGTCTCCAGCCCCAGGTGAGGCTCCAACCCCGCTGGGAGAGGGCCCAGTTCTTAGAGTGCTGAATGAACAAACTGACAGCACTGCTAGTGTGGCAACATCTGCTTGCATCCTCCTCTTGGATCCCTCCCAGAGCCTGGCCAGGGCTCAAGGAGGAACCAAGGGAGGTGACTTTGATCCTTCAGCCCCAAACAAGGCCAGATGTCAGATTTCACGGCCTTGTCTGGCTTCTAAATACACAAAGGTCCATACATGTTTCACTAATGAGTGGCTACATCTATCACAGTGCTGATGACCATGCATATTTCATTAGGGAGCAGATACAAAGATAACCTTTGCTTGGAAGGTTCATCCAGAGGCCACCTTTGGCTCAGGGCCTGCTTCCAGGCCTCACTCAGGGCTGGTGTCCAGGCCTTGGCACTTCAGGGACGTGGTTTAGTGCTGGGCTTGGCACTGCTGGGTGAGCGGCTGCACTGGATGAGCTTAGAAGGCTTTTCCAACAGAAAGGATTCTGTGATTCCATGATTATATCCACTGCATTCAGCTGGGGCTTTTTTAGCAGCATTACTTTGCTCCAAAAGTTCCCTCTTGCCCAGCTCCTGTGGCCTGAGGCTTCAGCTCCTGGTGCTGAGCTGCTCATGCTGAACGAGACGAATCAGAGAGAAGAACACAGTCCATCCAATTCCTTCTGGCACACAGAGAGAGGAGGCTGTGCAAACAGGAGCATTGTTTGCTGTGGTCTCCTCTCTGCCCTTCACGCCTTTCAGCGCTTTGAACCAGCCAAGAGCTTTCACCAAGAGTGCAATGGAGCAGCTATTTCTGCTCCCAGGCCTGGCTCTCTCCAGTCTCTGCCCTTGCCTGGTTCTGTCCCTCTTGCTGTGCCCTCTGTTCCCCCAGGGCTCACTGGCTGCTGCTCAGGACTGTGGCACTGGCACAGATCCAGTGCTCCAGACTCTCCTTTATGCGCCCTTGGAGCTGCCTGGGCACAGCAGCCTTTTCCATCTGGAAGCTCCCCATGGACAGGGAGTGCCCAGCTCCATTCCTTGCACAGCTTCCAGGAGTCCAGGGCTGCCATCTCCAGTCCCTGCTGGCACCGGGGGCTCCCAGGTGCCTCAGGCTGCTGTGACACCGCTGCACACGGGAGGGAAGAGGGGCAGGGGCTGCGCTCAAAGTCAGCTCTATATGCTGTTACTGCTGCTGCTGCTGCTGCTGCTGCTGCTGCTGTGGGGTCATTTGTGCAGCCCTGGCCCAGAGGCAGGGATCAGATCCTTCCAGTCTCTTCCAGCCCTGGCTGCTCAGAGTTTGGCCCTTGGAGCCTCAGGTGGACAAAGGCAGCTGCTGCTGGTCCCTCTGTGTACCCGAGTTCAGCAGTGCTGCTCCATCAGTCTGTGCCCAGCAACAGGGAAAAGCCTCAGCCCTGCAGGGCCAGGAACTGCCGGGCTCTGCCTGAGCAGCTCAGCCAGCAGGAAGGGAGCTGCTCCACATGGGAACCAGGAGCAAAGGACATTCCTTTTATAGCACATGTTTTCTATTGAAAGGAAAAAAAAGAAAAAGTAATAAAAAACTTTATAAAACGTGAAAGATAAAAACAAAACCCAAGTGTGCAGTGAAAAATCTGCTCTAACTTTGATTTAAGAGGTAACTGATCTTTTGAAACAGTACTTAGTTATTTATTTTGTAAATGTGCTGATGGCATGGGTCCATCTTACTGACCTCAGCAATCTTTATAAAAAGTTTTTGGAGATTGTTTCCAATGTTGTTATTTTAAATTGTGGTCGAAGCAAGAGGAAATTGCTTTGTGCCATTCCAGCTCCAAGCAGAACTGGGGATGGAAACCCTGTCAAAGCCCAAATCCTTTAGAAGATGACCTTCCTTCTCAGCCTTTGAATGAGCTACACATTCCTTTTGAAACTGTCAGGGATTTCTTAGAGTCACAAAGTCCCACTTACAGCTTTTTGCTCTGGTTTGGCAGTGCAGAAGGGCAATTCTCCATCCACCAGCTCCAGACTGCACTGCCTCAGGAGCACGGCCCACTTGCCAGCTTTGGCCCACTCTTAGCACTTCTAGAGGAGGAAGAAAGTGCAATTGCACAATTCCAGCCAATCAAGAAGGAAGAATGGGACAGACAAAACACCCTGTACAGATCCAGGCATTCAGCTGGGACTGTGGAGAGTTTGTTTCCTTGCCAATTGCATGTGTGTCCCCAGCTGCAATCTCTGGGCCTGCAGCAGAGTCTCACTCACCTGCCAAAGCAGAAAGCTCAGGGGCTGTGATCGCAATGGGCTCGTCTGATGCAAAGCTGTCAGAGCAATGTGAGGGCAGAGCCAGCCCAGCTGGGCCCAGGGCTGAGCCCAGCAGAGCCCCGGCAGAGCCCAGAGCAGCCTCAGCACCCGCAGAGCCTGGCTGCAAGGAGAGAAAGCAGAAACTGCCCGTCAGCTGAGGGCTCCTGCGCCAAGGCCTGCGGTGCCCAGGCCATGCTGGCTGTGCCCAGAGCTGCACATCCCTGCTGCCTTTGGCAGCAGAGCAGGAGGGCAGCACATGTGGCCAGCCTGCAGCCAGCCACGGCACATCCAGCCCTCAGCAGCTGCCCAGAGCAGGATGCTCCTGTGCTCGCTGCCAGCTCCCAAAAGCTCTGATCCCACCCTGCCAAGCACACAGGGACCCACCTCACGCCACCCACGGCTGCAAGAAAAGCTGCTCCCAAACCACGGCCTCAGCCCTCTCCAAGGGCACAGCCCATCCACACCACAGCTGCTCCCAAGCACTTCCCCATCCACACTGGACCACCTGGAACGCTTCCTCTGGAAAAACAAGCAACACATTCTTGAAAAGAGATTAGAGGCAAAAAGGGAAAACAAGAAAAACGGTAAAAACTCTTATCTCTATCAGAGCCTTGAGGAAGGCCCAACCCCTGCATTCCAGGGAAAAACCCAGCCATGGGTGAGGGAAGCCCACACTTTCTCTCTTCCCCCCTGCACTGCTTCCCAAAATCACGGTGATCCCAAAGCAAACAAGGGCAGTGGAGCAGCCCAAGCCCTTCCTTGCCTGCACAGCAAAGCAGCTGTGCACAGGTTCTGGAGCCCCACCTCTGCTCCCACCATGGGGCTTTGTTTGTGTCGGGCTGGCTGCCCCATCCCCAGCCCGGGGAACGGTGGGTGCTGGGGGCTGTTGGCAGGGCCAGGAGCCCACTCCCATTTCGTACCCACCCGGGCCCTGCCAAAAGCAGCTGGGCAGCCACTGAAGAATGAGTTGCATCTGCCCCAGCAAGGGGGGAACCTTTGGTTCCCAGCCAAGCTGGGCCATGCCCAAATCTGGCAGAATTTCCCCGGGTGGGGAATCATCTGCAAATTCCCTGTGGAGTTTGGCTTTGAAAAAGGTGCCAGAATCAAAGTCCATCACCTTCAGCCTCCAGTGGCCAGGCTGAGGAAAAGTTTGTCATTCTTGATGTCACCCTCACTGTCTCCAGCAGCAGCAGCAGCAGCAGCAGCAGCATCCCCACCTAGTACAGCTTCTCCAGGGGCTCCTTCTCCTTCCCTGGGGGCAGACCAGTCTCTCAGGGCTCTGCCCAGGGCCCCAGCTGTCAGGGAACCAGGACAAGCAAAACCAGCTGGGATGGCGGCCACCAGTGCTGGGCATAGCAGCTAAGCTCCAGCACAAGGGCTGCGAGTTCCCATCCCATGACCCCGGTGCAGTGACACAGGCAGCACAAAAAGCTTGGGTTCCTCTGCTTCTCATTGCCAAGGCATGTGTGCAGCTGGAACTTACCAGGGCCCTGGATACTCCAGGGACCTGGAGAACCATTCCCAGCAATTGGGAAAATCCTAGGTGCTCCATCCACCCATAGATGAGGTCTCCAAAATTGCCTCAAAATTGGGTCCAGCTTTTAGAGGCCAAAAAGAGCAAGTCTAAGTGTCTTGATGATATTTTTAGCCCAGAAAGCCCTGCAGCTGATGGCACACTTCACAATCAGCAGGGGACACAGCTAGGCCAAAGCCCAGACCTCTGCTGGGAGGCTTTCTCCTCAAATACCCTTCAAACAAACCTCCATGCAAGTCAGTTGGGAAAGTTTCTTCAAATGATACATTTTTGGCACATAACTGCATAGGGTTATGGGAAAGATTCTAAAGCAGCTGCTCTGGAGTCAAAGAGCCAGCACTAAGAGTCCTTGTCATCTATTTGTAGCTAAATCCCACTTTGGGGGAGTTGGAGGACTTTGGAATGAGCTCAAAAGCGGACCTCTGAGTTTTTTAGATGATGCCATTGCATTTTCTTCTCTTCTACCAAGACAGGAAGGTTGAGTTTGGCTCACATCTCCACCGCATGGCTCACAAGGTTGCAAGACTTGTAGTAACAAGAGTATTGAAGGATTTCTTGGCCAAGAAGACACTGCCAACAAGGATATTTGTGTTTTGGAGCCAACCCTTTATTATTTCATCTTATGGACTCATGCTACAGTGTAAGCTTCCTTAGCCAATCATGTTATGACACACAAACCTACAGCACTGCATCCTAAACTTCTTGTTTACCATTGTCACTACTTTTATTTTTTCTAGATCTTGGACTCTAAAACTTTAAAATTTTCTCCCCTTGTCTCTGCCAGAAACTAGAAATCCTCATTCTCGCTTCTAGCACCTAAGTTTGGAAGCCCTTTCCAAGGTCTCAGATCAAATCCTGTGTTTAATTCTAAGCTTTGCTGACAAGACCAAAGGTCTGAGATTTACCTGCATTTGGGTTTCCAACAACACTGATGCTGTTAGTTCAAGAGTGCCCAGGATCCCTCTTGCAAGTCAACTCTGGCAGGAACAAGGCAGCTGCCGGGGTGCTGCTTGTGGCCTCTGACAGACCATTGCCCAGGGCTTGCCAGCGCCCCAGCCCCTCAGGGGCTGCCCCAGCCCGGCCAAGCTGCCTGGAAGGAGTGCCGCAGCCCCACAGCAGCTCCAGAGCAGCCCCATCCAGAGGCACCTGAGAGCCCTCAGCGAGGCAGCCAGCAGCACCCGGGCAGGAGGACACGGATGGCACTTCCTGCCTGGCACAGGGCTTGTGGCCATCTCCCAGTTCCACTCTGGCAGGGATCCCCGCAGCCCCGGCCCCTGCCCAGCCGCTCTGTCACCAGCACAAAGGCTTCAGCAGAACCGCCAAAGGCCAAGGGGCTTCTGGCCATTTCCCCTGCAATAGTGCACGCCTGGGCAGCTGGCTGAGCACAAGCACCCTTTTCACCCTGAAGGGCCTCAGGACCCCTCAGCCTGCTGTGCTGCTGAGCACAAGCTCCCTTTTCGCCCTTTCCTGCCTCTTGCCCTGCAGACCCTGAAAAGCAAAGGAAAGCTCCTGGCAGTCTGTGTATCATAACACATTCTAGAATTATTTATAGTAATCTATAATATATGATAATATATATAATTATAATATATTCTAGAATTTATTTATTTACAATATTGATAAAAAATGGAAAAGAAGAAAAGAAAAATCTTAAAGAAAAGGAAAATTACCCCTGGCTCAGGTTGCGCCAGCAAAGACAGCCTCCCAGATCAGCTCTCCTCCTCAGTCATCTCGCAGTGCAGCAGCCGAGCCCCGACAGGCGAGGCCGAGTCCTCCATGCCCTGTGCAGCTGATCTTGCAGCCTCTGGATGGTGGAATATCGCCCACGCTGTATTTCCCCCAGGGCATGCAGTGTTTCAAGTGCCAGCTGCGACATGGCACTGCTCCTGTCCTCCATCAGGCGTTCCAGGGCTGCAAGAGAGAGGAACAGAAGCACGGTCAGAGCCAGATCTGCGGGGACACCATGAGAGCCCCCTGCAAGGGCCATCGCAGCCGGCTCTTGCCGTGGCCAGGAGGGAGCAGGGAGCAAGGGGATCAGCCCGAAGCTGCTGTCCACGAATGGCCCACGTGGCCCTGAAAGCTCCATGTGCTCTGCCCATGGGAGCAGAGCCCTCCGCAGCCGGGGCAGGGCTTGCAGCTCCCCCTGGCAGCCCGCGCTGTCAGCCTGCTGCCCTCACTCACCAGTGCAGATCAGCTGCAGCTCCTGCTGCTGCCCCCTCAGGCGTCGCCCGGCCATGCCTGTGAACACAGAGCCTGTCACAGCCCCAGCGGCACAGCTCCCTGCCAGCGGCACTGCCGGCACTGTGGCCATATGGGCTGCTGGCCCGGCAGGGCTCAGCCCGGCCCTTGCCGCACACTGCCACCCCAGGGCACGGCTGCCAGAGGGCGGCAGCAGCAATGCCCGGGCCAGGAGGGGCTCCACAGCGCCGGGCCCGGCTGGCGCTGCCGGGGCAGCAGGCAGGGCTGGGGCCAAGCTGCGGGCTGGCCCGGGGAGGGGAAGGGCAGCTCGGGCGCGTGGCTCACCCATGAACCTGATGGCCGCCTCTCGCAAGGGCTCCTGTGGGCTCTGCAGGTAGCGCAGGGCCTGGCGCAGGTGCTCGGCCACTTGGCTCCTGTCCTCTGCCAGCTGGAGAGAGCGGCAGGAGGGAAGGGTTGGCGCGAGCTCAGCCCCTGGGCCGGGCGCTGCCTGCACCCAGCCTCGGCCTCCCCTGCCCGCACAGCCCTGAGGCACGGCCAGCAGCCACTGGCCAAGGGCTCCCGAGGGGAGGGGACAGAGGGCCGGCTGCTGCCCGGGGAGCCGCGGTGACCCCCCGCAGCCCCGCCGGGCCGGGGCTCCATGGGTACCCGGCTTGGGCCCACAGGAGCCTGGAGCAGGGCCTGCGTGGCCTCTGGCTGCAGCACCGGGCAGGGGCACAGCTGCCATCCCCGTACACTGAGCACCGCCCTCAGGGGCCTTCTCCAGGCTGAGGCTGGGGCTTGCAGGCTCTCCTTACCAGGAACTCAGCGAACTTCCACAGCTTCTTGTTCTTCAGCAGTCTTTCAAGATCCCTCCTCTTCAGGAACTCAGCCACACAAAGGAGTGTTTCCTGAGAAGCCTGGAGAGCAGTCGAGATGCAGAGATGGCCCCACAGCCCAGGGTGCAGGACCCACGTCCCTGTGCCAAGGCCTTGAGGAGGCTGCAGCCCGGCAGGCGCCAGGGCAGGAGGCAGCTGAGCCCCCTGCCAGGGGGACAGCAGCAGCCCACGAGTCCTCACCTCTGCCACACGCTGATTCTCATCATGGCAGTGGAAGAACAGTGGCAGCAGGCTCTTGCGCAGGGGTGTCTTCAGGGCCTTTTTTGCCTTTTCCTCTGGATGAGTCACCAATGTTTGGAACAGCAGTGTGGAGATCACCTGCACCTGGCTATTGTCCTGTGCAGCCACATGCCCGCCCTACCTTCTCCTCCCGTTGTCAGGTCGCACTGACACTCAGCATGAGCCCAGAGTTGCCTTTTGTGGCCTTGGTCGCACAGGTCACAATGGCCACTCTGACATCAGCATCGTGTACCCAAAATCGGGGCAGCCATGGCCTCAGGTCCCTGACAACCACTTGTGGCGGCCCCCTCAGGCACCGTGCTTCTGAGATGAGTCTGAGCATTTGCTCAGGGTGGAAGCAGGGCTGGGCCTCCTGCAGCAAGTGCAGGGTCAAATGCCAGGCCCTGGGGCAGCCATCCAGGGTGGCACTGTAGGCAGAGAGGTGCTGTTCAGGCACTGCCACACCAGGGCTCCGACCCCCGGCCAAGGGAAATCTCTGCTCCTGCCCCTGGCAGGCGGTGGCCCAGAGAGCCCGTGCGGAGTCAACTGCACTGCAGGGATTCAAACCCTGCTCTAGGTGAACTGATGCTTTCCTCAAGACCTGTCTGCAGAAAACTAAGATGAACCTGATTTGATGCTCCTGCCGATCACCATTGGGTACAGGAGATAAACCTGGACACCACCACAGCTGCTTCCAGACCTCAGTTATCTGTCATCCTATGAACTAACAACTTTGACATTTCATATAAATGGAAAAATTAGTATTAAGTTTCTGAGAAAGGTCATCTTTTATACTGACTCAGCAGAAAGACAGAAAATGCACTGATAATTTTCTGTGTACATTTGACAGGAGAGCTTGCAACTGTCCTCAACTCAAGTCAAATACAGGAAGATGCTTTTCCTACATTATAGGAACTTTGCCAGTTTGGTCTATGCTTTCCTTTTAGAAAATACATTGGAAAAACTCAGGAAGAGAAGCACAAACAATTCTTGTCAATTCTTCTCTTTTGTGTCTCTGCAAACATGCTCCTGGAAATCCAGATCGATGACTTCTAGAACAATCAGTGGCATCTCTGGGAAGCAGGGCAGGGGCTGACAGGCAGGGACACCCTGCACCTGCCTGATGCTGGGGCAGCAGGAGTTTGCCCATTTTCCTGTATCCATGGGAGAGCCACCTTGGCTGTGAAATGATCCCTTCACTGGTCTTGGAGGGAGGCACAGCCAGTGCAATGCCAGGGAGTGCCTTTACCCTGGAGGCAGGGAGGAGGCAGAGGAGGGAGGTTGGGAAGCTGCACCCAGTGCTGTGCAGGGCTCCCGGCCAGGGCTCGAAGCACAAGGAGCCAGAAGAGCTTGGCCGGACAATCCCGAGCTCTGGACACCTTGTCCTCAGCACCGGGAGCCGTTTGCTTCTCCAGGCCCTGGGCACTGCTCCCGTGCTGCTCATGCAAGTTACACACAGACACAGAGGTACCTGCTCTGTCTCAACCCTCTTCAGCACTGGACAGCACAACACAGTAACATGTTCTCTTCAGTACATGGTCTAATTATTAATAGTCCTGCAAAGACTCACATTCAAAGCATACACACACAAAAACCCCAAACCCTGGTACAGACCTTGCATCAACACAAAATGCATGTTGCTGTTCAGAAACACAGGGCAGCACTTTTGGCCAATGCTTTTTCCTGTAAGATCTTTCAAAGGATTGCAAAAGTGACTTTGTTTGGCAACTTCTTCAAGGAACAGACAGGAGAGGCTTCTGAGTTTTTAAAGATTTATTGATTTGCTTTCACTTTCCTTTTGTCATCCTTACACTTCACCTGGCATTCCAGAAAATCATGAAAATCCAAAATAATATCAGGGGAAGTTTCTGAATTCATTCATGTTTCTCTCAAAGACTTTCTTGACATGCATACAAGCGACTGGTCCTATAAGATACAGAGAGAAGCAGTGGTTTTCCTGACTGGACATTACACGACAACGTTATAGACTCCACTATACTAAAACACTTCTGTTGCCTGGTAATTACAAAACCTGGAGCTCTTCTAGAGGCTTTTCCCAGTGCAACTTCATTAGTTTCCTCTCTGCTCAACTCTCGAGTCTGTCCAGGTCTCACTGAAGGGCAGCAGAGCCTTGTGAAGACTTAGCCCCTGCTCCCAGTTCTGTCCCATCAGCAAACACTGAGGGAACGCTCCGTCCCTTCTGCCAGGTCACTGGGGAATAAGGCAAACAAGGCTGGCCCCAGCACGACCCCCTGAGCTCACAGCTACTTGAGTTTGGAGCTCCCCTGTCCACTTCTCTGCCCCAGTGTCCCTGAGCTGCTCAGGGGCCTGTTATGGGAGGCAGGGACAAAGCCTTGCTGAAGTCCCAGCTGACAACAACCACTGCTCTCCCCTCACAAGCCCAGCCAGTCACTGCAGCACAGGTGGCCATGGGATTGGTCAAGCATGGTTTCCATTCCTGTTAGTCCACAGGCTTAGAGATGGCATCCAAGAGGAGCTGTTCTGTCACCTTTCTGGGGATGGAGCTGAGGCTGATGGCCCTGTAGTTTCCTGGCTCTTTCTTGGTGCCCTTTTGCAAGACTGCAGTGATGTTGGCTTTCCTCCACTGCTCATGCCTCTCTCCAGGGCTGTCTCCTTCCCTGACTGGCTGGCAGAGCACCCTGTGCCAGAGGCAGGAGCAGAGATTTCCCTTGGCCCCAAAAGGGAACACTGGGCTCAGGCCGAGTGTCAGTGCGACCTGACAACGGGAGGAGAAGGCGGGAAGGAGCAGAGCTCACACAGGGCTGAGTAGGGGAGTAGAGCCCTCGTGGCTCTGGGCTTGCTCTGCAAGCTCCCTGGCCTCTACTTTCTCCACAGAGAGAGAGGAACAGCACCTCGAAGTGACCAGGAAACCTGGCCATGGAGCGAGGCTGGGGCTGTGACACCTCAGGGAAACCGGCCATGGAGCGGGGCTGGGGCTGTCAGCCCTCAGGGAAACCGGCCATGGAGCGAGACTGGGACTGCCAGCCATCAGGAAACCGGCCATGGGGCTGGGGCTGCGGCTGTGACACCTCAGGGAAAGCAGCCATGGGTGAGGCTCGGCCTTTGACACCTCAGGGAACTCACCAAGGCAGCCACCTCCAGGGGATTTGAAGTACTTGTTTCTTGGTTTAATGCCCTTCCAAGATCAATTTTCCTGATCATTATCCATGTTTTGGAGAAGTATTGCCTCCTGAAGAGGCCACCTCCTGGATGTGCAATGATTCCATCTGATCCAGCTGTGCCTCTTCCTTTCTCAAGGGATGGACAGAGAGGCTCTATGGAAGGTGGCATTTCCTGCAGGAAGGGAGGTGATGCCAGGCGCACTCACAGGAGGTAATTGCTCAGCCTCTGGGCCTGAGCCTGCTGAGGCTTGAGCTGCCCTCTCTGCTGCTTGGCACTGCGGGCACAGCCCGGACAAGATGGGCACAGACCAGAGGAATTGTCCCGAGCAGGCTCAGGGCACTCGGGTACTGAGCTGTCCTGCTGGGCTCCCTCCGTGGGGGACATGTCCTGAAACCTGGGAGCGGCTGCACGGGGTTCCCATGGTGGGGAAAGGGCCGAGGGGGAGAGCAAGGCTCCAGAGTGTCCTGAGAGGGCCTGGCTATGTGCCCGTGGGCTGTGGGAGCTGTTCCATGGGCAGGTGGGCAAGCAGGAGGGAGGGACGGAGGTTGGGAGTGACAGCTGTGGCACTGCAGATTTCCCCAAGCATTTAGTGAGGGTTTCCTGTGTGGGAGGGAGAAAGCCCCAGGGCCCTGGGCTGCTCCAGCTGCCCCTCCAGGCATGTTGCAAAGGAGCTGCAAAGAGCCTGGAGAGTGACCAGGAGGCACAGGCTCCCACAGCCTTACCCCACCCCCGTGCAGGCCACAATTCCCCAAGGCAGAAGGGGATCCCAGCACACCATGGAAATGGTTCAGTAGGATCTGTACTCCCTTCTCGACTGGCACATGACTTGGATTACTTGGAAATGCTGGCAAATGGTGCTTTGAAGACCTTGTCAAATGTTGAAGGCATGTTCTGAATGCACCTTTCCTGACAGAATAATCTGTGTCAGTGTGGCAAGAGCTCACTCATGAGCCAGTTTCCTTAAATTTCACTGAAGGTTGATCAGTTCTGGAAACCTTGCCCTGCTCCCTTCTGGAGCCCTGAGGGATCCCACAGGGTCACTGTCAGTGAGAGGAAGGGGCATTTAGCTGTCCATCCTCCTCCTCCCATGTGCAATGCCACTGTGTCCTTCTGTGTGCTCTGTGCAGCCACAGAGAAGAGCAGAGAGGGAAGGGGCTGGGCCCAGGGCTGTGCCCCGGGGCTGAGCCTTTCTCAGCTCATTTGCTGCCCCCAGGGAGCCTGAGCTGCTCCTGCTGCCTCTGCCAAGCCCTGGCCCTGCCTGGGGCTGGGTTTGGAGGTGCTGGCAGCTCCAGGGAGTCCTTTCGGCCCCGACTACCCCACAAGGGGCTCCTTCAATCCTAGTGTGGGGCCACTGCAGGCACGAGGTGCCCCTGGCCCTGCTCCATAGTGGAAGGCAGAGCCAAGGGTGTGCCTTGGAGGGCACCAATCACCCAGGTGCCCTCAGTGCCACTCGGGCCTGAAGGAGAATCTTCAGCAGTGCCATTGGAGCTGTTCTTCCTGCCTTGCTTTGCAGCTGAGCTTGTTGGCAAAGGTGATCTGGCTTCCCAGTCCACGTTCAGGATTGAGCCTCTGGGAGATGGTGAGGGTACGTCAAGGCCTTTCCCCTGGGAGAGCTGCCAGCTCAGACCTTGGCCAGGGGTGCATTGCTGCAGGTGTCAGGACAGAGCCATGCACGTGTGTGCCCTCGCCCTGCACGATCCACTCACAACTTCTGCTCAGCACTGGCAGCTGTTTGGAGGAAGGTGGGCCCTGGCCCAGCTGCAAAAGCCCAGATGATTTGTTGATTTTACCTGATTTTGCATAAGCATGACATCCTGAACAAGCCATCAAAGTAATGGAGAATCGTTCCATCTGTTAAGGTGTACTTTTTGTTTCTCAAGTGATGGGCCAAAAGTCAGGACAGAAGGAGGTGTTTCCACAACGAAGCAGAGGCCGAGTGGGAGCCCCTCCGGCCGGAAGGAAGGCCAAGCCAAACACAGGCATGGGCACGGGCACAGGCTCAGAAGGTAATTGCTGTGCCGGCCTCACCAGGGCTCAGCCCTTGGCGGGGCTGTGTGGCAGCAGCTCTTCCCCCAGGGCCTGCCCTTGCAAAGCCTGGCAGCAGCCAAAGCTGGAGGCACCTCTGGAGCTCGTTCACAGCCCCGGGGAAAGGGGACTCGTGCACCAACGTCCTTCCCGCTGCAGCTGCTCCGGAGCTGGCCCTGAGTGCCCAGAGGCCCAAGGCACAGGAGCAGCCCCGAGCAGGAGCCCTGCCGTGAGCCCAGGGCCAGAGCCAACCTTGGCTCCCGACTGGGCAGGGGCTGCACTGGGTCCTGACAGGGCCTGACTCTGTGCCCCGGGGCTGGGGGAGCTGTCATGGGGCAGGGAGGGCCAGGGCCGGCAGTGGCTGCTCAGGGATGGGTTTGGCCCGTGTCCCTCTGAGCAGTGACTGCCCAACAAGCTGCGCTGCCCCCGGGCTCTCCTCCCGGCCTGCTGGGCTTTGTTGGGTGGCACAGCCTGTGCCAAGGCGTGGCAAGGTGCCTGCAGGCCCCAGCTCTGGGGGAAACGGAGAACGTCCTGCCCGCATCCACCGTGCTGCAAGCTCAGCAGTGCAGCACAGCAGGGGCTGATGCTCCCCATTGCTCCCACAGGTGCAGCAGCTGGAACCACAGCACATGTTCCTGATTCCCAGAAGGGCCTTGGAAAGGGTTTCTTTCAGGGAACAGGCTTCTGGCTAGCGTTACTGGCAGGCCTGCTTCTCTTGGAGCTGATCTTCATCTTATGCTCTGTCCGAATTTGGATTTGCTGGAACAGAAAATGGTGAGTGTTTAGTTCACCTTTCCCTCAAAGAGCTTCTTTTGAAATTGTACTTCAGACAGTAAACATTGCCAGTGAGGCTGCAGTGTAGGTGTGGCCAGTCCATGATTGTCCAAAGAACTCTGCTGAGGGTTCTGCTGCTGCCCAGAGCTTTCATTGGCCTCCTAATTGCTGGGCCTTGTCCTGGGGGGCCCGCTGGGGCTGCAGCCAGCGCTGGCTCCTACTGAGGCTGCCTGGCCAAGAGCAGCCCCAGGGGCACAGGGCATAGGCAAAGCACGGTGGGGAGGAGCAAGAGCAGGGACGAGATTGCCCTTGAAAGGCAGAGGCGCTCTGGAGCCCGCTCCTGGCCAGGGAGCATGCCCAGAGCAGTGCCCTGCTGGCTGTGGCCTTGAGGGACAGCTGTGCAGCAGGGCCAAGCTGTGCCAGCAGCTCCAGCTTTGCTGGGGAGCCTTGCCAGCTCTGGGCCATGCTGTGCAGGAGGGTACCTTTGTGCCACTGGCAGCTGGGGCCTCAGCCACATTTCCATCAGCCTCTTTCCACAGTTCCATCTCTGGACAGGAGTTGAAAGGCGGCTGCACCTCACACCCGGAGGGCCTGGGCAGCCCTTTCAAGAGTTCTGAGCTGAAGACTGCAGAACAGCCCTCTATGAGGAAAACTCCTAGGCCCCTGTAGATCCCACTGCCACCTCCTCTCCCCATGTGTATCCCCGAGCTGCCTTTATCTCGTTTTTGATCTTCCTCTGTCCCATCTCAACCCATTCCTGAGTTCTTTTAGAGACCCCAGGAGCAGCCTAGCACCCTCCAGCCCCTCCTGAGACCAACATGTAGTTTCCTCTGCCCCCGAGACCCCTGGCCATGCCCTCTCAACAACAGAGACATTGACCCACCTCTGCAGGACTAGCTGATGGCCCCATCTTCTATGGCAATAAAGAGATGGCGCTGACAGACAGTGTCTGGATGGCAGCAGCAGCAAAGCCCGGCCAACAGCAGCACTGGCTGAGCTCCATGGCCAGGAGCAGCCATGGATGCCCACGGTGTGGGCAGGCAGGAGCCAGGCAGGGGCTGCTGTGACCAGCAGCAGGGTCCCAAGGGCTGGGGGAGCCCAGGGGGCAGGCAGCAGCATGGGGCTCCTGACAAAAAGCAACCCCATTTTTTTAGTTTTTAGTTTTACAAATTAGGAATTTGTAGAAATATTTCAAAATATATTTTCTGTAGAGAGACATCCCCAAATATTTCTTCCCAATTGCTGTAGTCATTAAAGATTTTTCTAAGTAGTTTTAGAATCCAGGAAAAATGACCTCATTTTGTCTTCACTTTTCATTCTTAGAAATATTTAGAAATATCTTTTGTATAGAGAAATCCCCAAATGTTTCCTTCCTGTTTCCACAACACATCTCTATTTTTGAAATTAGTTTTAGAGTTATGGAAAATATTTCCCCCTTATACAATGAAAAATAAAATTGCATTTCAGTGGTAATCTTTATTCTAGGAAGAAGTAAGACCTCTTCATCCAGCCAGTCTGCTGCAGAGGCTCTTTTCCCACAGAAGCTTTTTATCTGGTCACAACCAACATACATAAAACCATTTCCCAGGGTATTTCCTGGGATGTTTGACAAGCTCCCGTCTTAGTCTTCTCAGACAAACTTTGAGCACAGTGGGAATCTCCTCAAGTTACCATCTTTGTTTGCTTCTGGTGGAACTCCCATAGTTCTAGAGCAGGGCCTTCTCTCAGCTTCCTGCTGGCCCCGGGCTCTCCTTCCGGCCTGCTGGGCTTTGTTGGGTGGCACAGCCTGTGACGTTGCTCCCACATGTGACTGAGGGCACAGCTTCCGCAGAACCTATCCATCCTCTCTGCAAAAACATTTATCACTGAAAGACACCAGGTTTCTGAAATAATTTGGGGAAAGTCTTTGTCATGAAGCTTCTCCACCAAAGGTGGGCCTTTCCAGGTGATATCAGCACACCTTTCAGGGTGGGCAGATGCCTTACTCTGCAGAGAACTGTCTCCCAACCCACTGGGCCTGAGGGGCATTTACTCTACCACAGTGCCAAGATTTCGGCTGCAGCAGGAGGAGGAGCTGTGCTGAGCGAGAAGCTGAATCAGAAGCTTCAGAGTGCTCAGAAAGTCCTCACAAATAGGTCCCTGTCAGTGGGGATGTGGATCATTCCTCTTGGGTTCAGGTGCAAACAGGGCGTTTTGAGTAACATTTGCAGCCTGTACTGGCTCCCTCAGGCCTTACACAGCCCATGGCAGCAAAGGAAGACTTGGAAAAAAGCATTAATTCCACAAAAGTGGTGTTGGGAAAGCAGGAGATAGCAAAGCACTGCTGAAAGCATGCAGTGTATATGATGTAAAATTATTGTTTATTGATACACTGCAACATATTGTTCTAATGGTGGGAGGGAAAAGAAATAATGATCAGTTATCTCATTAATAATGTTCATTTTCTCTTCCAGTATTGCCAGCGGGTTGAGTTAATTATTAAGCATGACAGTTGGGCTTTAATATATCAGCTGTAGATTCCAGTCACAGCAGTCTAGTTTAATAATTGGGTTTCTTTCTCCCTCATTTTGACTAATAGCATACTTATAGCAATTATTAAAATTCATCATAGCACAAAAATAAACCATTTGAAACCTCACCAAAAATGGCAGCACAACAGAGCTCTGCTTAGCATTTAGTGGAGAATTCCGAACAGTTTCTTGGAAAACAAGGAACAGATTCTCTGATAATTCAACAGCCACAATGTGAACATGGACACTCAGTGAAAGCCAAGAGTGCTTCAGGTGAGCCAAGGCAGTGTTGAATAGGCTGCTGTCATTAAAAAAGCGCGTTCAAACTTCACGGGAAATTCCCTCTGAAAATGCAAGTTCAAATGAAATGCAAAAAACTTCAGCTATAGGTAGTTCAGTCAAGCCATGGCAGTTTACCAGCACTGGCAGAAAGTTGTTTCAACATTGCATCATCAAACTGTTCTGAAGACTTCACAGTCTGCCTTGGAATGGCTGTAGGTGCCAAGTGGACACAGCTTTTGCTGTGAGGAGCTTAAAATCCTCCTTACTGCTCTTCCACACTCTTTAAAGACAAAGTTTAATTTCCAGCATGAGCACAGCTCTGCAGTAACTCATTGACCCCAAAACCTGTAAGCATCAAGGCACCCAGCAGAAATCCTGCACATTCCCACCATGCCAGAGAGAAATGGGGCTTATTCAAGGACTGAAAAATAGGCAAGACTTTGAGGGCTGAGAGTGGAATGAAAATAGAAAACTTGAGAAAAGCCTGGTGTTTATAGTTCTGGGAGAAAGGGCAGCAGGACTGTAAGGTGCGGGCTCACCATCTCCTCTTCCAGGTGCACACAGGGATGGAGCAGCCCCAGTGAGTGGTTTCAGGCATTGAAACCACTGTAGACTTGGAATCAATTCACAAGTGAAAATAAAGACAGAAGAATCACAGAATCCCAGCCTGGTTTGGGCTGGAGGGACCTCAGAGCCCAGCCCCTCCAGTGCCACCCCTGCCATGGCAGGGACACCTCCCACTGTCCCAGGCTGCTCCAAGCCCCAATGTCCAGCCTGGCCTTGGGCACTGCCAGGGATCCAGGGGCAGCCACAGCTTCTCTGGGCACCCTGTGCCAGGGCCTGCTCACCCTCACAGGGAGGAATTTCTTCTTAACATCTGACCAAGTACCTGGTTACACAGACACCAGGAACTGTCTCACTCGGCAGCAGGCTGCAGTCAATGTCTGCTGAAATATGACGCACAGAATCCACCACAGGTTCCGCCTGCACGCATTGCCTGCACTCCTCTCAGGACACAGCTCTCAAAACCAGCCCCAGAGTGCTCCTGCTGCCCAGAAGGAGATGGGAAAGGGCTGTGCCCTGGCTACAGCCTTGGCAAGAGCTCAGCAAGAGCCGTCGGTGTCACCGCAGCCCGAGAGACACAACAGGGAGAGAATTTCTATTTGCCCTTTGAAGCTGAGAAGGGACCAGTTTGTGTCTGAACAGCATTCCTTCACATCCCCATATTATCTAAAAGTAGGAGACTTAGCAATTAAGCAACTCTCAGATGAATAATTGAGGAAAACTAAAGACTGGGAAGATACCAAAGGCTTCCCTCAAAGGACTGCAGAGTGATGCATTCCTTTGGAACTGCAGATAAACCAAGCCACAACCAACCTCATCTACCGGCCACTATCTAAGAGCCAGGAGGAAAAGACTAGAAGCAAGAAAACACCAGCTTACTACAAGTTTTGCCCTGAAACTCCATTGGCACAGGAGCCCCAGGCTTTCCTGCATGATGCTTCGTGACTCCACGATGCTGTTACAGCCATGCTCAGCTGCTGCACAGCCCATGCATCGTTCACTTGAGCAGCCTGAGCCTGGGAACACCAGAGAGTATTATCAGAGCACAGGGAATGCTGCTCTAATTGTTGGTTTGCAATGTTATGTGGATAAATGATCATCTGGGGAAAGAAACATGGTGTATGTACAGCTAATCTACTTAGAATTTGTTGCAAATTAATCATATTGAATATTAAAACTATTCCCTATTCTCACGTTCAAATAACTCCTCAGTATTTTCATCTGATCTTACCAGAAATGATGAAGCTGGACTTTGCTGTCCACCTCTCCCCTTCTTACCTCTTGCACTGCCAGGAAAGTGCTAAATAGAGGAATTACCAGCTCCCTGCAGCAGAGAGCTGATCTTCTGGGCCCTGTGACACACAGATGAGGGAGTCAAACCACAGAGGCCTTTGGAGGCTAAAATCCTGTGTCTCTGTGGTGCTCACAGCAGCTGGTCCCAGGCAAGAGGTGAGCAGCTGCACAGGTGACCCGAGGTCTGTGGGGAGTTTGAAATCCCACATATTTTGTTCATGTGTCAAATCTGGGCTCTGTTTCCTGTGCTCACCCCATAAACTCCATAGGTGAACTCACTACAAATGGCATCCCAGAGATCCCTGCAGATCAGCTAAGTGCAGATATCAGGTCAAAGACTGGACTCACTTGCCTTGGAGATTCTTTCCAGCTTTTGTGATGCCTGACTCTATAAACTGAAGCTGGTCTTTTGCTCATACTGCATTTTTGTCATAGCTTCTGAATCAATCCCTTCAGAACATCAGCTGAACAAGTATTGCTCTCCAAGCAGCTTCTCACACAGTAGAGGGATGGGCAATAGAAACCACACAATGTTTTTTACAGAGGTGTATCTGTTCTTTTCTAGGACAATTTTGGAATCAAGTGCTGTAGCACAAACATGTTTCTTCAGGTTTACAATAGCCTCTCACCTTTACTGGTTGTGCAAAGCAAATTGGGTGCTGAACACCACTCACACATGAATTAGTGGCCAATTGGCCAAAACTTCTCTTTCTTGTCTCCAGCCCAGCTTTAGCCATGACTCTGCACACTCAGAAATCACAGGGCAATCGAAGATTTGTCCTCTTAACAGCAGTAATGCAAGATGACTGCAGATGAAATTTTACATTCTAATTAATACTTTGTCCCCAGTGATGCTCCTGAGTGTCCTGGCTGTTCAGAGATGTCCCAGCTCCCTCAAACACAACTGTACCAGCCAGGACATCTCATTTCATGGCTCGTGGCAGCAGAAACACACTGCTACAAGGCTCTGAGACCAGTGGGCCGCACTTCAGAGCAGATGATCTCCAGCAGGGGTTGGAGGAAGAGTTCTGCTTTGAACTCACCTGAAGATGATCAATAGCTGCACCCACCCAATTTGTTTTGTTGTTGCCCATCAGAACTAAGAAGAAGAATTTCTCAGGAGCTCCTGCCAACCATTGCCGTGAGCTATTTGAACTCATGTCCTTGTCCCTTTCCCAGGTCTGCTGTGTGAGGAGCCACCTCCACAATGCTGTCAGACACCCTGGGGCCACCAGCCCCTCGCTGGAAGGGTTCCAGCCAGGTACTGCCAGCTCTGCATGTGCTGGGGATGTCACCACCTACACACACCTCGTAAACGCCCTATAAACCCCCGGCACTGAAATGGTGCGTGTGCATTACTATCAAGTTATGCCACTGCTTCCATAATAAAATTATTTCAGTGGGTTGTAAGTCAGCTATAAAAGTCTCTTTGGGCTAAAACTTGGCATGTCCCCATTTGCAAACACACTTACACAGCCTGATTTCTGGGAAGGGGAGAGAAGTGCATTACTCCTGAATTCTGCACCGGGGCAGAGGGTATTCTCACGGGGAGAAGCTGCAGAACACCCGCCAGGCCAGTGGGGGAAGGCAGAGACTGCTGGAAATGGGACGGCCACAAACCCACCCATCACTGCCATTCCAGCCTCCTTTCCCTCCCCCAGCTCCGGGAAAGGGGGACGGCATCTTGTCTGCTCTTGGGGACAGTGAGCGGAGGGTTACATGTTTTCCCAGCTCTGTCTGAAACTCGGAGGGTACAGGGACACTTCAGAGTCCCCCTGCATAGGCTGCTTCAAAGGAGGAGTCCTTGGAAGCTCACCGGCACTAAACCCATCCTTTAAACAAGCTTTGCTTTGCAAGAGTTTGGATGTTCCTTGACTGTTACTGCAAACTGCAGAGGGAAAACATGTTTGCAGTGCCAGGACTGTCCTGGGATGTTGTGTTGTTTCTGTAGAAGCTGGACTTTTCTGTTCCCCCTAACATGTAATGGTTCTGCGCTGGTTATCTTCTCCTTCCCTTGTGCTGCCAGTTATCCCAACTCCTTCCCAGTTGCCTTGGAGACTAATGTATCCTTTCTCAAATCCCTCCCCGGTGCCCTGTCCGTCACTCGGCACTCGCACCCTTCTCTCTAGTAACTTCCAGCCAGAGCGTTGAGTGATTGGTTCAGGGACCAGGGCCCCACCCTCAAGTTATCCCCATTGGGGTTCTCCCTAAGTCAATCTTTTGTATCCCGCTCCCCTCTAAAACTCTATTCGCCAGAGGGTCGACTCCTCCCCTGTCTCCCTCCTTCCTTAGAAGCTGTTGCAAGTGTCTCTTGCCTTCCCTGTCCGGCTGTCGGTTCCCCTGGGGCCCAGTGAACCTGGATTCCCCACAGCTGGAGAGCGCTCTCTTTTTTCTGCTGGCTGCAGCCATAAGCCATGCCACGTCCCACTGCAAGGTGTGGCTGCTGTCACAGCACAGGGCGTTTGCCTCAGGCGCTGTCCCGAGCCACGGAGATCGGGATAGTGCTGCCCTGCTGCTAGCAGTCCTGGATAGCTGGCCGGGCCGTCCGAGAAGGACAGTCCTGGCCCAGCTTGACCGCTTCACTGGGACATGGCTGCTGTTAAAGAGTGTAAATCCCACTGCTCACAGAGGTCCCCCCTGCAGGGCCCTGCGAGCTTGGCACTATCACAACAAGAAGAAATCTGCCCCTGGAAGCTGCATCCAACGGTGCCTGCACAATTAGTGGGAAGAGGGGAGGGATTTTTAAGAAGCATAAAGAAAAGGGGAGCATAGAGAAAAAGGGAGCCTCCTGCTGTCTCTTGAAATCTCCCCGAGCCTGAACAAGCTCTCTTTGGGGCAAGAGACTCCCAGAAGCAGAATGGGGCAGTGCCTGCTGTAAGCACAGCATCCTTGTGATGTCTGCAGCTGCAGGTGTTTGTACACTTGACCTTTTGTGATAAACACTAAGGACATTTCCTTCATACTTACTTTGCAAGTCTTCTAGGAAACACACCAAACTCCAAGCAGTCATTTGCTGTGATGTTTTTTCCCTGAATAACACAAAACTCCACCTTTATGTCAGTGTTCCTCTGGTTTTCTGGGTCAAAATCCACATCTGGCCTGAGGGAGATGAGTCATTTGCCCGGGTGCTTCCACTCCTGCTGCAGCCCTGAGATGGTCCACATATAGAAAGAAGAAATATAGGGAAAGAACTATAACAACATATTATCATGTAATCAGGTGGTAAAAAAGGGGAGTGTAATTGAAAGTAAGGGTATTCTTCTTTAATTTCATGCAACTATATTTAGTGATATTAGTGGTTTGAGGATTGCTGTACATCCTCCTGTTATGTTTGCCCAATTGTCCCATCATTAAAAAAAGCCAAACAATATTAAAAGTAGTAACAATTTTGATTGAATAATGAAAATGAAAAATATAAAATTGGATACAATATAATTAGATTAAAATAAGGGATAATTTGGTTCCAATAATAGCACATAAGCAAGACATACAGCAGGGTACGGAGTGCAGGGTTCAATGACCCTTGCCACTTCACGTACAAGCTTGCCAAGTGAAAGTCACCCCTTATATGCCATGTGTCAATTCCATCTCCTCCCATTTTTGGTTCGTCGCTTTTCTGTCTCCGCCTTCATTACCACCCATATCACGCATGCGCCACCACTTGGTTTGGTGGTCGCACAAGTCTTTGGGGGTCGTCACTGATGAAGGCCCTGTAGTCTTCTTCTGTGTCCTTTAATTCACCTTTGGGTTACACAGGCGCACCAAGCCAGTACAATGTAAGCCAAGACTAATGTATCACTGCATCTGCATATCAAAGCAATAAGTCCCTTATAATTAGCATTTTCTTCGACCCAACCAGGTTCTTGGTCATTTTTAGCAACTGTATCTTCAGCTTCTTTCCTGTGGTCCTTGAGAACATCTGCTGGGAAAAGGGGGGGTGGAGCCCCTCCTTTCCCTCTCCTCTTTGGCATTACTATTTTTAACTTATTTTATTATTTTCCAGATATTAGTTACTGTATCAATATTGATTACGGTTTCAATTTTTATCAGCAGAATCATACCTATTTACCACACTCCAAACTAGAAATTATCTGGTTCCACCATGTGGACTGAGGAGAATGTAACAGCTCCATCTTTTCAGAGAGGAGGCAGCACTAGGACCACAGTGATTGTTTCACACAGTAGACCTGAGCACACAGTTTGCTCCAGCTCGGAGCATGGGCTCATCCCAGCCTAAGAACTCCTGAAGGCTAAATTATTAGAAATAGCATTACCACAAGATCTGTGATGGCTATCATGAGATAATCATCCCACATCTGGATTTTTAAGACACAGAGCGTTGTCTGGTGCTTTCCAGTCCCTGGTGACATGACCTAATAGCAACACGTCCCTGGGGCTGCACTAGTGCAGCACTCTGTGCTGGGGGAAGGAGGCACTGCTGGGCTGGGAGAGCACACAATTGGCAGCCCATGGCTGTGATTTGCACAAAGCTGTTTGTGTCTTGTAAATTGATTTCTTTTCCTTCAGTGGTAGGGAGCCAGGAGATGCATTGGTCAGCAGCAGAACAGAGAACATCCTGGTGCAGAGCCAGGAGCAGGGGAAGGACAAGCCTTCCAGCACAGGGTACTCACATGGCTTTTGAAATGAAGAGCTGCAGCAAATGTGGAAGGGTAAATAAGGCCAGGAAATCTTTTGCTCTATGAATGAACTCCCTGCTATTTATGATGCAGAGTTTCCAGGGATGTTGCTGTGGAGCTGGGCTCCTGCTGGGCAAATGATTTTTCCCAAACTGAGGTGGGTGCCTGTTATCATTCCCTGGCTCTACCTGCCACTATCTGGCTGCTCCTCAAAGCTCTGGCTTCAGCCCAATCTTCTGCCTTCTGAGCAGCAAAATTTAAATGGTCCTTATCATTCAAATGACTTGACTTCAAATTGAAATTTTAACAACTGATTGAATCAGCTCCCTCTGATCTAATGGTGTTGGTGTCTGGGAACAGTGGAGCCAGGACTGAGATGCTCAGTACAGGCTGCAAAACCTGCTGGAAATGCACGACAGTATTTAGGTTGTTTATGACACTCCCCTGTCATTTCCTCGTGCTGTTCCTGCACCTGAAGTGGGTGGGCGAGGCTGTGCATGCCCTTTGAGCAGAGATGAACTTTTGGGGTCAGCTGCCTAATGGCCAGGAGGTGCCAAACTGTTTGGGTCACTGGTGTCCTCTGCCTGCCCTGCAATTCATAGCCACCATTTCTCTCACCTCTTATTTCTTCTCTCTGGTACCTCTGCCACTACTTCAGCTTCTCAAACCTTTTTTTCTGTTTCTCCTCCCCTCTGGAAGTTGCCGGATCTTCTCTTCTCTTCCCAAGGAAGTGATGTGGGCTCATTTTCTTTCTCCAGTCTTCACACCTGGTTTGTTCCTTCCATGTGCTGGAAGATGCATTGGCACATGGATGTGGAGAAAACATCAGAGAGTGAACCAAGTCATGTACACCAAGAGAGATTAGATTATGTTATCACTGGGTTGTTTAGAATCATGGAATCAGAGAATCCTTAAAGTTGGGAAAGACCTTCACAAAAATCAATTCCAACCATCAAGCACCACCATCACTATGTTCACCACTAAACCACATCCCAAGTCTCGCATCAACATGTCTTCTGAGCTCTTCCAGGGATGGTGATTCTACCAGTGCCCTGGGCAACCTGTTCCAATGCTTTACAACCTTTTCCAAGAGGAAATGTTCCCTAATTTCCAATCTAAACCTCTCCTGGTGCAAGTTGAGACCTTTTCCTCTTGTCCTGACCCTGTTCCCATGGGAGCAGAGCCCCACCTGGTTCCACCCTCCTGTCAGGGTCTTGTGGAGAGCCACGAGGCTCCCCCTGAGCCTCCTTTTCTCCAGGCTGAAACCTGGAGAAACTCCAACCCACAGCTCGAGTTGATTCAGAGGAACCAACAAATCTGTGTTAGGTACTGGTAAATGATGCTGGCTGTTCTTAGTGGTAAAAACCAGAAAACGAACGAGATATGCCCAGCAGCTCAGTGTGGTGAGTTGTGCTAGGAAAGAGCCCACTCCAGACTGCAATGGCACCAGCATCAGCACCACATTCTGCCTGGGATAACCTCTGTGAATTCCTCCCTCAATTTAGGCAGCTGAAATAATAACTGATCCACATGAACCAAATCTTCACAGTGGGTACATTTCTTCCCTACTGTTTCCAAACAAAAATCAAACATAAACAGTGAGAAATTATTTCATCTCTACTAATGAGTGGCAGCATGAGAACTCAGCAATATGTTAAGAGAAAATCTCCCTGGTACACTGAATTACACTTTTCCTGGAGTGAAGCAAGAACCCTTGTGATTGAAAAACTCCCTTTCCAGACTCAGAGATTGTTTTTATAAAGTATTAAAAAAAAAGTATAATGTTGAAAACTCAGCCAGGAAAGCAGCTGTAATAATTCTTCCCTAAGGCCTCTGAAATTAGGCTACACTTAGCCTGAACATTTTCAGTCTGGAGTGTATGTATACACAATATTGCTAACATATCCCTGCAGTAGATGTGTGCAGTGTGTGCTGCAGTGCCCAGCTGCTGGCTCTGTCACACCAGAAACTGCTGCTCCATCCCCACGGGCTGCAGGCCCCCATGGGCAGGGCTGGGGCGTGGGGGCTGCTCCCCTGCACGGCCTCCCCTTCACATGAGCCATGGGCAGCTGCCTGTGGCCCCCGAGCGCGCTCAGGAACTGACCGCTGCTGCTGGAGGCCTTGGTGCTGAGCCCCTGAATCATCTCTCACTCGGACATGCTCACAAACAAAGGAGGAACAGGGCCTCAGTGGCCCGAAGAGCTGCCCACAGAACCAGCAGGACCTGGACAAGTGGGATTGCAGAAGTAGCACGGGGAGAACATCCAGACAGGCTGCCAGGGGCTGAGGCTGGGGCAATGGAAAATCTGCAGTGGGAAGGAAACAACACAGCATCTGGTATTTTGAAACACAGCTAGAGTTTTCCTGTGCATTCTGACTATGAGTCACCAATGGTAGGCTGTGAAATTCCTAATACCTGTCTGGCCCTTGGGACTTAGCTGTGGGATGAAGCTCTGGGAGGAGACCTGGGAGAGATCCTAGAGTGAGCCAGGGTCCCCCATGTCAGAGCAGAGCCCAGAACAGTGGGAAGGGATCCATGGCAGCCTCGCTCTCCCTCTGCCCTTTCCCCACCAGGGCCAAACAACATCCTGAAGCACATGGTGAGAGAACTGCTCAAAGGGAATGGTGAAAGCATTTCCCTCAGCCTTGTCCTGGGGCTCAGCAGCTGAGGGTGCTGGCTGCATATGTGGACACGCCGTGCCCAGAACAGCGGGAAGGGTTCCATGGCAGCCTCACTGGCCCGCTGCTGCTTCCATGCTCTGCAGGGCAGTTTCCCAGCCTGGCCTGGCTGCAGCTTCTCCCCAGCCTCTGCAGGAAGGCATTGGGCATCAGCTGCTACACAGTCCAATCTCACCAGGGATCCCCTGCATTTTCCCGGTCCCCAGTCACATCCTGAGGTGTGGCTGCTTGGAGGAGGGAGGGCCATAGCCAGCCCCAAAGGCCAACGGGGATCAGGATTTTCTGGATCCTTATCCATGTTTTGGAGAAGTATTGCCTCCTGAAGAGGCCACCTCCTGGATGTGCAATGATTCCATCTGATCCAGCTGTGCCTCTTCCTTTCTCAAGGGATGGACAGAGAGGCTCTATGGAAGGTGGCATTTCCTGCAGGAAGGGAGGCGATGCCAGGATCAGCCACAGGAGGTAATGGCTGTGCCTCTGGGCCTGAGCCCTGCTGATGCTTGAGCTGCCCTCTCTGCTGCTTGGCACTGCGGGCACAGCCCGGACAAGAGGGGCACAGACCAGAGGAATTATCCCGAGCAGGCTCAGGGCACTCGGGTACTGAGCTGTCCTGCTGGGCTCCCTCCGTGGGGGACATGTCCTGAAACCTGGGAGCGGCTGCACGGGGTTCCCATGGTGGGGAAAGGGCCGAGGGGGAGAGCAAGGCTCCAGAGTGTCCTGAGAGGGCCTGGCTATGTGCCCGTGGGCTGTGGGAGCTGTTCCATGGGCAGGTGGGCAAGCAGGAGGGAGGGACGGAGGTTGGGAGTGACAGCTGTGGCACTGCAGATTTCCCTAAGCATTTAGTGAGGGTTTCCTGTGTGGGAGGGAGAGAGCCCCAGGGCCCTGGGCTGCTCCAGCTGCCCCTCCAGGCATGTTGCACAGGACCTGCAAAGAGCGTGGAGAGGGACCAGGAGGCACAGGCTCCCACAGCCTTACCCTACCCCCTTGCAGTGTCCAATTCCCCAAGGCAGAAGGGGATCCCAGCACACCATGGAAATGGTTCAGTAGGATCTGTACTCCCTTCTCGACTGGCACATGACTTGGATTACTTGGAAATGCTGGTGAATGGTGCTTTAAAGACCTTGCCAGATGTTGAAGGCAAGGTCTGAATGTACCTTTCCTGACAGAATAATCTGTGTCAGTGTGGCAAGAGCTCACTCATGAGCCAGTTCCCTTAAGTTCCTCTGAAGGATGATCAGTTCTGGAAACCTTGCCTTGCTCCCTTCTGGAGCCCTGAGGGATCCCACAGGATCGCTGTCAGTGGGAGGAAGGGGCATTTAGCTGTCCATCCTCCTCCCATGTGCAATGCCACTGTGTCCTTCTGTGTGCTCTGTGCAGCCACAGAGAAGAGCAGAGAGGGAAGGGGCTGGGCCCAGG
Source organism: Melozone crissalis (assembly GCF_028551555.1). NCBI lineage: Eukaryota > Metazoa > Chordata > Aves > Passeriformes > Passerellidae > Melozone > Melozone crissalis. Next base: position 1,022,239 of record NW_026535893.1, on the reverse strand, counting down.
GCTGTGCCCCGGGGCTGAGCCTTTCTCAGCTCATTTGCTGCCCCCAGGGAGCCTGAGCTGCTCCTGCTGCCTCTGCCAAGCCCTGGCCCTGCCTGGGGCTGGGTTTGGAGGTGCTGGCAGCTCCAGGGAGTCCTTTCGGCCCCGACTGCCCCGCATCGGGCTCCTTCCATCCCAGTGTGGGGCCACTGCAGGCACGAGGTGCCCCTGGCCCTGCTCCATAGTGGAAGGCAGAGCCAAGGGTGTGCCTTGGACGGCACCAATCACCCAGGTGCCCTCAGTGCCACTCGGGCCTAAAGGAGAATCTTCAGCAGTGCCATTGGAGCTGTTCTTCCTGCCTTGCTTTGCAGCTGAGCTTGTTGGCAAAGGTGATCTGGCTTCCCAGTCCACGTTCAGGATTGAGCCTCTGGGAGATGGTGAGGGTATGTCAAGGCCTTTCCCCTGGGAGAGCTGCCAGCTCAGACCTTGGCCAGGGGTGCATTGCTGCAGGTGTCAGGACAGAGCCATGCACGTGTGTGCCCTCGCCCTGCACGATCCACTCACAACTTCTGCTCAGCACTGGCAGCTGTTTGGAGGAAGGTGGGCCCTGGCCCAGCTGCAAAAGCCCAGATGATTTGTTGATTTTACCTGATTTTGCATAAGCATGACATCCTGAACAAGCCATCAAAGTAATGGAGAATCGTTCCATCTGTTAAGGTGTACTTTTTGTTTCTCAAGTGATGGGCCAAAAGTCAGGACAGAAGGAGGTGTTTCCACAACGAAGCAGAGGCCGAGTGGGAGCCCCTCCGGCCGGAAGGAAGGCCAAGCCAAACACAGGCATGGGCACGGGCACAGGCTCAGAAGGTAATTGCTGTGCCGGCCTCACCAGGGCTCAGCCCTTGGCGGGGCTGTGTGGCAGCAGCTCTTCCCCCAGGGCCTGCCCTTGCACGGCTCAGCAGCAGCCAAAGCTGGAGGCACCTCTGGAGCTCGTTCACAGCCCCGGGGAAAGGGGACGCGTGTACCAACGTCCCTCCCACTGCAGCTGTTCCAGAGCTGGCCCTGAGTGCCCAGAGGCCCAAGGCACAGGAGCAGCCCCGAGTGGGATCCCTGCCGCGAGCCCAGGGCCAGAGCCAACCTTGGCTCCCGACTGGGCAGGGGCTGCACCAGGTCCTGACAGGGCCTGACTCTGTGCCCCGGGGCATGGGGAGCTGTCACAGGGCAGGGAGGGCAAGGGCTGGCAGTGGCTGCTCAGGGATGGGTTTGGCCCGTGTCCCTCCAAGGAGCGACTGCCCAAGAAGCTGCGCTGCCCCCAGGCTCTCCTCCCGGCCTGCTGGGCTTTGTTGGGTGGCACAGCCTGTGCCAAGGGGCGGCAAGGTGCCTGCAGGCCACAGCTCTGGGGGAAACGGAGAACGTCCTGCCCGCATCCACCGTGCTGCAAGCTCAGCAGTGCAGCACAGGCTGATGCTCCCCATTGCTCCCACAGGTGCAGCAGCTGGAACCACAGCACATGTTCCTGATGCCCAGAAGGGCCTTGGAAGGGCTTTCTGTCAGGGAACAGGCTGCTGGCTGGGGTTCCTGGCAGGCCTGCTGTTTTGGACCTTATCTTCATCTTATGCTCTGTTGGAATTTGGACTTGCTGGAAGAGAAAAGGGTGAGTGTTTAGTTCACCTTTCCCTCAAAGAGCTTCTTTTGAAAGTCTACTGTACATAGGAAACATTCCCAGTGAGGCTGCAGTGTAGGTGTGGCTAGTCCATGATTGTCCAAAGAACTCTGCTGAGGGTTCTGCTGCTGCCCAGAGCTTTCATTGGCCTCCTAATTGCTGGGCCTTGTCCTGGGGGGCCCGCTGGGGCTGCAGCCAGCGCTGGCTCCTACTGAGGCTGCCTGGCCAAGAGCAGCCCCAGGGGCACAAGGCAGAGGCAAAGCACAGTGGGGAGGAGCAAGAGCAGGGACGAGATTGCCCTTGAAAGGCAGAGGCGCTCGGGGGCCCGCTCCTGGCCAGGGAGCATGCCCAGAGCCGTGCCCTGTGGGCCAGGGCCTTGAGGGGCAGCTGTGTAGCTGGGCCAAGCTGTGCCAGCAGCTCCAGCTTTGCTGGGGAGCCTTGCCAGCTCTGGGCCATGCTGTGCAGGAGGGTCCCTGTGTGCCACTGGCAGCTGGGGCCTCAGCCACCTCCACTTTCTACAGTTCCACCTCTGGACAGGAGTTGTAAGACGGTGGCTGCACCTCACACCCAAACAGCAGGAGCAGCTCCTCCAGCAGTTAGAAGGGCCTGGGCAGCCCTGTCAAGAGTTCTGAGAAGAAGACTGCAGAACAGCCATCGATAAGGAAATCTCCTATTCTCCTGGAGATCCCACTGACATCTCCTCTCCCCATGTATATCCCCAAGCTACTTCCATCTCTTTTTTGATCCTCCTCTGTTCTGTCCCGACTTCTTCTGTAGACCCCAGGAGCAGCCCAGCAACCTCCAGGCCCTCCTGAGTCCAACATGTTGTTTCCTCTGCCCTTGAACCCCCTGGTCCCGCCCTCTAAACAACACTGAAGTTATCCCCGCTCTCTGCCAGTCTGGGTGATGGCCCTTTCTTTTGTTGCACTAAAGGGAAGGTGCCGTCACCCCAGTGTCTGGGTGGCAGCAGCAGCAAAGCCCAGCCGCCAGCAGCACTGGCTGAGCTCCATGGCCAGGAGCAGCCGTGGATGCCCACGGTGTGGGCAGGCAGGAACCAGGCAGGGGCTGCTGTGACCAGTGGCAGGGTCCCCAGGGCTGGGGGAGCCCAGTGGGCAGGCAGCAGCATGGGGCTCCTGAGAAAAAGCAACCCCATTTGCTTAGTTTTTCACCTTTAGATATTAGAAATTTGTAGAAATATTTCAAAATATTTTTTCTGTAGACAGACACCCCCAAATATTTCTTCCCAATTCCTACAGTAGTTAAAGATTTTTCTAAGTAGTTTTAGAATCAAAAAAAATGGCCTCATTTTGTCTTCACTTTTCATTTTTAAAAATATTTAGAAATATGTCTTGTACAGAGGAATCCCCATGTGTTTCATTCCTTTTTCCACAAGACATCTGCATTTTTGAAACTGTTTTTAGAGTTCTGGAAAATATTTTCCCCTTATACAATAAAAAAAAAAACTTGCATTTCAGTGGTAATCTTTATTTTAGGAAGAAGTAAGACCCCTTCAGCCAGCCAGCCTGCTGCAGAGGCTCTTTTCCCACAGGAGCTTTTTATCTGGTCACAACCAACATACATAAAACCATTTCCCAGATATTTCCTGGGATTTTTTACAAGCTCACGTCTTAGTCTTCTCAAACTTTGAGCACAGTGGGAATCTCTTCAAGTTACCATCTTTGTTTGCTTCTGGTGGAACTCCCTCAGTTCTAGAGCAGGGCCTTCTCTCAGCTTCCTGCTGGCCCCGGGCTCTCCTCCCGGCCTGCTGGGCTTTGTTGGGTGGCACAGCCTGTGCCAAGGGGCGGCAAGGTGCCTGCAGGCCACAGCTCTGGGGGAAACCGAGAATGTCCTGCCCGCATCCACCGTGCTGCCAGCTCAGCAGTGCAGCACAGCAGGGGCTGACGCTGCCAATTGCTCCCACAGGTGCAGCAGCTGGAACCACAGCACATGTTCCTGATGCCCAGAAGGGCCTTGGAAGGGTTTTCTGTCAGGGAACAGGCTGCTGGCTGGGGTTCCTGGCAGGCCTGCTGTTTTGGACCTTATCTTCATCTTATGCTCTGTTGGAATTTGGACTTGCTGGAAGAGAAAAGGGTGAGTGTTTAGTTCACCTTTCCCTCAAAGAGCTTCTTTTGAAAGTCTACTGTACATAGGAAACATTCCCAGTGAGGCTGCAGTGTAGGTGTGGCTAGTCCATGATTGTCCAAAGAACTCTGCTGAGGGTTCTGCTGCTGCCCAGAGCTTTCATTGGCCTCCTAATTGCTGGGCCTTGTCCTGGGGGGCCCGCTGGGGCTGCAGCCAGCGCTGGCTCCTACTGAGGCTGCCTGGCCAAGAGCAGCCCCAGGGGCACAAGGCAGAGGCAAAGCACAGTGGGGAGGAGCAAGAGCAGGGACAAGATTGCCCTTGAAAGGCAGGGGACGGGAGAATGTCGCTTATCCGAGAGAGCCCCAAAGAGCGGCTGGAAGGGGTGCCGGCTGATCAAGGACCCCTGAGGAGTGGAGGGAGGGCGTATCGGCTGATGGAGTGTCCCGAGGAGCGGTTGGGGAGAGTGAGGGGTGTCCGTAATGGGGAGGAGCGGCCGGAGCGCTTGCACGGTCCGGTGGTGGGGATGCCGGCGGGGCCTGTCGGAGTAGGCTCAGCCCGGCTGGTGGGCACGGCCAACGCCACCCGCCCACAGGACCATGGCGCAGTTCCTGTTCGAGGCGGACCTGCGCAGGCTGCTGAAGCTGGACACGCTGATCCCGAATGCGCCGCCTGCTCGATGGCAGTGCAAGGCCAAGGAGAGCGGCCCCAGGCCCAGCCCCGTCAGTGTGTCGCCCATGAAGCCAGCCAATCGCTCCCACAACTCCAGCAAGACGCCGTCCAAGACACCCGGTGAGCGCCGGCCACCAGCGGCAAAGGTTGAGTGCGGGAGCCTCGCCCTGGCTGCTTGTCTGTAGCCATGGGGCTCTGGGCTCCCTGCCACGCTGCCCTACCGGCTGCTGCTCAGGCAGGAGGAAGTGGGCTGTGCTCCTGACAGCCACCCACCTCCTTGCCAGCATAAGGGGCAGAGCTCTGAGCACTGGGGCTGGCGAGCTGCTGTTCGCCCAGCTGAGCCTTGCTGGCACAGCTGTATGCTAGGACGAGTGTGGGCAGGACTGTCAGCTGACAGCTTTACATCTTGTGAGCATTTTTGTATCTTCCCCTTATCTCTGGACTCTGGAATTGTTGCACTAGACCCAAGGAGTTGCACCACACAGTCCCTAACCAACTTGGTGGCAGGGAGGAAAATGTAAGTTAGTTGTGACTGGGTGGCATGAGACCTCAGAGTCCTACTTGTCTGGTGGGTGTGATGTGGAAGAGTGTTGGGTTTGCTCCCGTGAAAGCTCTAATACAGGCTGTTAAATAGCTGTAAGACAATATTTTCATATGTGAATGCAGGTAAATCTGGATCCAGAATTCAAAGCACCCCGACAAAGCCTGTGGGGGATCGCTACATTCCCAAACACAGCACTATGCAGATGGAGATGGCAAATTTCCTCCTAAGCAAAGAGAATGACCCTGATGAGGATTCCCCTACCAAGAAGGTGAGCATGTTGCTAAATTACAATTACTTCAACAACCGCTACTCCTTCCTGCCCCTTTACAGAGCAGTAAACTATAGGTTCTATCAAGTGGGCACGTGGGACTGACAAGTCCCAGCCATCACTACTTGCAGCTCTGGGCTTCAGGATCCTAGGATGAGATTGAAGCTGTAGAGACTCCCATGCACTCTAAGCCCATGCTGCTTCTGGTAGCAAAATTTAGCTTTTGACTAATGAGGCTTTAAAATGTAGCAGGCAACAAAAATACAAAGCTGTAAGCCTATGCAAAGTGAAACTGCTGGTGGTAGCTATTCTAGGACAATGTCTCCACAGGGAACACTTGTGGAATGTTTTACACTGTGTTTTGAAATCTGTTTATGAAGCATTTGGTCGCTTTGTGGCTGTGGCTTTTCCCACTGGCAATGACACTGAATTTGCCATTGTTTGAAAATGTGAGCAGGACGATGTATGAAAGTCTGAGGGAAAACTGCTTTGACCTGCCTCTGTGTGACTGACCCTTGCAGCACAGTCAAACATCTTCAGATTCTAGGAGAAGGGGACTTAGATGTCTATTTAAATTGCAGTGTGGGAATTGTTTTAAATGCATTGCACTGAGGGTGATTTGTCTCTGTAGGAGCAACAGAAAGCCTGGGCAGTGAATCTGAATGGTTTTGATGTAGAAGAGGCAAAGATCCTCCACCTCAGTGGAAATCCAGAGAATGCTCCAGAAGGTATGATGCAGGGTCTGTGTGAGCTGAATCAGCAGCAGAGATCAGGTCAGGGGAACAGCAACACAGAGGCTCTCTGCGTGGTCACAGGAGAAATCAACTGGTTTCTGAGAGCTGTACAGGCTGGAGTCTCCTTTCTTAGGGTTCCTGAGGTCGAGGGAGGGCATAACAGTTACAGTGAATTTATTTAGGAGAGTTGCTATGACTGCCAGTTGGTCACCTGTTACAGGGCTTGCAAGGGTCTTCAGGGTGGAGAGAGAGATGAGAATCTTGACCTCATGTTCAGAAGGCTTGATTTATTATTTTATGATATATATTACATTATTACTATACTAAAAGAAATAGAAGGAAAGTTCTCAGAAGCTAGCTAACCTAAGAATAGAAAAAGAATGAATAAACAAAGTTCTGTGTCTCAACAGAGAGTGAGACCCAGCTCTGCTGTGAGTGGTCAGTAAATCCCAACATTCACCCAAGACCAATCACGCATCCACCTGTTGCATTCCACAGCAGCAGATAACCATTGTTTACATTTTGTTGCTGAGGCCACAGCTTCTCAGAAGGGAGAAAAATCCTAAAGAAAGGATTTTTATGAAAAGATGTCAGTGACAGTCACCTGTACTGCAGGTTCCAAACCTTCATGACGTCTGTAAGAGCATCAAACTCTCTGCTGTGCACTTTCTAGCCTAAACTGCAACTAAATATAATGGCATTCAAAAACCCAAGTGTTTGTTAAATTTGTTTCCATGAATGAGGAAATTGTAGCTCACCCCTGCTCAGCAGTTCATTCTGCCAGTGATTTTAGTGCACTGCAGGCTTGTGAGTGTTTCTCTTAGGACTTTATTTTCACTCCAAGGGATTCCTAGTTGGGTGAGCAGCACTCAGCTGGGAGGAAACTAACTCGGTTAACAAACCTGTTCCCTTGCACACAGACTATCAGAATAACCTGAAAGTGCTCTACAGTCAGAAAATGGCACTTGGATCCAGCAGGAAGAATAGCAGATATATTCCCTCAAAGCCAGACCGGGTCTTGGATGCACCAGCGATCTGCAACAACTACTGTAAGTAGGCTACAGAGTTGAGTGCTGGGCATCCAGAACATTCTGCACTGGATTGCTGTTCCTAGGACAGTGTAACTGGGCTGTCTGTATTATTTTGTGTACCCAGGCTAGCACAGACCACTTCTGGAGTGTCCCTGTGTGGCCTTACAGGGACAGTGGTCTAGGGCACTGTGCAGATGCCTTGGAGCAGGGTACCTGGCCCCAGCAGCTGGGCACAGTGACACTCAGAAAGCTGCCCCTCACCTGTACGTGTGTGTGTGCACATGTGCACCCATACCTGCTGCATCAGCACGGGTGAAGGGCATGCTCTCTAGCCAAGGATGGCGTGACCTGCATTGCTCTTTCAAATTGTAGATCTGAATCTCATAGACTGGAGCTCCCAGAACTTCCTGGCAGTGGCTCTGGACGACACTGTTGATCTGTGGAATTACAGTACTAGGGGGATTATCCCCCTGCTGCAGATGGAGCATCCAGATGTTTACATTTCCTCTGCGTCATTGATTAAAGATGGAGACTACCTTGCTGTTGGCACAAGTAGTGCTGAGGTTCAGGTGAATGCAGGACTAAAACTAGAGGTGTTTTCTAGGGATTGACAGAACTGTGGGGCCTGGGGACAAAACCTTGGCTGGCAGAGGAAGGATGCCATGCACCTGACTTGTCTTCCCTGGTGTGGGGTGGAACTGCCCAGTGTGCAAGGCAGGGTTTGGTTTGGGGGTTTTCTGATAAGCAGCGTTACCTTCTGTGCTATAGTCATGAGATACACGTTTTCTCTGTTCCCTTACTCAGAAAGCTGAATGCCAGAGCCTGTGCAGTGAGGTTCCTAGGGCATAGAAAGAGGATTGGGTTTCTTCTGAAGAACTTTTTGCTTTGCCTCTCCAGCTATTGTTGCATTTATATTGTTGTACATCATATTTCTAGGGTCTCATACCTTCTGGGTGGTTTTCTCACAGCAGCTCTTCACAGCAGTGTTGCTGTTGCCTCTCAGTCAGGGCTCCTCTCCAGCTCTCCCTGAATGCCCCACTCCCTTTTATCCCAGCTACCTCCATGGGCTACAGCTGCTACCCAATCAAGGACATTGCAGCTGCAGCCCATTTACAATAACTAGAATCAGGGCAGGGTCACTTATACAATACAGAGATCTTTTACTGCAATACATATATTTACTAAGGCCCCTATAAGCTATGGGACATTGAGCAGCAGAAAAGTCTCTGAACCATGACCAGGCATTGTGGCTATGTGGGAACCCTCAGCTGGAGCAGATGCATCCTCTCCAGGTAAAGCAGTGGGTCAAGGGCAGTTTCCAGTTGTTGCAAACTCCTATCCCTCAATCTACGTGTGGCATGGGTTGGGGATGGCAGAGAGAAGTTTGTCCTGGCTTGGGATTCTTACTCAGCCTTATCTGTTGGGGCTGTGAGGAGAAGGCCTCTTTCCTGTATTGCAATTTGCGCTGAAGTTGTAAAGAGCTTGTGTGGGTGTTTCACTCACACCAACAGACCTGTGTTACTGGTAACACTGGTTGAAACCCAGTGGCAGGTATAGCAGTCTTGCAACAACAAAAATGGATTTGGGTGAAAATGTGCACCCTGACCCTGCAAGCCTTCTCTTCTCTCTGCAGTGGTGCACGGACTGGGCACATCCATCACCACGATATCCGAGTGGCTGAGCATCACGTGGCCACCCTTGCTGGCCACACACACGAGGTGTGCGGACTCAAATGGTCTCTGGATGGCCGCTACCTGGCCAGTGGTGGCAATGAGAGTCTGGCGAATGTCTGGCCATGCACCCAGTTTGGGGATGGAGACTTTGCTCCTCTACAGACCTTCACTCAGCACCAGGGTGCTGTCAAGGTGAGCACAGAGCTGCCACGGGCGGGTATGTGTGTGCAAGGCAGGTATGCAGCACTGGCTGGGTGCAGGTTGCCTCTTGTATGTTTTAAAATGAACTCTCCTCTCTCAGGCCTGGTGTGGTGCCCATGGCAGATGAATGTTCTAGCCACTGGAGGTGGCACTAATGACAGACATATCTGCATCTGGAACGTGTGTTCTGGCACCCGCCTCAGTGCTTTTGCTGTTGATACCCGTTCCCAGGTGAGAGATGAACATCAGCTTGGAGACAAACACCTTCTGGCAGCACACCTACACAGAGCTGCTGGCTCCTCAGGCCCAGAGGCGCGGGGAAGGAGGGGGACCATGCTCGCCTCCGAGTGGTGAGCATCAGCACAAGGACCTCGTCTCACCTGTGTTACTGCATCTTTGCAGGTCTCTTCTATCCTATGGTCCACAACCTACAAGGAGCTCATTTCAGGCCATGGCTTTGCACAGAATCAGCTGGTTATATGGAAGTATCCAAGAATGAACAAGGTTGCAGAGCTGCAAGGTAGGTGGACAGGGTCTGGGTGGGGGGGGCTGTTAGAGGTTGAAGACAGCTGCACTCCTTGGTTTGAGCCTGCAGCATCACTGATACAGGACAGTATCCGGGGCCATGCTGCTAGGAGTAAAGCATGCCCATGGGGCTGTGGAAGAGATACCATTGATCCAAGTGTATGCTTGGGGTCTGAAATCATGCTGCCACAGCCACTGGGGAGACAGCTATGCAAGCTGGCAGGGCTCATGGGAGCATACAGCAGTAAATGTGCATGTGCTGATCAGCTCAGCCCTGATTTCACATTCCTTCTCCTCCTCAGCTCATACTGATAGAATCTTGAACCTGACCATGAGCCCTGATGGTACAGCAGTGGCCTCAGCAGCTGCTGATGAAACAGTGCAGGTCTGGAGCTGTTTTGAGATGGATCCCATAAAGAAGAAGGAGAAACAGAAGGCGAAAAGCGGTATTCTTCACCAGAGCACCCGCTGAGAGCACGGGATTGTTGTGGGGAGGGGGATATTTGGTTTTTCACACTGTACAGTATTTTAAATGTTAATGAACTGCTTGACTTTTTCTTAATGGAGTCTGATGGAAGAAAAAGCCATGGCTCCTAAACCCAAGTCCTCCCTGAGGCTGGGGATCTGGGCAAGGAGTGGAGACCTAGGTCTTAAGGGCCAGTTTAGAGGCCCCTGAGCTTAGCACAGCCTAGCAGAAGGACGCTGTGCAAGGCCTGTACTTCTGTTTCTGTCCCAGCTAAGATAGATATGTCACCTGCCCCATCTAGATGCTGACTACAAGAACAGCAGCTCCACCACAGGCTCAACTGAAAGCCCAGCATGGCTGTGGCCTCAGTTTGTGTTGTCCTGGCCTGTCTCACAAGCCCAGGGACACCTTCCTATGGCTCTGCAGGCAGATCTCAGTTTGTCTTGTTAGCTACAGGCAGCCATCACTGCCTGCCTATGGTGCTGGAGTAGAATAGCTGTTGGAAAAAAAAGGAGGGAGGGAAATATAGAGCAACAGCTGTAATCACCCCAAAGGCTGGAAAGGGGCTGGCTCTGGCATAAAGCCTGATGCAAAACAAAAGGTTCGCTCACACTGCCACGCCCAGCCTTGATGTCATGTGAGAGCCACACAAAACACCACCAACCCTGTGCTCAGCCTTTGGTCAGGTATTCTTCCAACAACTCTGATCTCCCTTCCCCTCCTGCTGACAGGAGGCCCTGGTGCCTCACTGAGGCTTCATGCAGGGGCAGGCACCAGGGCTCAGCTGACATTTATTGGAGCTTGACTCCCCTACACTTGGAAAAATGCCTTTTTTCCAGGCTGAACTGTGCTGGAGCAAGTTGCAGGAAATATATTTGAGCCCTCACCTGACCAACAACCAGCTCAGCCATGCTGCTTTGCACGGTGGAGCCGCAGTGTCTGAGGTTGTGGGGCTGCACCAGACCCATCAAGCCTGTCCTTCAGCTGCACCAGCATTGCCAGGGGCTGCTGGGGACACTGCACAGCTGATGAGCACCTTGGCCTGTACAAAGCAGCTCCACCAGGCCTGTGCCTCCCATCAGCCCTCAGTGATTTCCTGAGGGTGGATTATTTACTGTTTTCACTTTTCCCTCAGCACAGTACCACACTGTGCCTAGCACCAGCTCTGCCTCCTGAGCCTTACAGCAGCTGGAACCTTCCAAGGTTCTGACTTGTGCTCTGCCAAGGCCAGTGAGTGTGTAACCACACCCACCAGAGCACCCACACACACACACATAAAGCTGATATGGGGGGCACAGTCTCAAAAAACAGCCACTGAGCCAGCACCTTCCCAGCAGTGCTGCTGGTGCATCCCCATTTGGCCACTTGGGAAAGATCAGGAGGCCCAAGGATGGAGCTCTCCCTCAGACACAAATCCTCAGGCCACAGCTGTCTCTAAAGGGGAAGCAGGCAGGAACCCAGATGCAAGGCTGGGCTCTCACACAGAGCTGTGCTGTTGTTGTAGGAGCCCTGCCCCTCACCCCTGCACTTGGTGCTGGGAGTTAGCACAGACTTGCCCTGTAGGGCCACAGCTGATTAGGCCTTCCCTGGTCCCTGACCTGGAAGGAAAGCTTTATATGCCAAAAAGTTCCTGTCATTTTTGCAGTCCCATGTAAGAACAGCTCAGCTTTCTCACAGACTCTTTCTTTCTCCTTAGCACAGGCCCCACACCCAGATGCTGTGCATTACAGTGCAGTGGCACTGAAGAAGAAGAGTTTGCAGGCAGCACAGAAAATGGCTCTTTGTTTCACCTCTTCTTTCAGTGCTGCTAAGAATGTAGCCTGGAGCAAGCTGGGAACACCAGAGCCTGGAGCCCTTTCCAGGCAGGGCTGCATCAGACACAAACCAGCAGGGGACTGAGGAGCCCCTGGGGTGGCAGTGAGCAACCTCGGGCTCTGCTCACTGCTGCTGGCATTTTCTATTGAACCATCTCCAAGGACTTCTGTTGTGCTCTGTATTTCTAAGGGTTTCCCCCCTTGGTTTTTTTTTGTTGTCTCCTGCACCTTTTTTTTCCATATTTTTCTATCCTGTCAGCAGCAGCCCCTGTCCAGAACTGGCTCTAAAATATCAGCAAAGTAGCTAGGAACAACAATGGGTGGAATCCTGTGGCTCAGGAATTCGTATGCCAGAGTCCTGCCTGTGCCTCATGCTTTGTCAGGACCTCCTTCTCTGTGCAAAACAAGGGACTGGTGGAGTCTTTTTGCCAAAGAGCTCCTGAGAAACAAATGTTGTGCTAGGTTTCTCAGGAGTGTATCCGTTAAGTTCATTGCTGGCAAACAGAAAGTAAGGCCAGGGTAGCAGAGCAGCTGGGAGCTGGTCACTCCCTGCAAAGGGCTGGTGTAGGATGTGAGAATACCACATTCCAGGAGGGGCGAGCAGGGTCAGTGTGCTCAAGGTGCTGCCAATGAGGTTTGGGTTCACTTAGAGAGTAGTCAGGGCTGGTGAGCACTGCGAGATCCAGCTGCAGTCCCCATCCATGTCCCTTTCAGTGCTGGCTTTAGGGTGTCTGCAGCCTGGATCCAGAGCGGCCTGGGGGGCTCCTGAGGCTGCCTTTGCACTCAGGGTGAGGATGCCCAGGAGCCCCTGAGGCCGGCAGTGGGGACCAGGGCTGGGGTTTGTGGTCTGGCAGGTGTGGCTCTGGGGGCTGTGACATGCCAGGGCATGGGTCACTGTCACTGCCCTCCGCAGCCCTGGCTAGCTCTGTGATGCTCCAGGGACAATGGCAAGAGTGGGGATCTGGCTAGGTTAGGGTTTTGCCTGAGCCAGAACCTCTAGGCCAAATGCCGAGCAGTAGAGACCCCTGGAGGACCAAGCGAAGGAAGCACACGAGGCTCTTCTGCGGCATAGAGTGCAGCAATTTCATCAGGAGAGGCAGGGGGAAGGTTCACAGCTGAGAATTCCCAAAGGGAACAGATGTTGAAAGAACCCCTAACATCCCTGTGACTGGATTTTTAAAATCTTTCAAAACAGGGGGTGGACACCATATAGTAACCAATAAGTGATTCTTGGGGTGTGGTTGTGAGGGCTACAACAAATCAGAACAAGGGGAGGAGAGAGCATTGGGATAGGGATTGGATCTTAGGGTGAGAGACAGGGAACTTTCTGGAACAAAGGGTAGGGTTTGGGCTGATGGATGGGGCAAAGGTGCCGGGTTGTCTTGACAGACAGGGAAAAATCTGGTGAGGAGGGAGGGAATTCCTTGAGGGACACTTGGGTAGGAGGGCATAACACAGGGGAGAAGCTAACTGTAATATCTGGGGGAACACTTGAACATACCACTATATAGCAGGACATTTGACTCAATAAACTACCACACCGCAACACAGAAATTCAGGGTTTCGGCAGCTGAGAGGTGGCACTGTTAGAACCCGCAGCAGCTGGTGAAAGCCATCTCTCTCCTTCAGGTTCTTGCTGTGTGGGAAGGTGCTGCGAGTTGTGGTGGCTGCACTCCCCCTTTGCTGGGAGGATGATCTGTACCAGGGCAGAGCAGAAAGCTGCCATGGTGAGCAGAACATGCTCAGAGCATTGCAGTTCAGAGAATGGCACTGCCCTTGAAGGGCAAAAAGCTTGAAAGCATTGAATTCTGTGCAGAACCGTTGCACAAATTTTCTCTTCTAGAACATGCCCATTTTTGTATACTGTAGATGAATACTCTGGGTTTTATAGAATACATGGGGTTTTTTCTTAAGGTTTTTGGGAGAACTCTCAAGTTTATTTCTGTTTGTATTTTACATCCAGCATGCATACAGTTTATTTTTATTATTATTATTTTTCTTTAGTAAATACTTAGGGAAAAAAACCTAAGCATTTTTTAATCCTTTGGGATATTGTGATTAATATTCTTAGAAAGAAAACCTTGTTGAACACATGTGAAAACACAGAGAGAGGGAAAACAGTATAAAAGTCTTTTAGAACAGGGCATGTAATACGGACTGCAGAACTGAGTAATTCCTCCAAGTGTAGAATTAGCAAGATATAACACCAAGAGTAACTGCCAAGATACTTCCTTAAATCAAGGGAAATGGGACCTGCAGCCATACGAGGCACAGCCAAAGCAAATGAAAACCTTTGGAAAAGAGGGAATTTTGCCAGTGAGATCAGTCTGTCTGGATAACCGAGGGATGCCCATCAATATTGCATACATTCCTCAATATTTGCAATGTCTTTTCTCCCAATTTCTGTGAAATTAATAAGCTGCAGTTGTTTACCATTAACTTAAGCTCTTAGGGGAATTACCAAGCACCATGTATGTTTTTCTGTAGCTGAGCAGGACTTGAGTTTCCCAAATCCTCTACAAAGCAGAAGGGAATCACACAGTTACTTGTGCTAATGTTAATGAAGGATTTCATAAAAGCAGGTGAATGAGAGCATTGCATTGTAAAACTTCCACATGCAAGAAAACAGGAGTCCACTTAGAATAAAACATAGAAGGCTAGCATAACATCAGAACAGGATAAAATGAAATTGCTAGACAGGAACTGATGCATCAGAAATTAGGTGTATCATTTCTGATACATCTGCATGCATTTGCAAACTAAAACAGAAAAGGAAGGGCAGAGATAATAAGGAACGAAGATTTTAAAATTGCACTGTGCAGAAGAGACACACGAACCACCAGTGTGAGCACAGCTGGGAGATTCAGCTTGGAGATGGATTAGAGTGGAATCCATTCACTGAAGGTCTCTGGTGCACATGAGTGCAAAGACTGAGGAAAAAAGGAGAAAAGTTTAATTTCTGAAAGCTATTGAGATTCCTGGAAGCATTGTCTAGAGATCTAAAAATCTAAAGCCTCAGAGAATCTGAACCTAAACCATCCCCAAATGGATTGATCAGGTATGATGTGCACATCTCTGCTGTTTTCAGAGTCAATGAAATTGACAATGAGTGGCTGGAAATTAGGAATGCCCACCCAGATTTTATCTCCCTTACTTTAAGAACACCTTAATAAGGCACTTCAGGAACTGAACACTGACATTCTCACCCTGCTCTATTTACTTTACATTTGAATACAGGCTGGTAGAAGGAGACATGGGGCTTTAATTTCTCCCCAAATTACCTGTTGCACCTTCAGGTTAGGAGTAGATGTAAAATTCAGCTAATCACTCTCTCTATCCATGAATATTCCACTAGTGAACTGACATACAGAACATCCTTTTTCTCTTTTGTACCTTCCTAAATGGTGCCCAATGAACAGGACACTCGCATAAATCTCACAGAAAATCACCGAAATTGCTGAAATTAACTCTCAATTCCATGATAAAAGCTTCTGAGAAAAGGTTTGAGAGGATCACTGAACAAACTGAAACTTGGAAGAGAAACACGCATTGCAGCACTGATCAAGGGGAAAGAAAAAGAAATGCTGTAAAAATTCCAAGTGGAAGGTAAGGAGAAACACAGGAAGCAGAGAAAGAACAAGGCCCTGTCAGATGACCTGTGCAAGGTAACTTTGTGCCCCAGCACTGTTAGAGGACATTCCCTGTCATTGGTGCAAGCAGCTGGAGACATAAATGCTGATTGATTTGGGGGCCACAGTCTTGCTAAGTGCAGAGGTGGTTCAATAACCTGACATGAGGGAGTTCCCTCAGAGCAACTGGGATGCCAGAAAGAAGTGAACAGCTCACCACAGCCCGGCTCGCTCAGCTGCTTTTCCTTCTGACCCCCCTGGGGAGGCTCTGACATTTCCTCTTCCCTGATGGAAGTGCAGCTGCTGCCAAGGGAAACATCCCCACACTCACTCAGTGTTCCCTTTGCTTGCCAGATGTCCCATCTGCTGTCCCTGCCCAGGAGAGCTGCTCTGCTCGGGAGGAGGAGCCCAAGCGAGAGCCTGGGAACATCGGCGGCTGCAATCCCTCCTGATCTGGCGCTGTTTATGGATGTGTAGTTAGATTTGGATAGTTACAAGTATAGGGATATTTACATGCACTGACTGATATTTGTATAGGGATATTATGTGTGTATATTGTTATATTGATGCGTGTATATTCATCTGTTTACATACTTGTATAGCTCTGTAGCTGTGCATTTCTATTGCTGGGGTTGTATGGATTTTTTTATTGGTCCATTGATATTTGTGTATTTATAGACAGGTTTGTTATGTTTGTATTATATTGTCATGTTATATGTCATGAAATATGTAATGCATGTTTACATCTCTGTATTGTTATGCCTATATATGTATTTACTTCTATTTATTATGTATGGAGTTGTATAGTTCTAAAATTCTATTTATTTAGTTCTGGATCTGAGATTCTTTCGAGAGGGATATTGATGTTTCTGTATTTGTATATGGGCTGTATGGCTGTAGTAATATGTAATAAATTTAATTGTTAAACTTCAGTTCAGTAACTTCAATATTTGTGTACAGTGAATTGTTGCAGAGGGTTGCAATAAAGTAATTTTTTTTCACTGAAGTTGATATCTGTATATATTTACATAGCACAATTCTCAGAATAAATTAATTTTATTCATAAATTGATATTTCTGTGTTTCTATACTGGTAGCATAGCTGTTGCAATTTAAAATAAATTTCGTTTTTAAACTTAAGTTAATGTTTGTGTATTTGTACATTAGTAGTGGGGGTGTAACTATCTGCAATAAATGCAATGTTTCAACAGAAGTAAGTGTAGATTTGTGCTACCCAAAGCCATGGGCAGATGTAAATGCTGGAGGATTTTGGCCATGCCAATCTCCGGCCATGCTCAGCACATGCCCCACCTGCACTCAGGCTGGGCAGGGGAAGCGCAGATTTGGGCTGGCAGCAGAGCCCCACGTTGGCTCAGAACTCCCTGCAGAGGCAGCTGAGAAAACTCCGGGGCTCCATGAGCACAGAATCCAAGCAGGAGCCACCTGGGAGGACAAATCCCTCATCCCACGGGCAGCTCTTTAGGAAAGTGCTCCAAGTGTCCCCCTGAAGCTCATCCCAGAGACCAGAAGCCAGCAGGGATCCTGAGCCAGCTCTGCTGCCTTTGGCAGCACTTTGGCAAATGAGCTGCAGCAAGGGGGAGGCAGCAGCAACTGTGACTGCTGCAGGCTGGGGATGAAGGAAGGGCCATGGACACAAGTGCTGAGATGCCCCAAAATCCAGAGGGAGGCTGGAGAGCTGGGAATCAAGTTGGCATTTCAGTGCCAAGCTCTCACAGGCACTGAAATGATGGAATCCCTTTGTGTGAAGTTACCTGGAAGAACTAACAGGGAGTTGCTGCTAGGATCAGCAGTAGCAGAAAGCAAAAATGTACAAACACTAGGAGATAATCTAATATCCCCCACAAGCAATGGCTTCAAAAATGATCTCATATATTCAATATATTATAATATTTATAATATGTTATTATATTATTATATATAATTAATTATGTTATGTTATGTTATGCTATGCCAAGTTATGTTATGTTATGTTATGTTATATTATATTATATTATATTATATTATATTAGTCAAAATATATACTATATAATATGCATGAAATTTAATGCACATGTATTTTTGGACAATTTTTATTTTATATATATTTTCATTTAAGATACATATTTGAAATAGCCTTTCAGCTTGGGAGAGTGAAGATTTACAGCAGTGCAAAACCATCTGCCCACAGAGCAGTCAGCCCCCGGGTGCGTGCATGCACACCCACCCACTGTGCCTGCTCTTCTCAGCATCTCGGGGCTGCTGTTTGCACAGAACTGGGATGAATTTAACTCGACAGAGCCACGAGTGGGGTGTCCAGCTTGTCATGAACACTCATGTGGCAACGAACAACACACAGCTCTCAAATCCCATTATCACAGGCCATTTCATTCCTGCTGGGCACTGTGGAACTCTTAAAAGATACAGAAAAGGAGTGGAAAACATTGGCATCATGCTAATGCTGGTATCCTCCTGGAGGAAAATCTGTTGGGTTTCTTAAGGTGGTAGCTTTCCAAAACCTAGGAAAACTGCTCAGTAATGGTAGCCCAATTATGAATGGTTTTCTTGACTTGGCAAAGCTGGGGTGTTAACAATGGACTCCGTCCTTGGTCCAAATCACCTGCCCTCACCTGCAGACAAAAGCACCACAACCAGCAGCAGCTACATCAGTCAATTTTCTCAAAAAGCTGTGTTAAACTTGGGAGAGGAAAGGAAAACCCATCAGACACTGTGGATTATTGTCAAGACTCTGAGGAACAGTTCCAAAGCAAAGGGCAGCAGCTTCTCTCTGGGCCACTCCTTGTGCTCCAAGGCAGCCGGGCTGCCCTGGCTGCCCAGGACCCTGCGCCCCGCGGGCTCTGCAGAGCTGCACAGCGGGGAGGCAGCTTCGGGCACCTCAGCCCCTGGGCAGGAGGGGCTGCTTGCTCTGCAGGGCTGCCTGTGGGCAAAAGCAGGGTGCTGGCCTTCTGCTCCTGGCCCTAGCCTGGCCTTGCAGGGCTAATCCTGTTCCCTGTCTCAAATGTGCTAATGATAGACCTGGTTGTTTGCAGCTCTGCACAGGTGTGATTTGCACCACAAAATACTGAAGGACCAAGGCCTGAACAACAGACCCTGACTGAAGCCTCAACAGGACCTGAGCCAAAGCTGCCCTCTAGGTGACCTTCCCAGCCCAATACATAGATGTATCTGCTCCTTAACCAAGTGCTATTATCAAAAGGATTGTTGCATCCATTCGCTGGTGAAACACGTCTTCACCTTTCTGCATGAGGAAAATGGACAAGGCCACACCTGGCCTTGGTTCCTCCTTGAGCCCTGGGCAGGCCTGGGGAGAAAACCAAGAGGAGAATGACACCAGCTGTGCCCCCAGCAGAAGCTCTGGCACATTGCTCGTCCAGCACTGTCAGAGCCGGGCTACTCTCACAGCGCTCTCGGGAGCCTTGTGGCTGCCAAAGGTGGAGGCACTGCAGGATTTCCCGGTTCCCGGCCGTGGCTCTGCAGGGCTGGGCTGGGCCAGCTTCCCCCAGCTGATGTGCAGCTCTGGATGAAGGGGAAACCATTGGGCTACCTGGTGATGGATCTTCCATAATCACCAGAGGCACCCTTTTGTAATAATGCTGAGGTGCATTGCTTAGCTTATCCTTTCCTGACTCTTTTTTACACTTTGGCATTACAGTAAATCACACTGTTCCTTCAGCTGGTGTGTCTGCATCTCTGACCCTCTCCACCATCAGAACAAACACACAGCCAGTTTAGCACGAGACCTGACTCTCTGCCAGCCCATCTCTTGGCAAACACCCCTGGTTGCCATCTCCACAAATGAAATTCCTACTTTGCAACTTCCTTTTCTGCAGGCAGGAGAGAAAAAGAGCCATTCCCAGTTCTGGACACCTCCAGAAACCAGCTGCTTTCAGCAGTCACAACCCTGAAATATCAACCTCCTTCCTTAACCTGCCATTGGGAGCTCCCACCAAGAGGCCTTTTGTCCAAGGATACCCACAAAAGAGCTGGAGAAGGGAGCAGTTTGAAACACAACTGCTTCAGAGTTTAAACCTGCCTTTATCAAATGAGCACACACCAATCTGTCCCAAAGGGAAAGCAGGCAGGAAAGAGAAGCTCCTCTCCCACAACAGCAAACTCTATGCTTCCTTCTGTTCCAGCTGGAGAGTGGAGGCCATGGGCTGCACCTCACTTTGGGAAGGAGCCCTGGGAATTGGCCTGGTCTGGGAGGGCAGCAAAAGGAATTCCCCAAAAAGTAGGAAAAGATTCTCTGGAAGGAATAGATGATGACAACATTTCTGCAGAAAAGCAAAAAAAGAATAATTGAAGCATTTCAAGAAGTGCCCATACTGAAATTTGTTTGCCAATACGACAACCCCAAAGTCTCTGTGGTGTGTCAGGAAGCTCAGGAATGAACCTGCAAGGCTTGGATAAACATCATTGGTGTCCTCCCCCCAGAGCACAAGCAGCTCCCCAACAAGACTTCAAGACTAAGGGACAAAGCTTCCTCCTTCAGGTCTCCACAGCAGCTCTAGGGAGTCTCTCCCCACTGCAAGATCTCCTTTGTCAGTCTACAGTGACAAGAGTTGGCTGCAGGAGACAATTGCATGGGAACTCTCCCCAGACTGGGGGGAAGAAAAAGAAGAGGTGATTCCTGAGGAAAGAAAAAGGCAACGCCCTTTGGGAAGACACCAGTGTGAGTTTGCTACAACTCTAGGCCCGAAATCCCCTGAATAAAGCCGCATCCATCCATGGGCCAGCACTTTGGCTTTGATATCAATGCTGACAAAATTGCTTCCCATTCCTGCTGCCGTAGCTGACTCCAATTCATGAGCAATGTGCCAACTCTGCCAAAGACAGACACGGTGAGATAAAACCAGCTAGTCTGCTGAAAAGGAGTCCAAATTAATGTTTTCTAACTCCCCCTTTTCATCCTTTCTGCAGCCAAGACAGAGCAATGTCCTTCCTCTCTGTCCCCGATGGTTACCCAGGCATGGGATGCAGCGTGGGGACAGAGCCTGTCACTGCTCCCAGTGCCCTGCTCTGCCCTTCCATGCCTGCCTTGCCCTTCCCTGCCCTGCGGGATCCTGCTGTGCTGTGCCGTGCCGAGCTGAGCCCGGCCAGCGGTCACACATTTTGGGAATGACCCTCCCCTGTGCTGGCCGCCAGCGTAATGAACACACCACTTTGTAACTGTGACTAGTTAGAGAGTCTTTGTCCCTGATTTTCAGTTTTAACAATTCAGGGAGCTTTTGTTTTCCCTGACAGTACAGTTGCTGCCAAGGGAAACACACCCAAAGACCAAAGGGAAGACCCAGCCTTCCCTTTGCTTCCCTTTTCCTTCCCTCACTGCTACACAGCGCTCTCATACCAGGACCTCAGTGCTGCCTCACCTGAGCATTTGGAGCTGCCTCCAGGCCCTTCCAGGCTAAGTGCAGGTGCTCAGGACTCTGAGGTTTTCCTAGCTTCTTGGGAGAAGGTGTTTGCTTCATCTGGACTTCTTGGGGTTTCATCGGAGGAGCCAGGCACAGGCAAATTTCATCTCCACTGTGAGCTCTTCATTCTGCTTGTTCCCATGAAGCTTAAATGCCAACCTGAGCTCATCGTTCCTCTGGTTCCCGTAGACCATCACAACCCTTCCATGGCCTCTCCAGAGAGGAGCAGCTGCACATCTTCAGAGCAGCAGTTGCCAGCCCGCATCCTATCAAGGAGGGAAAGAGTTTCTACCCTTGCTTTCCAAGCAGGTCCTGGTTAATGACCCTTTAAAGTGTTTTCCTGCAGTGCTCTATCATGGGTAGATCTCAAGTGAGAATCAGGTAGAAAGGGTCTAGTCACCTAGGAAGAGGGACCTTGAAAACAGAAAGATTCTCTGCCTGATTTTCCTGTACTTGCTGCAGATTTGGATGGTGTTCTGGGCATTTTGCAGACAGCCTCTCTGTAGGGGTACAAGGGCAAGGTGGAAGATATTGCCTAACAAGTGGTCAGTGTTAGGTGCACTCTCCTCTTTCTTTGAATGAAGCCAAACTAGGACTCTGATAGGATATTGCAGATGTTTAAGACTGTCTGCCCTGCAAATCAAGCCATGCCATTTGGCGCTGGCAGGGGGCTATGTAGAAATCACAAATCGGCCAGGGCTGCTGTGGAACGCACCTCGAGCTGTTTGTTTTCCAGCATCAGTCTCATTACATGGTTATGACAATGGGAAGATGCCAGCAGCTCACATCCCAGGCAGCAGACAAAGAACTTAATGTTACAACTTACTTTATAAATTTTTTGACCAATCACGCAAAGCAAAAGCTTGTTGACAGTAGTTCTATCCAATCACTATAAGCACATGTTCCTTTGGTTAAAACAATGCTTGCTTATTTCGAATACAATACCTACGTGTAAGCCTTAAAACACAACGCACTGAGCTCCATTATTAAGCTTCAACCTTCCTAATATCTTGCTAGATAAACTTTTCTGTAGCTTAGAGAGTTATTCTAGACCAGCATTAATGCACAGACCATTGTTCTATTTGTCTTTGCTTTTCTGCAGTTTAAATAATTTTTCTGCTGACCAATCTCATGGCTGCTGCTTGGCTCTAATGACAGTTCTACTATATCTGAGACCTGCCTTTTGCAGCTTTCCCAAAACTCTCTAATTTTGTGGATTCCCTCAGAGGACTCAATGTCAGAGCCTCTGGAGAAGCGTGGAGGGCAGGGCTCAGGCAGGTTGTGCCAGTGCAGGATTTGAACTCAAGGCACCAGGAAGCACCAAGCCTGCGAGAGGAACTCAACCCTTCTCATCTCCCTCACTGCCAGAGGCAGGCTCAGAGCAGCCATCTCACCCCTCTCTAAACCAGTGGGGGCTCTGTCCTTACCAAGCTCCTCGGGCTCCTGGGAACTGTTCCCACAGCTCTCGGTGCCAGGCAAAGCTCCCTCTGCTGCAGCTCTGTCCACAGGCTCCCCTCCTGAGGACTCAGGGGCAACATTAATATTCCCCTTGAAAGAGAAACAGAAAGGAAGAAACCCTTCTCGCCACTTACACAAAACACCTGGTCCAACAACTCCATGGCTCACACACTTAATCCCTTGTTCCTAACAAGAACTCTGGGCCCCCAAGCCCTTCAACAGTCAGAAAAATTTGACTTCTCAAACACAGTCCAAAGGGTGTCAAAGCTGACAGTGACAGTGTTTAACATGGGGGTGACACTGAACGCATGGAATGGCTGCTAAGGAAATCAATTGCTGCTCTGTTCTGTAAGGTTGCATGTCTGACAGCACTAACATCAGTCATCATGTCATTAATTGCAATGGAAGTAGCACTGTCTTCTTTCTTCTGCCAACAACCCAATCGGTATATTGGTTTATATGCCTTGCCCGAGGCAAGTTGATGTAGAAATAAATTCCATGTACCTCATTTTGCAGGGCCCTAGGGTCTGAAATTGCTATTACAGTTTTCTTTATAATGATGGGCAGATCTTTTTTCTCTGTGTTTTCTCTTGATGGCTTTTTTAACGATAGGTGCTATCACAGTGAGTTGCCTGATGCTACATGGGCCACCTTTAATTTTTGAGGGAATGTCCTGCCAGGCTCTATCTCCACAAATGAGCCAATATTTTGTTGATAATTGTCATGGGGACTCATCTAGGTAATCTACTCGTCAGCAGTTTCACCCTTAGGGGGCACTGGGGTAGTACAATTGCGCCACAAACTTGAGTATCTGTCCTCAGGATGATGGGGAGTAACATTTAACTGTGGATCTCCCTGGTACTGAAACTACACACAAAATTCCATCACCAATGAACCAAGAATTCCAATTCTTGAGGTTCAGAAGGTGCTTTAAGAAGATCAGGGGCCCAGTGATGTCAGCTGGTTATGGGATTGGTCTCGTTGGCAGCCTCACACCAATATTTGTCACGATTGGGTATTGGCTACTCCTTGGCTGGCACAGGCACACCGACCAAAAGGGTTGCAAAGGATTTATCTGGGCTCAAATTGGTCAAACACATGGTGTCTGAGCCTGCTGACTTGGCTAAAGCAAGGCAAACATTCATTTTTGGTTGATCTACAGGCATGTATGCATGCAAAAGCAAGCAAGCAAAACCAACAAGCACCTGTATATCATTTGATCAAACTCCATGTTCCTGCTCAGCTGTTTTTTGGCAAAAGCTGCCCCATCTATTTCAGTTCTCAAGCAAATCTTTTAGCACTTGTTCAGGGACTGGCCAACTACAGGGCACTAAACTGTCCCTCTAACCTTCAATTTTTACAAATTTGGATATCTTAGAATTCTTTTGAACACAATGGACACCACGCTTTTGCTGAAAGAGCTCTATGATACAAACCATTTTCACAGTCCAAAAATCAACATCAGACTCAAGATTTGTAGCTTTCACAGGTTGAACAGGATCATCTGGCATGAACCGTCGCTTCTCCATGCGGCTCACGTCTGCGTGCTCATTTCCCTGCTGGTGGAATTGTCGCTGCGCTCTTGTGTATGAAATGGTTTCACGCCCTTCGCGGGGACCCACATAGGTCCGACACCTTTGCAAATACAAGCATACCCTTTGCCCCAAGTGATTAGTGAAAATGGTCCTTCAATTTCTCCTAACTCAAGGTTTCTGATCAAAACAGAAGGATTTTCTTTCAATTTTGCCTGTGTGCTGTTTGAAAAGTGCCTAAAAATTGGAGGATTAGGTCCTGCAAATGAGCTATTAAAAACATAAAGACATCTAAAGCTTTGCTCAACCTCATCTGGGATGTTGCTTGAGCCACTCCCCCTTTTGTTGATCTAGAATGGTTTTAGAGTGTGGTGCGTCCTTTCAACAATTGCGTGGCCTGTGTGGGTATAGGGAATTCCAAAAGTATGGCAAACACCCCAGTCCATCAAAAATGTGACCAATTTTTGAGCTGTGTATGTGGAGCCATTTGTCAGTTTTCATCTCGTGGGGGATCAGTTTGGCGAGCTCTGGGCCCAGTGAACCTGAAAAGGACAAAAGCAAAGGACGAGAGGCGCTCTCTCTTCCTGGGACCAAAGTCCCACAGCTTTAATGGAGAACAACTCCAGGAGAGAAAGGGAGTGTCCAGGAGAGGAAAGAAGACGTCCAGAGGAGGATAGAGAGTGTCCACCTCATGGCAGGGGATTTTAAACCCTGGGGGAGGAGGGTGGGTAGAAAGGAACTACCATAATTCAACATAATAAATCACCACACTGAAGTTTTCTGCATAAATTGCTGCACTTGTTGAAAACAAAATCCTAAAATCTCCCCAAACACAACCATGCAGTCCCAAATGACCACAATGTGGGAGAAAAATCACTCAACCCCCCTGTATACCCAAGCACCAGGTGTCACAGGGAGCACCAACCCCTGCAACTAGAAAGTCCACACACACAGGCTCACTGGGAAAGGAGTATATCTTTATGAGGGGACAGAATGCTGACTTTTCTCAACACAATACACACCATCCACCACATCAGCATCCACCCACATCATCTTCCTCAAACATTCACACACTGAAAACACAACCACAATTACAACACACAGGAAAAATAGAAGCAATGAAACAGGATTTGCTCAATTCACCCCCAGAATTGCTAGCAGGTCCTTATTGACACAGCAAATCCTTTCTGCCAGCAGCCAGACCCAAACCCAAACTGTACAGGCGTACGTTGTGCGCAGGACGTCTCTGTGTGACTTATGAACAGGCCTTCCCCTGTGTACGCCTTATGGGTTACTTTATACAGAGTTAAACGTTCCCTTTCTCCACAGTCCCAGCAGTCTTGTCTGTCCCCCACGAGGAACAGCTGAGAGCGGAGGTGCCTCCAGGAAAGGAATGTCCTGGCAGCACCCAGAGACATCCAGAGCCCGGTTGTTCTCGCTGGAGCAGAGAAGCGTTCCTGCCGCGGTCACCAAATGAGGTGTGGAATAGAACTCACCACAGTTAAAGGTAGAAGGTGGTGTGTTTATTACAGCCCCAGGCACACAAGGAGTTGTCTCTTAAAGACATGTGTGAAGAATCACTGCCGCTCTACTTATCTAAAAATGTCCTACATATTCATATAATTCCCAAAACGACTAATACATATTAATTAGGTAACCCCATCTACCCCCTTTGTATTAAAATGTATTATAATTGAGTCCAAAGTTCCCTCATATTTGCGGATTCTTTCACATCACATGGGTTGGTGGGTTTTAAAGCAGGGAATGGTCTCCTTCTGATGAAGCCAAGACGTCTTCCTCAATTTGACCTCTTTCCTTATGACCTGTTGGCAGGCTTTCGCACCCCTTGGCTAAAGCTGAAATTTCGGGGCCCAGGTGCAGGCTACGGTCCTCTTCTTTGTCACAAAGAAATCCGCATCCCATCCCGCTTCTTTAAACATAGTAAAGACAGGCAAGTGATATATTACCCTAGCCTTAACTACCTTATCTGCTAAAAATTAACTATTCCTTATTATTTCTACTCTTCTTGCTATACTCTTTCTGCCTAACTAAATCTTGCTAAAATTTTAACTCTTCCAGTTCTTTTAAATCCTGGATTCATTGGCCTCATCTCACACACCAGCCATGTGTGAGCCGATGCTGTAACTGGGAAATTCCACTCCTGAGCAGGAGATACAAGGCCTGGTTCTGAGATGGAAGGGTGAGAAGGATGAGATGCACAGCGTTTTGATCCAGGGGATGTTCTGAAAGTGCACTGCCTACTTGCCCCTGCTGCCGAGCACCACGCTCCACCTCCTTCCCCTGCTCAGCAGATTTTTAGGAATCCAGGGCTTGGTATGTATGATTTGCTACTGCAACAAATAGAATGAATTTGCTTTGCAATCCCAGTTTTGTCCTGGGTTATTTTGTGCATGGGTCTCCTCCTGAACCTGTGTCAAAGACTGGCAGGGACTAAAGGACACTCCTATTCTCATGTCAGTAAATTTGGAGAAGTGATTTAAGTATCAATAAGTCAAAAGGTATCAATCAGTAAATCAAATAATTTGGGGGAATATTTAGCCTGTGAGTTTCAGCAAAGTATTGAATATGTCTTAGATCCATGGGTACAAACTAGTAACTGATATTGCTGGGTGTGCACATATTAGGGAAGTGATTCCCCGCACACCCCGTGCTGAGATAAAGGATTGC
The DNA here is from genome assembly GCF_028551555.1 of Melozone crissalis. Classification (NCBI taxonomy): domain Eukaryota; kingdom Metazoa; phylum Chordata; class Aves; order Passeriformes; family Passerellidae; genus Melozone; species Melozone crissalis. The sequence goes on along the minus strand of NW_026535893.1, from coordinate 995,861 downwards.
CTCTGTTCTAACCCTGAGCTGGCAGCAGGGATTGGGCCCTGCTTGGTAACGTTCATTTTGAAGACTTCTGTTGAGCAGGTAAGAATGGTTGAAATGAAATCTTTTCCAGCTTTTTCCCTTTGGTTTACCTGTTTGAGGGTTAAAATTCTGTGCTGCAGGTGTGCTGGGTGTGTGCAGAGCAGTGCAGCCCCAGAAACCCCTTGGCTTGCCCACAAGTTGTCATGCCTTGTTGCCAGGTGTGCCCAGCTGTGGCAGGAGAAGGAGCCCGCAGCGCAGTGGGCACCGTGCCCTGCCCAGCCGGGGCTCTCTGGCACAGAGCAGCAGTAGCGCCAGCACCGTTCAACCCGCTCCTGCCTTGGCTTCCCCTGCACACAGAAGCCTCTGGAGATCAGCACCGCCAGTGGCGTTCCCAGCTTGGAGCAGCTGCTGCTGGTGGGCAGATGCTGCCAGTTCAACTGTTGCCAAAGGGGAAGAAAGGCAGAGATGTACATGCGCCGGAGCCCTGGGCATGTCCAATAAAGGTGCAAATATGTGGGGAGATTTGTTAGGAAGGATTTCAGCTGTGATGCCAACAGTGGCTTCTCTTCTGGTTCTGTGTGTTGTAGACGAGTAATGCAATGGTTGGCTCTGACGATTAAGAAATAGATGTTATGTGGATGTTCAAATGTGTAGTGATGGTATTGTAATATATCCTCCCATAGTCCTCTTTCCTGTCTCCCTTGTAATTGCCTTGGTACTCAGGGCATCTGGGGAGGGCTGGCTTGTGACCATCAGGCAGGGTGTAGCAACACCTGACCTCCAGTCAGGATGCAAGAAAGTAATCTCCACCAATGGACAGCAGAGAAAGAGTTGACTGACAAAACTTTTGGAGGGGCTAAGGGTATAAAAGGCAGAGCATTCTTTTTGTAGATGAGCACATGGCTGCTACTCACAGAGACTCCCACTGCTGCACGTTTTCCTTAGTCAGTCCTTTGTTAAGGTTTACTAAACCTTTAAAATGTTAAAAGTGAGAGTCATTTCTCACATGTGCAATGCTGTGGGCCATTTTCTTAGTCTGGCTTCCTTTGCTTGTGTCCCATCTGAGTGCTCAGCTGGGGTACAGGCTGTAGGTCCTTGGGGCACTCTTGGAGTTCCTCTTGGATCCCTGAACAACAGGGTTTGGCCCATGAGGGGATTTTTTGCTGCTTTGTGACAAAGAAGAACTTCCCAGGCTCTTTTGTGTTTGCTGTAGGGAAGGTTGGTTATTGCTTTGCATAAATTCACAGACCAATATGGAACGTTTGCTTTGTGATGTCAGGGCATGGTTGCCACATCGTCATAGTGGCATCAGAAGGTTGTCTTGGTGCACGGAAGGCCTGAGTGTCAGAGCAGCCCTAGGCCTTGCTCGCATCAGGAGAACCCTCCTGGTTTGAGCATTGGTCAGTGGGCAGCTGCATTCTGACAGGGCACTTATTTTTCTAGTGTTGGAGAAAAGTTGCGCAGCACTGGGACAATGATCCACCATCTGGCCACAGCAGCTTTTGCTGCCTATGGTGTTTGTTTTTCCGCATATTACGTTGCACACTTTGCACGTAAGTAGAGTTTTCCATTCTACTTCGGTAAGGGTGTATCCTAACCTGGCTTTTGTATGTCTTCCTGCTCTTTCTTGGTGGCTGAGTTTCTGATTTTGAAACAGAAAGAGCATTAGAGTGCCAGTAGTTTGGTAAAGCTCCTGTCAAGAGGTTCAGCTAAAAAGGAGGTGTCTGTAGCCACAGGAGCAGCATTTACAGGGGAACCTGCAGGGCATCCGTTCCCTCCGCAGGGGAGTCTGTGGCAGCAGAGTCTGTCATTTACTCAGGTTGCTGGGACAAGCAAGACAACTTTGAAAATGAAGACTGGCAGAGCTTCAGGGAAGGCCTTCTAAAAACTCTGCAGTTGTTCCCAAAATTCAGAGAAAGCTTCTTTCTTTTTAAATTTTATCATTAAAGGATTTGTCTGTCTAACTTAATAACCTTTTACTGAGTGCAAAAATAGTTATTCCCTTTGAAAGGAAGTGGAAACTAAAGCAGTGAGATTCTGCTCCTGAACCCTAGAGGTGCTGCTGTGCTCTTCCACAACAGAACTGCCACAGCTCAGGGGAATTTTGGGAAGCTTTTCTGGGCAGCTGTTTCCTGCAAGTTAATGAGAATTAGTGCATGTATCTGATTGGAAAAAAAAAGGTGTACCTGAAGGAGAGGATTTCAGAAGCTGTTTTATGTGTTTGGTAGAACAGGAGCATTGAGTGTTAAAGAACAATTTGCATTTTCTTGATCATCTTTGTATTCATTTACTGGCCAAACAGGCTGAAGTGTAGGAACAGCCAAGAATATTGTCCTGATCCCTTGCTGGCTGTGTGAATAAAATGTGTCTCCTGGAGGGAGGTTGTGAAACGGGAAATCGTACCTGTTTGGGTTGACTTGTTCTGTTGGATTCAGAGGGCCAGGCAGTTTTCTGACAGCATCTGGTTCATTTTCCCTTCCCACTACAGGTCACCTGAAGCATGTATTCAGCAGTGCTAAAGATCCTGAGGTGAGTGAGAAAGGAACATTTCGTGTTCCTGGTGTTGAGGAATTGTAGAGCAAGCTGGGAGCTTGGCCAGTAGCAGTAGAGTGTAGAGGGCCAGCTAGGAAGGCTCAAAGAAATCCATTTCCATGCCTGAAACAAAAGTAACAAAGGCAGCTATAGATATTTTTAAATTTCCTTCTCAGAGTTTGAAGAACTAAAACCTAGTTTTGAAAAGAGAACAATGCTTGCAGACAGCAGATAAGGAAAATTTAATTAAGAGCAATTTCCTGTACAGTTGAATTAGATAATTTTAATTTAAACAGAGTGACTTAGAATCCTATTCCTATCAAATTTTATGATATCTACTTGGAACATGAGGTGGTAGAAAAGGAAGGCCATCTTGCAATGGTGCGTGCTGTATCTGAAGTGCAATGGGCACCTTTGTGGCTGGGGAGCTGCGTGGGCCAAAAGGACGCAGGGCTGGTGGCCGTGAGCAGCTGCAGATGAGGCAGTGTGGGGCCAGGGGGCCAAGAAGGCCAAGGGCACGGTGGCTGTGCCAGCAGCAGTGGGGCAGCAGGAGCAGGGCAGTGAGCGTGGCCTGTGCTGGGCAGCGCTGCGGCCACAGCTGGAGTGCTGTGTGCAGCTGTGGGCCCTGGGAAGCAGAAAGTCATGGAGGGGCTGCAGCGTGGGCACAGAAGGACAGGGGAGCTGGGCAAGGGGGTGCAGCACAAGGCCAGTGAGGAGGTGCTGAGGGAGCTTTAGCCTGGACAATGGGGGCTCCTGAGGGACCTTCAGGCAAACTTCCATAGATCCCTGCCTTAGATCCATAGAGCCACTGCTCAGCACAAGGGCTGCTTCCCTGCCAAACATCTCTTCACTGCATCCAAGTGCTTTAGACACTGGAGTAGGTAACACTTTCATATTTTGTTTTTTTTATTTGTTTGTTTATTTGCTAGAAGGAGAAGCCTTCTAGCCTGTAATTTCTCCTTCTCCAGGGAGCTTTTTCTCAATCTTTCCTGCCCTTTTCCAGCACTGGCAGAAACACATCACTTTCAGGGTAACGGCTCCCATGTCTTTTGGCAGCCCAGGGAATCAGTGTGTGTTGTGTTTGGGAATTGAGCAGGAAATCAATGCCCTTGCATTCCAGCTGGTGCTCAGGGATTAGAGGAGCTGGGATGGGCTGGGCTGTATTTCTGATTCCAGCCACTTCAGCACCATCAGTGTGGTCGAGTCCAAGAGAAGAACTTGCCCGAGCACGGATGCACGAAGAGTGCAGTTCACAGTGCAATGCTCTGGGTCTGGTTGCATTCCATAAGGACCCACACGCTCCAGATTCCCCAAGAGTGTGGGTTACTGAAGAAACAGGAGAGCAAGTTCAGGATGGCTGCTGATCGGGGCACTGCTACCGAGTGCTGATGTGTGTAGCGACAGAAATGACAGTGTTGATTCAGGGTGAACCCCACGTGGTGAATAATGTGCTTTGACTCTATGATTTAGAATGTTAAACAAATGCTTTTTTAAGCTATGTTATATTACACTAGTACGGTATTAAAACTATACTAAAGAGATACTACACTATAAAGCTACTAAAGAAAAACTCGTGACTGTCTCCAGACAGTCACAACACAGCTTTTATCTAATTAGCTAATCAAGCTAAACAACTATCACTAAAATCCAATTAACAAATCACTTTCAGTAAACAATCACTAGAACGCATTCTACATGTACTAAACAACAAGAACAGCAAGTAGAGATAATAATTGCTTTCTCTTGTTCTTTAAGTTTCTCACTACCTTCTCTTAAAAAAAAAAAAACCTAGGAGAGAGAACTATATCTCTTTGTGTACAAAGAATGTAAATACCACAGTACAGTAAAGAGAGATTATAAAAGTGAGATCTATCTCTCTATCTATTTGAATCTTCCTGGCTCTGCTCCAAAGCAGCGGAAGATGCAAATCTCACCTAAAGGCATCCCTTCAGGAGAGGCGTAGAGACAAGTTCCATTGATGGATCCTGAGCAGGCAGAGATGTTTCCCCCTCCAGAGATGGTTGTTTTTTCCCCTCCTGTTTTCCTACTCCAGCCTCTTGTGCCCTGAAGCCTTCTTTTTATCCTTTAAATTTCTGCATGTCCTAAGGGAGTGGAACTATCCCATGCTGTAGCTGGGGTCTGGTGACTTTGCTCATACATTAATTACATGACACATGGTTTCCTTCACTGACATCCCCAGGGCTGTGTAAGTGCATTCATTAATGGGGCCTTATGAGAAACTCTTACTGCTGGTCAGAATTCTCAGTTGACAAAAGAGGGAGAAGAAACACCTTGGTCCTCCTCCATATACTAAGGTGGCCATAGAGGTTCTCTGACTTCCATCAGAGATCTTTGCACGCATCCTCATCTCCTGAATGACCCAGTTTTCTAACAAGAATGTGGATGTCAGGAAGTCACAAAGCTGGTGCAGGCCTGAAGAGAAGGTGAACTCCAGAAGTGTCTCTCACAAGGAGTGAGCACACCCAGGAAGCCCCTGCAGAGCCAGGATGGAGCTGTGGGACAGGGCAGGGTGTCAGTCACTACTGAAAGACAAACAGGACATGGCAGAAGCAGAGGGAGGCTCTCACCAGACCTTGAGAAATGCCACCCCTTCCCTGTCAGCTGCCTGAGAGGCTGTTGGAGCTTCAGTCCCAGATGGCCCCTGACTGTAGGGCCAGGGTCACTTTGGAATCTGTGCCTCCCCTCGGGCAGAGAACGACCCAGCAGAGCAGCAGCACAGTGCTTTGGGAACGTGTGAGCACAGCAGCCTTTGAGTCGTGGCCCACAAAGGGCGTATGGGAAGTTGAAACCCATCTTCTCTTGCTTTCTGTGCAGGTGCTTCTAGAGAAAGAGCAGGAGCACACTGCCTTATCTGAGATGCCATGCCAGACTCAGGGAGAGCTGTTCCCTGCCCGAGGGCAGGAAGAGCAGCTCAGGCAGCAGGTGGAAGAGCCACAGGAGAATGGCCAGGTGAACCTGACTGGCCAGGGGACAGAGGGAAGGGCAGGAAGAGGGGCACAAACCAGAGCTCCTGGGACTGAGGAGGCCAGGAGTCCCACAGGCACTGGAAGCACAGAGCCTTGAAATCTGCAGAGATCAGCACCAGGACAGGATGGTTACAGTGGAAACAGAGCTGGGTAGGGAAGCAGAAAGAAGGGGCTGAATAATGTGATTTTGAGGCTAAAAGAGGGAAAAGCTGAGCCTGATGGCAGCTCTCAGTCACTGGCTCTGCTTTTGTGTGTACATCAAGGCAGAGCCACAAGCAGAGCTGCCTGAAGCTCAGAGTGCCATCATGGCAGCGAAGAGGAGGAATGAAGACATCCAAGAGAGGAATCTCCCTATGCAGAGGGGCAATCAACAAAAACAGGTGAATGAAGGAATGGCAGCCACTCCACTCATGAAAGAGAGTCCTTTCCGTTGTTGTTTACAGAAAATTGATGAACAGCTGGAGGCACACCTGCAGGAAACTGAGGCTAGGATCAAGGTAAGGAAGAAGAAGCTAGACGAAAAGATTAAAATTATCAAAGAGAAAATGAATTGCCTCCTTCAGGAGCAAAAGGCTCTAGAAAAGCATGTAAGTGAAATGGCAATAGGCACTGCAGTCACCCAAGGGGTGGTTTCTGCCCTCCTTGCCTTTCCAGTGCAGAGCAGCAGGGGGGTGGGTGATGCCTCTGAGTGCCATCCTGATGAGGCCTCTGTCAGAGCTGCTCTCAAGGACACTGCCTGCTCTGCTGGATCTCAGCTGATGCTCTAGACAGTGGCATTACTCCTTTGGCCATTTAGCCAGAAGTCATCTGAATGAACTCCTGCTGGCTTTTTCCAGGTGGCCTTGTTTCTTGAGGTGTTTTTGCAGTTCACTCACATAGATTTGGAATACGAGCTACAAGCTGTCTGTATCCCTTGTGAATGCTCCTGTCCTTTTCTTTACTTTCTTCCCAGTCGATGACTCCTGGCTGACGGGGACAAGCTGTAGTCTCTGACTGCTTTGTTCTGTTTGACTTGAGGTGGAAGTGTCGCCATCCTACCTGGCAGCCTGCAGGGAGTTCCAGCAAATGACGGGCAACCAAGAGCCCCGAGGCTGGCATGAGGCCCAGGCACTGAGCCATCCAGAGATGCTGCAGGATAAGCTCGTCCCGAGGAAGGTGCAGAAAAAGAGAATTTCATGGCAGGAGGTAGAACATTAGAATGAGGAGCTGCAAATGTATCTGCAGACCTAGGAGGGGGAAAGGAGTCTTTGGGAGGAAGTGGAGCGGTTGTTGCTGCAGTCATCCTTCAGAACAAGAAACTGGCTATGAACTGGAGTAAAACCAGCCTTTGGTTTTGACCATTTGGTTTCACAAGTGGACATCCAAAGCAACCCAGTTGAGCTGCATGTGGCTGACAGCAGCTTCCTAAGGGCTTGCATTTCAAATGGCAATCTCTCTTGCATTTCAGGGCAATCTCTGCCACACCTTCCTGACATCAACTCATTTCTTGTCTCAGACCTACACCGACTCTGACACTGAAGCTGCTGCAGAAGCAGCAGTGCCGTTCCAAGGAGCCTTTGCTCTCCAGCTGAAGAAGTGGAGCCTGAGCCCTTGGTTCACCTCCCGTGCTGACCCAGCTGCTGCTCAGCAACAGGAGATGGTGGGTGACTCCCTGGAGCAGCAGAGTACATCTGGTATCTTTCTTGTCTGAGGGACAGTGTATTGTGTGCACGTGTCAGCATAGCTGTACCAAAGGATTCTGCTCAGTTTAGTGTCACAGAAGTGCTGGCATTGCTCCGAGGCAGCAAGAGAGAGCTCTGGGTGTTCCTGCTGCCTCTGAGGGCAGCTTAGACAGGCTGGAGTTTGCCTGGGCTTCCCTCTCTGCCAAAGGCAGAAGCAGGGATTGTTCCTGGATCAACAGAAGGCTGTGACTGCTTGAGTCCTAGCCACTGGCAGAAGCCCTGCTGAGATCAGTCTCTAGGAGAACACATCAAGCCCTTTGTGATTCTGCAGCACAACCCAATGAATCTGCTTCTTGCCCGTAACAGCTGCCAGTGCTGTGCTCTCAGATAAGATCTGGTAGGGTTGAGAAGAGAGCCCAGTGGATTCTGTGTCTACCATCACCTGTTGGGACAAAAAGGGCACTGATCTGTGCCTCTTGGTGGCTGATCTCAAAGCCCATCCTGTTGTGTCCTGAATGGGGGCAAACGCTTGTCCGGGGCTCAGGCTGACTCTGGGTTCTTCCCATCAGTGCCTGTCAGTGCTCATGCTTGGGCTTTGCCAGCCTTGTTGTGGTCACTGCCCTGCCCCTGAGGGCTGTGGGAATGCAGATGCTGGAGCCTTCCTTAGCTGGGAGGGTCCCGCTGCTGCCCGGCTGCTGCAGCGCGGAGCTGTCTGAGGCCGCAGCCCCTTCTCTGGGCCGGCTTCTGCCTTGCACGGCCTGGACTCACAGGAGGGTCAGCATCTCCTCTGGGCAGCTCTCTGTGTCACAGGGGCGCCTGAGGAGCACTGCTGTCCTCTGTGCCCATGCCCGCCGTGCCGAGTTGGGAAGATGGGGACGTGTGCGGTGCCGAGAGGGCGAGTGCAATGGGAGCGACTGATCCGCGCTGTCAGGGTGAAGAGAAGCGGCGCGGTTCTTCACGCGGGGCACGGGCAAGGGCGTCTTTGGGCTCAGCCTGCTCATAAAGGGTGAGGGTCCTGATGCTGAAAGCCCTGTGGGGATTGGTTCTAGCATGAGCTTCTCTGGTTTACAAACGCAGAGGCATTCTTCTGGCAAACTGGTGCAAGGTGGAAAAGATGGGAACACTTGGCAATATTCCTCCTGTTCTGAACTTGGCATCTGTTCAGAGGAATTGATTCTAGATGTCCAGGTGCATTTAATCTTAGCAAGTAGGAAACCTTTTCTAAATCTCACAGTGTTTATACCCAAGAAAACAAAGGCACTGTTAGTTCCAGCTCTCCATAATATTTCTAGATGACAAACTTACTTGCCTTGGTATGTATTCTCTTCTGCTCTCAGTCTCCTCTGAATGTATCTCCCTGTGCTTCCCTGTGTGCCTGCTGTCAAGCGGTCTCTCACTTCAAAGGATGCTGGAAATCAGTCTCTGTGCCAGCCACTTGTGCTGTGGGCTTGCTGTTCTTTTCTTGTTGTTCCAGTTGCTGCTCCTGTTGTTGTTAGCCAGCTGTCCACCAAGGGAGGGCTCAGAGCCCCAGACAGTGGGGCTGCCTTTTGTATCCCCTAGAAGGTGGGATCTCTGCTTTAAAGTGAACATCTTGCATTTTGTTTCTCTCAGGGAGAATGTTGAAGATGGAAAATCCTATTCTAAAATACATTGAACTGGAAAATCTTGGCAGTGGGTGAGTCCAAGCAATGTTAATTGTACAAAACTATGCATCAGGTGTTTTGCTGGTGGAATAGGTATCAAGTGTGAAGTCAGACAAGCTGCAAATGTGTTCAGGCACTGGGCTTAGATTGTCAGTGCTGATCAGAATTTCTAAGTGTGCTCAGAAGGCATTGTCAGACATCTCCATGCTTCCAGTGTCCTGCAGGTCTTAGGCATTGACAGCACAGATCTCCTGTGTGGGCTGGCTTTCATTGCAAGATCTAAATGGCTTCTCCTTTCTCTGCTTCTGTTTTGTTTCTAGGACTTGTGGAGATGTTTGTAAAGCACTCAACACTGCCACTGGAGGAGAGGTAAATGTGAACAGCCCCTGCAGACTCTGCTGCACTCGAGGGCTTTCCCCTCTGGTGTGAGCTGTGGCTGGAGCTTTGGGCAGAGCTGTGCTGAAAAGGCACAAGAAGCACAGACTGGTGCCAGCCCACAAAACACATTTGGGACTTTGTCCTCCTCAGCTGCCGGAAGGAAGGCACGGAGGGCAGCGGTTCCTTTCAGAGAAGGACGCGCTCACTCGCTCTCCATTGCTAAAACAAAGGTGGTGCCTGCGAGCACCTCACTGCTCTTTGAGGCTACAGCTTCAGAGTCCTGAGTTCTCATTTCTGGCTGCCAGCAAATCCATCTCAAAGTTACTGGTAGTTCCTTAGCCACCTGCAGTGCTGCACTTGGGAACTGCACTTAGGGAGAGATCAGCAAAGAATCCCTGAAAGCCCTACGCCCTGCCCATAGCCCAGGATGTATCCACAGAGTATTAAGGCAAGGATTACTTCTTCTGAATCCCAAACGATGCAGCAGAGAGTGTGGTCAGAGGTTTGTGGGTGATAACTGAGACACCGCTGTTACCAAGTGGTCAAGGCAAAATGTCAGTGGCCCCACATGTCCTGTAACTGGCTCCCAAGGGAGCAGAGAAATGGGCTGTTGGAATGTCAGTTCCTAATTACTGCAGTGCCTAATCACAAGGCAGTTTGGCACAGCTCAGCTGTGTCATTGCAAAATCACTCGCTCCGCATGCCTTGTGGTTTCGTGCCACCAACCTCTCAAGTTACTCATTTTCAATGTCATTTTAGGTGGCCATCAAGAAAATACGTCTTCAAGGACTGAGGAAGGAGGAACTAAAAGTCAATGAACTCATGGTCATGAAGGTGAACAGGAATCCCAACCTGGTCAACTGTTTAGACAGGTGAGTTGTGCTTTTGTCCTATGAATGTTTGTTCACATATTGCAAACATGCAAGGTAAAATCCCACTTTGGTCACTGGCAGAAAATAGAGCTGTAATTATTGGCTAATTATTATTGCTCTTTTCATCTCCAGTGGATGGGAAGCGATTGCATTTTGTCTGCATGAGTCTTTGCTGGCACATGGCATTTGAAAATTGTTCAAAAACCCGGATGAGTTGTGTCTTACTAAATCAATTATCTCTATATTCACAGCCACCACTTTGGTTTGGAGCTTGATTTTATTCATGTGTCTTCTTACGTCCAGGTAAACTAACAATGATTTCCCTTGGATTGTTGCCACTGTTTTCCATTGCTATGCATGCCAGAAAGACTAGGTGCTTTTTTCCAGAAACACCATGCCTGACAGGTTTTTTATCTGGGCTGTTACTAAACTGCACATTTTGCTTGCTGCCCATCTAAGACATCTCCTTTGTCACAGCTGTACCTTTCTCCTTGAGACTGGACAGATGGCAAAAAATGCACAGCCAGGAGGGAATGTCTATTCCTTTATTTTGTCTTTGTCTCAAAGGGATCTGAAAAGAAGAGTCAACCCGTCTTTTCCAAACAGCAACCTAGCCATGTACATTCATCTCCAGGCCCTTGTTTCCTTCTTTCAGCTACCTTGTGGATGAGGAACTGTCCCTGGTTATGGAGTACATGGATGGAGGCACTCTGAGCGATGTCATCAGGCAGACCTACCTGTCGGAAGATGAGATGGCAGCCATCAGTTGGGAGGTCAGCAATCCCATCTGTGTTTCCAAGGGCTTGGGCAGCATTGCCTGGGAAACAGGGGCTCAGAGCTGGAGTGATTTCCCGTGCCAAGCTTTGTTTCTGTGTTGCTGCTATTCTATGGGCAAGTAAAAGCATCTCAAGTGAAAGGCCTGCCAGTGCCCCTGCACTCCCTGTACTCAGTGCCAGTACTCTTATCTCCTGCTGTTGTATTCTCGCTCTGTCTCTTGTATTTGTATTTGCTGTTCTCCACCTTGCCTCTCTAAATGTTTGCCTGGAGTCTGTCTTCACTGCATTCCTTGCCTGTGAAAGCAAAGGTGCTGGTCGCAGGATTAGAAATGATCAGCAAAGAAAAAAGACACATTTCTCACAGTCCTCAGCTGAAAAGGATAGTAGTGCAGCCAACATGCTCTTTGCTTCTGGAAAGTGACTGGTGTGATACATCCAAGCCTGTGCTGAGGCCAGCAAGAAAATCTTTGTCATGCAGCCTCCCACCTAAAAGTGATCCGCTTCACACCAAAGGGAGGGACTTTTCCTTTCCAAACCCCTCCTTTGTCCTCTGCAAGGAAAAAGCACATCCACTGCAGCAGGAGTCATCCTGACTGGTTGGCAGGGGACAGCCTACAACAGCAGGTGCTGTTGCTCTTTCAAAAGCTGACGTGCCTTTCCTCAGAAAGGTCCTGCTCTGCAGGTGTTGGAGCAACAAGCTCTTCCTCTCAGTGGCCATTACTGTTCTGCCATTACTCCCCATTCCCCTGGAGAGGGAATCTTTTAGGTTCTTTGTTTCCTTTCTTGTGGGATGAAATCATATCACTCATTTTTGACCTCTTGTTTCTGTTTTCTCTCTCAGTGCCCGCAAGGACTGCAATTTCTTCATTCAAACGACATCATCCACCAAGATGTGAAGAGCAGAAACATCCTTCTCAGAACTGATGGTTCTGTCAAGCTGGGTCAGTATATTCTTGGTCAGGTGCAGCGTTCCAGGGATGTGGGTGTGGGGCTGCTTGGAGTGACTGCCAGCTCCCCAAAAATGGTGCTGGTGGCAGTGCAGGGACCCCTGCTGCGAGCTGAGGGCACAGTTGCAACATGCACAGAGGTATAAGGAACCACAAGCAGTCAAGAGTGGCCTTGCTCTGTGTGTGTCCCTTCCAGACAGAAGGAGCTACAATCTAAAGCTTCAGGGGAATAAAGTCCACTGCTTTGAGCAGCGTTAAGAAACCTGGGTTTTTTTGGAAGTGGCACATTTCATACTCCCTTGGCTAAAGCCCCAAGGAAATAGAGCGTGGACAGTTCTCCAGGAGATTCAACAGCACATTCTTAGTCCGAGAGTGGGGAATTCTTTTGCTTGGTTTCCTAATTGGAGCTGGCTTTCATGGTTTGTGGAGGATTTTATTAAGAGTTGGTTAATTGAGAAAGGCCATACTGATTTAATGCCGCTGGTTAAGCTTGAAAGGGAGGTCAGCAGTCTCTGATTCAGTGACTGCTGACAGGCAAGAATGCCGGATGGCCTTGCTGCAACATGAGGAAAGGGAGGTGAGATTAGTCCTGAATATCTGCAGAATGTAACAGAAGAATAAGCACAAGAATGTAGAAGTAGGTGTAGTTGCTGATATGTAACTAACCAATCCTGAGCTCAACTTTTGCAATATGTATGAAGCTTATTAAGAACCATATTTAACCCGCCGTATTCGATCAATAAATCGGACTTGGATGAACCAATTGGTGTCTGGGTCTCCTTCCTCCGACAAATGGTGGAGAATGCGGGCAAAGGCAGCATTCTGAACGTTCGCTCTTTTGGATTATAAATTCGCCACGGTCGAGGAAGTTGGGTGAGAGTCCTTGCAGCCGGGACGGTGCCGGATTTTAATAGCACCCTTGAGGATTACAACGGTATCTCAAGTCTCTACATGTCGCCGGGAGCCTGGAAGAGCTGCAACAGCGCGCGCTGATATATAGGTATGGATAGGCAAGCGACATACGACCTATTCTCCTCATATTTAGAAAAGCGAGGAGTAAAAGGGGTAGATTTAAAAAAGGAGTTACCAGGGTTATTAGCTTATGGTCATTCTAAAGGGATTTTTGCTAACCCACATACAGTTCATGAGATAGCAGAGTGGAAAAAGTTTGGGGATATCCTGTGGGATGCAGTGTTAGATGATGATAAGTCAGCAAAGAAATTTGGCAAGTTATGGCGGGTGGTGTATAATACGTTGCTTCAGCAGGTTTCTGAGAGAAAGGCAGCAGAAAGGGCAACAGAAGCTTATAAGAAGAATATAGGGTATGGTCGTGAGGATGATCCCCTGGCACCTTCTGTAACTCAGATACTTATGCCTAAGAGTCCCCAGCAGAGTGGTGTGCAGGATTTTCCTATAAATAGTGTGGAACCGTCTGCACCTTTACTGTTGGGGGAGGAGGGCAGGCTGGATGGTGGAGGTAAGAGCTCGCCTCCGCCGCCAGCTTCAGGCAGGTTGGATGGTGGGGGTGGGAGCAAGCCAGCTTCACCTCCGTCTCCAGCTTTGCCTCCGCCGCTTCCCCCGCGAGAGTCGGCTTCGGTGGGGGGGGGGCCGCTTCCCCCGCGCGAGCCGGCTCCGGCTTCACCCTCGGCTTCGGTGGGGGGGGGGCCGCTTCCCTCGCGTGAGCCGGCTCCGGTTTCACCCTCGGCTTCGGTAGGGGGGGGGCCGCTTCCCCCGCGCGAGCCGGCTCCGGCTTCACCGGCTTTGCCTCCGCCGCTTCCCCAATATGAGTCAGCTCCGGCGGGGGGGCTGAATCCCCCGCCGGAAACCTCGGTCTCGGTACCGAAATGCCAGCAGCATAGCACCCTTAAAGAATCAAATCCTATCCCGGGGGCACACAGTGACCTATGGGGGGAGATGGCTAAACAGAGAAGGGAAGCTTGGGCTGCTGTGGCAAAAGAAGTAATGCAAATGGGGGATGGCGAGGCGATGGAAGTAGTTTCTAGTCTTGCATGTCCGGTTACATATACACCACAATATGATGCACAGGGGAACCTTACGCATAATATAGCAGCCTATGAGCCCTTAGACTGGAAGCTGCTAGCTCAATTACGTTCTACAGTTAGTCAGTTTGGAGTAAAAAGTGAACCTGTTAAGCAAATGTTAGATTATCTTTTTAATACTCAGATTTTATGCCCAAATGATTTAAGAGGAATAGTTCGGTTGATATTTACTCAGCATCAGCAGTTACTGTTTAATGCACATTGGCACGCTTTGGTAAATGAGTCAGTTGCTGTACAGCGAGCTCAAGGAGATCCATTACATGGAGTGACAGTAGATGAGCTTATGGGCTTAGGGGCATTTTTGCGTACAGAGGCACAGATGATATCGGGAGCAGATAAGCTTAGAGAGTCTATGCGGTTAGTGCGTGCTGCAATAGATATGGTTAAAGAACCAGGAGGGTTACCGGCTTATATGGGCATTAAACAAGGTAGAGAAGAATCATTTGGGAATTTTATAGACAGGGCAGCTACTGCTATAGATCGGGCTGGTGTCGCAGACTACATGAAGGGGGCGCTATTGAAGCAGTGTGCTCTTCAAAATAGCAATCCAGCAACACAGAGAGTGTTAGCTACTTTGGGGGCAAATTGGACCATTGAGGAAGCATTAGAGCGAATGGCATTAATGCCAACAGCTTCACAGGCATTTATAGTAGATGCAATAAAGGAGCTAGGGTTAGGATTACAAAAGCAAGCAGAGTCTACTCAAAGTCAGGTGTTAGCTGCTCTTGCTCCTCTCCGAAATGGCTCACTGGCGGTCACGCAGAGCTCGAGACCATTCCTCAAGTGCTACAGATGCGGCAGTGAGGGACACACGCGACGAACATGTCGAGCAACCGGGATATGGTGTCACAACTGCCGATCCAGTTCCCACAACTCTACAGCTTGTAGGCGCCGGTCGGGAAACTATCCCAGGAGCGCGCAGCAGGCGAGCCGCGCCCAGACACAAGTAGCCGCCGTGACATCGGAGACACCAGCTGCCGACGCAACATCGCTGCCACCCCCTGTCTGCAACCAGCCACAGAAGGCAGCCTCGGCTTGGACTTATCAGCAGCAGTAGACGTCACATTAATGACGAATCGGCCTGAGAGGATACCAACTGGAGTAAAGGGTCCTCTCATTTTGAATGAACAAAAATGTGGAGCATTGTTATTAGGACGTTCTTCAATAACTATGCTGGGATTATTTGTATTGCCTGGTGTTATCGATGCGGATTATACAGGGGAAATACAAATTATGGTTTACACCCTTTATCCTCCTATTAAAATAACAAAAGGACAACGCATTGCACAATTAATACCACTATCACAAATGACATCTGGTATACCATCATTTACTGGACAAACGCGGGATGAAAAGGGTTTTGGCTCTACTGGTGTTACACTTTTAACTGTGGATTTACAAAATAGACCAAAACAAAAAGTGGAAATTACCCATGGACATCAAAGCATAACCCTTTATGGATTATTGGATACAGGAGCAGATACCAGCATTATCTCTCCAGAAGCATGGCCACAACATTGGCCTCTGTTCCCATCATCAAATATGCTCACCGGAGTAGGAGGATTTACATTAGCAAGTAGATCACCACTTTTGTTAGTGTGTATTGATGATCAACAAGTATCTGCTGTGTTTTCAGTTGTTCAATTACCACCTACAGTTTCTTGTTTAATTGGAAGGGATATTTTAACACAATTGGGAGTGGTGTTAACTAATCATCACCCTTTGGGGTAATTGCCATTGCTTGGACTTTCCCCATTCCACTCACCTGGAAAACGGATACACCGGTGATGGTTAAGCAATGGCCATTAAAAGGGGAGAGTCTTATACATGCCCATGAATTGGTAAAGGAACAATATTCACAGGGACACTTACGACTTTCTACGAGCCCTTGGAATACACCTATTTTTGTTATCAAGAAGAAATCAGGGAAATATCGTTTGATACATGATTTACGGGCTGTAAATGAACAGATGGAACCAATGGGGGCCTTACAGCCTGGTCTTCCAAATCCAGCTATGATCCCAGAACACTGGCCACTTTTAATTATTGATCTAAAGGATTGTTTTTTCACTATTGGGCTGCATCCTGATGATATGAAGAGATTTGCTTTTACTTTACCGGCAATAAATCGTGGAGAGCCAGATAAAAGATTTGAATGGACGACTCTTCCGCAAGGCATGCGTAATTCCCCGATGTTGTGTCAGCTTTATGTTGATGCTGCATTACAGCCACTACGTCGTAAGTGGCCAGCAACTATAATATATCATTACATGGACGACATTTTGTTTGCACAGCAACAACCATTCTCCTCTCTGCAGATTGACAGTATTAGAGATACTCTTTCAGCATATTCGCTTGTTATTGCTGCTGAGAAAATTCAGACCACCACACCATGGAAATATCTGGGATGGACTTTAACGGATCAAAAAGTAATACCTCAAAAATTGGAATTACAATTGGACATTAAAACTTTGCATGATGCACAGAAGTTGCTGGGAGATTTACAGTGGTTAAAACCTATTGTGGGAATACCAAATCATTTATTAGAAACCCTGCGGCCTTTGTTAAAGGGTATTGATCCTACTACTCCTGTACACCTGACAAAGGACCACTATCTTGCCTTGCAACAAATTAGTAATTGTGTACAACAGGGATATGTGTCTCGTCGACAACTCGACTGCCCTATTGACCTTACTATTTGGAATAGCCCTTGCCATTTGCTTGGTGCTCTCTCTCAACAACAGGAGAAAACGGGGGAGATACGAGTTCTGGAATGGTTGTCACCATCACTACAACATAAGAGAACAATATTCTCAAAAATTGAACAATTGGCTGTGTTAGTCAAAAAAGGGCGTCTCAGAATTATTGAAGTGGATGGTCGAGAACCTGCTACCATTAGATTGCCTATGGAGAAAGAGACTTTAGACTGGTACTTGATTAATTCAAAGAACTTGCAGGAAGCATTATTAGCATCACCTGCTAAAGTAGAAACCAGCAAATTAGTGCCTAAAGTTTTGCAATGGATGACAGAATGGAACTGGATTACTCGGCCATTGAGGGAAGAACGCCCTATAGAAGGAGCTATTACAGCTTTTACAGATGCGGGAAAGAAATCAAGGCGTGCTGCTGTCACCTGGCAAGAAAAAGGACAATGGAAGCATCAACTTCTTATAGCAGATCCTGCAGATAGTTTACAAACTTTGGAATTGTTGGCAGTAGTATGGGCAGTGTCTAATTTACAGGAGCCTTTAAATGTGGTCACAGACTCTATGTATGTTGCCGGAGTAGCCAGACGAATAGAGGAAGCAGCAATTAAGGAAGTGAATAATAAACGATTGTATGAACTATTGATACAATTAAGGAAAGCTTTACGAGAAAGAAGTGCAGCGTACTCTGTGATTCATATTAGGAGTCATAAATGGTCTGAAGGTTTAGGAGAAGGGAATGAACGTGCAGACAAATTGGTTACTTTACCCATTGATAACTCTTGTCCTATTGACAAGCATACATTGGCCAGAGAAGCACATAGCAGATATCATCAAAATGCAAGAGGGCTTGCAAAACATTTTGAACTGAGTTTATCAGAAGCTAAAGCCATTGTTAGAGCATGTCCAATATGTAGTTATCATAATGAAGGAATAGGTTTAGGCGTGGGAGTTAATCCTCGAGGTTTGGAAATAAATGAAAAATGGCAAATGGATGTTACACAGGTACCTAGATTTGGTAAAGTTAAGTACGTGCATGTCACTGTAGATACGTATAGTCACTACATATGGGCTACGGCTCAGGCAGGACAAAAAGCTACACATGTTATTAGACACCTGTTAAGTTGCTTTGCTGTTATGGGAGTTCCAAGAAGCATCAAAACAGATAATGGTCGAGCTTATGTGTGTGCTAGGGTCCAGAAATTCTTAAATCGGTGGTCCATTAAGCATGTGACAGGTATTCCACACTCTTCTACTGGACAGGCAATAGTGGAAAGAGCAAACGGTACCCTTAAACGGTATATTGAGAAGCATCAAGACTTAACAGACTCACAATCATGTTTGGCTAAGGTTCTGTATGTGATCAATCATTTATGTATTTTTGGAGAAGATGATACCCCTCCTGCGATTAAACATCATCCAAGGTCAGGTCAGAAAAATACTGAGGAGACAGAGGTCTGGGTTAGGTATAAGAACCCGAGTACAGGATTATGGGAAAAACCTGCGAAAGTATTATATTGGGGTCGGGGGTATCTTTGTGTTTCCTCACCTACAGGGCCTTTGTGGGTGCCTGCTAAGTGGACTAAACCTGTTTTTGATGCAGCCTCTAGTGGATCGCCTCACAGAGGAGGACAGGGAGCGACTGAGGGAGAAACTGCCTCTAGTCCTACAACCGCTGCTGCTACAGCTGAAGGGACACTCGAAAGTGTTGGACAGAGCACTGACATGTCACTATCGGACGGCCCAGGAGTTGATTGGTTTTATTGACTCATTATCAACTTTTCGTTTAACAAATCCAGCAAAGGAACATTGCCTTGACTGTTATGATCCACATTGTGCTGCCTGGATAGCTCTACGTTGTGGGGGCTGTGATAATACTTTTTGGATAGAACAATCATTATTACGGGATTTATGGTGTCATACTTGCGAGCACGAGCACACGTGGGGTAAAAACTGGCAAGATGAATTAAGGAGACAAACGGGACTAAATGCGTATGTCGCTTTAAATCTTTATGAGTCTCCTGAACAAAAAATTCTTGCTTATTATCGTTGGGAAGTACAATGTGTTGTAAGTAGAATTAAGGTTCAAAGTAAATCACGTATAATCTCTGTAAGGTGTAGAAAATTAGTACCTTTAACACAACGTTCTATTGTAGGGCCCTTCAGGGGGAATCCTGAAAGAGCATTAGATCATTGCATTGAAAAATTACAAAAATTAAGTTTGAAAGTGACGGGACCAGTGAAATTAGGAGCAGCAAAACTGAAAACTGATAAGAAAAAGAAGGCTAGAAAGGGAACAACCTCTTCTAAATAAGGCTAATTAGTTTTCTATGATTAGGACAATTTTACAGTTGTGGGACCCTCGGGAGGATACAGTTATTGAAGAAGATAACGAGCAGGAACAACGATTACGAAATAAAATACGCCTTGCGCTAAAGAAAGAGCTTGAACTATTAGCCTTATATAGTAAGAAAGGTGAAGAGGCTTTGCAATCACCACCATTAAATTGGTTGCATTGGGTCGAAGAGACAGATTTTTACACTGGTCCCTACTTACATTCACTTCCTTGTTATGTTTGCAAAAGGGATGCTGATAAGTGCTATGCATGGATAGCTTTGCTTTGTGCAGGTTGTAATAAGATTTATTGGTACTCACAAAAGACAATAGCAAATTTATGGTGTGGACCTTGTTTCGGGAAGTGGATTCAAGATTTTGTCTGGGTTAGAGCTCTTGAACAAAATACTGGCCTGCCAGGAAGGGCAGGATTGGAGCTTTTTGAGAGTGCAGAACAAGTGGTTATAGCATATATTAGATGGAAATTGCAGCAAGCACTTAGAGAGCTTGAAGTTACTAGTGCCTCACGCATTATAGCAGCTCGCTGTAAAGCTGATTTGCCTTTAAACTTGCCATATGCTATACCTGTGAGCAAGGATGCTGATTTGGAGTTAGATCAGTGTATTCAAAGACTGACTCAGGTCCATTTTAATCAGCCTAACAAATCAGGTAAAAGACAGCGGAGGAAGAAAAAACAGGCAAAAAGGAAAGAAAAATGAAGTTTGTTTTTATTATACTGCTTAACGCTGTAACAGTTAAAGCAGTAGGAATAACACATTTCAGTCAGCCAAGAGAAAATCTATGGGTAACACTTGCTAATCAAACTAATCAATCATCACTTTGTCTTAGTCTTGGAGGGGTTACTAATCCATTTCGAACATGCTTGGTAGGACTTCCAGTGTGGTCTCCTGGAGAATTTTGCAGTTTAATAAATAATCGAACCTTATGCATGCGTAACATGTCTAACATCACATTGCCAGCACAGCAAGGATATACTGCAGGTCAGAGTGATGGCTATCGCCAATGTTTACTTATCCAATCACTTAACACTTCCTTGCGTTCTCCTCCTGAAGAATTAGATCTTTTTGGAAGTGCAAATGCCAGTATGTCTAACACCACAGCTGGCGGATGGTTTAGTTTCAAACCCTTGGATGTCCAGAATTTAAATCAACCTAAAGACACATGGGCCACCTTGGATTCATCCCTGAATTTGAGTGAATTCTCTCCACAGCATTACAGTCAATGTAACGGCACAAACATTACGGCACCAATGAAATTACCTACAGGAATATTTCTAATTTGTGGAGACAGGGCGTGGAATGGTGTACCAGCTAAGCCACAGGGTGGACCCTGTTATTTGGGAAAATTGTCCTTGTTTCACCCTAATGTATCCTTGCTAATGCAGCTCAGTCAAACATCAAACAGGAAAAGGCGTAGTATACATGACTTGGACTGCAGCCAGATTGGAGATCCAAAGTTTTGGGGTACATTCAGACAAGTAGTAGTTTCAACTATCTTACCAGGAGGATCTGCCAATAAGGCTATGAATTTAGCAAAACAATTAGGGTGCTGGACAAGAAATGAGCTGAACCAGACATCCCAAATTCTGGACATGATGACTGCAGATGTGCAAAGTGTTAACCATGCTGTTTTACAAAATAGAGCTGCTGTAGATTTTTTGCTCTTAGCACAAGGGCATGGATGTGAAGAATTTGAGGGAATGTGTTGTATGAATTTGTCTGATCATTCGGTGTCCATTCATACTAAGATAAAAGAACTACAACAGGGACTTCACAATCTCAAAGAAGAAGAAGGTTTAGGAATTGACGAATGGCTTAAAGGCTTAGGGCTTGGACCATGGCTAAGGAACATTGTGACATATGCTATCGGCTTACTGGGTGTGATCTTAATGTTTTTGCTTATTTTGCCTTGTATTTTTACTTGTATTCAAAACATGGTTAGCCGTATGATAGCAAAAACCTGGCAAACTAATCTCCTTGCTCAAGAAGAAAGCGGGGGAAATGTGGAGGATTTTATTAAGAGTTGGTTAATTGAGAAAGGCCATACTGATTTAATGCCGCTGGTTAAGCTTGAAAGGGAGGTCAGCAGTCTCTGATTCAGTGACTGCTGACAGGCAAGAATGCCGGATGGCCTTGCTGCAACATGAGGAAAGGGAGGTGAGATTAGTCCTGAATATCTGCAGAATGTAACAGAAGAATAAGCACAAGAATGTAGAAGTAGGTGTAGTTGCTGATATGTAACTAACCAATCCTGAGCTCAACTTTTGCAATATGTATGAAGCTTATTAAGAACCATATTTAACCCGCCGTATTCGATCAATAAATCGGACTTGGATGAACCAATTGGTGTCTGGGTCTCCTTCCTCCGACAATGGTTTGTTGTTTTCTCCACAGCTGACCTTGGCCTCTTTGCTCAGCTCAGCCCTGAGCAGGGCAGATGGAGCTGCGTGGCCGGTGCTTCTGGGTGGCTGGCGCCTGAAGTGCTGACAGGTCAACCATGTGGCCCCAAAGTGGACATATGGTCTCTGGGAATCATGGGCATCGAAATGGTGGAACAAGAAGTTCCTTCCTGGAATGCAACTCCTCTCTTGGTAAGGTGCAAATACTCACTGATCCCACTGTCTTTCTCACCTGTCCCATGCTCTGTGTGCCATTGGAGAAAATCCCATTGCCATCTGCTGGCACCACTTCCACCAAGGTCTCCTTCTAAAAATGCCCCTGCAACACATCAGCATCTGCTGTAGCTTTGGTTGTATCAGAAAGGGAAGTGGCAGTGAAACCTAACCAGTTCAGAAACCTGCCATTTTGGCCTCCAGCCATGCCTGACATTTCTCACTTGTTTTTTGAACAATGTTGGAACTCTGTTTCTGAGGGACAAGAATTTTTCAGTGGAGAGGGTAGACATGTGATAAACATCCTGAGCAATGGAGGTTAGACCTTCCCAGTTTCAATTTTATAGAAAACATAAGAAAAAAATGAAAAAGAAAAGTAAACAAAAAAGAAAAAGAGAAAAAACCTACTATGAAACCAATGCCCAAGCAGTTCTGCTTGCTTTTTCATTTTTTAAACACAGCTCTTCTCTTCCATTCTGTAGCATTTTTTCCAAATCCTGTGGATCTTCGAAACTTTCAGGCTTTCAAGTCATCTGTACATTGTTCAGTCACGTATGTGGGTGGCCTGGATAAGTTTAGGATGTGTTTTTCTCCAACTGCAGTTAGAATTGTTTGCCAAACCCTTGGCTGTTTCTTGGTACTTTAACAAGTTGATGAGCTTGCAGGCAGGTGCCTGGGCTGGGATCCAGCGTGGGCAGTTGACACCGGTGCTGTGTTTCTTTACCACAGGAGCAGGGCCATCCCTGACCTGCACAGTTCTAATGACAGGGAGGGCTCCAGCTCCCCAACATGGCCAGTGGCTGAGCTCAGCTGAGAGTCAGGATAAAACCCTCTTTGTCACCTCTGGTGATGTGGGAAAAGGACAGAAAGCCGCATCAATTATTTGTACGCAAGGGGAGTGCATTGCCATTTCCGGCTTTGAAATTCTCCTTTGGCTTAAAGAGGATAATAGCAAAGTCTCTTTGGTCACCATCTACTTCAGTGCCACGAGCAGAGTTATCATGACAGTGGTGGGCATTTTTATGGAGACTCCAAGGCCTCTTGCCATTGTTATTTTTGTCTATTTGAGATGGATTCTGCAAGCTGAGGTTTGAATAGTTCCAAGTTGGTGTCTTATGTTTCTAAATACCATCTTGCAAAAGCAGAATGAGCTCTCTCCCTCTGACTTGTCAGCATGTTAGAGCTTGGTTCCACATGAACCACACTGGATAATGATCAGCCGATGTCTTGCCAATCTACACTGTAATTCCTTGGCCTGAGGAGTATCAGAAAGACCTGCTGAGCTCCACGGACACTGTCAGCTGCATGGAAGTGAGCATCCTTAGCCTTGCTGAAGAAACTGGAGCTCAGCTTAGGTTAGATGCTGTTGAGCAGGAGAAAGGCTGGAATCCCCAGGGGTTTCCAGAGGCCTGCGTGCCCAGAGGGACTGAGTTCTGGGGAGCAGCTGGATGTTTCTGCACATCATTGAAGGGGATTGCCAGACAGCTCAGGCCTCACCACAGGCAAACACTCCCCAGCTCTTCTCAGGCAACATTTGCTTTGGGTTTCAAGTTGTTCCCACTTGTGTGTCTGTGAAGATGTGCCTAAAACCACAAGGCAAGCCTCTCAGAACTGGTGTTACATTTCCAGAAATGAAGAAAGGAAACCCAAACTCAAGAAAGTTGCTAAGGCACTGATTTTTAGAGAGGAACTTAACCCCCTGTGCAGTTTCTTCTCACTGGGAAACATGCCTGAAACCTGGGCATGAGGGTCTAAAGGCCACAGAGTCTCTTCTGCTTCTTGTGCAGTGCTGCTGAAACACTCAGTGACCGTGTTTCTCTCCTAGCCCAAAGCAACATTCTGCCCGTCACCAAGCCAGAGCCTGGTGATGTGGAGAGCCTGCCAAAACTTCCCATTTGTTTCCTGGCACTTTCTGGGATGGGCCTAGCATTCATGCATTGACTTGTGTAGCCAAATGAGTAGAGGGTGACCGTAGGGATGGAACCTCTCCTTCTGATTTGACCATGACAAGTTTTTCTTTTCCATGTAAGGAAAGCAGAATTTTTCAGACTGCTGAGAGACAGAGCTGCAGGTGGCTCCTGTGTGTCCCAGCAGGCGTTTTCATCCCAGTACCTTTGTGCATGCATCTTAATGTGTCTGTGTTGAAGATGAGATTCCAAATGTTTGTTTCCTTACCTGAGGAATACCTGGTAGATTTCCTTTCTTTCCTTCCAATTCCCATTGTTTTCAAGAACAAAGCAAAAAGCTTGATTGGTTTTGTTTTATTGCAGCTGTGCTTAAGAGACAAGAAGCACTGCAGAGATACTTTTCATATCCTAACCCTTGGATACAGTAGAGTTAGTATAGCAAAGTCCTTCTTCCAAAACGCCTCTCAAGCTGGTATGAATCCTCAGGGAAGGAAATGTGCTTGTACTGATGTAGTTCCCACTAACTAGGTCAGGCAATGAAATCAGCTTCCAAGGCAAGATCTGCAGGACAGTGGGAAAGCTGTGGCTGCATCAGAGTTTGGGTTTTTGGTTGGTAAAGGAAAGTCATCTCTGGGTCTCTGCCAGGGCAGAAACTGCCACTGCAGAGTGGAGCTTAATCAATGGGATCTGGGAGAGCAGTGACAGATGGGAAAGAAGCAGGTGGAGCCTGGTGTCTCCTTTTTCCCCAGCCTCAACTCCTGATAGCCACAGGAGGAAGACAAAAGCTGCAGCAGCCCAACCTATTTTCATCTTGCCTGCGTGACTTCCTGAGCTGCTGCCTGCAGAGAGACGAGGCGCGGCGCTGGTCTGCCAAGGAGCTCCTGCAGGTAAAATGTGAAGGGGCTGCAGGTGAAACAGGCTCTGAGGGATGGGCTCCTCCTCCACTCAAGCCCAAGGCAGCAGATGAGCCCCCTTCCTCCTCACCTCCACTCTTGCTGCTCTTCAAATGAAAATGGTGAGGAATCCTAGACTGGGCTGGGCTGGCAGGGCCCTGTAAAGGTCCTGTGGTGCAAGTGTCCTGCAATGAGCAGGGACATCCTTAAAGAGATCAGGTTGCTCAGAGCCCTTTGCCACCGGAGCCAGAATGGTTGCAGGGATGGGGCTCCTACAAGCTCTTGGGGCAAGCTGTGCCAGGGTTCCAGCATGCTCCAAGAAAACAAGTTCTTCCTTAGACCTACTCTGATTAGATGCCTTTGTGTTTAAAAATATTTGTCCATATCCTATTGTAACTGACCCTGTTAAAAAAGATGTCCCCCACTTTCTTCAAAGCCACTCTGAAATCTTGGAAAGTGGCAATAAAGTCTCCCTGGGGCCTGTTCTTCACAAAACTGAATAACTCCAGCTCCCTCTGCATTTCCTGAGAGGAGAGGCGCTCTGTCCTCTGACTGTTTCTGTCACCCTCTTCTGTAATTTGGTGGAGTGCTCAGTTTTATCTAATGGCAAAAGAATTGAAGTAGAGCAATGCAGGGTACAGAGACAAGAAATGGTGGTGGAGGAACCCAAGGAAGCCAGTCCCAGCTGAGCAGTCAGAGATTTGGCTGTGGGCAGGAGGGGCTGTGGGGGGCTCACTCTGAGGGGCCATGGTTTGTGTCCCCAGCCCACCCTCAGAGGTTTCTGCCACGCAAACAGGGACAGCTGGGAGGGACTTGTCCCAGCCCCATCTGCTGCCTGGCACGCTCAAGCAGACGGGAACTGTGCCAGGGTTACTGCCAGGCTGTGTGGCAGAGAGGGAACTGCAGGGCCCAGTGCCACTGGGCTGGCCCTGCTGGGAAGGAAGGTGCCATCCAGCACACGAGGGGCAGGGCATGGAAAGGTAGACACTGCTTTCTGTGTCTGTGGCAATCAGCACAGTGCCTGTCTTTCAAAGGCAGGGGCCTATGTGAGTCACTGGAGTTTCCTGAAAGGAAGAAAACCCAGGGACAGAAAGCACCATTTCTAGAGCAGTGGCAGGGCAAAAATCCCAACAAGATAAAGAAACCTGAATAAATGGATGAGTGGGATTCTTGGCCAGGTTTTCCTGTGATGGCAGGGTCCTGCACATGACTGCTGGGTAGCAGACGGTCCCACTGCTCCTCTTTCTGGGTCTTTTTAGGACCCAGAGCAATCCCAACTGAGCCTGTGAAGCACTGAGCTTGGAAAGTAATGGTTCACTGTTCACTGTTCTTTGTCTTTTTGTTGTTTGGTTTGTTGTTTGTTTTTGGTTTATTTGTTTTGTTTTGTTTTGGGGTTTTTGTTTGTGTTTTGTTTTCTTTTTTGTTTTTGTTTCTGTATTCATTTTTTGGTTTTTTGTGGTTTTTTTTTTGTTACCAGCATCCATTTGTAACATCAGCCGAGGCTGCATCCACCCTGGCACCACTCATCATCTCAGTGAAGAGGAGGATGGAGAAGCAAACAGCGCTATAATCATATCAGGACCATTTTCTCCATAGCCATCTTAGAGTAGGATTGTAGAGTAGGACTGTAGAGTAGGATTTAGAGTAGGATTTAGAGTAGGACTATGTGGAGAAAAGAAAAAAGACTCTGCACAATTTAATGTGAATCAAGGAGAAGCCATTTATTGTGCTTCTAAACATAGTTTATAATTAGTTCCTATCCTATAGCTTTCTGTAGTCATGCATTGTTTGGTTGCATCTTTTTCTTAATCTAATTGGTAGATGCTGTAAGGGTCATTTTATTTGGGTTGCTACCCCTTTGTTTGTCAGCAACTCTTCTGCTTCTTCTTTCTGCTCGCAACATCACCTTTTTATCCACAAAGTTGAATGCAGCTTTATTAAAAACCTGTCCTAGTCCTAGAAGGTTAGTTAGTTTAGTTAGCTCCAGAAGGTTAGGCTGGTTCATTTAGTGCCTGTCCATTTTTCTGTAAATACCACCCTACAGGATTATAGAGTAGGATTGTAAATAAATAAAGTTTCTGAAACTTTAACTCATTTGGAAGAATCCTTTCTTTCTCACCCTGTGAACAAGCTGAGCATTTCCTTCTGAGTTGTCAGCTGTCTCTTAAAGGTGCAATGGCTTCTTTGGTGTTGTGAAAAGCACATATTACAGGATAGGCTCTTCACAGATATTAAAATGAATATATATATATACACACACACACACACATATATATATATATATAAATAATTAGACTATATGTGTTATGTTGTCTTAGTTAGTTTTACTGTATTTTTTTTTTAAGTAGTGTGGTATTTTGCAGTGTGATGTCATGGTTTGCCTCAGATACTCCAGGTTCCTCCCTGATAATTCCCTGCCAGGTGTGTCAATCATCCCTCCTTTCCACACTCTGACCCCTGCTGAGCGCTGTCTGTCAATCCTGGCATTCCAGAAGGGCATCGAGTGATTGGCAGAATTCAAAAGATGCCCTCCCCTCCTGGAAGGACATTGGGCCATCCAGGTGTCCTCTGTCCCTTGACACTTCCCCACCCCGTACCTGGTTGGTGGTCCCCGTGTTCCTTCCCTGCCCCTCTGCCCCAGGCAAAAGGGCGAGCAAACCATGCGGTTGGGAGTTCTCCTGGAGCCATTGCTGGATTCAGAGGCCTGTGGACCAGGAATAAAGCTCTCCATAGGAACCCTCCATCAGAACCGACTCCTTTCCTTCACCTCGCCTTAAAGCTTCTCCTCCAAAGGTAAACCTGAACTCCTGCATGCCTGGACTTGCCTCCAAGCGCCCAGCTGCAGCATCCAGCTAGCCAAAAGTGTCTCTGGGGTAAAATTCCACAGTTGCCGCTATTTGGTCAGGCAGCAAAGGTCAGACAAGCTCATGTACGTCCCGTCCAGCTATATAGGTAATTATTTCAGTGGTAAATATAGTTTTAGGTTATAACATTATGTAAAACAGGAGCTATGCGATGTAAGATACTTTTTTAACTAGCTCAAGAAAGGGATGGGGTAATCAAGAAATTCTTTGCCCAGAGATGACAGCAACAGGACACCAAAAGCCCCAAGGGAAGAATTCTTGCGTCCTTATTGGAAAAGACCAGCTTTCTTCCACCTCCTTCCCGACTTTGAGGAGCCAACAGGATTAAGGGGGAGAACTTAACAATAAGCAGAGAACACCCTTTGTTTGAAAAGAATTTATGCATCATATATGAGATATATGAATATGCAACAGGCTATTGCTTTTAAGGGCTAATCCTTTGTTAGCGTGTGTGCTTTCGGGGCATAATTGCCCAGGAGGCACCGGGACTATCCGTATGTCTTTGTTTTTATTGTCCTTTACTGTTCTAACTCTGATTGTCCAAATTCTTATTATTCTAACTTTTATTACTATCTTAATAACCATTTTATTGCTACTAAACGGTTCAAATTTAAAAAGAAGGGATTGTTGTTTTTTGCAATGTGCTTTGAAAGCTGGGAAGACTCTTCATTCATCATCTCCAGAGCACACTGCCTTTGGCCAGCACACTGGCCTGTTTTGGTACATCTGTGACACTTCTAGTTGAGGCAGAAAGGGCAATGGCATTTGAAGGCAAAACCAAAGGAAGAATGGAGCAGCCCAAACATCTTGTGCAGATGCAGGCCTTCAGCTGCGACTGGAGAGCATTGGGGTTCCTGCCACTTGGATTTGTATCCCTAGGTGCAATGTCTTTGGCTGGAGGAGAGCCTTGCTCAAGTGAGAAAGCAGAAAGATCAGAGAGGGTGCTCGGGAAGGTCTCCTGTGGTGCAGAGCTGTCAGCGCCTGTGAGGTGAGAGCGGGCCCGGCCTTGCCCGGGCTGGAGCCTCAGCAGAGCCCCGGCAGAGGCCGGAGCAGCCTGAGCCCCGGCAGAGGCAGGCTGGAAGGAGGCCCTTGGAGCTGCAAGAGGCAGCAGCCGGGCCCTGGGTGCCTCTTGCTGGGAGCGGGCGAATCCTCCGCTCTCAGAGCCCAGGTGGCAGCTGGCTGCTGCCGAGGGGAAGCGCAGCCGTGCTGGGCACAGCCTGGCCTGGAGGCATTGGCTGTCTGGAGTGTGCCCAGGAGCAGAGAAAGGCCAAGGGCAGCCGTGGGCCGCTGGGCTGGCTGAGGATTCCTCCTCTTCTGCCAGCTGCCCTGCAACTCCTGGCAAAAGCAAGCAGTGTGTGCAGCACTCTGGGCACCGTGAGAGGGAGCCGGGCTGCTCGGCAGGCTGGAGCACAGGGCAGCTCCTTCAGGCCGGCACTTGTGCCAGGGGAAGCGAGGCCAGCATGAGGCAGGGACAGCTTGGCAGGGCACATCTGCAGCAACCAGCGCCTCACGCAGCTCTGGGAGGAAGCGCCTGCAATCCTGCAGTTCTGCACTGAGCCAGAGCAAAGGTGTGAGATGCAGAGTGTTTGGCAGAAATATTCAGGCCCACCAGGCCAGCCTGCTTTGTGCTCTGTGGCGCAAAGCAAGCGCTGTGCAATGCAGCTTTGAGCTGCTGGGAGAGAGGCAGTCGGGGATGTGCCTGAGGTGAGTCAAGGGGTTAGCTGAAAATGTAATTAGGATAATTGAAAAGTGCAGATGAAAAGCTTTCCTTGTGTATTTGATTTACGTCTGCAAATCTTGATACATAACTTTAGGTACCTGAATTTAGCCCATTTCTCCTCTCGCTTTAATTTCAGAAAATGTCAGAATTACAGATGTATGCACCAAAGTATCCAAAATTTCTGTGCAACAGAAAGATGAGTAAACAGTAGTACAGCCCAATCTACATTACCTTTAGCAGTTACCAAAGCCAGTAGGGATTTAGAAAAGTGTGCCTTCTTTTGGCAATATTACAAATAGATTGGTATATACAAATTATAATGTTATAATACTGGCTTTACAGAAATATTAAAATGGATTCTATATGTGTGATGTTAAAGTTGGGATCTTTATAACTTTGTTATAAAGATATAGTTTTTATTTCTGTTGTTAATTAAGCTTAGAGAGCTCCCAAGGGCTTGAACATACTTGAGAGTGATTTTACAATAAACTATCTTTTAAAAGTGTTTGGAAAGCAGAAGTTAGGAACATCAGTCATCTGTTGTGTTTGACTTTATTGTTATTTGAGATTGTAATAAATACTGAGCATGAGCTGGGATGCAGATTGTAATTGCTCATCTTTCCAAAGATAGATATGGATACTAGTAACATGTGCCCTGTTTATTGTTCCTAACTGACTAATTTACTGCAGTAGTTTTATAGTGCATTTTTATTGTTGTAATGTCTAAATGTAGTGGGAGAATATATATTTGACTTGGGGTAGTTTGGCTTTTGTTTTTCAAATAATAAAACCACTCTCTTCAGCCTGGTGAAGAAGAAATCTGCTTCTGTCCTTGTGTACAGCTTTGGGTTTGTTTACATATGTTATGTTTGCCCAATTATCCCATCAAAAAAAACCAAACAATGTTTAAGGTAGCAGCAATTTTAATTAAATATTTTAGAAAATATATAAATAAGGGATAATTTGGTTCAAATAATAGTGCATAAGCAAGAGATAACGCGGGGTACGGAGGGCAGGGTTCAATGACCCTTGCCACTTCACGTACAAGCTTGCCAAGTGAAGATCACCCCTTATATGCCAAGTGTCAATACCATCTCCTCCCATTTTCGGTTCGTCATATCTCTATCTCCGCCCTCATTACCACCCCAGTCACGCATGCGCCACCACTCGGTTTGGTGGTCGCACAAGTCTTTGGGGGTCGTCACTGATGAAGGTCCTGTAGTCTTCTTTGTTGTCCTTTAATTTACCTTTGGGTTACACATGCGCACCAAGCCAGTACAATGTAAACCAAGACTAACTGTGGTGGTTTGACCAGGAAGAAGTGGGAATTCTGGGATGCTGTGGTCAAACCAATGGGTGCTCGGATTTTGGTATTGGCACCTGGTGTGGCCAGTTGGGTTTGGACACACCTCCGAGAAAACACAGGGGTTAAAACCAGAGCTTCGGCCCTGGGAGGCTCTCTTGGGACTTCGAGGCAAAGAGGACAGATCGCTCTCCCTCGTTCAGCCACTGCTGCTGGGCAGGGGAGGGGCAGCCATGTGGTAGGCCTGGGCCTGGACAGAGATGGGGGGTGAAGAGGCCCTTGAGGATGGAAGGGTGGAGGAGCCCCAAGAGACAGCCATCGGGCAGCCATCTCCCCCCCCAGGAGAGAGAGAGAGGAGAGCCGGCGTCTGAATTTGATAGCGGCCGGCCCAGGAGGAAATGGGGGGGAGAAAGCGGCGAGGAGGTGCCGGCTGGAGCAGCAGCGAGTGTGGGAGTGCCAGAGCTCTGGGACAGGCAGAGACTGAATTTTAAACCCCTTTCTTTCATGACTGGGACCTTGCAAAAATGCTGATCCTCCTCAGAGCTGAATAAGAAGAGAAATAAGAGATGAGATAACCAAGGACCTGGCCCGAAGGATGTTGAGAAGGCTTGCTGAGTGGAGAGAGAGATGATTGGAGTGGCCTTTTGGCTGGACTTTTCTTGTGTAGCCATAGACTGAACCAGTTTTATTCCTGTGACACAGAGACTGTATTTAGGGGGAGGCAGTGCCTCAGAACCAGGAGGGGTCATTGTGGGGACCCCTTGGCCCCAGGGGTTTGGAAAAAAATGGGGGGGACAGATGTCCCAAAGCAGAGACTGTGCCTTTTTGGAGTGAGACAAGGCATCCTTAAAAGACAACCCTAAAAGCAGCTCTGGTCCATGCACAGTGGTGAGAGCACTGGGCATGGAAGGAAGATGTCACAAGCGGCAAAAGGACTTTCTGGGTGGTTCCGAGTGACATGGAAGCACACGAGGTTTCAGCGTGTTTCCAGGGGAAGCCTATGGTGCAAGAAAGACTCTTCTCCTCTTCATGGACTGAAGTTTGAATATCCTAAAGGGTGGTGCCAGACTGGGCAGTTGGTGATTTGGGGGAATGTATTGGATTGGGAAATTTTTTTGGGTGGTGGGGAGGAGGAAAGTGCTTTTTTGTAAGGTTTTCAAATTTTTTTTCCTTATAGTTTTTTTTTTTTTTTCCCTTCTTTTCTTGTAGTTCAGGTAATAAAGTTTTCTTTATGTTTAAGCTAGAGCCTGCTTTGCTTATTCCTGGTCACATCTCACAGCAGACACCAGGGAGAAGGTATTCTCATGGGGGCACTGGCTCTGTGCCAGGCCCAAACCATGACACTAACATATCACTGCATCTACATATCAAGGTAATAAATCCCTTATAATTAGCATTTTCTGGGACCGAAGCAGGTTCTCGGACATTTTTAGCAACTATATCTTCAGCTCCTTTCCTGTGGTCCTTGAAAAAAACATCTTCTGGGAGAGTGGGAAAGGGGGGGGATGTCCTGGTTTAGGGCAAATTTGTTAAAGAATCAGCAAAGGAGGGCCCCTCCAGAAAGCAAACCCACACGGCCCCTCCCCCCAACTGGTTCGGGAAGAATTCCTCGAAAAGAAGTGGAAAGAACCTGTTTATTTGACTGGCAGAGAACTCCCCAGCACACAAAATGAACAATACCAGATGACACTGCTCTGAGAAAGATGACAAAATCAGAAAGTCTCTTTCGGGGGTGGTTGCTCTGTTCTCAGTCCCTCCGGCGCTGGGGCAGCTGCTGCAGCCAAACCTTCGGTGTTCCCGGGTCCCAGTCTGGAGCAGGTTCAAGATGGTCACAGAAACAGGAGAGGAGAAACAGTCCAGGAAAGAATTTGGACTGTTTAGTTAGAACTAGCTAATAAGCAGAGGCCAAAGCAGAGCAGAAGTGAGAACAGAAAAGAGAGCAAGCAAAGCAGCAAGCCGAAAGCAAGAAGCGAAAACAGCCCTATGTACTGCCCGTCTCTGTGTCCCTGATAAGAGAAACCAAAACAAAACTTCCACTCTTCAGAGCCGGTCTTAAAGGCACAGAACAGATGAATGGGGATACAAGCATCATAACGTCACCCCAGGACATTCCATCCCTTATCCCCATATCATCAACATATTACAACACATCATGCATTATTCATACAAAATTTCCATCTGTTTCCCCCAAAATTTACAAGCAATACCCATCATGCCGTCATCACATCCCCACACTGGACCACTGAATCCAGACCCTATATTACAGAGCTGTAGGATTCCCCCTTTTCACTTTAGTCACTTAAAGCTCCATCTATCACTTGCCCAGACCTTCAACACTTACACATTTCCTTCTATCTCATGTCTGTATGGTTTAATGTACAGACAATGGCAGTAACATGGCAGTAACATCCAATGAACAGTGATATTGCATATCATTCTTACCCCACAATCAGATCTCCCTGAGGTACACATCGTGTTGTTCCATCTCTTTGCATTATCCACCACGTGCAACCTGGTCCCTGAGCAAAGACAGCCCCAAAAATGGGTTTGTACTCGAGGCAGAATTGATCCACACAGTCTTCCCTAACAAACCTCTGATATGTACCACTGGGACTTTGTCTCCTTCTGTTACATTCAGGGACTCAGACTGGGCAGCACCTGCTCGGTTGGTGGAACCTCGGGTGTTAACTAAGCAGGTGGCCTTTGCTAAATGTTGCTCCCAATTCTTGAAAGATCCCCCACCCAAAGCTTTCAACTGGGTTTTTAGTAGTCCACTGTACCTCTCCACTTTTCCTGCAGCTGGTGCATGGTAGGGGATATGGTACACCCACTCAATGCCATGTTCCCTAGCCCAGGTGTTGATAAGGCTGTTCTTGAAATGAGTCCCGTTGTCTGACTCAATCCTCTCAGGGGTACCATGTCTCCACAGAACTTGCTTTTCAAGGCCCAGGATGGTGTTCTGGGCTGTAGCATGAGACACAGGGTAGGTTTCCAGCCATCCAGTGGTGCTTCCACCATGGTCAGCACGTAGTGCTTGCCCTGGCGTGTCTGGGGCAGTGTGATGGAGTCAATCTGCCAGGCCTCCCCATACTTGTACTTGGACCACCGCCCACCCTACCAGAGGGGCTTCACTCGCTTGGCCTGCTTGATGGCAGCACACGTCTCACAGTCATGGATAACCTGAGAAATACTGTCCATGGTTAGATCCACCCCTCGGTCTCATGCCCACTTATAGGTGGCATCTCTGCCCTGATGGCCTGAGGCATCATGGGCCCATCGAGCTAGGAATAACTCTCCCTTATGTTCCAAATCTAGGTCTATTTTGGACACCCCTATCTTTGCAGCTTGGTCTACATGCTCATTGTTTTGGTGCTCCTCATTGGCCCTGTTCTTGGGTACATGGGCATCTACATGGGGGACTTTCACAGGTAGCCTCCCTACCCTGGTAGCAATGTCTTTCCACTCAGCAGCAGCCCAAATTGGTTTCCCTCTACTTTGCCAGTTAGCCTTTTTCCACCTCTCCAGCCATCCCCACAGAGCATTGGCTACCATCCATGAATCAGTGTAGAGGTAGAGCTTTGGCCACTTCTCTCTCTCAGCAATGTCTAGGGCCAGTTGAACAGCTTTGAGTTCAGCAAGTTGGCTTGATCCACCTTTTCCTTTGGTAGCTTGTGCAACCTGTCATGTGGGGCTCCATACAGCTGCTTTCCACTTCCAGTTCATCCCAAGGATGCGACAGGAACCGTCAGTGAAAAGAGCGTAGCGTGTTTCCTCTGGGGGCAGTTGGTTATAGGGAGGAGCCTCTTCAGCACGTGTCACTGGTTCTTGTTCCTCTTCATCTGTAACACCAAAATTCTCAGCTTCGGGCCAATTTGTAGTTATCTCCAAAATCCCAGGGCGATTCAGTTTACCTATACGGGTGCGCTGAGTGACAATAGCAATCCACTTGCTCCATGTAGCACTGGTGGCATGGTGAGTGGAAGGAACCTTGCCTTTGAACATCCACCCCAGCACCGGTAGTCGGGGTGCCAGGAGGAGTTGTGCTTCAGTGCCTATTACCTCCGAGGCAGCCTGGACTCCTTCATAGGCAGCCAAGATTTCTTTCTCTGTTGGAGTGTAGTTGGCTTCAGACCCTCTGTAGCTTCGACTCCAAAATCCCAGTGGTCGACCCCGAGTCTCCACAGGCACCTTCTGTCAAAGGCTCCAGGACAAGCCATGGTTCCCGGCTGCAGAGTAGAGCATGTTCTTTACCTCTGGTCCGGTCCTCACTGGGCCAAGGGCTACTGCATGAGCAATCTCCTGCTTGATCTGGACAAAGGCTTGTTGCTGCTCAGGGCCCCACTGGAAATTCTTCTTCTTGCGGGTGACCAGGTAAAGAGGGCTCACGATCTGACTGTACTCAGGAATATGCATCCTCCAAAAACCTATTGCACCCAGGAAAGTTTGTGTCTCTTCCTTATTGGTGAGTGGAGACATTGCTGTGATCTTGTTGATGACATCTGTGGGAATCTGACGCCGTCCATCTTTCCACTTTACTCCCAGGAACTGAATCTCATGAGCTGGTCCTTTTACTTTGCTCTTTTTAATGGCGAAACCAGCTCCCAGGAGGATCTGGATGATTTCCTTCCCTTTCTCAAACACTTCCGCAGCTGTGTTCCCCCACACAATGATGTCATCAATATACTGCAGATGTTCTGGAGCCTCTCCCCTTTCTAGTGCAGTCTGAATCAGTCCATGGCAGATGGTGGGGCTGTGCTTCCACCCCTGGGGCAGTCGGTTCCAGGTGTACTGCACTCCCCTCCATGTGAAGGCAAACTGAGGCCTGCATTCTGCTGCCAGAGGAATGGAGAAAAATGCATTGGCAATGTCTATAGTGGCATACCACTTTGCTGCCTTGGACTCAAGCTCATACTGGAGCTCTAATATGTCTGGCATGGCAGCACTCAGTGGTGGAGTCACTTCATTCAGTGCACGGTAGTCCACAGTCAATCTCCATTCTCCTTCAGATTTTCGCACAGGCCAAATGGGGCTGTTGAAGGGTGAGTGGGTCTTGCTGACCACCCCTTGGCTCTCCAGCTCTCGGATCATCTTATGGATGGGGATCACAGCATCTCGAGTGGTCCTATACTGTCGTCGAGGCACTATGGAAGTGGCAATTGGCACTCGTTGCTCTTCTCCCATCAGGCATCCTACTGCAGATGGATTCTCAGACAACCCAGGCAAGGTGTTCAATTGCTGGATGCCCTCTGTCTCTACAGCACCTATTCCAAATGCCCATCTGAGTCCTTCTGGGTCTTTGAAGTACCCACTTTGAAGGTAGTCGATGCCCAAAATACATGGGGCCTCTGGGCCAGTCACAATAGGATGCTTCTTCCACTCATTTCCCGTTAGGCTCACATCAGCTTCCACCAAAGTGAAATCCTGGGATCCCCCTGTCACACCAGCAATAGAAACAGACTCTGTCCCCACATGTCTTGATGGGATTAATGTGCATTGCGCATCAGTATCGACCAAAGCTTTGTACTCTTGTGGTTCCAATGTGCCAGGCCAACGAATCCACACAGACCAGAAAACACGATTTTCCCTGGCCTCTACCTGGCTAGAGGCAGGGCCCCTCTAAGCCTGGTTATCCTTCTTTCCCTGGGCATATGTTTTGGATGTTCCTTCGAGGGGATCAGACATGTCATCATCATCATACCTGGCCATTCGGCTACGGGGAACTGGAGCTGCTTTCCTTCTGGTGGCTTCCTTCAATTCACGCACCTGTCATGTCAGAACAGCAGTAGGTTTCCTATCCCACCTTCTCATGTTTTCCCCACAATCACACAGGTAAAACCACAGCTCAGCACGTGGGGTGTACCTTCTCTCACCATCTGGGAAACGTCTGCCTTGGATACCGGAACCTCGGATCTGTACTGCTGAAATTTGGAGAAGGTCTTCTTTAATCTCCTCTCTAAGCTTCTTATGATTCTCCTCTATCTTATCCTCTAAGTTCTGCAGACGTGTTTCTACCGCTGCGATTCTGGCATGTGCCGGGCCATGTACAGCATCTGCATATGCTCGGAGCTTCCTTGCCATGTCAAGCACAGTCTCACCCCTCTCGTCCTGCTTCATTATGGCTAAGGCAGAAGCATATTCATGTGGCCCAAGTCGTACGAGTTTTCGCCACATCACAGACGTGCATGGTACTAAGTCTGGGTTCCTAGTTGTTACATCATCTGAGAAGATAATCTCTGCCACTTTCTCTCAGGCGTTGGATCCCCTGCTCTATTGTCTTCCACTGAGTTTGCTGCATATAGAGATCGTCTGCACACAGGTATCTTTCTGCTACACTTCTTAGGACCTGTTCCCAGAGGCTGTGAGAGTTAGCCCCCCTCATCATTCCTTGGTCGATGACAGGATCCTGTGACAGGGATCCCAAATGCCTGGCTTCAGTGCCATCCAGAATTGTAGCCTCGCCTGCAGCATCCCAGAGACGAACCAGCCAACTAATTACGGATTCATCAGACCTTTGAGTGTAGTCCTTCCGTAGGCCACGAAGGTCCTTCAGGGAAAAGGACTCAATACTCGCATCTGATCTTGCACCTGCTGCTTTGACTCCTGATTTTATGTCAGGAGGCATTGAGGTTCCTTCTCCTTCATCATCATCATCATCATCATCGTCCACTGGTTGATTGATCTTGTCCGTACATTTCCCACTCCTAGTGCTGGTAGAAACAGCCATGGGTTTAGATGCTGGCTTTGAGCCTGGAGTGTTAGCTGCAGCCTGAGTCAATGGGACAGTTGCTGATTGATCTCCCTGCCCCCCTGCCTCTGCCTGCTGCCCGACAGTATCTAGTAGCGTGCGATAAGCATACTCCAGGGCCCAGCTCACTGCAATGACCTTCCTCTCCTTAGGCTCATCCTGGTACTTCTCTTTCAGATATTTCCCCACCTCAGCTGGGTTCTGAATTTGTTCATGGGGAAAATCCCAGACTATAGGGTCAGAGAATTCCTTCAGGATTTGGCCCATATCCTCCCATTTCCCACACCACTGAGGATTTTCCACACCAGGGTTTACTCCTGAGTCAGGGGTCTCATCAGCCTGTCTAGAAATCTCAGCCCTCATTCTAGAGAAGCAGCAGGCTGTATAGAGGAAGGTTACCAGATTGAATACCAGGAAGACGGTTTCTTTAACATTGAGGGGAAACTGAACATCCTTCACTAGTGATGCAACATATTCATAGGAGAAGGAGGAAAGCAGAGGCTGAAAAACCTCATTCCCTCTTGCTCCTCCTGCAACAAACTGGATGCATAACCATAGCCATGAACCATTCATACCTGGAGTAGACCCTGGCATGTTTATAAACTTCTTGCACATTATTGCCACCAAGCCCAGCAGGATACCTACTCTGGTCACTGCCCCTCTGATGTAAAAACTACGTATTAGGGGCAATACTAAAGCTATTTCTGGATAAGTAAATAAATCTAGGGACCAGAGAGGTATTAAAACCTCAAAAAACCCTAGGGACCAGAAATGCATGCAAACCTTCACCCCAATAGACATTATGAATTCAAAAAGCATGGCTATTAGCTGATTTAAACAAACACAGAGTAATAGCAACCAAAATGCAGTCAAAACAGGGTTTTTCCACTCTCTCTCTCGCCCCACGTTTGGGTGCCAATATTTTGTACTGGTTTAGGGCAAATTTGTTAAAGAATCTGCAAAGGAGGGGCCCCTCCAGAAAGCAAAACCCACACGGCCTCTCCCCCCAACTGGTTCGGGAAAAAATTCCTTGGAGAGCGGGGGAAAAAACCGGTTTATTTCAGGCACAGCACCCCCCAGCACACAAAATGAACAATACCTGATGACACTGCTCTGAGAAAGATGACAAAATCAGAAAGTCTCTTTCGGGGGTGGTTGCTCTGTTCTCAGTCCCTCCGGCGCTGGGGCAGCTGCTGCAGCCGAACGGTGTTCCCAGGTCCCAGTTCAGAGCAGGTTCGAGATGGTCACAGAAACAGGAGAGGAGAAACAGTCCAGGAAGGAATGTGGACTGTTTAGCTAGAACTAGCTAATAAGCAGAGGCCAAAGCAGAGCAGAAGCAAGAGCAGAAAAGAGGGCAAGCAAAGCAGCAAGCTGAAAGCAAGAAGTGAAAAACAGCCCTATGTACTGCTCGTCTCTGTGTCCCTGATAAGAGAAATGTTGCCTTCTGATGCAAGGCAAGGCGACCTGGTTCTGAGGAAACGGCACGGCGACCCAAACTCTCCAGGGTCGCTCGGGCCAAGAACACACGCAGACACCAACGTGGTGGACGGTCCAAAGGCCTTTATTGTCCCGTCTCGTCGGGTTTTATACTCGGGGAGGTTTTTCTCTACGTCAGGGTGTCTTACCTTACAGTAATTGGTTAATAAGGAGTAGAAAGTTACTAGTGTTAGGGGGGTCTACATTCCTGGGTGATCCCCTATCACTAGGCGTTAGGGGGAGAGGAATCCTGCTGCTTTCCGTGACATCGCGAGATTTTCCGAACGCTTGTCCCTATCTAACACAAGAAACCAAAACAAAACTGCCAATCTTCAGAGCAGGTCCCAAAGGCACAGAACAGATGAATGGGGATACAAGCATCATAACGTCACCCCAGGACACATGGAACGAGTGTCCAAGGGCCCTTTGTGACACGGTGTGACATAGGAGCTGGAGGTGACAAGAGCACGCCACAGTGCTCAGAGCACGTGATGAGACGGGATGGGACAGAGCAGTGCCGTGAGGAGCCCCCACACAGCGCGCTCGTTCGCGTCCCGCCCGGAGCTTTTCTGAAGCCTTGCTCCTGCAGCTGAGCTCGAGGCCAGACCACAGGACTTGCTGACCCGTGGTCTCCCTGAGGCTTCTCTTCTGCAGGTGCCCTTGAGGCCATATCATAGTCCTTGTCAGGAGTCCTGTGTCCTTGGGGCAGGGGCCCTTGAGACCGAGTGCAGGACTTGCTGTCCTGTAGCCTTCCTGAGACTTCTTACTTGAAGATTCCTCCCAGGCACCACTGCAGGACTTGGTGATTTGGAGCTTTTCCAAGGCAACTCTCCTGCAAATAGCCACAAATCCAGGCAGAGACATGGAGCAGAGACACCCGGCAGTGCCTGAGCTGGCCTGGGTGGAGGAGGAGGAAGGTGGCCCTGGAGCTGCCCTGGCACAGCAGACTGAAGCGGTGGTGCTGTTCCAGCCACCGCAGGAGGGTGAGTGGCAGAGCTGGGCCACAGCACTGGTGCCTGCTGCCAGCTTGGACCCCATGCTGTACCATGCCGTGCCGTGCCATGCTATCCCCTGGGGGCATGCCCACGGACAGGACGGAAGAGGGGCATGGAAGACACCCCGCAGTGGCCGTGCTCCATCCCCTGGGGCATCCCGGGGCTCTCTCTGCCTGGGGATCGCAGGGATGGGCCGTGTTGTCTGGCCTCTCCCGCAGCCCTTCAGCTCTGGCTGCGCTCGCTCTTTGCCATATGCAGCCCTGGAACGCACACAAGAGCAGGAGTCCAGCCGTGGCCGCTTCCGCAGAACAGCGCAGGTACCTGCAGCCACCCCCACCTGGGCTGGTCCTGCTGTCCCTGCTCAGCCCAGCACCGTGTGTGCAGCACTCCATGCAACATCCCCGGCTTCTTTCCCTTCTCCTACAGTTTGTTTGCAACTTCCTCAAGAGAATTAAAGAGGAAGAGACCATCGCCACAGGCCCAGGCCTCAGACCATACTCGCCCATCTTCCTCAGCAAGACCGGTGCTGCCCTGCTGCATATGCTTGTCGAGGAAGATTTTTACACTCCAAAGCAAGTAAGCAGCCTGGGCCAGGCTTTGATCCTCCCAGCAATTGCTTGGCCTCCCAATCCACGCATGCTGGTTGCTGTGAGCCTTTCAGGCCACATGGCAGTGGGGTGGGAAGGGAAGCACTCCTCTGGGGAAGCTGGGAATATTGCTCCCTCTGGCAGCTTTCCAAGTCTCCCCGTGCCTTCTCCAGGTGCCTGCCATGGTGAGCTACATCCACCAGTGGCTCATGGCCAATGATTCTGCTGAGCACAGGCTGGACAAGACCCTGCTGGATCTCACCGAAGCACAGCCAAATGACGCAGTGGTGACGCTCCTGCGTGTGGCCCCGTCCTGTGACAGGTATGGGGCCCACCTGCCCAGAGGGCTCAGGCCTCCCCAGCCCATCACCCTATACAGCCTGCCCCAGGTGTCGGAGCAACAGAGAGTTCCAGGGCCCTCTGGATGCTCCCTTTCCCAGCCCTGCCAGGCCAGCCCCTGAGCCTGCTGCCGTGCTCCCTTGCCGCCTCTCAGGGCTCTGTCCCTACAGGGCTGGGCTGTCTACCTCCTGCTGGCAGGGGGGCAGTGGGCAGAGGCAGAAATGGCAGCCAGCTTAGCTGCCCCCGGTGCTGTGTCTGAGGCCCCCTGAGACACAGCTCTAAACCCACAGAGCTGCCATGGCCATGTGGAAGACCATCATGGGCTCAGACAGGACTGCGGAGCTGGCGCAGCTGATCCTCCTGGATGTGCTGGGCAGCTGGCCAGAGTACAGCACCTGCACCTCCAATGGGGACGAAACGGCTGTCTTTGCCCTGGCTGTGAGTTTCTGCAACTGGCCTTTGCAGGCCCCAAGGCTGCCCCTCCAGCAGCTCTCCATCCTCCTTCCCCCACTGCATCTCCCTGCCTCAGGCGCTGGCCTGAAACCTGGCCCAGGGGCAGCTTCAGGCCCACCAGGCCCCGTGCTCCCCCTGCCATGGTCTCTCCTGGCCTCTCCCTGCCACGCTCGGGCCCTGCCACACACACACCTCGGCACTGAGCGCTGTCTCGGGGGGCTTTGTCCTTTGCAGGCAACTGTGGTGACGTGGAAGATCCTCCAGGTGCCCTGTCTCCCACGGATCTTGAAGGTGTATTTCCCCTGCCTATTTGTGCATTTGCTATTCCAAGTGTTCTTCAGCACTCTGGATATGCCAGAGGAGGTCGACACCTTCTAGAAGGGATGCCAGGAAGAGCATGGCCTTGCCACCAGCCCCAACAGGTGCTCCATGCTACTCCTCCTGTCCCTGCCACGTGGCCTGCCAAGGAGCCAGTGCTGCCAGTGTGACGTGGGCTTTGCTGTGCACACAGGTTTGCTGTGCGCACCCTGAAGTCCCTGCTCTGCCTTCTCCGCTGCGAGGATGTGGTGGTGGCAATGGAGCACAGGTGTGCCTGGGACACGCTGCTCTCTCTTGACACTCACCACTTTGCCGTGGCTCTGCTTGCCAGGTGAGACCCCCTTCTCCCCACTGCCTCTGACATTGCTGCTCTGTGCCCAGGTGCCCCACAAAGTGTCTGTGGTGGCCATGGGTCAGAGGGCCTTGGCACTGAGGGACGGCCAAGCAGGCTGGAAAAG
The DNA here is from genome assembly GCF_028551555.1 of Melozone crissalis. Classification (NCBI taxonomy): domain Eukaryota; kingdom Metazoa; phylum Chordata; class Aves; order Passeriformes; family Passerellidae; genus Melozone; species Melozone crissalis. Next base: position 954,258 of record NW_026535893.1, on the reverse strand, counting down.
GCTGGCAGAGGAGGGTGCCCATCAGCAACCAACTCCAAAACGGCCCACGTCCCCTTGCTGGAAGGCTGCTGGGGAAAGATGAGAACTGGGTGAGTCACGCCTGGGACATGTTTGCCCAGCTGCATCAGGCTCTTGTTTCCTTTTTCCCCTCTTCAGAGAAATTCGCCGCTTAGCCACCCACTTTTGTTCCGCGGTGGCTTTCTACCTGCTCGCCCTGCTCGGCAAAGAGATGCCGTACTGGGATTTCCCTGCCCTGGCATTCCTTGTGGAGGTGAGCCTCAAGGCCAGCGCTGCCTAGCTGAGCGGCCTCCCAGCCCTCTGGCCTCTGGCAGCCACAGCTGCCAGGACAGTGCCCGTGCCCTGTGCTGCTGCCTGGGCCCAGCCCTGTGCGCTTCTGGGCTCCTGCCGGCCGGCTCCCCTGTCACTGCCCTGTGCCTTTCAGGTCCTCGAGTGCCTGGACTTGAGGGAATGCAGTGACAGTGTTCTGGAGATCCTGGCCCAGAACCTGCAGAGCGAGCACATGGCCAGGCGTTACTTGGCACTCCGAGGCCTCGTAGTGCTGGGCAAGAATCCCTTGATGGTGAGAAGGGGGTAGTGGCCGAAGCCGTGCAGGCAGCATGGGGCTGGGCAACGCAGTCGCTTGGCCTTGCCTGGGCTTCGGCCACTGGGGCAGCTGCTCCCATCTCTCCTGCTTCCCGCTTCAACTGCCCCAGTGCTTCGGGACAGGCCTTTGGCCTCTGGGCCCTGCGGCAGCAGGGCGGCCTTTCACAAAGTCATCTTCCGCACAGGCTGAAAAAATGCAGAGCCTGACTGAAAGTCTTGTGGAGCTCCTGGAGGAAAATGACAGCGACATGATCAGGATGAGCATTCTTCTACTCAGATATTTGCTCCTGGATAATGGTGCTCCAATAGCCACCCCCATCGCCCTGCAGCTGGCTGAGGCGCTCCTGCCACTCTTTGACAGCGTAAGGCTCTGTGCCCACAGCCACAGCCACTGGCTGCTGCCCGGACCCTTGGTGCCCTGTGCAGATGCACGCCTGTGCCCTGGGGGGCCTGAAGCAGCTGATGCTCAGGTCTTTTGCCCTTTCCTGTCATCCAGGATGACATCCAGGTGCAGCTGAGCTCCATGGCTCTCTTTCAAGAGATGCTGGACTTATTAACAGAAGAGGGAAGAAAGGCCCTCAAGTCCCACGTGCGCCAGAGCCTGCTCCCTCTCTACTTCCACTGTCATGATGAGAATCAGATGGTTGCTGAGGTGAGCACTTGTGCACAGCTGCTGTCCCCCTGGCAGGGGCTTGGGCTGCCTCCTGCCCGGGCACCTTGTGGGCTGCAGCCTCCTCCAGCCTGTGCCACTGGGATGCTCCTGTGCCCTGGACTGTAGGGCCATCTGTGCATCTCTGTCCCTCTCCAGGCCTCCTGGGAAACGCTGCATTCCTCAGCCAGATTCCTGAAGAGGAGGGATATAGAACAAATGCTACACGTGGATCAGAGCCTTGGGGAGTGCCTGGTAAGAACAGCAGAGACCCCCCAGCCTCAGCATGGCCAAGGTCCCTGAGGGCGGTGCTCAGTGTGCGGGGCTAACAGCTGTGCCCGCTGCTGCAGCCAGAGGCCACGCGGGCTCTTCTCCAGGCTCCCGTGGGCCTGAGTCGGGTGCCCATGGAGCCCCGGTCCGGTGGGGCTGCGGGGTGGCACCACGGCTCCCCGGGCAGCAGCCGGCCCTCTGCCCCCTGCCCCCGGGAGCCCTTGGCCAGCGGCTGCTGGCCGCGCCTCAGGGCTGTGCGGGCCGGCGAGGCCGGCGGTGGGCACACGCAGCGCCCGGCCCAGGGGCTGAGCCCGCGCCAACCCTTCCCTCCTGCCGCTCTCTGCAGCTGGCAGAGGACAGGAGCCGAGCGGCCGAGCACCTGCGCCGGGCACTGCCCTATCTGCAGAGCCCACAGTAGTCCCTGCGAGAGGCGGCCGTCAGGTTCATGGGTGAGTCCCGAGCCCGGGCTCCTCCCCGGCCCGCCGCAGCTCGGCCCCGGCCCCGCCTGCTGCCCCGGCAGCGCCAGCCCGGCCCGGCGCCGTGGAGCCCCTCCTCTCCTGGGCATTGCTGCTGCCGCCCTCTGGCAGCTGTGCCCTGGGGCGGCAGCGTGCGGCAAGGGCCCGGGCTGAGCTCTACCTGGCCAGCAGCCCGTGTGGCCACAGCGCCGGCAGCGCTGCTGGCAGGGAGCTGTGCCGCTGGGGCCGTGACAGGCTCTGTGTTCACAGGCATGGCCAGGCGGCACCTGAGGGGGCAGCAGCAAGAGCTGCAGCTGATCTGCACTGGTGAGTGAGTGAGGGCAGCGGGCTGACCACTCCAGGGGGCTGGAGGGGGCAGCTGCAAGCCCTGCCCCGGCTGCAGAGGGCTCTGCTCCTTGTGCAGATATGGGGCGACGTGGGCAGAGCACACAGAGATTTCAGGGCCATCTTGGGGATTCGTGGCCAGCTGCTTCGGGCCAGTGCCCTTGGTCCCTGCTTCCTCCTGGCCATGACTAGAGCCGGCTGGGATGGCCCTGGTAGGGGGCTCTCCTCGGCTCCCCGCAGATCCGGGATCTGACCATGGCTCTGTCCCTCTCTCTTGCAGCCCTTGAACCGCTGACAGAGGACATCAGTGGTGCCGTGTCGGACGTGGCACTAGAAACCCTGTATGTCCTCTAGGCACTACAGAGTGAGCGATATTCCCTCTTCCAGGGGCTGCAAGATCAGCTCCGCAGGGCATGGAGGACACGGCCTCGTCTGTCGGGGCTTGGCTGGCTGCGCTGCTGCAGCTCTGCAGAGACCTGATGCCAGAGGCTCTGTCTGCTGGGGCCACCTGAGCCAGCTGGAATTTTCCATTTCTTTAAGATTGTTCTTTTCTTCTTTTTGTTTTTTTTCTTTAGTATATGAATATAGAGTGTGTTATAATACACAGACTCCCAGGAGCTTTCTTTTGCTACCCAGGGTCTGCAGGGCATAGGGGAAGGGGGGGAGAAGGGTACCCTGGCTCAGCCAGCTGCCCAGGCATGCAGTGGGCAAGGGAAAATGGCCAGAAGCCCCTTGTCCTGTGGTGGCTCTGCTGAAGCCTTTGTGCTGGTGACAGAGTGGGTGGGCAGGGGCCGGGGCTGCAGGGATCCCTGCCAGAGGGGTGCCTGGAGATGGCCACAAGCCCTGTGCCAGGAAGGAACTACCCTCTGTATCCTCCTGCCCGTGTGCTGCTGGCTGGATTGCTGAGGGCTCCCAGGTGCCTCTGGATGGGGCTGCTCTGCAGCTGCTGTGGGGCTGCGGTGCTGCTGCCGGGCAGCTTGGCCGGGCTGGGGCAGCCCCTGAGGGGCTGGGGTGCTGGCAAGCCCTGAGCAATGGGCTGGCAGAGATTACAAGCAGCCCCCTGGCAGCTGCCCGCCTTGTTCCTGCCAGAGTTGACTTGCAAGAGGGATCCTGGGCACTCTGCAACTAACAGCATCAGTGTTGTGGGAAACCCAAATGCAGGGAAATCTCAGACCTTTGGTCTTGTCAGCAAAGCTTAGAATTAAACACAGGATTTGATCGGAGACCTTGGAAAGGGCTTCCAAACTTAGGTGCTAGAAGCGAGAATGTGCATTTCTAGTTTATTATAGCAGAGACACGGGGAGGAAGGTTGAAGTGGAGGAAAGTTTAGAGTTTTAGGGCTGAAGATCTAGAAAAAATAAAAGTAGTTACAATGGTAAACAAGAAGCTTAGGATGCAGTGCTGTAGGTTTGCGTGTCATAACATGATTGGCTAAGGAAGCTTATACTGTAGCAAGAGCCCCTAAGACGAAATATTGAAGGATTGGCTGCAAAACATAAATATCCTTGTTGGCAGTGTCTTCTTGGCCAAGAAATCCTTCAAAGCTCTTGTAACTACAAGTGTTTTGGCCTTGTGAGCCATGCAGTGGAGATGTGAGCCAAACTCACCCATCCTGTCTATGTAGCAGAGAAGAAAAAGCAATGGCATCATCTAAAACACTCAGAGGTCTGCTCTCTAGCTTGTTCCAAACTCCCTCAAATCCCCCAAAGTGGGATTTAGCTACAAAGAGATGACAAGGGCTCTTAGTGCTGGCTCTTTGACTCCAGAGCAGCTGTTTTAGAATCTTTCCCATAACCCTGTGTAGTCATGTGCCAGAAATGGATCATTTGAAGAAACTTTCCCAACTGACTTGCATGGAGGTTTGTCTGAAGGGTATTTGAGGAGAAAGGCTCCCAGCAGAGGTCTGGGCTTTGGCCTAGCCGTGTCCCCTGCTGATTGTGAAGTGTGCCATCAGCTGCAGGGCTTCCTGGGCCGAAAATTATCATCGAGTCACTTGGACTTGCTCTTTTAGGCCTCTAAGAGCCGGACCAAATTTCGGGGCACATTTGGAGACCTCATCAATGAGTGCGTGGACGACCTCGGATTTTCCCAATTGCTGGGAATGGTTCCCCAGGTCCTTGGTGTAAAATCAGGCTCCCCAGCAAGTGCAGATCTGCAAGATGATAAACAATTTAGGCAATTGGTGATGCATCTTTCTAAATCGCTCTCCTTTCTCTCCTTTTTTCAAATACAAAGCTGTATTTTGTGTCAGGTACATACAGGCAACGTGTGTATTTGTGATTTTGATATGTGTAGAAACCAACCATGGGACACTTATAAAGACGAATTCTAATATAACTGAGGAAAGCAAAGCATGGAAGGAGGCCTTTGAACCTATCCTTTGTTCCTAATTAGCTTTTATAAGTCTTAAGTTGATTTAGAAGCATTTGAATTAAAGCTTTGAGGATGTTGCTTTTTGACAGGAACTTTCTGCTTGTAGCTAAGCCTTCAAGAGTTTTGCAATAATAACCTTTTGAAGTATAATTTCAGAATATTGCTTGTAGTAAGGATCTCTGAAACTATAGCTTCAGAATATGTAAAAAGGAAATATGCCTATCTCACGCCTTGACAAAACAGTGAAAAGCAGCTTGAGGAATGAATATGAATATCAACGCAAGGACTAACAATTTTGACCAAGGGAAGCTGGACATCACTGTTGTGAGATTTATAGTCCTTGCAATCAAAAGGTAAAGCCATGTCTGGAATCTGGACCCCACCAGCTGGGAGACTTCTTTCTTCGTTCAGAAGTTGGACCCCCCACCACCTGGGATATTCCTTTTCTGGGATACATCCTGAGAAAAAATAATCACAATACTGTATAGAATTGTGATGTAAAAAATGGGAAAAGAAACTACTGATGAGTAAAAATTTGGACTAGAAACTGCTGAGAAAGCTTAGGAGTGCCCCTATAAATACTGGTAAGTCTCAACTATCTGTGTGCAGTTGGAGGGAAAATTTCCCCCACTGTACTCAGCACTGTATTGCTCATACTTTACCAAAATAATTAATAAATTGATTGCTGCTTGAATAATGACCTAGTCAAGCTTCTCATTTCTAACATTATAGTACTGTTTACTGTATAGTACTCTGCCCAGGGGCAGAGCCCACGCCGAGCCTTCCCTGCCGGCGCTCCCCGCAGCTGCTGCAGGACGAGAGCCGAGCGGCCGAGCACCTGCGCTGGGCCCTGCCGCACCTGCAGAGCCCACAGAGGCCCCTACGAGAGGCGGCCATCAGGCTCATGGGTGAGCCGGCAGCCCCGCGCCCCTCCCTGCCCCCGGCCCGGCTGCTGCCCCGGCTACAGCGGGAGCCGCGCCCAGGCCGCTGCAGCCCTGCCTGCCCTGGGCATTGCTGCCGCCGCCCTCCCGCAGCCGTGCCCTGGGGCGGCAGCGTGCGGCAGCGCCCGGCAGCAGCCCTGCCCGCCAGGAGGGCGTGCGGCCGCAGGGCTGGCAGAGCCCGTGTCGGGCAGCTGTGCCGCCTGGCGCCGCCACATGCTCTGTCTTGCCAGGGGTGGCCGGAGTGCTCGTGATGGGGCAGCAGGAGGAGCTCCAGGTCCTCACTGAGGGTGAGTCAGGGCAGCCGCGTGGCAGCGAGCACTGCCAGGGGTGTGGGGGCAGCTGCAAATCCCGGCTCCACAGCTACAATCCGTGCCCGGGCTGCGGAGGGCTCTGCTGCCTGTGCGGACCAGGGGTGGTGGGGGCACAGCCCGGAGAGCTTTCAGGGACACATGGGGGATCCGTGGCCAGCACCTTCCGGCCGAAGCCCTTGTCTCCCGCTCCCTCCTGGCCATGGCAAGAGCTGGCTGGGATGGCCCTGGCAGGAGGCTTTCCTTGGATTCCCTCAATCTGGCCTCTGACCTTGGCTCTGTTCCACTCTTCCAGCTCCTCAAGCGCTGAAGGAAGATGAGAATCCATCATGCATGAGCAAATTGCTTTAGATGACCTTTGAAAGAAGATGTGCACGACTTTGTTCATCTGCTGGATGAGATGTACCAGCGTCCATCAGCGATTTCCAGTGCCCATTGAAGATGGGAGCACCTGCAGAGCAGAAGTGACCAGCTGGAGCTCCACGCACGGCTCTGGCTGCTCACAGCTGAGCCTGTGCGAAGCTCCGGCAGCTCCTGCCATCTCTCTCCCTGTTGGCACCTCCCTCCCTGCAGCCCTCAGGCCCTGCCCATCCCCTTTTCTGCCTCCCAGCTCACCCCTTACCTTCGCTTTCCCTTAATAAACTGTTTATGTTTTGCACTTGACCCGCGTCTCCGTGGAGCTGAAGCGGTGCAAAACCTGAGCCCGGGGACACGCAGGGCCCTGCTGCCCTTCTCCTCCGCGCTGTGTTCCGGGCACGGACAGAGAGGAACAAGGGCAGCTCAGGCTGCAAAGGTGCCTGTCCCGCTGCTCCACGGGCCATTTCCAGCCAATCAGTGTTTGTCGCTGATGACTCATCAGTTGCCAGGAGTGGAATTTGGGGCGGGGGGAGGTGACCCCGGGGATGGGGATGGGGCGTGCGGGGGCAGCCGGGGCCGCACTGGTGGCACTGGGGGTGCTCGGAGCCCCCCCGGCCGCGGGGTGAGGGGAGGGCGCGGTGAGAAGGGGGCAGGGCCCCAAATTAACCCAAAGTGGGGTCGGGACCCCCAAAGGGAGCAGGAGGGGCCTGGAACCCGAAAAACCAAGCACGGGGGAGGGGATTGGGGACTGGGAGAATGATGGGGAAGGGACGGGAGAGCGGGGGAAAGAGGGGGATGGGACCCCCAAACAGGATATGGCCAACTTGATGTGGCTGCCTTCAGACGTGCATGGCAGCCAAAGGTAGCCTATGGTAGCCAAAGCTTTTTCCCAGTCCGTGTGATTCCAGTCTGTGCAATCCCAGTCTGTGCAATCCCAGTCCATATGGCCCAGTCCGTATAATCTCAACCCAGTTTATCCCAGTCTGTCTCATCCTGATCTCTATGGTCCCATTCCATATGGTCCCAGCCCATATTTGATCCCAGTCCAGTTTATCCCAAGCTGTGTGGTCCTGATCCCTATGGTCCCATTCCGTGCCGTCCTGACCCATAGGATCCCAGTCCATATTTGATCCCAGTCCATATTTGATCCCAGTCCATATTTGATTGCAGTGTATGTGGTCCGGCACACACTCCCAGGGTCTGGAATTCCAGTTCCCAGCCAGGAAAAAATGTTCCTGCCCTTGAACTTCCTTCCTATTCTCTCAGCAAATTATAATAAATTAAACATCAAGAAATTATAATTAAAATGAAACACATTAGAATAAAAATGAAATATAAAAATGAAATATAATTTCAACTCTTCCTTACAATACTCCAATAATTACTCAAGCCAAAACAACAGTAAACTATTAATATAACATTACCAAAGAAAAAAAAATTACATACAAAGAAATACCTTTTGTAAGTTTTAATTCAGTAACCAATACACTTTAGATAAAAAATATCTCAAAATCTAACATAGAATCTAACACACCTTAGTAAAAAATTCCTGTTACAAATATACTAAACACAAAACCAAACACCACTGTAATTTCTCACACATTTGAACCAAACAATTAAACTTTATTAACATCCTTAAGTACTCTAAAAAAATTTTTTTTTTCAAAATTCTAATTTCAGGTGCGTGGTTTTATTTGGATATTGGTTTTTGAATTGTTTGGGTTAGATGATTTAAAAAATGAGATTTTTATAGGAATTGAAACAGCTGAGAAGGCAGTACTCTGCACACAGAACTGACTGAAAATGAATGGGACAGAAATCAGTAACTCTGAAAATTTTATTTGCTGTCAAATACATCCCACCCAGCCACCCCACACAATCCCCATCCCACTGCTCCAAATTGGGATCCCACTTCTACCAATCACCTCCCAACCCCAACTCACACTGGTGACTGTGGAATGGAGCAAGTCTGGCACAGGACTGAGTTTTTGTGAGGCGGGAACAAGCAATTTGAGGTGAGATTGAGCCCTGATGGTTTAAAATGCAGTTGTTTTCATTGGGATTTGAGTGGTTTTGAGGTGAGAGATTGATCCCTCTTGGCTTTTGGAGTGCAAAGACATGGAGAAGAGAAAAAAATTTAAGCCAAACCAAAAGGAGAAGCATCCAGGTATGTTCCCAACATGGATCACAGGGAATGTGAGTGACCAGGGCTGTGCCCAACGTGCCTCCTCCAGTGGGGAATGGAGCTGGAGCAGCGCACGAAGCTCTTCCCGCACTCGGGGCACTCGCAGGGCTTCCCTTACCGGTGCCTCCGTTTGTGTTGGGTAAAGTTAGAGCTGCTGGAGAAGCTCTTCCCACACTGGGGACACTCGTAGGGCCTCTCCCCTGAGTGGATGCGCCGGTGGGTGACCAGGGTGTAGTTGTGTAGTTGTGCTGGAATCTCTTCCCACAATCGGGGCATTGGAAAGGCCTCTCCTCTGTGTGGATCCAATTGTGCCGGAGGAGATCTGACTTGATCCGAAACCCCTTCCCACACTCCCCACACTCGTAGGGCCTCTCCCCCGTGTGGATCTTTTGGTGGCGGATCAGCTGGGAGCTCTGGCTGAAGCTCTTCCCACATTCCTCACACTCGTGGGGCCTCTCCCCAGTGTGGGTTTGTCGGTGCACAACAAGACAGGAGCTGTACCTGAAGCCCTGCCCGCAGTCGGGGCAGCGGAAAGGCCTCTCCTTTGTGTGCGTGTGCTGGTGATCGAGGAGATTGGAGCTGGTCTTAAACCTCTTCCTACACTGATCACACTCATAGGGCCATTCCCCAGTGTGGGTCCTCTGGTGCCTGATCAGGTTGCAGTTCCTCCTGAAGCTCTTCCCACACTCCAAGCAGGTGTGGGGCTTCTCCCCATCATGGAGCTACTCGTGGAGCACCAGCTCCGAGCTCTGGCTCCATCATCGGCCGCCTTCCCGGCCCAGGCTGGCTCTTTCCCCCTCAGATCCCCGCCAGCTGCATTTGCAGCCCCTCCTCGTGTGGCATCTCTGGGCCTTTTCCTCCCCGTTGGCTTCCTGCACCATGGAGCTGGCAGCTGCAACCGGCACCCCCCGATGTCCCCCCAAGGGGCCTTTTCCGCTCAGCCTTGGACTGCTTCATTCTCCAAACATGCCCCCAGAAAGCCAACTGGGAGATACTGGGAGTGACTGGGAACATGCTGGAGGGAACTGGCATACACTGGGAGATACTGGGAGGGACAGGAACAAAAGTGAAGGTGAAAGAGAGCAACTGGAACCATGTGGAGCACAACTGGTTCATAGTGGCAGGGACTGGGAGCACACTGGGCTCACCTTTGGATCATACTGGGAGGGACTGGACTAATACTGGGAGGATCTGAGAGCGACTGGGAACACACCCTGCACATCATCCCCCATACTGGGCCTGACTGGGAGCAACTGGGAGCAAATGGCATCATACTGGGACTGACTGGGCTGATCTAGGAAGCAACTGGAACCATGCTGGAGGCAGCTGGGACCATACTGGGAAAGATTGGAAGCAACTGGGATTATACTGGAACTACACTGGGAGCGCTGGCATGTGACTGGGATCAAACTGGAGCTTAGTGGGATCATACTGGGGCTGAAAGGAAGCGACTGGGATCACATTTTGGGCTACTGGGAGCAGCTGAGAGAAACTGGGACCATGCTGCAAGCAAACTGGAGGAACTGGGAAGGACTGGATGCATGCTGGAAGCAACTGGGATATACTGGGCATGACTGGGGGATCATACTGGGAGAACTAACACCTTACTGGGGCCACTGGCAGTGCCTGGAAATGACTATAGACATGCTGGGGGCAACTGGGATATACTGGGAGTGTCTGGAACCATACTGGAATGACTGGAACCACACTGGGAACAACTGGGACCATGCTGGGGAGAACTGGGACCACACTGGGGGCAACTGGGAGTGAGTGGGACCATACTGGGGGGACTGGGATCATCTGGGGAGTGACTGGGACTAGAGCAGGGGCAACTGGGTCCAACTGGAACCATACTGGGAGTGTCTGTAACTGTAGGGGAGTGATGGCACCACACTGGGAACAGCTGGGGCCATGCTGGGAGCAACTGGGATCACACTGGGGGCACTGGCATCAGACTGGGAGTGACTGGGAGACACTGGGATTAGACTGCAGGTGACTGGGATCATACTGGAGTGGCTACACTCATACTGGGATTATACTTGGTGTGAATGGAACCTGACTGGGGCTTGCTGGGAGCTACTGGGCCATGTTGGGAGGAAAATGTGACACACTGGGAGCAACTGGGAACAGCTGGAAAGAACTGGAACTGTGCTGAGAGGACTGAGACTATAACTGGGGCAACTGGGATCATACTGGGAGCAACTGGGGCCACCCTTTGAGCAACAGATGGAAACTGGGATTATGCTAGAGGAAACTGGGAGTAACTGGGCAAGACTGGGATCATTCTGAGGTAACTAAAACAAACTGGGAGTGTCTCTAACCATACTGGGGGCACTGGAACCACACTGGGAACAGCTGGGATCATGCTGGGAGCAACTGGGACGATGCTGGGGGAAACTGAATCTACCCTGGAGGCAACTGGGCACACCTGGGACCCGGCTGGGAGGGACTGGGAGTATTCTTTGGGAAACTGGGATCATAATGGGAGGAACTGGGAACAACTGGAATTATTCTGGGAGCAACTGGGATCACACTGGGATCACAGTGAGAGCAGCTGAGTCCATACTGGGTTACACTGGGATCACATTGAGAGCGACTGGAATCATACTGGGATGGACTGGGAGTGGCTGGTTTTGTGGATTTTGGGGGGTTTAGATTTTGGGGGATTCTATTGGCAGTTTGAGGGGGAGTTTTTCTGGGGGTGTTTGGGGGTTTATTGAATTTTTTGTGGCTTTTTTTGAATTTTGGGGGTTTTACTGAGATTTTGTTGGGATTTTTGGCATTCTCAGAAATTCTGGGGGTTTTATAGAGATTTTTAGGAGATTTTGTGGGGATTTTATTGGAATTGTGGTGGCATTTAGCGGGATTCCTTGAGGATTTGAGAGTTTTTAGATTTTTGGTGGGTTTTGTGGGATGTTTTGGGTGTTGCCAGGATTTCTTTGGATTTGGGGCAGATTTTGTGGGACTTTTTAAGGTTTTGAGATTTTTGGGGGATTTGTGGAGTTTAATTAGGATTCTTTGGGTTATTGGGATTTCAAAGGATTTTGTGGGCTGTTATTGGGATTCTAGGGTGTTTTAATGAGATTTTGAGAGATTTAATTGAGATTTAATGGGTTTTATTGGGACTTTCAGGGGTTTCAAGGAGATTTTGGTGCCTCTCAGCCCTTCCCCACACCCAGGGAATGCCACAAAGCCCCCCTAAAATTCAACTAATACCTCACAAATTCCCCAAAAGTTACAAGAAAACCCTCAAAACCCCCAGAGAATCTCCGAAAATCCCAATGGAACTCACCAAAATTATAAAAAACTCCCAAAAATTTCAATAAATCCCCTCCCCATCCAAAAAACCCCCACAACCCCAACAAAACACCCAAAATCCAAAATCCCCCAAAATCCTCTAGTCATCCCAAAACCCAATAATTCTCCTCAAAAACCCAATAATTTCCCCCAAACTCCCCAAAAAATCCCACAAAGCCCAAAAAAGCAACTCTGAAATCCCCAAAAACCCACTCAAAACCCAAAAATCCCCCAGAAGCCCCCCAGACTCAGTGGGGCCGTCCTGGATCAGGGGGCACCGGCCGGTGGAACAGGAGCCACTTCAGGGGGCCCTCGGAGCTTTTTGGGGAGGGGGCACCATGGGAGACCCCCCAAAAACTGGGGAGGGGGGGAACCCCTGCTGTGCCCCCTCCCCTCGAAACCCCCAGACCCCAGTTCAGGGTGGGCCTGGGACCCCCCGGGACCCCCAAATCTTCCCCCGGGACCCCTCCAGGAACCCCAAACCCCCCAGAGCTCCCCCAGTGTTGGCCCAGAACCACCCTGGACCCCAAAAACCTCCCCAGGACTCTCAGACCCCCCCATTTCCCCCCAAAATTCACCCCAGACCCACCTGAGACCCCCCCCCAAATCCATCAGGATGCCCCACATCCCCGTCAGACCACTCAATCCCCCCCAAACCCTATGAAATCCCCTGCAGACTCCCCAAAATTACCCCTAGAGCCACCTCAGACCCCCCCAGATGCCCTCACAATATCCCAGTTCCTTTCACAATCCCCCCAAATCCCCTCAGACCCGCCCAATTGTCCTGAGATCCCCCTAAACCCACCTGAGAATGCTTCAAACCCTCTCAAGCTCCCCCCCAAGCTCCCTGAAGCTCCCTCTTACCAACCAAAGCCCCTTCAGACTCCCTCATTTACTCCAAACCCATCGCCCACCCCTGTGTTTCCCATCGATGCCCCCAAAATTTCCCAATTTCCCCTCAGACCCGCCCCAAACCACCCCAGTTTCTCCCCGTCCCCACCTCAGCTCCACTCTCCCCTCACAATCTCCCACCTCTGCCGTGCACGTGGACTCTCAAGAATGGCGGCGCGCCCCGCCCCGAACCAACCAATCACCGTGCTGCACGTCCCTAAAACAACCAATCACAGCACGGCTCCCTCAGCAATGCCCGCCTCCCCCGTGTCGCCCTAGCCAATCAGAGGAGAGCCGGAAGCGGCGCCCCCTTCCCCGCCGCCGCCGGGACCCGCTGGGCTCGGGATAGGAACGGGAGGGGCCTGCGAGGGGATCGGGGCGGGGGAGGGTCTGGGGGGGGCGGGGGAGGGTCTGGGGGGGGTCTGGGGAGGGGTCCTGGGGCATTGTGAGGGGACCTGGGGGGTGCAAATGGCTCCTAAGAGGGGTCTCACGGGGGGGCGGAGGGGTCGTGGGAGGGTCTGGGGGGGTTTTGGGGAGGGGTCGTGGAAAGGTCTTGGGAGGGTCTGAGGGTGTTTGGATGGTCCTGGGGGGAGTTTGGGGAGGGCTCTGGGCGGTGCTGAGGGTGTCCTGGGAGGGTTTTGGAGGTTTTGGGCAGGGGCTCTGGAAGGGTTTGGGGAGAGTGTCTGGGGGGGGTCTCAGGGGACATCCAGGGCTGGGCCCGATTGGGGTCTGGGGGCAGGTTCCTGAAATAAACAAGGCTAGGAGACTTCTTCTCCTTTTTAATGCCTTTATTAAAAGTGATCAGCTCAGGATTGGGTAGCTCGGCAGGTCTGCAGCATCCGTCATCTCTCCCAAGGCGACTCAGAGGAGGAGGATATGCACAGCTCTGCCCACAAGGGGCAGAGCTGGGGATCACGTCCTCATGGGAACCTTTAGGGCCTGCTCGTCCCCTGTCAGATGGTGCCCCTCCCCCTCAGTCGGCCTGGTCTCACCGCCGGGGTCGTCTCTCTTGGTCAGGGCGAGAGGGTCCAAAGGTGTTCCGCATCTCTGCAGGCTCAGCATTCGGCTCCTCACGTCCAGACATCACTCCAGTCTCTCAACTCTTAGGTGGCTCGTTGTTTTGGGGTTTTCTCCGTACAGCGGGGGACCCATGCTGCATTGTGGTCTTGGAGTCAGTTTGCATAGCCCCTCCTCACCCTCTCAGGTGTCTTCACTATTCTGGGAAAGGTACAACTTAGCCTCGGGAAGGTCCCTACCCAGGAGAAGGGCCATTAACTTGCCCCAGCCAGGGCTTTTACTAATACAAAAGCAACCATTAACGACAACGACCCGTGATTACAATAACAAAACACGAAGAACTTCGGCAGCTACAGTGATCTGGCTGCCTTTTTTTGTAACTTTTTTTTCTCAAAAAAAATATTAACCGAATTTTGTTCATAACAGTTCCTTCCAGTCACAAGCATTCCAGCATTCTCTCAGGGACTCCCTGCCCTTCTTCCCTCTGCTCCCAGCTGCAGAATGTGCAGCAAAGCCACCTTTGCTGTCTGCTCGGGGAGCCCAGCCAGCTGCTGGAGCCTGACCCTGCCCTGCACAGCTCCCCTGGCAGGCACGGCAGGAGCAGCGCCCTGGCAGCCTCGGCAATTGCCCTCTGACATCTCTGGCACTCACTGCCATGGGCTGCAATTCCAGCTGCCAGCAAGGAAAAGACGGTCCTGCCCTTCAAGGCCAAATTCTGAAGGGGCCAAGACACAAATGCAGCAAGATCTTCCACAGACACATTTCACTGCCAGCCTCCAAAACTTCATCCAGGGCTGTTTGAGCACCTGGATGGGGAAGAAAAAAAAAATACAATCAGGGGAGGGTCTTTGGCTGGAAGCTGCCACAGGTAAAGAGAGACCCTGTGGAAGGGAAAAGGAGCAGACCAAGGAAGGCAGGAGAGAAAGCAGGACACAAACAGCAACCAGCTGAGAAGGTGGCACTCTGAAGAGCAAACCTGAACTTATGGAACAGGAATGGGACAGAAAGGAAGAATTCTGAAACTTTATTTACTCGGCTTCTCTGAGCAATCTGTGAAGCCAGGACTTCACCATCCTGACAGGGAAGAAGCATTTTCTAGATCAAACCTGAATTTCATCCCTTTTACTCTGAGCCCAGTAAATCCCAATGAACTCATTTGTGGTCATTTTCATCAAGGGCCCAAGCTCTTTGTGCCAGCACATCCAGCAAGCACCAGGCAGGACAGCACGGCAACCAACTCACAGCTGAGGGACTCAGAACATCTAAACACCAGCAGGGCACATGGCTCATTTTTGCTCGAATAGACAGCACTGAAAAGGATAGGTAATGACAGCCTCTTCATCACCCCAATCCCTTCTCCCTTTTAAACTTTCTCTGAAATAACCAAAACCAGCTCTTAAAATTCCTTTATGTTATGAACAAAATTTGGGTAATATTTTTTTTGTGAGAAAAAGTTACAAAAAGGCAGCTAGACCACGGGTAGCTGCTGAAGTTCTTCGTGTTTTGTTATTGTAATCACGAGTCGTTGTGGCTAATCGCTCCTTTTGTATCAGCAGAGCCTCGCCCGAGGCTAAGTTGTACCTTTCCCAGAAGGGTGGGAACCTTCCCGAACAGTAGAAGAGACCTGAGAAGGTGAGGGGGGCTATGCAAAGTGACTCCAAGACCACAATGCAGCATGGGTCCCCCGCTGTACGGAGAAAACCCCAAAACAACGAGCCACCTAAGAACTGAGAGACTGGAGTGATGTCTGGACGTGAGGAGCCGAATGCTGAGCCTGCAGAGACACGGAACACCTTTGGACCCTCTCGGTGAGGAGCCGAATGCTGAGCCTGCAGAGAGGCGGAACACCTTTGGACCCTCTCGCCCTGACCATGAGAGACGACCCCGGCGGTGAGACCAGGCCGACTGAGCCGGCAAAAGTGCCACCTGGCGGGGAATACCACGCCCAAAAGGCTCCCATGAGGACTGGATTCCCCCAGTTCTGCCCCTTGTGGACAGAGCTGGGCATATCCTCCTCCTCTGAGTTGCCCTGAGAGACAACAGGACCTGCAGACCCGCCGAGCCACCCAATCCTGAGCTGATCACTTTCAATAAAGGCATTAAAAAGGAGAAGAAGTCTCCTGGCCCTTGTTTATTTCACTTTATCTTTGTCAATCCCCGATCTTTTGGGAGCAGACTCAGGAAGAGAGCACAACATTAATCTGTTGTTATTCAGACATGGCTTGTTGTTCGTCTTTCCCTACTCAATGGCAGCAGTAGATCTGGAGAATAACCAGGTATCCTGAGGAATTTTTCCTGCAGCAAGTTGTTTTCCTATCATGGTCCATCTGTAATTTTATTGCTTATTAAAAGACCACTATAAATACAGTACAGCACCTTGCAATTACTCCCCCTTCTATTTTTAAACCTCAAAGTCTTCCAGGTCTGAACAACAGGAGAAACCCTGTGTCACCCTTTGGGGATATGAACATCTTTAGGGTTTGGACATATGCCAGGATAGCCACTGTAAGAGCTGGATCGCCTGGAAAACCAACTGATGTAACAGTATTTTATGGTGAGAGGCAAATCCTGCTGCTGCTGCCCCAGGAATTTCTTTTCATTTGAGAAGCATCAAGAAAGGCCAAGAGCGTTGAAACACACAGAGCCTGGGGGAGGCATCAGGGTATTTCTTGTAGCAGCTTCTCCCTGTCAAGAACCTCCTGCCAGGCTCAACTTGAGAGAAATTCTCCAATAATATCCAACCATCAGCTTCTTTTGGGTGGGATGAGGAACAGCCGTCAGCCCACTCCAGCACTGGAAATGTTTCAATGCACCGGAGCAGCAGTGCCTGCAGGGGAGAGGCTCTTTGGCTCTGGGCTCTCTGGGCACTTTGTGCTGCAAGGCCATTCCCCTCTGGAGCCCAGCCCAGCAGCCACACACTGCCCACAGGGGCTGGGGGCACAGGCACAGCCTGGGGCTGCTCCCCTCTGGCCAGCCCTGTTGGAATGGGCATGGGCAGGGCCAAGAGCCAGCCAGGTGCTGCTTCTGGAGGTGCTGGGAGCAGCCAGGGAGGCAGCACAAAACGGACCCATCTGAAGGTCTCCTCTGGTCCCGCAATCCCCACCCTCAAACCATTTTCCCATCCAAATCCCCTTTTCCCACTGAAATCTCCTTTTTCCACCCCAAATCCTTCTTTGTACATCCCAAATCCTTCTTCTTTCACCCCAAACCCTCTTTTCCCACTCCAGATCCCTTTTCCCACCCCAAATCCTCCCTCTTTCACACCAAAAATCTTCTTTTTCCATCCTAGATCCTTCTTTTTCCACCCCAAATTTCCTCACTCCAAATCCTTCTTCTTTCACCCCAAATCCCCTTCTGCCACCCCAGATCCCCACTGCAAATCCCCTTTCCCAGGCCCCAGGGATTTTGGGGTTCCTGAGGGGTTTTTGGGGTTTTTCCCAACATTTTACCCAGGGTCTATCTGCAGATATTGCAGCTGGAGCTGCTCCAAACAAACCCCACTGTGCCCCCCAGGGTTGCAATGGGTTTCGGGGGATATGGAGACTGGGGGGGTCATGACCCCAAATTTTGGGGGTTGGGGGGTTTGATCCTAAAATTTGGGAGTTAAAGGGGGTTTGACACCTTGGAGTTTAGGATTTGGAGGTTTTTGACCCCAGACTTGGGGTTTGGGGATATTTGGCCCCAGAATTTGGGATGTGGGGGTTTTTGACCCTAGGATTTGTCAGTCAGGGGGTTTGACCTCCAAATTTTGGGATAAGGGCAGTTGGACACCCCAGATGTTTCAAACCCCAGGATATGGGGTCAGGGGGTTTTCATGTCAAAGTCTGGTAATTGGGGGGGTTCACCCCAGTTTTTGGGGGGATTTAACCCCAAAGTTGGGGGATCAAGGGGAATTGACACCCCAGAGTTTGGGATCGAGGATTGGGGGGTGTGACTCCAGACTTTGGGGGTGAGGAGGGTTGGACACCCCAGATATTTCAAACCCCAGGAGTTGGGGATTGGGGGTTTTAACCTTAAACTTTGGGTGTTGGGGGCATTTGACACTTCAGGATTTGGGATTTAGGGGATGTTTGACCCCCGACTTTGGGAATGGGGGGGTGTTGGACAGCCCAAAAGTTTCAAACCCCAGGAGCTGGCTTCGGGGGGATTTAACCCCAACGTTTGGGAATTCGGGAGTGTTTGACACCCCAGGATCTGAGATTTGGGGGATTTGATCCTAAAATTTGGGGTTCGGGCTGGGGAGCGAGTGTTGAGATCCCAGAGTCTGGGTTTGGAGGTGTTTGATTCCCCCAGTGTTTCAACCCCCGGGATTTGGGGTCGCAGGGAGTTGACCCCAGGATTTGGGGTGCTTGATCCCAATGTTTGATTCCCTGGGTTTGGCGTTGGGGTTGAGATCAGAGCCATTCCCTGGAAAGAGTGGCGGGATCGGGATTGGTAATGGGATCGGGAATGAGATTGGGATCAGCATCGGGATCGGGATTGGTAACGGGATCGGGAATGAGACTGGGATTAGGATTGGGATCGGGATTGGTAACGGGATCGGGAAGGAGATTGGGATTAGGATTGGGATTAGCATCGGGATTGGGATTGGTAACGGGATCGGGAATGAGATTGGGATCAGCATTGGGATTGAGATTGGTAACGGGATTGGGAATGAGATTGGGATTAGGATTGGGATCAGCATTGGGATTGGGATTGGGAACAGGATCGGGGGGAGACCCTGACCCAATCCTGGACCCCAATCCCAGGTAGAGGCCCCGTCCCAGTCCCGGAGTGGACCCATCCCCACAATCCCGGACCCCTCTCCAGTGCCAGCCCCTCCCCAGCCGCTGAACGGACCCTCCCTCAATCCCAGCCCACCCCGATCCAGACCGGAGCCATCCCCAGAGCCTCCCCCATCCCCGGCCCAGACCCTTCAACCCCTTTTTGGGGTGGCTCCTACTGCTCCCCACCCATTTCTGGGGGTTACAAGGCGCCCCGCGGACCCTCCCCATTTTGGGGTGTTGGGGTGGCCCCAGGGCCGCCCCGAGGGCTGAGGGGGGATCGAAAGCCCCAAACCTGAGGGGCTCCTGGGGGTGCCCAGTTCGTCCCATCCCCACCCCAAAACAGATCCTGGCCAATCAGAGCGTGGGGGCCCCAAATTAAACCCAAGGGGGTTGGGACCCCCAAAGGGAGCAGGAGAGGCCTGGAACCCCCAAAACCAAGCACGGCGGAGGGGATAGGGGGCTGGGGAAACGATGGGGAAGGGGCGGGAGAGCAGAGGGAAGAGGGGGATGGGACTCCCAAACAGGATCAAGCCAACTTGATGTGGCCACCTTCCGACATGGATGGCAGCCAAAGGCAGCCAAAGCTTTTTCCCAGTGCGTGTGACCCCAGTCTGTGCAATCCCAGTCCATAAAATCTCAACCCAGTTTATCCCAGTCCTGATCTGCATGGTCCCATTCCATATGGTCTCAGCCCATATTTGATCCCAGACCACTTGATCAGTTTGTGTGGTCCCAGTCAACTGGATCTCAGTCCATACAGTCCCAGTCCATACTTGATCCCACTCCAGGCTATCCCAGTCTGGAGGTTTCTGATCCACAGGATCCCAGTGCACGTGATCCTCGGCCATGTGATCCCAGTCCATTTGATCCCAGTCTGTGTGGTCCTGATCCATATGGTCCCACTCTGTGCAGTCCAAACCCATTGGATCCCAGTCCATATTTGATCCCAGTCCATATTTGATCCCAGCCCATACTTGATCCCAGCCCATACTTGATCCCAGCCCATACTTGATCCCAGTCTGTGGTCCTGCACACACTCCCAGGGTCTGGAATTCCAGTTCCAAGCCAGGAAAAAATGTTCCTGCCCTTGAACTTACTTCCTATCCTCTCAACAAATTATAATAAATTAAAAATCAATAAATTATAATTAAAATGAAATACACTAGAATAAAAATGAAATACAAAAATGAAATATAATTTCAACTCTTCCTTACAATACTCCAATAATGATTCAAGCCAAAACAACAGTAAACTATTAATATAACATTACCAAAGAAAAAAAACAAATTACATACAAAGAAATACCTTTTGTAAGTTTTAACTCAGTAACCAATATACTTTAGAAAAAAAAATCCTAAAAAATAACATAGAATCTAACACACCTTAGTAAAAAAAATTCCTATTACAAATATACTAAACACAAAACCAAACACCACTGTAATTTCTCAGAAATTTTAACCAACAATTAAACTTTAATAATTCCCTTAAGTATTCTAAAACAAATAAAATTACTTTTAAAAAATTTAATTGTGGGTGAGTGGCTTTATCTGGGTATTGGTTTTTGGATTGTTTGGGTTAGATTTTTAAAAAAGGATTTTAATAGTAATTAAATCAGCTGAGAAGGCGGCACTCTGCAAACAGAACTTACAGAAAATAGGACAGAATCAGTAACTCTGAAAGTTTTATTTGCAGTCAAACACATCCCACACACCCAGCCCCACACAATCCCCATCCCACTGCTCCAAACTGGGGCCAAACCAAAAGGAGAAGCAGCCAGGTGTGTTCCCAACATGGATCATAGGGAATGTGAGTGACCAGGGCTGTGCCCAAAGTGCCTCCTCCAGTGGGGGATGGAGCTGGAGCAGCGCACGAGGCTCTTCCCGCACTCGGGGCACTCGCAGGGCTTCCCTTACCGGTGCCTCCATTGGTGTTTGGCCAAGGTAGAGCTGCTGGAGAAGCTCTTCCCACACTGCGGACACTCGTAGGGCCTCTCCCCTGAGTGGATGCGCCGGTGCCTGACGAGGTCTGAGTTGTGCTTGAATCCCTTACCGCAGTCGGGGCAGCGGAAGGGCCTCTCATCCGTGTGAATCCGATAGTGCTTGAGGAGATCAGAGCTGGTCAGAAACTTCTTCCTGCATTTATCACACTTGTAGGGCCTCTCTCCTGTGTGGATGCGCCGGTGGGTGAAGAGGGTGGAGTTGTCCTTGAATCCCTTCCCACAATTGGGGCATTGGAAGGGCCTCTCCTCTGTGTGACTATGATAGTGCTGGAGGAGACGGGAGCTGGTTGGAAACCCCTTCCCACACTTGGAACACGCATAGGGCCTCTCCCCAGTGTGGGTCCTCTGGTGGTTGATCAGGCTGGAGCTCCAGCTGAAGCTCTTCCCACACTCCCCACACTCGTAGGGCCGTTCCCCAGTGTGGATCACCTGATGCTGGATTAGGTAGCAGCTCTGCCTGAAGCTCTTTCCACACTCCCCACACTCATAGGGTCTCTCCCCTGTGTGGGTCCTCTGGTGCTTGATCAGGTTGGAGCTCCACCTGAAGCTCTTCCCACACTCCATGCACGTGTGGAGCTTCACCCTATCATGGAGCTGCTTATGGAGCACCAGCTCCGAGCTCTGGCTCCGTCTCCGGCCGCCTTCCCGGCCCAGGCTGGCTCTTTCCCCCTCAGATCCCCGCCAGCTGCGCTTGCAGCCCCTCCTCGTGAGGCATCTCCGGGCCTTTTCCTCCCCGTTGGCTTCCTGCGCCATGGAGCCGCTCAAAACGGCCTCTTCCACCAGGTTCTGGCGCAGGCATTTGTCCTCCCTGCTCTCCGTGCTCAGCTCCTGCTCTGGGGGAGGAAGGACAAGGACAGGATGCGATTTGCCTCCGTGCCACAGGCAAGGGCAAGGAGATCCCCCAGGGCTGTGCTGCAGCCAGGGCCGTGCTGGGCTGGGAGATGGAGCAGCACAGAGGGGAAAGGGGCACTGACTTCCTCCTCACCTGCATCAGTGTCCTGGGGCATCTTCCTCTTCCTCGCAGCCTTCCTCACAATGGGAAATCCTGGTTTGGGGAAAACAAGGGATGAGCGCATTTGTAGGAGTGTCGGGGGTAGGATGGTCGGGACTGACAGAGACGAGAGATCTCTGCAGCCAGGTTGTGGAAGTTGCGGTTTATTGCAAAGGGCCTGGGTGCAGGGTCCTGCTTGAAGCTGCCAGCCACAGCTCAGAGCAGGCCCCAGAGAAGAGAGGGGCAAAGAGGATGAGAGGGTGAGAGAGTAAGAGGGGAAGAGCGTAAGAGAGTAAGGTTCCTGTTACAATACAATAAATCTTTTGTGTTGAATATTCTATTTCTCACTAACCAATCTAGTACAAGATACAAATCCTATAGCATTTACATACAGCCTATAAAAATCATTACATCACCATACTGTGTTAGATTTTAAACCCTGAACACTACTCTTTGGACCCCTTCTGCTGAGATAGTAGGGTCTGCTCTGACCCTAGGACTCGTCTGCAAGCAGAGGGAATTGTTTCATCAAAAGGGGATTACCTTCAGTCGGGCCACACCATTGTTTTCCAGTTGTTCAGTAACTAAGGTATCTCAAAGCTTGCTTTCATTTTATCTCGCTATTAATTTTCTATATTCTCAAAATCATTTGCCAGACAACCATATTTATAAGGCTTTCCTGTTTCTTCTTCCCCAAGACACACTGAGTTTGAAGATCCCTCTGCCCGAGTCCATCGGAGAGGTGAGCTGCATAAACCCTCCCAAACACCAAGATTAAGCCCTGAAAAAGCCTCCCAGGAGTTCCCCACCTCTGGTCCCTCCCCTCGGGTGTTCGGGGGTTCCCCCCATCCCAGCTGCTGGGGGTCACACTTGGATTTGGGGTCCCCCTTCTCTTCGGTGCCCGCCCTGCCCAGGCTGCTGGCACTCCCAGCAATGCCAAAAGCTCCCCCCTCTTGGCTCTCCCCATTCCGGGATGCCGGGGCTGTTTGGGCTCCCGGGCTCCCTTCTCCCCTCATTCTCCGCTCTGGGCTGCAGCAGCTCCAAGGAGTCCCCCCTGCCCCTCTCCAGGCTCTTGAGGCTCCCGCCCACGGCGGCGCTCCCCCCTCTCTGGGCTCCCCACTTTGGGCTCCTGGGGGACTCAGGGCTCTGCTCCTCCAGGCTGCCTCTGCCGGCAGCTGCCACCAGCACCTCCCGATGTCCCCCCGAGGGGCCTTTTCCGCTCAGCCTTGGACTGCTTCATTCTCCAAACATCCCCCCAAAAACCCAACCCAGGCACCCCCCGGGATATCTGGGCCGAACTCCCCCTCCCCGCTCACCTGCGCGATGCGGGGGGGCGATGATCCCACACGTGGGGGCTGCGAATTCAGGCCTGGCTCGGAGTGACCGCGTGCTTCCCTCAGCTCAGCCTTGATCCGCCTTTGCCCCTCCTCTTCCTCCCGCTCCTCCTCTTCCATCCCCCCTCCCGCTCCTCTGTGTTATCTCCACCTCCTTCTCCTCTTCCATCCTGCCCCTTCCAACCCCTTTCCCCCTCCTCCTCTCTTACCTCGCCTCCTCCTCCCGCTCCATTCCTGCCCTTCCCTCCCTCCTCCTCCTCCCCCAGCAGCAGCCACACCCTCGCTGCCCCGTTCCTGCAGCTCTCGCAGCCCGCGGCATGAGCGGGGATGGAGCCGGGACAGGTCGGGATGGGCAGAGCGGGGCTCTCGGCTGCTCCCAGCCGCTGCGGGCGGGGGGAGCCCGGCCCGGGCCAAAGGAGAGGCAAACTGGGCAAACTGGGGGCTGCACATCCAAACTGGGCCTTGCTGGGGACCCTGCCTGGCCACTGCCAGCCCTTGGGGCGCCTCTCGGCACATCCGCCACGGGGGAACGCACACAGGGCAGGGGGATCCCAGCAGTGGCAGCACTGCCAGGGACTTGGCTGTGCTGGGATCGTACTGGGAGTGACTGGGGCTGTACTGGCTTTGTACTGACATCATACTGGGATCATACTGGAGTGTCTGGGATGGTACTGGGTTTGTATGGACATCATACTGGGATCATGCTGCTATACCAGGGCAGATTGTGATCACACTGATGGAGACTGGGATCATGATGGGATCATACTGGGATTGAGTAGGAGCCGGCGGTGAGCAATTGAGACCATGTTATGGGCAAATGGGATATATTGGGAGTGACTGGGATTATGCTGAGGGTGACTGGGAGCAGCTGTGAGCAACTGGGAACATGCTAGGAGCAACTGGGAACACGCTAGGAGCAACTGGGAGGAACTGGGAGTGACTGGGTGCATGCTGGGGGGATTGGAAACTGCTGGGCTTATACTGGGATGAACTGGGATCATAGTGGCAGTTAGTGCCACTACACTGAGGGTGGCTGGGAGTGCTTGGGAGCAAATGGCATCGTACTGGAAGGAACTGGAAAGATGCTGGAGGGAACTGAGGTACACTGGGACATGCTGGGAGTGACTGGAATGAAAGTGAGGGGGAGAGCAACGTGAACCATGTAGAACAAAACTGGTTTATTCTGGCAGGGACTGGGAGCACACTGGGGCCATATTTGCATCATACTGGGAGGGACTGGACTAATACTGGGAGGATCTGAGAGTGACTGGGAACACACCCTGCACATCATCCCCCATACTGGGCCTGACTGGGGGCATGCTGGGAGCAAATGGCATCATACTGGGACTGACTGGGCTGATCTAGGAAGCAACTGGAACCATGCTGGAGGCAGCTGGGACCATACTGGGAGAGACTGGAAGCAACTGGGATTATATTGGAACCACACTGGGAGCGCTGGCATGTGACTGGGATCAAACTGGAGCTTAGTGGGATCATACTGGGGCCGAAAGGAAGCGACTGGGATCACATTTGGGCTACTGGGAGCAGCTGAGAGAAACTGGGACCATGCTGCAAGCAAACTGGAGGAACTGGGAAGGACTGGATGCATGCTGGAAGCAACTGGGATATACTGGGCATGACTGGGGGATCATACTGGGAGAACTAACACCTTACTGGGGCCACTGGCAGTGCCTGGAAATGACTACAAACATGCTGGGGACAACTGGGATATACTGGGAGTGTCTGGAACCATACTGGGGGGACTGGAACCACAGTGGGAACAACTGGAACCACACTGGGCGCAACTGGGAGTGAGTAAGACCATGCTGGGTGGGACTGGGATCATATGGGGAGTGACTGGGACTATATGAGGGACAACTGGGTACTACTGGCATCACACTGGGAGGAATGGGGAGCAACTGGAACCATGCTGGGGGCAATTGGGATCCTACTGGGATCACAGTGGAAGCAGCTGGGCCCATGCTGGGGGAGAATGGGATCATACTGGATCACATTTTCAGCAACTGGGACTGCACTGAGGGTGACTGGGAGTGGCTGTGAGCAACTGGGATCAGGCTGGAAGCCACTCCAGCCAACTGGGAGTGACTTGGAACATGCTGGGGCAGCTGGGTTTTACTGGGAGAGACTGAAACCATAGTAGGGGTAAATGGGAGCAACTGGAACCATGCTGAGAGATAATGGGAGCAGCTCTGTCCATGCTGGGGTCATACTGGGATCACACTGGCACTGATGTGACCGGAAGAGTACTGGGAGTACCTGAGAGTGACTGGGATCCTACTGGAACCAGACTGGGAGTGACTGGAAAGGTGTTGGCCATGACTGAAACCATACTGGAGGTGAATGGGAGCAACTGGGCCCACACTGGGAGTGACAGGGAGTCACTCTGGCCATGACTGGAATAACACTGGGAGGATCTGGGAGTGACTGGGTCATACTGGGGGTGACTGGGAGCAACTGGGATCATAGTGAAAGTGACTGGGATTGTAGCAGGAGTTACTGGGATTATCCTTGGAGCCACTGGGATTGCAATGGGTGTGAATGGATCCTGACTGGGGGTTACTGGGAGCTACTGGGCCCATGTTGGGAGGAAAGTGTGGAAACATTGGGAACAACTGGGACCAGCTGGAAGGAACTGGAACCATGCAGAGCAGACTGAGACTACAACTGGGATCATACTGGGAGCAACTGGGACTACACTTTGGGCAACTGATAGAAACTGGGATCATGCTGGAGGCAACTGGGATTAATTGGGAAAGACTGGGATCATTCTCAGGTAACTAAAGCCTTACTAGGGCAAGTGGGATAAACTGGGAGTGTTTGTAACCACAGTGGGGGGACTGGAACCACACTGGGAATAGCCGAGACCATGCTGGGGACAACTGGGAGTGACTGCGACCATGCTGGGAGGGACTGGGACTATTCTAGGGACAACTGGAATCATGCTGGGATCACAGTGAGAGCAGGTGGGTCCATGCTGGGTTAGACTGGGATCACACTGAGGGTGATTGGAATCATGCTGGGATTGACTGGGAGTGGCTGTGAGCAACTGGAATTGTGCTGAAAGCAACTGGGAGAAAGTGGGAGTGACTGGGAGCATGCAGAGGGGGGGTGACTGGGATATACTGGGAGAGACAGGGAGTCACTGGGATCACACTGGAGGCTACTGAGATCAGGCTGGGAATGACTGGGATCATACTGGGAGTGGCTACAATCGTACTGGGAGCAGAGTGGGTGTGATTGGACCCTGACTGGGGGTTACTGGGAGCTACCAGGCCCATGCTGGGAGCCAACTGGGGACATAATCAGAGGAACTGGGAGCAACTGGGATAAAACGGGGGGCAAGTGAACCACGCTGAGGTAACGGGGAGTGCCTGGCAATGTCTACGAGAATGTTCAGATATGGCAACTGGGATATACTGGGAGCGTCTGAGACCATACAGGTGGTGTGAAATACAAAGTTGTGTTTTGTGACTGGTACAAACAGGTGATGTGTGTAGTTGTGAATGTGAAATGTGTGGACCCCAACAATGGGAGAGCTGTGAATTCTAATAATAACTGAGGAAAATAAAGCATGGAAAAAGGCCTTTGAACTTATCTTTTGTTTGCAATTAACCCTGCTTGATTTTGGTGCATTGGAATTAAGGTGTTAAAGATGTTGCTCTTTGCTTGCATTTAATCCATAAAAAGCTCTGCAATAATAACATTTTGAAGTATAATTTTAGAATATTACTTGTATCTTTGAAACTACAGCTTTGGAATATATATAAAGGAAATATGCCTATCTCATGCCTTATTAAAGCAGAGAAAAACAGCTTGAGAAAGGAAGCTGAACATCACCTCAAGGGTTTATGGTTTCGACCAAAGGGAAGCTAGACATCACTGTTATGAGATTTATAGTCTTTGCAATTAAAAGGTGGACACACATCTGGGGAGCTGGACCCCACCAGATGGGAGTCGTCTTTCTTCTTTCGGAAACTGGACCGTCACCATCTGGGGACACTCCTTTGAGATACATCCTGAGAAATTAAAATCACAATAGTGTATAGAATTGTGATGTAATAATTTGGAATAAGAATTGCTGATGAGTAAAAGATTGGAAATAGAAACTGCTGAAAAAAAAAGCTGATGAGTACCCCTATAAATACCTGTAACCATCAATTATCGGTGTGCAGTTGGAGGGAAAACTTCCCCCACTGTACCCAGCGCTGTATTGCTCACACTTTACCATATTAATTAATAAATTGATTGCTGCTTGAATATTGTCCTAGTCAAGCTTCTTATTCATAACACCAGTCCTCCCCAGTGTTTCCAAGGGCAGTTTAATTTCTCTCGCTGGCTGTGGCAGCCAAACCCAGCAGTGGGGTCAGTGCAGTGCCCATGGCTACAGCCCCTTGCAGGGGCCCAGTGCAACTTGGGCTGATGATCCACCCTCACAGCTGGCCCAGGGCAGCTCTGCAGTGCCTTTGGTGGCCCCTGGGGCTGGCACACACCTGAGCAGTGTGTCTGTTTGCAGTGGGGCAACTCAGGAGTTTCAGATTGCTTCAAAAAACCCCCAAAAGGGAAAACCCCTCTTAGGCTGAGGGCAGCCAGCTCTCCAAGCACAGCAGGTCCCAGGGGAGTGAGGACAGACGGGATGGGGCTGGGCAAAGTGGAGCAAGGTTGTCCACACTGGGTCAGAGCTCCAGGCACAGCTTCTGTGAGCAGGCCAGAGCTGCCGAGGAGAGACCCTGGGTCAATATCAATCACAGAATGCTGCAATCAACTCTGCTCCAAAGAGAAATAAAATAAAATACTTCCTTTAAAACAGGAATGTGTATTTTTTTCAAGGTGTTTGAAATCTTTCTCCATAACAGGACTTGGAAAATTTTAATGACCCTCTCAGGGCTTTGGTGTTGTTTACATCAGAGTCAGTCCCTGAGAGAGTGTCTTCAAAAAACTTCTCAAGCACTCAAAGTTAAATTTAGACTCCAAAGTTTCTTGAAGTTTTTATAGGTCCCACTGAGGAACATGGCTGGGAAAGTGTCCCCAGGTTCCAGTTAGAGCAGAACATTGGAGGCAGTGATGACAGCTGGGGACAAACAAGGGAAAGCTGTCTCTGGTGCTGAGCAAAGCTGGATATGTTTGAGGAATGCAAAGGGCCAAGGCCTGAGCCCCAGCCCCTGGCCAGGCAGATCCTGTCCCTCCCTCCTTGCTCAGGGCTCTTCCTGGGATGGGCACTGGCATGTGGGGATGTGCAATGCCAAGGGCAGGAGCATGGGGCGGCCCCTGCCAGGCTGCTGAGCAGGGACAAGGAGGCCATGAGGCCCCAGCCATGCAAGGGTCACTTGTCTCCTGCTCCTGCCTCAGGCCCAGGCCCAGCAGCCATGGCCAAAGTGCTGCCCAAGTTGGCTCTGGCAGGGCTGTCTTGCAGCTGCTGCCCATCCCTGTGCCCTGTGCAGCCCAGGCTCTCCCACGGTGTCCCTGCCCTGCACCTCTGTCCCTGCAGGCTGTTGGCATCCCCCGGCTGCCCCACCTGTCTGGGCCCTTCCTTTGCTGACAGCTCTGCCTCCTGCCTGCCTCTGCCTGCCCACACAAAGCCTGGGGCTGATACCAAAAGGGTTCATTCCATTTTTACCCTGCCTGTGAACTTTCAGCACAGGAACAAGGCATGCAGGGGCTGCTTTCCCAGCAACGATCAGTGGAAGAGAAGAAGAAGACATCTGGTTCAAGGGTGCAGGGATAGAGAAATCAAGGAGTGAATCTGGGAACTTGGGGTGGGTTTTATGGAAATGGGTAAATTGTAATTCACATTTAGTGATTGTGTATAAGCAACACATTTGTAGAATTACATGTCCATGTAGGGTTGGGAGTTATCCCTCACCAGACCTCAGGCCTGAATAAATGACACCCTCTGAAATAGCAAATTAGTGTTATGGAGTCTTGTTCTGATATTTCAGAGATTTGCTGACCGTGGTTCCTCACAGAACCAAGGAGTCAGCTGTGACACTGTGGAACCCCATGGAACAAAGGGTCCATTGTGACACAGCAGAACCCCATGGAACCAAAATCCATTTTGGCACATTGGGGCCACATTGAACCAATGGTCCATTGTGATACTGCGGATCCAAGGAGACCATTGTGACCCTGAGAAATCTCTTGGAACCAAGGTGTTGGATTTTTGTGCTGTTTAGATGGTCTGGGAAAAAGCCCAAAGATGGCCTTGGGCCCCCGGGTTCGAAAGGACGAGAGGAAGCTTCAGATTTGTTCTTGGTCTTGGTGTTTATTAATTGCTTATCTAAAAGATTTTCTCTTGGCCTGACAGAGTTCTGCTCAGCAGTCAGCCATGGGCACACACTGAAAGCCCCTGGGGCGGTCACCTATCTTTATACCCGGAGTTACGTATACAATATTTATCATTTTTCTCCAATACCCTCTACCCTTATTAACCAGTGTTCCCCTAGTAAGGTCCAATCCCGGAGTGCCAACTCCACCACAGAAGATGGAGGCCTACAGGAAGAAGAAGAAGGAGAAGGGCACGCCCCAATCCCTCCATCTTGCCTCTCTAGACCCCCCTGTACAGGGATCTTAAACCCTGTATCTCACACTCCAATTAACTTATCCCTTCACCATTCACCCCGGTGAAATCCTCCCGTCCTCATACTGATGTCATCTCCCCTGTGGGATCAAAGTCCAGCCACCAGACATTTCTGGCAACATTCCAGGACTCCCGAGCCCCCCAGGGGTAGTCTGGTTCACCCTGCACCCCAGTTCTGAGAGACTGAGATCCCACATCTCCCCCTTCTGTTTGCACCAAAAGACCTTTCTCGCTTTTATGTGAAAACCCCCCAAAGTCCTTAGTTTCTTTTTATTTCTCTTCTGGGTCGTTTTTCGCAGTCTGAGTCTCGACTTCTGTCTGAGTACTCGTCTCTTTGTTTCTCGGATCAGCATTCTCGTGTTCTCGCGTTCGGAATGGCTTCACGTGCCGTGCCGACACCCACTTCAGACCTCGATCTGTGGAGATACAAGCGAAACCCTTTCCCCAAGTGATTAGTCTGAAAGGACCCTCTATTTGTCCGGTCTCTGGGTTTCTGATCAAAACTAAAGGATTTTCCCTTAGCTTTGCCTGTGTGTTGTTTAGAAAATGTCTCACGATCGGTGGGTCAGGTTCCGAGGATGAGCTATTTAGGAAATTCAGCACATACAATGCCTTATTTAATTTCATGTGAGGTGTTGCCTCTGGCTCACCCCTTCTCTGTCTGTCCAGAAGGGATTTTAGGGTGTGATGTGTTCTCTCAATGATTGCCTGACCTGTGGGTGAATGCGGAATACCAAACGTGTGTCTGACACCCCACCTTTTCAGGAATCTGTCAAGCACCCTGCCTGTGTATGTTGGACCATTATCTGTTTTTATCTCCTGAGGCACACCTAATGCTGCAAATGCCTGCAGAAAGTGTCGGCAAGCATGGTCTGCTGTTTCCCCAGCATGTGCTGAAGCAAAGACTGCACCTGAGAATGTATCTACAGAAACATGAACATTTTTGAGCTTCCCAAAAGATGGGTATTTTGTGACATCAGCTTGCCACAACTGAAGACTTTGCAGCCCCCGCGGATTGATGGCCCCAGTAGAAGAAGGTGGCTGCACAAGCTGACAGTCTGGACAAGCACTAATGATCTCCCTCGCCTGACTCTTTGTGAGACGAAAGGACTCCATCAGTGCTTGCGCATTCTGATGAAAGAACGCATGACTTAACCTTGCCTGCTCAAAAATGTCCGGCAGCGTTTGCAAAATGGGCATTGTCAACCTGTCCGCCCGAGCATTCCCTTCCGCTAAAAACCCTGGAAGTGTTGTGTGCGCTCTAATGTGTGTGATAAAATACTCTCTTTCCCTGCTCTCTAGCAGTGTTTTCAAGCTTGTCAGGTATGAGTATAAAACCTCATTACTGACTTCTTTCAAGAGCGAACCCTCCAATCTCTTGACCACACCCGCAACATATGCGGAATCTGTCACCAGATTGAGAGGCTGTTTGAACAACTGAAATGCTCGGACAACGGCTGCCAACTCCACAATTTGTGGAGAGCCCTGAACCATCCTCACGTCTGATTCCCAATCCCCTGTCGTTGAGTCTCTCCACGTGATCACTGACTTGTGCGTCTTCCCCGAGCCATCCGTGAACACGGTGATCCCGTCCAAAGGTTCTTCACTTATCTGTGGTTTTGCTCTATAGCATATTTGCGATTGCAGTATTCTGTGTTGGGGAAAGTGGATTGTGCAAGTTCCTGGGAACGCTAACAATGCGATTAACAGGTCTTTCGATTGTTGCATTGCCCAATCGAAGTAGTCTCGTTTCAGAGGTAACCTGATGACTGAGAATTCTCTTCCTGCCATTGTCAGCAGCCTTGTTCTCGCCTTTATGATGATTTGTGCTGCCATCTCCAGATCTGTGAGAATCGTTTTCGTGGGCCTGTGCGGTAGGAAAATCCACTCTATGATTATCAAAGAGTCCTTTTGTGATTCATCCCATTGGAAGATCAAACCATGGAACTGCGTTTTCTTCCCCAGCACTGCCAACTGAAAAGGCAACGATGGAACAAATCGATGTGCCTGCCTTTTCTGTATCGCATCCGAGATTTTCTCCAACTCTTTTCTTGCTTCTGGTGTGAGTGTCCTGGGAGAACGAATGTCTGTGTCTCCTCTCAAGAGATCAAGCAGTGCTGGAATGTCACTATTTGTGATTCCCAAAACTGGTCTCATCCAGTTGATTTCTCCCAAAAGCTGTTGCAAATCATGCAAATTGTTGACCTTTGTGCTGATCTCCACCTTTTGAGGCTTTATTGTTTTCTCTGAGATTTTCCACCCTAGATATTTCCAAGGTGCAACCTCTTGAATCTTTGAAATGCTGATTTCCAGACCTGCCTTTTGCACCTCTGCGATCACACAGTCACGAGCTTCTTGCAGCTCCTGTCGTGTTGATGCTGCGATGAGCAAATCATCCATGTAATGAATGATCTTCGCCTTCGGAAATTTCTTTCGTGCTGGTGCCAAAGCTCGCGCCACGTACCATTGACAGATCGTCGGAGAATTTTTCAGGCCTTGTGGAAGGCAGACCCAATGGTACCGCTGCAGAGGCGTTTCCCTGTTGATACTCGGGACTGAAAAGGCAAATCTCGGAGCATCATCTGGATGGAGTGGGATACTGAAAAAGCAATCCTTGAGGTCAATGACCACAAGCTGCCAGTCTCTGGGAATCATCGAGACAGATGGAAGTCCCAACTGAAGTGGCCCCATGTCTTCTATGACTTCGTTGATCTTCCTGAGGTCGTGTAACAACCTCCATTTGCCCGACAGCTTTTTCTTGATGACAAACACCGGAGAATTCCAAGGGCTGTCTGTTGGCTTGATGTGTCCCTTCTGCAATTGTTCTTGGACCAGGTCTTTCAAAGCACTCAGTTTTTTCCGCTCAAGGGGCCACTGATCCACCCAAACTGGATCATCTGTTTTCCATGTCAGCTTCAGTGTGGCGAGTGCTGCAGTGACCCCTATTAAAAATCCACTTCGATCTTCGCGCCCCATTGTGCCAAAAGGTCCCGACCCCAGACTGTGATCGGCTTTTGAACGACAAAAGGACGAATGATCGCCGTCTTATCTCCTGGTCCCGTGACAACGACGGAATTCTCACTTTGCAGACACAGAGATGCTCCCCCGATGCCTGAGAGAGAGCCCAATGGCGCGACCAAGCTCCAATTGCGTGGCCAAAAGATGTACGATATTACTGTTACATCCGCCCCTGTGTCGAGCATACCTCTGATCGATATTGTCCTGTCCCCACATGTCAATTGGCACGTGAGCGTGGGTCGGTCTCGACCTATGTGCTTCACCCATGTTGTATGTACTTCAACATGCTCTTTCATAGGGAGACCTTCTTCGTCGAAGATTGACATGACCTCTCCAACTGCGTGTGGTGGCAATGCAAAGGCTCTTGCAACCACAGTATTTTCCGGTACAGTCAATGGTGGACAAAGCGCTCTTGCCAAAACTGTTAACTCTGTATTTTTGTCTGCCGAGACAACTGTCGGATAGACAATGAGCCCAAGAATACTGCACTTATCTTGTCCAACTATCAAAAAATCTTGTTTCTTCTATGAGTCCCCGCGGATACCTGTGGGTATCTCCGCATGACTTTCATCTAGAAAGCATACTAGTTTTGAAGCTGCCAATGCACACTGTGCCCCTGGTGGGAGGAGGTCTGGGTCACTGTGGAATCGACTGAGGGTTTTGCTGAGGGCATCTGCTTGTTGCTCACTGATGACTGCCCTGTCTGTTCTTGTGACACCGCCAGTACTTGTGTCGGAGCGCGCTGGGGATTTCTCGCGCTCAATTTCCCGTTTCCCGGATGCGGCAACGGATTTCCTTCCACATCTGTCCGGGAATAACATTCTTTCACAGAGTGTCTTCCTCTTCCGCACCGTGCGCAAATTGGTCTTTCCGCTCTCTGGACTGGCGTTGGTATATGTGTCTGTGGGCAATTCCTTTTCATGTGCCCAGATTCCCCACATCCGTAGCACTGTCCTCCTTGGGGTTTGTTCCTTTTCTGCATTGCCGCAAAAACTTTGTTGATATTTTCGTCCTGTTGATGAAGTAATTTCTCGAACATCTTCTCCAATGTTTTGTCCTCTGATTGCCCTTCTGAGCGTCCCTTTAGCTGTTTCTCCCATTCCTCTTTTAATTCATCCTTTACAATCGCTGCGACGTGCTGAGGCGTCCCCACCTTGCTGCATGCCTCCACCATCTCTGCCAAGGATGGCCGTCCTGGCATGGTGCTAATCACCCGTTGACAATCCGGGTTGGCATTGCCGAAAGCTAAATTTTCCAAGAGAGGCCTCTTCACTTCTTCTGTTGTCACCTGTCGATCCACGGCTTGCGTGAGTCGGTCGATGAATGACATGAATGGCTCTGTGGGACCTTGCCTGATGCAAGAGAACGGGACATCCGGAGCTCCTGTCGGCGTAATTTGCATGATTGCCAATCGCGCTGCTTCTTTGATGTCGCTTAACACTCTTCGTGGAAGCCGCACTGCTTGTTCCCCTGGATTGTCATCTGGAGGATCCCCTGCTAATTGCCCTTCTGTGAGGTTCGCATTCGGCCCACCTTGGTATCTGTTCAGCAACTCAGCAAGATATTTTCTCCACCTTTTTTCCCAGACAAGACTCTGTGTGTCAGTGAGGATCATTGCCACAATACTTCGAATGTCATATGGTGTGAGATCATACATAGAGAATGTCCCTCTTAATAGCTGTTTGAAGTATTGTGAGTTCAGCCCAAAAGTCTGAGCTGCCTTCCCTAAGTCTTTGAGTGTCTCATGACCCATCCTTTCCCACCTCGGATTCTGTCCCTGGGCATATGTCACTGGCATTGTCAAATCCCCTGATCCCGGGAATAAATGCTTTTCCTTTTCCAATGCTTCTCTGATTTGCCTCCAATCCATTGTCTTCACCGGCTCTTGAAACCCCTCTTCATCAGATTCCATTGGGATTTGCATGAATAATGGTGTTGTAGATGTCATCGGTGATTCATAGTGTCTCATTTTTCGCCTTGAGGTTTTTGGCCTTGCTCCTAAATCCGAAAAGGAAACTCGAGGATCCTGTTGATATTTCTTCTTTACTGCATCGAATGAATGCAAGAAGCTTTTTGCTGCTTCTGCTGCTGATAGCATCCATGTTGGGACACCTTCCGATGCTGTGATCCTTATGACATCTTCCCCTTGTAGCTGTTCTTCATCTGAGCTTTCGTCATCTTCATGAAATCCCGAAGTGGATGGATAATCCCTTTGTCGTGTTAACATTGTTTTCTTCGAGGTGCTTTTCTTTTTATATATTGTTGGAAAAAATTGCTGCATTGTTGCAGTCTCGCCACGAGATGGCGCTGTGGCTCCGCCGAGCCGACTCGGCATGTCGTGCACTTCCGCCCTCCTGCCACTAGGTGGCGCTGTCACCGGCCTCCCTGGCTCGGATGACGGAGCGATCTCGACTGCCCCACTTCCTCTTCCGGCTCGGCGTCCCCCATGAAGGGAAGGGACTGGGACTCCGAGGCTCTGGACCAAAGGCGCCAGATCTGGAGACGGTGTGGAGCCCCGGGACGTAGAATCCCTAACACGGCCCCTCCTCACTCGCGACGTCACAGGGGACCGGGCTCGGGTGCGCCCGCGTCTTACTTTCTGCGCCTGCGTGCTCTCCGAGCTACTTCCGGTGTCCCCCAAGGTGACGTCATCGTCTCCCCCCTGTTTCACCTCCGAGGTTCCAGCCCCTCGGTCTGTCCCAGAATCTGACCCCTCCTCCTCTGACGTTGTGTTCGCCTCTCCCGCCGGCACCCCGGCTCTACCCGCGATTCGAGCTGACCGTCGCACCGGGTTTGACGTCACAACCGCGCGCCTCCTGCGTCTCGCCGCCGCGGCCCTTTGAGCCTGCACATTTTCCCTCAGCCCGCCTTCCGCGTTCGCCGCTTTCGCGCCCGCGTGTGAGTCTACACCCCGGTTTTTGCGAGTTTCGCTCTCCGCGCACGTCTCCTCATCCTCACCCGCGCTGCTCGCGTTTGCCGCCGCCGCCGCGTCGCCGCTTTCACCGCGAACAGGCCCCCCCCCCGATCCCTTATCTTCCTGCTCCCCCCCTTCTGCTCCTGACTCCTCCACACTCTCTGGAGTTTCAGGACGCCCTTGGGGTTTGTTGCATTTTTTGATCGGGGGTTTTAATATTTTTTCCCGCTCTCTTTTTTCGAGAGCCCTTTCCCCCTGGCCTTTCAAAGCCAGAGTAATTTTTTTCCCGGAGCTCTGCCGCTCCGCCCCCTTCTCTGAGGGTACCGCAGCTTCTCGCTGCTTTTCCAGTCTTTTAGACTGCACTGAAATACCTTGTAACATGATTCTTGCCGGCGAGAGTAGCTTTAACGCTGTCTCATCTTTTTTTGTTGCTAAAATATATAAATGCCTATTAATTTCTTGCCAAAACCCCACTTCAAACAGCAGATATGTCTCTGCAAGTGGATAATTGAGCCTTGGCCATAATAACAGCTGTTTTAATTCTTTCTTTGGGATCCCTTCTGTATATAATTCTGCTACACTTTGCAAGGTGGATAAGATTTCCCGTTGTT
Source organism: Melozone crissalis (assembly GCF_028551555.1). Lineage (NCBI taxonomy): Eukaryota > Metazoa > Chordata > Aves > Passeriformes > Passerellidae > Melozone > Melozone crissalis. Next base: position 918,339 of record NW_026535893.1, on the reverse strand, counting down.
CTTGGGAGAGTGTGGCCCCCATGATTTTATTTTGGCCTTCTTACCGAATCTGTCGTCAGAGTGGTCTGGAGGCCCTTGTTCTCCGTCCAGCAGGTCACGAGGGATGGATCAGAGGCGCCTTTCTGGTCCCAGTCCAGGCCGCTCTGCTACGAACTGTCTTCAGCAGAAGCTGAGAGATGGGATTTCTCAGTGACTGCTGATTTTTGCAGCTTCTCCCGGCCGGTTTTTTCTTTTTCTTCTTTCTTTCTTCAGGCTTCCCTCCTCAGGAGTTATCAGTGCTGTCCTCTTGGCTCTTCAGCTCTTCAGGGCTTTCCCCCCCCCGAAAGGTTTGGTGGGAGATGGCCCGCACAGCGGACGCCAGTTGTTGGATTTTTGTGCTGTTTAGATGGTCTGGGAAAAAGCCCAAAGATGGCCTTGGGCCCCCGGGTTCGAAAGGACGAGAGGAAGCTTCAGATTTGTTCTTGGTCTTGGTGTTTATTAATTGCTTATCTAAAAGATTTTCTCTTGGCCTGACAGAGTTCTGCTCAGCAGTCAGCCATGGGCACACACTGAAAGCTCCTGGGGCGGTCACCTATCTTTATACCCGGAGTTACGTATACAATATTTATCATTTTTCTCCAATACCCTCTACCCTTATTAACCAGTGTTCCCCTAGTAAGGTCCAATCCCGGAGTGCCAACTCCACCACAGAAGATGGAGGCCTACAGGAAGAAGAAGAAGGAGAAGGGCACGCCCCAATCCCTCCATCTTGCCTCTCTAGACCCCCCTGTACAGGGATCTTAAACCCTGTATCTCACACTCCAATTAACTTATCCCTTCACCATTCACCCCGGTGAAATCCTCCCGTCCTCATACTGATGTCATCTCCCCTGTGGGATCAAAGTCCAGCCACCAGACATTTCTGGCAACATTCCAGGACTCCCGAGCCCCCCAGGGGTAGTCTGGTTCACCCTGCACCCCAGTTCTGAGAGACTGAGATCCCACACCAAGGGGCCATTGTGACACAGCAAGGCCTGGTGGAACCATGGGTCCATGTCACATGGTGACACTGCAGAACTTCACAGAACCAAGGTGCCCATGTTCTACTGCAGAGCCTCGTGGAACAAAGGGTCCATGGTGACACTGCAGAACCAAGGAGACTGCTGCTGGCAGTGTGAGAGCTCATGGAACCAGAGATCCATTGTGACACAGCAAGGCCTGATGGAACCAAGAGTCCCTTGTTAAACTGTGTGGCCTCATGGAACCATGAGCCATTGTGACACAGCAGGGCCTCATGGAACCATGGAGGCCATTTTTACACTTGGAGGCCTTGTGGAACCAAAGGGCCATTGTGGCACTTCAGAGCCTTGTGGAGCCAAGGGGACCACGGTGACACTGTGGGGCTGCATAAAGCCAATGGTCTCTTGTGGCATGGCAAGGCCTTACGGGATCATGGAGACCATTCTGACACTACAGGCCTCATGCAAGCAAGGAACCATTGTGACACTGTGGGTTCTTGGCAGGCCAAGGAGCTGTTGGCACACTGTGTGGCACCATGGAACCAAGGAGTCCAGTGTGACACTCCAGGGCCCCATGGAACTAAGGATCCATGGAACATTGCAGGACCCCATGGAACCAAACTCCATTGGGACATTGTGGGGCCTCATGGAATCCTGCGGGCCATGATGACACTTGGAGGCCTTGTCGAATCAAGAGGCTCTGCAGGGCCTCATGGAATCAAGGAGACTATTCTGACATTTTGAGTCCCCATGGAACCAAGGGTCCATTGTGACACTGTGGCACCGAGGAGACCTCTGTGACACTGCAAGGCCCCATGGAAGCAAGGGACCATTGTGACACTCTGGAGCCCCATGGAAACAAAAGGCCAGTGTGACGCATCTGGGCCTCATGGAACCAAGGATCCAATATGACACCACCACTGTGACACTGCAGGGCCCCATGGAAACAAGGGGACAGGGAACTGGTCTGGTTGGCTTGGCCTGACTGGTGCAACTGCCCTTGGTATGTCGGGGGTCTCTTCTCATGTACCCCTGAAACCCTGGGGCTCTGAGCTTTCCTTCAATTGGAAAAGAACGGCTCTTCTCATTCAAGCATCCATGACCAAAAGGGGATTTCCCCTCCAAATTTCCCGATATCCAGGGATTGTTCCCAGACAAAAGCTGCCATTACCAACAAGTCTGGCTGACCTAGTCTTCCTGAGAGCTGGGTCTCACCTGCCCTCAAACACTGAGGCTCTGTGCTTTTCTTTCCTATGGAAAAGAGCTGTCCCTCTTGCACAGGCACCCATGGCCAAAGCTGGTACTTGTCCTCCAAAATTCCTTCATTCAAGGGTTTTTTCTCCCAGACAAGATCTCCCAGTACAGACAGGTCTGGCTGGCCTTGGCTTGTGGTGGTTGCCTGAATTCTGCCCTGAAACACTGGGGCTCTGCCCTTTCCATCCTAAGGGAAAAGAACCATCCTTCTTCTCCAAGTGCCCATGGCTGAAATTGGGATTCCACCACCAAAAGTCCTATATCCAATTATTGCTCCTACACAAAAGCTTCCATTACAGACAGATCTGGCTGGCCTTGGTCTCTGGTGCCTGCAGTTCATTAGCCCCTGAAGCACTGGGGTTCTGTGCTTTCCTTCCAATGGAAAAGAATCTTCTTATTCCTCCACGGCCAAAATTGCTACTCCTCCTAAAATATTCACTACATGAAGGGTTTCTCCCAGACAAAACCTGCCAGCTCTCGCTGGCACTGTGGGCTCTGATGGCCACCTGTCATCTGCGCCTGAAACACTGGGGCTCTCTGCCTTCCTTCCCATGGAAATAGAACAGTCTCCTCGTCCAGGGGCCATGGCCAAATTTGAGATTTGGCCCCTAAATTTCATGTATCCAAAGATAGCTCCCAATCAAAAGCTGCCAGGAGAGACAAGTTTGGCTGGCTTGGCCTCCCAGGGGCTGCTTCTCATCTACCATCAAACCCTGGGGCTCTCTGCTCTCCTTCAGATGGAAAAGAAATGGCCTTTTCATCAAGGCACCAGTGGCCAAAACTTGTATTCCACCTCCCAAATTCTGTGTATCCAAGGATTTCTCTCAGGCACAAGCTGCAATTCCAGAAAGGTCTGGCTCGCCTTGGTCCTTGGTGGCCTCTGCTCATCTGCCCCTGAAACACTGGCCCTCTGTTTTCCTTCCAATGGAAGAGAATCGTTGTTCACATCAAAGTGCCCATGGGCAAAACTGAAATTCGGCCTAAAAAATTCTATCTATCCAAGGATTGCTCCAAGGCAAAAGCAGCCAGGACACACAGGTCTGACTGGTCTTGTCCTGAGGTGATTTTCTTAGACTATGAGCAGAATGTTTTCATTTGCCAATACCTTGGAGAGGGCTGAGAGATCTCCCAAGATGGGGTTTGGAGGCCTCAAGCACATGAGCACTGTACAGGGACAGTGGAGCTCTGTGCTCAGTGGGGTGGAGACTGAGGACAGCAGAGGAGAGCCCTGGGAGGGACTGAACGGTGGTTTCAGAGATGGTGGATCCCTTTGACATAGTAGAGAACAGACAGAGAAAGAAAGAATTAATGCAAAGGACAGATAGGGAGGGCCAGACAGGACCCAAAGAGAAAGGAATTTCCCTCCCAGGGCAGGGCTGTGGTGCAGCACATCCCCCAGAAGGAGCCTGGGTCAGCCCCAGGCTTTGTGTGGGCAGGCAGAGGCAGGCAGGAGGCAGAGCTGTCAGCAAAGGAAGGGCCCAGACAGGTGGGGCAGCCGGGGGATGCCAACAGCCTGCAGGGACAGAGGTGCAGGGCAGGGACACCGTGGGAGAGCCTGGGCTGCACAGGGCACAGGGATGGGCAGCAGCTGCAAGACAGCCCTGCCAGAGCCAACTTGGGCAGCACTTTGGCCATGGCTGCTGGGCCTGGGCCTGAGGCAGGAGCAGGAGACAAGTGACCCTTGCATGGCTGGGGCCTCATGGCCTCCTTGTCCCTGCTCAGCAGCCTGGCAGGGGCCACCCCACGCTCCTGCCCTTGGCATTGCACATCCCCACATGCCAGTGCCCATCCCGGGAAGAGCCCTGAGCAAGGAGGGAGGGACAGGATCTGCCTGGCCAGGGGCTGGGGCTCAGGCCTTGGCCCTTTGCATTCCTCAAACATATCCAGCTTTGCTCAGCACCAGAGACAGCTTTCCCTTGTTTGTCCCCAGCTGTCATCAATGCCTCCAATGTTCTGCTCTAACTGGAACCTGGGGACACTTTCTGAGTTGAGTTCCTCAGTGGGACCTATAAAAACTTCAAGAAACTTTGGAGTTTAAATTTAACTTTGAGTTCTTGAGAAGTTTTTTGAAGACACTCTCTCATGGACTGAGTCTGATGTAAACAACACCAAAGCCCCGAGAGGGTCATTAAACTCCTTGTGCTGTGTCTGTGCTGCTGAACTGGGCTGGGCTCCTGGCACAGAGGCAGCTCCTTGGAAACCAAGAAGAGCTTCAAAAAGACATTTCTCCTGAGGACCAGCTCCTCTCCCAGCCCAGCAGGGCTGGGACACTGCCTGCAGCCACCCCGGGCACAGCACAGAGGCACAGAGAGCTTCAATCAGTCAGGGCTGGGAAGGTGCTGAGAAGTGCCTGGGGCAGAATCACTGCCAGCCCTTGGCACAGGAGCCTCTGGCTGCAGGACAATGCAGCTGCAGCTCCTGGAGCCATCTCCTAAATCTGGAACATCCCAATGCCTGCAGACTCTGTGAGTAAAAGACTGAATATTTCTGGTGCAGGGGAGGTAAAATGCTCATGAAGCTCTGACATGCTGAGGGCTTCTGATCAGTCATAGAATATTTCCAAGACAAGGATTTTGATAAAAATTAGGAAATTTCCTAACACTTTGTATTCAGTTTCCTACAATTGGAGAATGCTAGGGAGGAGGGGATAAATATTAAAGATTGATTATGAATTCTGACGAGTTCCTAAGACATCTGAACCATTACTTTTGGTGATCAATAAGTTCACAGGAGATCCCTAATGTGCTTTCAGCCACTCTGCCCAAGCACAGCAGCAGCATCACCTTTGCTGGACCCATCAGGCTCAGTCTGAGTTGTCCTTTCTCCAAGCTGCAAACAGAATCTGCCCCCAGCCAGTGCCCTGCAAACAGGCTGTAGGGGCACAGGGTGTACACGGAGATTTGGGGTCTGTGAGTGCTGGCACAGAGAGATCAGGCACTGGGAAACACCTGCAGGAGGAAAATCTCCAGCAAGCAGAGAGAAGATCAGGCAATGAGAGGAAACAAAACCCAGAAATGCTGTGGCAGGGAGAGTTTAAAGATGCCCACAGGATCCCCTCCAGAGCAGCCCCTCCCTCTGAACAAGCCCCCTCCCTCCTGTGCCCCAGCCCAGCCTCTGCCCTCAGGGCCGGGGCTCCAAGGCGTGCAGCCCCTCCTGTGCAGGCAGAGCTGAGCAGAGCCGTGGGGCAGCTCTGCAGCCCCGGGCCCAGTTCCCTCTGCAGAGCACAGGGCTGGGAGCAGCTGCCCGGCCCTGGAGGCTCTGGAGGGGGCACAGCTGGCTCAGGGTGACGCTGTCCCCAGTGCCCGGCTCTGGGCAATGCTATCAGTGCAGCCAGGGAAGGAGCTGCATCTCCCTTCATCCAATACCATCATAAGGACATTTGGGAGTTTCTCTGAGATTTCAGCCCAAGCTGGGAGCCTCAATCGAGGGTGCAAACCTGTCCTAGAACAACTTTGAGTTATAGGATTGATGGGGAAAGGCAGAGGTGTTGTGACACTGAAAGTGCTGATGGGTTGGTGGAATGAGCAACGTGAGTCCTTGGCTACAAAACTGGAGCTGGGCTGTGGTGGATCTATCTGCTCTCAGCAGTACTTGAGGGTTGGTAAGAGAAACTTGGGAGTGTGAACATTCTCCATTTAAGAAATTGAAAGCCCAGAGAAACTCAAAACAAAATGAAGTGACAGATCATCTGCTCCCAGTCTGCACTCACCATCTGGCTGCAGGGAACTCACTTTGTTCTACCAGAGGGCAGCAGAAACGCTGAGTGTATCTGATATTGAAGAGCAGGACAGACAGGGGGGGAGCTCAAAAAGAAAACCTCACAACTCTTAAACACAAAACAGTGTCTGTGTATGTTACAGTGGAGGGTGTATGGGAAATGGCTTTGATTTTGGTTACAGATATCTCCTCTGACTCGTCACTGTCCCTTTCTCCATGAACAGGTGCCCATGTGCTGCCACAGCAAATGTCCAACAGCAGCTCCATCAGGCACTTCCTCCTGCTGGCATTGGCAGACACGTGGCAGCTGCAGCTCCTGCACTTCTGCCTCTTGCTGGGCATCTCCCTGGCTGCCCTCCTGGGCAACGGCCTCATCATCAGCACAGTAGCCTGTGGCCACCACCTGCACACGCCCATGTTCTTCTTCCTGCTCAACCTGGCCCTCACTGACCTGGGCATGATCCGCACCACTGTCCCCAAAGCCATGCACAATTCCCTCTGGGATGGCAGGAACATCTCCTACTCAGGATGTGCTGCTCAGCTCTTTTTCTTTCTGTTCTTCATTTCAACAGAGTTTTATCTGCTGACCATCATGTGCTACGACCGCTACGTGTCCATCTGCAAACCCCTGCACTATGGGACCCTCCTGGGCAGCAGAGCTTGTGCCCATATGGCAGCAACTCCCTGGACCAGTGCCTTTCTCAATGCTCTGCTGCACACAGCTAATACATTTTCCCTGCCCCTGTGCCATGGCAATGCCCTGGGCCAGTTCTTCTGTGAAATCCCACAGATCCTCAAGCTCTCCTGCTCCAAATCCCTCCTCAGGGAAGTTGGACTCATTGCTGTCAGTGCCTGTTTAGCACTTGACTGTTTTGTGTTCATTGTTTTCTCCTATGTGCAGATCTTCAGGGTCGTGCTGAGGATCCCCTCTGAGCAGGGACGGCACAAAAGCCTTTTCCACCTGCCTCCCTCACCTGGCTGTGGTCTCCCTGTTCATCAGCACTTGCACATTTGCCTACCTGAAGCCCCCCTCCCTCTCCTCCCCATCCCTGGATGTGGCCCTGTCAGTTCTGTACTCAGTGGTGCCTCCAGCCCTGAACCCCCTCATCTACAGCCTGAGGAACCAGGAGTTCAAGGCTGCGGTGTGGAGACTGGTGACTGCATGCTTTCAAAAACATTAAACTGCTGGGCAATATCTGCAAATAACTTGCAATCAAAGTCATCTTTGCTACTTCTTGTTGACTTCATTTTAGAGTTTCTTTACCTTTGTTTTACTTTTTTCCTATTGTCCAAAAAGAAATGTCATTGTTTGTTGCATTGGTCATTTTGTTCCTCTCCACCATCCCTGTGGCCACAGACTGTGGCAATGAGGGGCTGTGCTGTTGGTGCCTTTAAATGAAATGATGATCTCTCCCAACAAGGTTTTCTGCAGAGATGCCCTTTTGTTGCCTTCTCTGGAGCTGCAGCAGCAATGTCTGTGTGCAGAGCTGGGGGCAGATCAGGGCTGGCCCAGCAGCTGTGCCCAGCAGCAGCAGCACTTGGTGTTGCCAGTGCTGCTGCCATGGTCCTGCCCCGCTGCCCTGGTGGCCCTGGTGTTGCTGCAGGGCCTGAGTGCTCTCGGGGCCGGGCACAGCCCTGGGGGTGGCAGTGCTGGGGCTGCAGCAGGGACAGGCCATGGGCACTGCTGGGGCAGCGCTGACGCCTCAGCCCAGGCCCTGGGGGCTCCAGGCTCCTTGCCCAGGCTCTCTCAAGAACACGGCCAGGCCAATGCCCAGCACAGAAAAGCCCCGTGAGCAGCCCCAGGATGGCTGTGGGCAGGCTGGGGGCAAACAGCATGGCTGGGGCTCTGCAAGGGCCCTGGGACAGAAGGGAAGGAGCAGCAGAGCAGGGGCTGATCCATCCCCAGTGCGCTGCACAGCCCAGGGCAGCGTCCCAGAGCGTCCTCATGGAGCTGCCAACAACATCCTCCCCTCTGCAGCCCTGGCCTCTCCCCCAGCTCACACAGGTGCCCCATCCTTGCAGGCACAGACACGGCAGCACTGGCTCAGCAGCCCCTGTTTGCATTGCACAGAGTAGGCAGGAGCACCCCCATGCTGTTGTTGTGGGGACATGAACCTGAGGGAGCACAAATGCCATCAGCCCCTGGGGCCAGCAAGGGCTGGGGGACACCAGGGAAACCACTCAGCTTTGTCCTGGCCTCTGCAGTCAGCCAGAAAGTTTGTTCCCATCAGCTGGGAATTTCCTGTCCCACTGCAGACGCTGTTGCTCAGAGCCAGGGCTGCCTGGCAGCCACCCCCAAACTGCCCTGAGCATTTCCTTGGCTTCACCTTTGATTTCTTTACTCTTCACTGGTACAAATTTCTTCCTGTTGCCGAAACCTGTTCCCTGCCCTGCAAACAGCCCATCCCTGTTTGCCATTTCCTCTCTGGCCCCACTCCCCACTGCAGTTCCTGACTTGGCCCCATGGGAACGTCCCTTGGGCAGCAGGATCATCCTACAAGTGCTGCAGGAATTGTCTGCAGGCTCCTGCAGTGCCTGGTGCTGCTCCCTTGCCTGAGGCACCCCAGGCCAGGGGGGCACATCTGGGCTGCTGTGTCTGGCTCTGGGGCTCCCTGTTCTGGGCAGTGAGGAGGAGCTGCAGAGGCTCTGCAGGACTGACAGGATGGGCTTTGGGGCTGGCAGGAGAAGCTGAGGGGCCTGGGCTGCTGGAGCTTCTGAACAGGAGCCCCAGGGCTCATCCTGCAACTGCTCCAAGGGTGGCTTCAGAGAGTCACAGAATCAGCAAGGGTGGAACAGGCCATGGAGATCATCAAGTCCACCCTGTGCCCTGACACTCCCTTGTCTCCCCTGAGCCTCCTCATCTCCAGGATAAACAACCCCAGCTCTCTCAGCCACTCCTCACAGGACTTGTGCTCCAGACCCCTCACCAGCTTTGTTGCCCTTCTCTGGACATGCTCCAGCCCCTCAATGTCCTTCCTAAATTGGGGGCCCCAGAAGTGGACACAGCACTCAAGGTGCTGCCCAAGCAGTGCTGAGCACAGGGGAAGAATCCCTGCCCTGCTCCTGCTGGTCACACCATTCCTGATCCAGGCCAGGAGCCATTGGCCTTCTTGGCCACCTGGGCACACTGCTGGCTCATGTCCAGCCTGCTGTCCATCAGTGCCCCCGGGTCCCTTTCTGCCTGGCTGCTGTCCAGCCACTCTGTCCCCAGCCTGTAGCACTGCAGGAGTTGTTGTGGCCAGAGTGCAGGACCTGGCACTTGGACTTGTTAAACCTCACCTTGCTGGATTTGTTCTCAGGATCCACTCTGTCCAGGGCCCTGTGCAGAGCCCTCCTACCCTCCAGCAGATCCACACTCACACTCAGCTTGGTGTCATCTGCAAATTTGCTGATGCTGTACTCAATCCCCTTATGCTGATCATCAGTGCAGATATTGAAATCCACGCTGGTTGGCTCTGAACCCTCGGCCATCCTGTGGGTGCCCTGTGATGGCACTCAAGGTGATCTGTTCCATAACCTTGCTGGGCACCCAGGTCAGGCTGACAGGCCTGGAGTTCCCCAGCTCCTCCTTCCAGCCCTTCTTGGGGATGGGCTCACACTGGCACCTCCAGTCCTCTGGGAGCTCCCTGCTGAGCCAGCACTGATGGTGAATGATGGAGAGCAGCCTGGGGAGCTCATCCACAGCTCCCTCATTGCCCTAGGATGGATCCTGTCTGATCCCATTCACCTGTGAGCATCTGAGTGGCTCAGCAGGTCACCCACTGCTTCCTCCTGGATTCCAGGGGCTGTTCTGCTCCCTGTGCCCATCTACCAGCTCAGGAGAACACTTGTCCTGAGGATATCCTCTCCTAATATTGAAAATTGAAACAAACTAGGGGTAAAGTAGCTCAGCCTTTTCCTTATCTTTAGTTACTATATTCTCCACTGCATCCAATAAAGAGTAGAGGTTCTCCTACTCCTCCTTTTTGCTGTTTTTTTTCAATAAAAACATTTTTATTTTTTTGCAGAACCCTCCAGGTTAAGTTTTAATAGAGTTTTCAACTCTCAGCTTTTCTTTCTGTATGACCCCTTAAAGACTTCCTGAGTTGCTGGTCCTTTTTCCACCCCTGAGTCTCCAGAAAAGCTCCATGGGCAGCCAGGCCAGTCATTTTCCTCACTAGCTCATCTTCTGCTGCACTGGGACGGGCTGCTTCTTCCCCCTTATGATTACTTTCTTGAAATGTGTCCGTCCTTCCAGGACCCCTTTGTTTTTAAGGGCTGTTTCCCTTAAAGCAATCAGTACCTGATTAGGTATTCCCCAAAACTGGAGCCTAAACAGGCCAAAGTCTGCCCTTCCTATTTCCAGTGCAGAAGTTTTGTTGCTGCCCCTCCCTCTTTCACAGAACATTGAACACTTCATTATTTCATGGTCACTGTGCCCCAGGCAGCCTCTGAGCCCCACATCTGCCCCCAGCCCTTCTCTGTTTGTGAACAGCAGCAGACAGAGCTTTCCTTGGCAGTGGAGAGTTACCAAAAATTTAGTACAACAGAAAATTCCTTAACCCCAATGTAGCATTAAGAAGCAGCATTCTTTATTCAGCTGGATGCACGGGGGAGAGCTCCTCCCAAAGCTGTGCATGCTGAGTACAGGAAAGTTTCTGTTTATATTCTGTATTTTGCATACATATTCATTGATTGTCCTGGACTAAAAATACACATGATAATCATTTCCCCAAAATCATTAATATATTTCCCCTCCCCTTTACCCATGCATTCTCTTGTCCTGGGGGTCTCCCTGGTGGTCCCTGGTGCTTGTGGACCCCAATGTTCCCGTGGGCCTGGCTGAGCTGGCAGGACACTGAGGCTGCTGAACTTCCAGTTTCCCTTCTCACACAATGGGCACTGTGTGGTTTCCACAGGCCTGGGGTTGTGGAGAACAAGCTCCAGGTGTGAGCTCACCTGGTGAAGACAATTTATCATCTGGTACCATGTGGTCACAGAGTGGGCTATGACATCACAGAGTGGGTTAGGTGAGGTCATTGAGCATACATGGCATCATAGTCTGTCTCCGTGACATCAGAGATCCAGCTGTGACATCACAGGGCAGAGGTCTGACATCACAGTGCAGACTATGGCATCACAGACTCTGGTGTGACATCAGAGACCAGCTGTGTGACATTGGAGAATGGGCTGTGACATCCCAGAGGGGCTGTGACATCCCTGAGGGGCTGTGTGACATCCCAGAGGGGCTGTGTCAGGTCACTGGGTTGGTCACTCTGCCCCAGCTCCCCCTCACAGTTTCTCCCAACAACTCCAATGCCGTCCATGCCCAGCAGGGTCCCTGTCACCCAGGATCCCCCCGGCCCACCTGGAGCCACAGCCTCCACCAAAGGATGTTCCACAGGATCCACCCCAGAGCCTGACATGGGGACAAGGGGCCAGGGCTGTGTGACCAGGACAGAAAGGACTGGGATTATCCAGGTCACTGTGGCCTGGGTTGGGTTGCCCAGGGCAGGAAAGATGTCTGGCAGCTGGAGCAGGGTCTGGGAAGGGCCTCCAAGGTGGGGCTGGAGCCCCTGGGCTGTGAGCAGAGGCTGAGGGAGCTGGGCTGGTCCAGCCTGGAGCAGGGAAGGCTGAGGGGCTCCTCATGCCAGTCTGGCAGTGCCAGCCAGGAGGGGATGGAGAACACAGAGCCAGGCTCTTCACAGGGGGCTGGGGGGAGACAAAAGCCGATGGGTGGAAGGGGAAAGAGGGGAGATCAGCCAGAGCATGAGGAGATGAAATGAGTCAGGCTGCTTTCAGCATTTCCTCAACACCAAGAGCCGCCTGACCTCCCTTCTCCATCCACCACTGATAGATTTGCAAATCAGGAATTATTTGAGCTGTTCTGTCCTCCGTCCCGGACAAGAATCCTGATACAAGAACTTAATTGTGTTTATATCTATCACAGAACCACGTTAGTCAAAAATTAATTTTAGTATGCAAGTCAGTTGTGAACAGTGGACTCATCAGACACGCTGGGACATTGCACATAGCTCAGGGAAGAGTTTGTAATTGTGTGATTGTTATTTTAATGGTGTAATTTTTATTAAGTTATATCCTGCTCAACTGTGGTCTGTTGGCTAGGTCCAGTGTGGGCTGGAGGGAGCTCAGATTTGCACAAGGCTGCTCTGAGTGCCAGCCTTGGATGGGGAAAATGGTGGGGTGGGGGTGGGGACAGAGTCTGATTGATTGTCAGCCATGAAAGGTCTTGATTTTCATACCCAGTCAAACTGCATGAGGAGGTACTTGGATTCAGTGTCAAATGGAAATTGCATATATCAATTTATGAACAGGGGAAAAAAAATTAAACAGGACCTAAAAAATGTTTTCTCACTGTCTTTTTAAATAGAACACATTCAGTTGAATGCAATTCTGAAATCTCTCTTATTAACCACACAAGATTTGGAAACTGAAATCAAATTATCCCCAGAGATTTGGCTTGTTAAGGTGTTCTGAATGTTAATGAGTCCAGGGACACTGAATTCCTGCACTGAAGAGCTGAAGGCTGAACAAGCCTTTCAAGCAGTACTTGGATTTAGTGTCAATTGGAGATTGCACATATCAATGAATTAACAGGGAAAAAACCTAAACAGGACCTAAAAATCATGTTTTGTCACTGTCTTTTTAAATATATTGCATTTACTTTGGATATACTACTGAGATCTGTCTAATTAACCACAAATTATTTGAAAATTGAAATCAAATTATTCCCAGAGGCTTGGCTTGTTTAGCTGTTCTGAATGTTAATGAGCCCTGGGACACTGAATTCCTGCACTGAAGAGCTGAAGGCTGAACAAGCCTCTGGAGCAGGAAAATTCAGCAGCAGCCTCCAAGGTGCTGAGGATATCAGCAGCCCTCACTGAGGCCATCCCTGCCCAGAGACCGTGGGGGATTGGGCAGACAAGGAGAGCGTCCCTGGGGCTGGGGCAGCACAACTCAGAGGCACCAGCGGCTCTGGAGTGTGGAGTGTGGAATGGGGCTGGGAAAGCCCTGCCTGGGCTGGGCCAAGCAGGACACACAAGCCCTGACTGCCATCCAGTAGAAAACTCTGTCAAGGAGATATTTAAAAGGAATTACAATTGTTTCTGTATTCTGAATTGGACTTCCTGGAGAAATACCAACAAGAGATCCTCAGGAGCTCAAAACAACAAAACAGTCTTTACTGGTAACTTTAGAAAATCGGAGAATTTTTGGCAAAAGATTTAATTTGACATTCAATCAACACAGAACACTTCTTAAAGCACTGACTTGGCCCATTCAACTTCACAAACTCTAAGGTTTTTGAATTTTACATTACTCAAATTTGCAAAAGGTCCGTAATAGAAGAAAAGGACAGAAAGAGAGAGAGGCAAAAAGGACACAGAGGAGCATACACAGAGGTACCAACTCCTGGATTCCAGAAGTGTTTAGATGGAAATTCCAAGAGGAGGTAGGGTCAAGATGTGTGCTTGCCTTGTGGTCAGCCTTCAATACCTCTTGGTCTCCCTGGGCCCTTCCCCCAGGTGGGCCTTGGGCTCATTTGGTCCCTCAGGAGCTGGGCTGGGGCTGCAGAGGCAGCTGTGGAGCATTGCCTGTGCTGTGCCAGGGACTGGCAGACACTGCTGGGCTGGCATAGAGGCTCTGGGGGCATTGGGGTTCCAGGGCAGAGCAGGGCTGGGGTTCCAGGGCCGGGCAGGGCTGGACCTGCCCCTTCGTCCCCTATTGGAATAAGATCCCAATATTACCAGGTAGATTGTGCCTGGGCTCGTCTGACCCCTGCTCCTGGGCCAAAGGCGGCAACTGTGGTGTTTCACCTCAGAGACACTTTTGGCTGGCTGGATGGTGCAGCTGAGCACCCAAACAAGTCCAGGCTTCTGGAAACTCAGTTTGCCTCAGGTGGGAAGGCCTCAGGCTAAGGTGAGGAGGAAAAGGAGACAGATTCTGCCCGAGGGTTAATGTCAAGAGTTTATTCCATGGTCACAGACGTCTGAATCTTAGGTAACAGCTCCAACAGAATCCCGACCGCATGGCCTGAGTGACTTTTTAAGCTCCGGGGGGAGGGGGAGGGAAGGGACAGGTGAGCCACCAACCAGATGGGAGGGGCAGGGTCTCAGGGAATGATGACACCCAGACCGACCAATGACCTCTGGACACAGGGGCATCTTTTGAACCTGACCAACCACACGATGGCCTTGCTGGAATGTTAAGACTGATTGACAGCCCAGCAGGGGGCTCAGGGGAAGGGGAAGGGGAAGAGAGATATTGCCACACCTGGGAAGGGGCTGGGAAGTTTAAAACAGGAAATTGCAACACACTGCAACACTCCCCACACATGAAATGTCTTGAGCCAAGAAACTCCTCCACTCTGTCACAATAGGGAATACTGGAGGTGAAATCCCAATTCTGGCCATGGGCACCTAGATAAGAAGGACAGTTCTTTTCCTTAGGAATGAAAGCCCCAGTTCTCAGTAAATTTCTGGTTTGATTGTTTGGATTCTGTTCGGTTTTGTTGTTGCTTTGTTTCCTTGTTGTGCCTGAAGTGTCCAGTCAGGAGCAGAGTGACTCTTTCCAAGGAACGTTGTGCTGCTGTCCCTTAATATTCAGTCTGGTTTTTGCTGCTCCCTTGCTGGGGATTTTTTCAGCACTCTCAAGGCCTCGTTGGTAGCAGGGTGAAGGAGCCCTGGCCCAGGCTCTGGCCCTGGGGGACACGGGGACGCTGCCGGGGGGTCCCTGTCCCCCTGTGCCACCCCCAGGGCCCCAGCCCCCATCCCCGTGTCAGGCTCTGGGGTCGATTTCGTGGAACATCCTCTGGGGGAGGCTGCGGGGCCGGGGGCGGGGGGACCTGGGGGGACAGGGGACCCCGCTGTGCACGAGCAGGGTTGGACTGCTCTGGGGGGAGCTGTGAGGGGGGCCGGGGCAGAGTGACCTCCCCAGTGACCTCACACAGCCCCTGCGATGTCACACAGCCCCTGTGATTTCACACTGCCCCTGTGATGTCACACAGCCCCTGTGATGTCACACAGATACCTGTGATGTCACACAGCCCCCGTGATGTCACACAGCCCCTCTGATGTCACACAGATACCTGTGATGTCACACAGCCCCCGTGATGTCACACAGCCCCTCTGATGTCACACAGTCCCCGTGATGTCACACTGCCCCTGTGATGTCACACTGCCCCTGTGATGTCCCAGAGCCAACTCTGAGACGCCACGCAATGATGTGATACAGCTGCTCTGTGATGTCACAGAAGTCTCTGTGATGTCAGAAAGTCACTCTATGATTTCACAATCTCTACTGTGATGTCACAGCCTGCTCTATGATGTTACACAGCCACCCAGTGTTGTCACAGCTCACTCCCTGATGTCACAGAGCCACCTTCTGTGATGGCAGGATCTGCTCTATGGCCTCACAACCTACTCTATGAGGTCCCAGTCAGCTCTGTGATGTAACAACCCCACTCAGTGATGTCACAAAACCCTCTCTGTGATGTCATACTGACACTCTGTAAGGTCACAGCACATACTTTGACCTCACTGCCACCTCTATGATGTCATGCAGCCATGCCATGATCTCACAGCCTGTTCTGTGATGTCACACAGTCCCCTCTATGACGCTGTAGCTGCTTAGTGACCTCACACAACAAACTCTGTGATGTCACAGCCCTATCTGTGACCTCACACAGCCCACTCTGTGCTGTCACACAGCCCCTTGCTGACATCCCAGCTGCTCTGTGCCTCTGTGACACAGCCCCAGAGGTTCTGCTGTGACACAGCCCCCTCGGGGCCATCCCACAGCCCCTGCCAGTGCTGAGCCCCTGTCAGCTCTGTCTGTGCCCTGCTGGTGTCCCTGAGGGGCCCTGGCAGTGCCCCAGCCCTGCTGGGCTGTGCACAGGAGCTGCTCCTGGCCAGAGCTGTCTCTCTGCAGTGCTGACCTTGCCAGGAGCCTCCTCTGGGCCAGGAGCCCGGCCCAGCTCAGCAGCACAGACACAGCACAGGGACTTCAATGAGCCTCTGGGGCTTTGCTGCTCTTTGCATCAGACTCAGTCCCTCAGAGTGTGCTCAAAAAAACTTTCTCAGGGACTCAAAAAGAGCGTGAAACACTGAAGTTTCTCATACTTTAAATAGATCCTTCTGAGGGACAGGACTGAGAAAATGTCCCCAGGTTCCAGGTAGAGCAGAACATTGGTGGCAGTGATGACAGGTGGGGACAAGCAAGGGAAAGGTGTCTCTGCTGCTGAGCAAACCTGTGCCTCTGTCCCTGCAGGCTGTCGGCATCCCCCGGCTGCCCCACCTGGCTGGGCCCTTCCTTTGCTGACAGCTCTGCCTCCTGCCTGCCCCTGCCTGCCCACACAGAGCCTTGGGCTGCTCCAGGCTCCTGCTGGGGACGTGCTGCACCACAGCCCTGCCCTGACAGGGAAATTCCTTTCTCCTGGTGTTCAGTCTGGACCTCCCAAGCTGCACTTGGTGCTATTAGGTCTTCTTCAGGCTTATTCCTACTATGAAGAAAAGCTCCAGCCTCTCTGAAACCCTTCCATCCCTCCCAGGCTATTCCCTTTCAGTCCTCAGTCTCTACACCACTGACCACAGAGGCCGCAGACTCTCCCTGCTGGTTTTGTGATGAGGCCTCCAAACCCCATTCTGGGAGATTTTTGAGTCCTCTCCAAGGTCTGTGAAAAGGGAAAAATAGCATTCGAAGTTATTTTCTCCTAAATCCTACAGTGACAGAAAATGGGTCAGTATCTTTAAACTGAATGGAGACAAATTAACATTTGTTAGAAGGAGGAAATACTTACAATTAAGAAAGTGGCAGGAAACTGCAGCTGTTTTTCCAGAGAAGTGGATTCCCCATCCCAGGAATTGTCCAAGAGCGGGAGCTTTGTGCAGCCTGACCCAGTGAAACCCTCTCATCCCCAGTGACAGAATCCCTGCATTCTGGGATTCTCTGATGTGCTGGGTGCCCTCACAAGGCTTCTGGACAGAATGTCTGCTGAGGGCAGCCAGGTTGCTACAGGGGCAGTGACCTCACAGCCATCACCATGGCAGCCCTGTCCCCTGGGCCTGGCTCTGCCCTTTCCTCTGCCCCTGCCTTGGCTCTGCAGGCATGAAGAGTTTTGTCATTAATATCTTGTCCCCGAGGTGCTGGGGCCAATGACTTCCCAGTCAGGCTCCTGAAGCAGAAGTGGCTTTTCAGAGCCCAGGCAGGAATGAGCCCTGAGGCAGCAGCTCTGCAGTGGTGGCCACCAGGCCGGGCTGCCAAGAGAGGCTTCTGGCCATGGCCTGCAAGCAGCTGCTGCTGCCAAGGTGCCTTTGGTGCCTCAGGCTCTCCCTGGCACAGCTCCCAGCACGGCACTCTGCCCTTGTGCCCGAGCCCTTCCCTGTGCTGGGGCTGGCCTGGGGCTTTTCCTGCAGCGGGACCTGCCCTGCTCATGGCACAGGAAAGGCAGTTCCTGCTGGAGCAGGAGGCTCTGCCTGCAATGGGGTCCAGCAACTCCAGCAAGGTCCTGTTTGCAAAGCCCCCTGTGGGAAATGAAGGAGGGGAGTCACACTGTTTTGGGGGTGAATAATGCTGAAACCAGCCTGACTCCTCCATCCCAAAGTTCAACATCCTCAGAGGGAGCTGAAGCTGTGGCAGAGCTGGAACAATCCCCAGAGAAAGGAACAACCAAGTGACACCACTGAGAGCTTCTGCAGAGCTGCTGAGCTGGCTCAGCCTGGGCACATCTGACTGACAGGGCAGCACCTCAGACGAGAAAAGCCCCATCCCAAATTTTAATGGCAGCATCTCCTGACATTTTGCTGCTTGAGGGGTGTGGGGATTCCTCCCAGCGGTGGGGACACCCTCAAGGTCACTGCTCCAGGCTGAGCCAAAGGGAATTGCCCATGGTCATTGGTCTGGGGGAGTGACATCAATCTCTGCTTAATTACAGGTTTTGCTTAATACAGTTGCTATGAAATAATTTCCTACTGCTCTGTATAATATATTTTACGTCTCTTACATCCCGCCATAATTATTTCTGATTAAGGCAATTTTGTCTAATCATTACCATCATAGAGAATACATATTTATATAAATATATCTGGCCATGACAGGAACCCCTGTGAGTGTCTGGGACATCCCAGCTCTTTGGCAGCCTGGGGACTCCTGGAATTTCACCGTGGAGCCCCCGTGAGTGCCTGTGACAGATCGGTGCCTTTGCAGCACAAGGTCCCCTGGGATGTCACCATGGAATGGCTGTGACTGCCTCTGACCACAGGGCTCTTCACCATCCCCAGAAAGCCCTGGGAGGTCTCCATGGAGCCCCTGTCTATGCCTGTGACATTCCAGCTCTGGAACAGCCTGGAGACTCTTGGAAAGTCCCCAAGGAACCACTCTGAGCGCCTGTGACAAATCTGATCCTTAGCAGGCAACCATCACCAGCCCCCTGTTGCTATGGTCAGTTTCCATGGCAACCATCCCCAGCCCCTGTTGCTATAGTCAGTTTCCATGGCAACCATCACCAGCCCCCTGTTGCTATGGTCAGTCCCTTGGCAGCTCCATGGAGACCCCATGCCAGGGGTGGTTGCCATGGACACCAGCTCAGGCCTGCAGCCAGAGCCTGTTGCCATGGCAACCATTGGAAGCCCCATCCCAGGCTCATGGGATCCCAGAACCACAGAATTGGCCGAGCTGGGAGAGACCCATCAGGATCCTCCAGTCCAACTGCTGGCCCTGCACAGGACACCCCAACAATGCCAGCCTGGGCCTGGCAGCGCTGTCCAAACGCTGCTGCAGCTCAGAGAGCCCTGGAGCTGGGACCCTTCCCTGGGGAGCCTGGGCAGGGCCCCAGCAGCCTCTGGGCAAAAACCTTTTCCTGACATCCAACCTGAGCCTGCCCCGACTCAGCTGCAGCCGTTCCCTCCACTCCTGTCCCTGGGCACCAGAGGGAAGAGGTTCCCACAGCCCCAGCCAGGGACCCGCTCCCAAGGCTGTTGCCATGGCCCCCAGGGCTGGGACCAGCTGGGATGCTCGGTTCCCATGGGCTGAGGTTCAGGAATGGGATTCCCCGATTTCCTGCCCCCGCTAAAACTGTGCTGCCCTTGCTGCCCTCCCGCCTCCCCTGGAAAGCACAAAAGGCAAAGATCCTGGGCTGGGATAAGAACAATTTATTAGGAACAGGAACAAGATAAGGGACAAACAGAACCGAAACAATATTGATAACAGAAGGGATAAATGAAACAGTTTACTGGGAAAACTAAAATGCAACTCACTGGGTCTTCCTGGCCACAATTTCCCCTGTTTGGAAAGGACACCCTTCTTCTCAGCGAGAGAGAGAGAGAGAGTGTCCCTTTTCTGCACCTGGAAATTCTCTGAGGTGGGAGTGAATGTAATGACACAGCCATGGCAAGACCCTCATGCTTTTCAATGCCACATCATGACACTGGTAGGGGCAGGAAAAGGGACAGGTGTCTTCCCAGCATGGATCATGGGGAACATGGATCACCAGGGTTCTTCCCAATGTGGGTTCTCCCATGGGGGATGAAGCTGGAGTGGTGGATGAAGCTGTTCCTGCATTTGTGGCATTTGCAGGGCTTCCCTTACTGGTGGCTCCGTTGGTGTCTGGTCAAGTGAGAGCTGGTGGTGAAGCTTTTCCCACACTGGGGACACTCGTAGGGCCTCTCCCCTGTGTGGATGCGCCGGTGGATGATGAGGGTGAAGTTGTGCTTGAAGCCCTTCCCGCACTCAGGGCAGTGGAAGGGCCTCTCATCTGTGTGAACCCGCTGATGCTGGAGGAGACTGGAGCTGGTCTGAAACCTCTTCCCACATTTGGCGCACTGGTAGGGCCTCTCCCCAGTGTGGATGCGCCGGTGCTTGATGAGGTTGGAGTTGTGCTTGAAGCCCTTCCCGCACTCAGGGCAGAGGAAGGGCCTCTCCTCAGTGTGAATCCCCTGGTGCTGGAGGAGATTGGAGCTGGTCTGAAACCTCTTCTGACACTGGGGACACTCATAGGACCTCTCCCCAGTGTGGATGTGTTGGTGGGTCACAAGGTTGGATCTGTAGTTGAAGCCCTTCCCACACTCCCCACACTCATAGGGCCATTCCCTAGTGTGGATCATCTGGTGGCTGATCAGGTGGGAGCTCTGCCTGAAGCTCTTCCCACACTGCAAGCACTTGTGGGGCTTCTCCCCATCATGAAGCTGCTCATGGACCACCAGCTCTGAACTCTGGCTGAAGCTCTGTCCACCTTCCTGGCTCAGGGTGGCTCTTGCTTCTTCAGAGCACGCTGGGCTGGGTTTGGAGCCCCTCCTCATGGGGGATGTCTGAGGTTTTTCTTCCCTGTTGGATTCCTGTGCGGTAGAATCACTCAAAACGGCCTCTTTCACGAGGTTCTGCCATGCAGATTTTTCCTCCCTGGTCTCCATCCTCAGTTCCTTCCCTGGGGAAGGAAGGACAAGGACAGGATGGGATTTGCCTCCATGCCAGAGGGAAGGGGAAGGAGATTCCCCCAGTGCATCCCCAGCAGGACGGGGTTGGCAGCAGGGTTGTCCTGCAGCCAGGGGCTGTGCTGGGCTGGAAGATGGAGCAGGAGAGAGGGGGAAATAGGAACTGACTTCCTCCTCACCTATCTGGGTGTCCTGGGGCTCCTTCCTCTTCCTCACAGCCTCCTTCTCCATCCAATCAAGGTTTGGGAATGGGAAATCCTATTCTGGGAAGAAAACAAAGGGTGTGCACATTGTCTTTTGTACTGGTTTGAAGGCAAACCTCGGGAGGGTCTAAACCCGAATTACAATTTAAAAGAAAACTAAGATCAAGGCAATGATACAGAAACACTGCCTTAAACTGACAGAGTCAGGATATAACCTGACACCCTGTTGGTCAGGGTGGTGGCAGCAGTCCCAGTAAATGGTGGCTGCAGTCCTGTTGGAGTGATGAGGGTGATTCTGTCAAAGCAGTGATCCTGTAGAAGGGTCTGGTCTTCCTGTGGAGGTCCAGTGGTGGTTATGGAGCTCTTGTCCTCTGGCAATCCAGTAGGCAAGCTGCTCCTGGTGTAGCAAAGTGTCAGCTTATATCCAGGTAGGAATGCTTGGATCCTCCCCCTGGGAGGAGCATCCCACAATGGGATGATGGAACTGTATCAGTCCTGCAGTGACACTCAATGGCCCATTCACAGGAGATATCTCCCCTGGAGGGCGTTATCAGGGGTGAGTCATGGAAGAGATAAAGAACAATGCCCCACCTGTTTATAGCAGTTGCTGAAGGTGGGGATTGCAAACATGTATTTGGTTACATCTTGCATGGCAACCTGAAACAGTGGGGTAATCCCTGCACAGGGGGTGAACACCACCCCCCTTACCCAAACTGGCTCAGGTGTAAAACCCCCACCCTGGGAAGGGCACACACACACAGGGGACAATGTCACACTTACCCTGCCCCAGGGGAGGGCTCTTTTTCCTCTCATTCCCTTCCTGTCCCCCCTTTTCTATCCCATTTACTGTTCAAAAAAATTCATTTTGGGTTTGGTCTCCTTATCACCTTAATTGGGCCAGAGGAATCTCTCTAACACTTTTCTTAACCAGACTCACCAGACTGTGAAATTCTTTTGGCACAGTGAGTTTAGGCACTGTTCTCTGACCCCAAGTGCCTTTGACAACAGCATGGTTCCCTCCTCTGAGGAGGTTGTGGTTCTCTCTGGAGGAACTCTTTGAAACTGGGCTGCAGCTTCCTCTGAGCGAGTTATGGCAGAACCGATGATGTAAATCGCCTTTGTGGGCCCGGAGTGTAAAGAAAATATTTTGTTGTCCTTCTATTACAGTGACCTGATGAAGGTCTTCAGGGTGAGAGAAGTGGACGAGAATCTTGGTTCATGATCAGAAGGCTGGATTTATTGATATATGATATATAATACATTATAACTATTCTAAAAGGAATAAAGAGAAAAGTTGCAGAGGCTTGCTAAGCTAAGAATAGAAAGAAAAGAATGAATAACAAAGTTCTGTGTCCAGCAGAAATCAAGGACCAACTCTCCCGTGTGTGGTCAGCAAATCCAAACACTCACAGAAGACCAATCACAGATGCTCCTGTTACATTCCACATCAGCAGATAATTATTGTTTGCATTTTTCTTCTGGGGCCCCAGCTTCCCAGAAAGGACAAATCCTAAAAGAGAGGATTTTATGAAAAAATGTCTGTGACATCCTTCCTTGAAATGTTTTTTAAAATCACAGGAGGAAAGGGAGCAAATGATACCAGCGAGACTGACAAGGTTCATTCACCTCATGGTGAGGAACACAAGGCTGCTAAAAGTCCTACAAGAAGCTCAGCTCAAGTAGCTAAATTCCCAAATAACTCCTGAATTCCCAGGCTTGAGTGTTTTGCGAAATGTGAGAATCATTTTTCTCTTCATCCCTGTCACCTTTGTGACAGCTACAATAAATTTACTTTCTTTTTAATGATATCTGTATTGGGCTGAATTTACACTTTTATCAGATTGTGCTAGCAGCTGAGCTGGAGCTGTGCAGGAACCAGTGGAACTTGGAATTGCCACAAAATTGCTTGTACTGCCAGTTTATTAATGTTTGGGATTTGTTTGCATTTTCATCACATCTGACTTGTGGGAAAATCAAATATTCATCAAAGTGATTTATGCAGAGTCAAATTTGATTTCTGCCAAATTCTTTTGTCCAGTGCCCAGGGGATGCTCGAGGGGTCTCTGTGCCTCTCGCCCTGGGGGATGCTTGGCAGGGATTTGGGGGGGTTGCCCCTGTCCCTGTCACCCCAGGCCATTCCCCAGGGGATTGTCCCTGTCCCTGTCACCCCAGGCCATTGCCCAGGGAGTGTCCCTGTCCCTGTCACCCCAGGCCATTCCCCAAGGGGTCTCCATCATTTTCACCCAGGGAATGCCTGGAGGGTCTCCCTCAGGTACTCAGGGAAGTCTCTGTCCCTCTCAGCCCAGGAGATGCTCGGGGGTATCTGTCCCCTCACCCTGGGGGATGCTCGGGGGATCTCCATCCCTCTGGCCCCAGGCAATGCCTGTGCAGGGCTGGGGACCAGGGGCTCTGTGTCCCTCTCACCGCTGAGGGTGCTCGGGGCTGGGGGGGCTCTCCCACCTTCTCACCCCTGGGGAGGCCGGGGGGGGTCTCTGTCCCTCTCAGCCCTGCTGTGACCCCACCCAAACATCATCGGGGTCACAGGGACAGAGACACCCCCAAACCCCCAGAAGGGCTGAACCTGGGATTTGGTTTGGGGCTGAGGATTTAGGAAGGGGCTGGAATTGGGGCTGGTGTTGGATTTTGGGCTGAGATTTGGGTTAGAGCTGGGATTGGGGTTAAGGCTGGACATGGGATTGACTTTAGGGCTGGTTCTGGGATTGGGTCTGGGGCTAGAAAAGTCTGGCACTGGGATGAGATTAAATACTGAACTGTGAGTGTGTCTAAACATGGAGTGAGATTGAGACCAGGATCAGGGTCAGGTTTGGGACTGAGCTCACCCAGGGCAGGACAGGGAGGATGTCACTGCAGAATGTCCCTGGCATCATCCCAGCCCTCCTCAGGCACCTCCAAACATGAGGGGCAGCTGGGTGCCCCAAGATCCAGGTGCTCCCACGCTGCCCCTCAATACCAGGCGAGCATTCCCTGAGGGCAGCCCTGACTGTGACCCTTGGGGCTCTGGGATCAGCCCTCACATCCCTGTGGGAGCAGCAGCAGACAGGATGAGAGATTCTCTCGCCCCGTTTTTCCTGTGGAAGGGTGAAGTCCAGCTGCACTTTTCTTCTGGTGCCTCCTCCTCTCTTCAGCTGAGGATGTCAAACTCTCCAGGAGCAGGAAAATCCCCATTCCCTCTTTCCTTGTGGCTGCAGCCTGGAACATCCACCCAGAATGAAGGACTTTCTGACAGCCCTGCTGAATGACACTGGCAAGAGGTTTGTGAGAAGGGGAAGAAATTGTATTTTGATAGTAAATAAAAGGTGCAAAATTATTCCTTTCTGTTATATTCCTTTTCAGTCAGTTCTGGTCTTTTTTCAGAGTGCCACCTTCTCAGCTGATTGCGTTTGTGCCCTCCTTTCTCTCCTGCCTCTCTTTGTCTGCTCTGTTTCTCTCTCAGTGTCTCCCTTGACCCAGGGCAGCTCACACCAAAGACTGTGCCCGGATTTAATTCCCAATTCAGGAGCTACAACAAGCATGGGGGAAGTTATGAAGGCTCGCAGTGAAATGCCACTGTAAGATCTTGCTCCACTTGGCTTTTGGCTCCTTTTTGACAGCTTTGCCCTCAAGGGTAGGAACATCTTTTCATAGCTGAGAACTGGAATTCCAGACCCTGGCAGTGTGTGCCGTGGATCCCAGAGGGGCATTCCCGAGGCTCCCAGGGTGCTGCTCCTCCCAAGGAGCTTCTCTCCCAAGGGGAGAAGATCCAGCAGCTCTGTGGGCTCCCAGAGCACACAGCAAAGGTGGCTTTGATGGACATTTTCCAGGGACTGGGGTGGGAAGGGACCCTGTCCATGGATTACGACCCCGCGAGGGAGAGACGCCTCTGCCTCAGTGAAGGAGCGAATGAGAGCGTGGGAACGAAACCGACGATTATTGAGCGTGGACTGAACGGAACAAGAAATGGGGAGGAGAAAGGGAGAGAAAGAAATCCGGAAGCGGTCTGAAAGAGAGAAAGAAAAAGGAAAGAGGTCTCAGACAACAGAAAGAAATGGGAAAAGGCTCCCGCCTGGACTCCGCAGCTCCCAGGAACACCCGCAGGGCGTAGCGCCTTTTACAATTCCAGCCAATCAGAGGACGCGGTAAACAATTTCCAGCCAACCAGAGCTTATCTCGCCGATGACTCGCCGGTTGCCAGGCGGGCCCGCAGAGCCCGGCGGCCCCGGAGCGGAATTTGGGGCTCGGGCCGGGGGGACGGATCCGCCCCGGGGGGGTGCCCGAGCCCCCTGCCCAGCCCTGGGGCCGATCGGGGGCTCCCCCACCCAGCAGCCGGTGCTGCGGGGCCGCGGGGCAGAGCGGTGGGAAAGGGGGGTCGGGGCTGGCAGCGGAGGAAATGCGGGAGGAAGAGGAGGGAGAAGAGGAGTAGGAGCGGGAGCGGGAGAATCGCGGCGCTCGCAGCGCCCGCGCGCCGAGCCTGCAGCGCCCCCTGCCCCGGGAGCATCGCCCCCAGCCCCGAGCCGCAGGTGAGGGCGGAGGCCGAGCTCGCCCCGGCTCCAGCCAGGGGTCTCCAGGAGGATTTTTTGGAAAGTGTTCGGAGCCGGCAGATCCGGGACTCGAGCCCCGGGTATCTCCGGGCTCCCTAAGAGGAGCTTTTTCGGGGGGAGAGCAGCCGCGATCGCCCCTCGGAGGGTCCCGGGGGGGCCACGTGGGGATGGCCCGGTACCGACGGGGCGGGACATTGGTTTTGGGGATCCCCGTGAGAGCTGGGGCTGTGGAACGGGGGACCCCCGGGGCGGGGAGAGGGGAAGGGGCGATACCGGAGCTGGGGCACCCCCGGCAGCCCGGAGATGAGGCGGGGACGGGACCCCCTGACGGGTGACTTCATGATGCTCGTACCCCCATCGGTCTGTTTAGCCCAGAAATGAGTTCTGCACCTTTAAGGCTGGTTCTGAGAGCAAAGAGGAGGAGGAAGAAGCAGCAGTTTGTTTTCAGAAACTGTACTCACTCCTCTACATTCCGGCTGCTGGATGGACAGAGAGCAGGACAGAGCTCTCCTTTGCTTTTAGTTAGTTTTTAGCTCGCTGAGGCAGAGAAGTTCCCTGGACTGTGGTTTTTCTTTTTCTTTGGAGCTGTTTAAATCTGCTCTGCGCTGAACACCCAGAACATCACCGGCAGCTGGCACCTGTGGCCCACCTGGCTGAACGTGGGCCACAACATTTCCAGTGCTGGAGGGACTGAAAAGAGACTGATAAGAGACTGATAAGACACTGATAAGACACTGAGTGCTCGGAGCTACAACCCAAGGAGGGACTTTCAGAGTTTGTCATATATTTTGGAGCAGCAAGAGGTTTTATTGCTTAATATTGTTCAATTTTTGTGCTGGTAAATGCTTTGCCTGTAACATTACGGTTTTTTTCCACTTTTCTCTAAGGAAATATTTTCCCAAACTGGCTGAAGGTCGGACTGCTGAATCGGCATTCTAGAGGAAAGTCCTTTTGGAGGGTTTCAACCGATTTTGCCCTAAACCAGGACAGGGTGGTAGAAAGAAGGGGGAACCCCAAGTGGCTGGATTGAGGGGAGGCTGGAGAGGGGGACCTTGGGACCCCAGAACCTCCCAGAATCCAAAAGCAGGACCCTGGAGAGGGGGGATCCCCAGGACCCATGGGATCCCCAGAAGCCCTGAGATGGAGGACCTACCATAACCCAAGAGGGATGAGACTGGAAATGGGAAACTCCTGGTGGCTTTTTTTGATTCACTCTTGAGTTTTGGACATCAGGTGACTTATAGAAATGGACGTGGGTGGGAGGAATCCCCAACCCAAGGCATTCACACCTTGTTTTTCCCCAAACCAGGATTTTCCCCAAACCTTCCCACCATAACATCCCCCCTGTCCCACTCTGGGTGAGCTGAGTCCCAAACCTGACCCTGATCCTGGTCTCAATCTCACTCCATGTTTAGACACACTTACAGTTCTGTATTTAATCTCATCCCAGTTTCAGACTCGTCTATCCCAAGACCCAATCCCAACCCCAGACCTAAAGCCAATCCCATGTCTAGCCTTAACCCCAATCCCAGCTCTAACCCAAATCTCAGCCCAAAATCCAACACCAGCCCCAATTCCAGCCCCTTCCTAAATCCTCAGCCCCAAACCAAATCCCAGGTTCAGCCCTTCTGGGGGTTTGGGGGTGTCTCTGTCCCTCTGACCCCAATGATGTTTGGGTGGGGTCACAGCAGGGCTGAGAGGGACAGAGACCCCCCCGGCCTCCCCAGGGGTGAGAAGGTGGGAGAGCCCCCCCAGCCCCGAGCACCCTCAGCGGTGAGAGGGACACAGAGCCCCTGGTCCCCAGCCCTGCACAGGCATTGCCTGAGGCCAGAGGAATGGAGACCCCCCGAGCATCCCCCAGGGTGAGGGGACAGAGACCCCCGAGCATCTCCTGGGCTGAGAGGGACAGAGACTGCCCTGAGCACGCCCTGGCACAGGGTATGAGAGGGAGGGAGACCCCCAGGCATTCTCTGGGGTGAGAATGATGGAGACCCCTTGGGGAATGGCCTGGGGTGACAGGGACGGGGAAACCCCCCCCAAGCATCTCCCAGGGCAAGCGGAACAGAGGCTTCACAAGCATCCCCTGGGCACCAGAAAAAGTCATGTTGTTTCTTGTCAGAAATCAAAATTGACCCTAGATAAAATGCCTTGAATTTACTCTTCCCACAAGTCCCTTGTGATGGAAAGGCAAATAAATCCCAAAATTTTATAAACTTACAATAGAAGCTATTTTGTGGCAAATCCAAATTCCTTTGGTCCTGCACAGCTCCAGCTCAGCTGCTGGCACATACTAAAAAAAGAAAAGTGGAAAATAGGCCCAATATGGATTATGAAAAGGAAGGGGAAGCTATGTATAGCTGTCACAAAGGTGACAGGGACAAAGAGAAAAATTATTCTAACATTTGGCAAAGTCCCCCAGCCTGTGAAACAGACCTCCCCAGGAGGGGGCCAAGTGTAACATTGTCCCCTGTGTGTGTGGCCTTTTCGGGGTGGGGGTTTTACAACTGAGCCAGTTTGGGTAAGGGGGGTGGTGTTCACCCCCTGAGCAGGGATTACCCCACTGTTTCAGGTTGCCATGCAAGATGTAACCAAATGCATGTTTTCAATCACCATCTTCATCAACTCTTATAAACAGGTGGGGCAGGGTTCTTTATCTCTTCCATGACTCACCCCTGATAACGCCCTCCAGGGGAGATATCTCCTGTGAATGGGCCATTGAGTGTCACTGCAGGACTGATAAAATTCCATCATCCCATTGTGGGATGCTCCTCCCAGGGGGAGGATCCAAGCATTCCTACCTGGATATAAGCTGACACTTTGCTACACCAGGAGCAGCTTGCCTACTGGATTGCCAGAGGACAAGAGCTCCATAACCACCACTGGACCTCCACAGGAAGACCAGACCCTTCTACAGGATCCCTGCTTTGACAGAATCACCCTCATCTCTCCAACAGGACTGCAGCCACCATTTAATGGGACTGCTGCCATCACCCTGACCAACAGGGTGTCAGATTATATCCTGACTCTGTCAGTTTAAGGCAGTGTTTCTTTATCATTGCCTTGATCCTTATTTTGTTACTGAATTGGAATTCTGGCTTAGACTCTTCCCCAGGTTTGCCTTTAAACCAGTACAAAGCTCATTGTGCTCATCCCTTGTTTTCCTCCCTTGTTTTAGGAATATCCCATAACTAAAACTTGGCCAGATGGCGGAAGACACCTCAAGGAAGATGAGGATGCCCCAGGACACCCAGGCAGGTGAGGAGGAAGTCAGTGCCCCTTTCCCCCTCTCTCCTGCTCCATCTCCCAGCCCAGAAAATCCCCTCGCTGCAGGACAACCCTCCTGCCAACGCCATCCTACCAGGGGTGCACTGTGGGGATCTCCTTCCCCTCCCCTCTTGCACGGGGGGAAATCCCATCCTGTGCTTGTCCTTCCTCTACCAGAGAAGGAGCTGAGGATCAAGATCAGGGACAACAAATCCCCACAGCACAACCTCATGGAAGAGGCCGGTTTGAGTGACTCCATGGGAAAAGAATCCAATGGGGAGGAAAAGCCCTGGAGATCCTCCATGAGGAGGAGGGGCTCCAAACCCAACCCAGGGTTCTCCGAGGAGGAAAGACCCACCCTGAGCCAGGAAGGTGGACAGAGCTTCAGCCAGAACTCGCAGCTGGTAGTCCATGGGCAGCTTCCAGATGGGCAGAAGCCCCACAAGTGCTTGCAGTGTGGGAAGAGCTTCAGGCAGAGCTCCCACCTGATCAGCCACCAGATGATCCACACCGGGGAATGGCCCTGTGAGTGTGGGGAGTGTGGGAAGGGCTTCAGCTACAGATCCAACCTTGTGACCCACCAACACATCCACACTGGGGAGGGGCCCTATGAGTGTCCCCAGTGTCAGAAGAGATTTCAGACCAGCTCCAATCTCCTCCAGCACCAGGGGATTCACACTGAGGAGAGGCCCTTCCTCTGCCCTGAGTGCGGGAAGGGCTTCAAGCACAACTTCACCCTCATCACCCACTGGCACATCCACACTGGGGAGAGGCCCTACGAGTGTCCCCAGAGTGGGAAAAGCTTCACCCAGATCTCTGTCTTAACCAGACACCAATGGAGGCACCTGTAAGGGAAGCTCTGCCAATGCCCCAGTGCAGGAGCGCTTTTGTGCATTGCCCCAACTTCATCCATAGTTGGAGGATCCATGTTGCGAAGAGCCCTGGTGATCCATTTTTCCTTCTGATCCATGCTAGGAAGATACCTTTCCCTTTTCCTGTCCCTGCCAATGACATGATGTGAGATGGAAGAACTTGAGGGTCTGGCAATGACTGTGTCATTACATTCATTCCCACCTCAGGACATTGCCAGGGACAGGAAAGGGACCCTCTCTCTCTCTCTCTCTCTGTCCCTGAGGAGAAGGGTGTCCTTTCCAGGCACGAGGAAATACATGGCCAGGCAGACCGAGTAAGTTGTGTTTTAGTTTTCCCTGTAAACAGTTTTATTTATACACTCTGTTATCAATATTGTTTCTGTTCCATTCGTTCCTTATCTCATTGTTGTTCCCAATAAATTGTTCTTATCCCAGCCCGGGATCTTTGCCTTTTGTGCTTCCCATGGGAGGCGGGAGGGCAGCAAGGGCAGCACAGTTTTAGCGGGGCCAGGAAATTGGGGAATCCCATTCCTGAACCCCGGCCCATGGAAACCGAGCATCCCAGCTGGTCCCAGCCCTTGTGGCTATGGCAACAGCCTTGGGAGCGGGTCCGTGGCTGGGGCTGTGGGAACCTCTTCCCTCTGGTGCCCAGGGACAGGAGTGGAGGGAACGGCTGCAGCTGAGTCGGGGCAGGCTCAGGTTGGATGTCAGGAAAAGGTTTTTGCCCAGAGGCTGCTGGGGCCCTGCCCAGGCTCCCCAGGGAAGGGTCCCAGCTCCAGGGCTCTCTGAGCTGCAGCAGCGTTTGGACAGCGCTGCCAGGCCCAGGCTGGCATTGTTGGGGTGTCCTGTGCAGGGCCAGCAGTTGGACTGGAGGATCCTGATGGGTCCCTCCCAGCTCAGCCAATTCTGTGGTTCTGGGATCCCATGAGCCTGGGGATGGGGCTGCCAATGGTTGCCATGGCAACAGCTCTGGCTGCAGGCCTGAGCTGGTGTCCATGGCAACCACCCCTGGCATGGGGTCTCCCTGGAGCTGCCAAGGGACTGAGCATAGCAACAGGGAGCTGGTGATGGTTGCCATAGAAACTGACCATAGCAACAGGGGCTGGTGATGGTTGCCATGGAATCTGACCATAGCAACAGGGAGCTGGTGATGGTTGCCACAGAAACTGCCCATAGCAATAGGGGGCTGGGGATGGTTGCCATGGAAACTGACCATAGCAACAGGGGCTGGTGATGGTTGCCATGGAAACTGACCATAGCAACAGGGAGCTGGTGATGGTTGCCATGGAAAATGGCCATAGCAACAGGGGGCTGGTGATGGTTGCCTGCTAAGGATCAGATTTGTCACAGGCCCTCGGAGGGGTTCCATGGGGACTTTCCAGGAGTCTCCAGGCTGTTCCAGAGCTGGAATGTCACATGCAGAGACAGGGGCTTCATGGAGACCTCCCAGGGCTTTCTGGGGATGGTGAAGAGCCCTGTGGTCAGAGGCAGTCACAGCCATTCCATAGTGACATCCCAGGGGTCCTTGGGCTGCAAAGGCACCGATCTGTCACAGGCACTCACGGGGGCTCCACGGTGAAATTCCAGGAGTCCCCAGGCTGCCAAAGAGCTGGGATGTCCCAGACACTCACAGGGGTTCCTGTCATGGGCACAGTGGGAGCTTCATGCAAAAGCTTTATTTCTTTATTGGAGAAACTCCTGCCGAGATGTGAGGTGGAAAAATGACACTCAACAGCCACCATGGTTCCTCAAACTGGTGCAGGACCCCTAGACTTCTAAAATTCCTTCTAAGAGAGGAGACTGGGAGTGGCTGGATCCAATCCCAGCCCCAGTCTTTCTCAAAGGTGTAAGAGATTGGACATTGGAATTGGACTTTAACGCTATTTGTCCCACAGGATTAATCATAGAATACCAGATAAATTTATATAAATACAGCTCTGATTTTTTTTCTGATCATGATTAGACAGAATGGTTTATTTGCACCACAGAGTAAATGAAAAAAATGAGTTATTGCTGCAGTCTCAGGTGGTCTGGACAAAACCTTTCCTGAGAGTGTCTTGTGGCAATGGGTAGGAACCATGAGAGCACCAGCACACAGACACACACACAGACACACAGATACACACACACACACACACACACACACACACACATACAGAGAGAGAGAGAGAAACGCTGAAAGTGTCCAGAGGCCAAAGACAAAGGATTGTCCAGGGCATAAATGGAGGGAAAGAGGGTGCAATGGAGAGCACCAGATATCCAATGGTCTGAGGGCTCAGGGGTGGTACAGTGGGAAGGGACCAGTAGGGAATGCCCGGGTAGATGGACAGGTTTACACACCAATGGGAAGGGAGAACTCACCAGAACATGAACATATAAGTGTAAAAGGGGTAGAGAAGGCCAATGGAGAGGACAGAACTGGGACAAATTAACATAGTGCTGCAGAGCACCATGGGGAAGCCTTTTTTCTCACCCTGAGCTATGAGGAGTGCCCAGAGCCTGTGGTGTGTCTTTCCAGGGCATTGCTACTGCCTTTTCCCTGGTAGGCTCACAGGTTTGCACAGTTGTGTAATGTCACAATGATCTCCTTGGTTCTGCAGTTCTGCTGTGGCTGCTGTGTAACAATGGACCTGTGATACCATGAGGCTCCATAGTGTCACCATGGTCCCTTTGGTTGCACAAGGCCCTGCTGGGACATGATGGCCCCTTGGTTCCATGAGAGGCCTGGGCTCCCACAGCCCCTCACAGACCCCTATGGCCTCTCAGAGTTCCCCATGGCCCCTCATGGCCTCTCAAGGCCCTTCATGGTGCCTCATGACTGATGGCCCCTCACAGCCCCTCCATGGCCCCTCACAGCCCCAGGGCTCCTCCAAAAGGAGAAGGGGTCAAGTCCTGCTTGTTCTCCTTTCATTTCAGTCCCTTCACAGCTGTGAGTGCAGAAAGGCCGAAATGGAGCCTTTCCCCAGCGTTTCCCTCAGGGCTAACTGCGGGCTGAAGCTCTGTGCTGGCCTCGGCCCGAGTGCCACCATCCCTGCAGCCA
Source organism: Melozone crissalis (assembly GCF_028551555.1). NCBI lineage: Eukaryota > Metazoa > Chordata > Aves > Passeriformes > Passerellidae > Melozone > Melozone crissalis. The sequence goes on along the minus strand of NW_026535893.1, from coordinate 886,030 downwards.
CCAGGCCTTTGCTGTCCCCCCGTGTCCGTTCCCTGTCCCCGAGTCCCGCCCGGCTCTGGCAGCAGCAGCAGCCGCAGCGCAGGGGGCGCCGGCCCGGCCCAGCCGGGGCTCCCGGCCAGGAGCAGCAGCAGCGCCGGCCCCTTCCCGCCTGCTCCTGCCTCAGCTCCCAAGGGCTTTTTCCAGCTCAATTCTGGAGCAGAGCAACCAGCACCCACACACAGCCCTGACTGCTCAGGGCCCGCCTGTGCTGCCCTGGGCCAGCCCTCAGAGGAAGAAAGGATCGGGTTCCAGCGCTGTTTTCAGCTCTGTTTGACTCACCCTGAGGTGACAGCAGCAGGCTGCTGGCGCCTTTGCCTTGGGAATTTGGGATCATGACTGCTCTTGGCCCTCTTCTGCTTGCCACCTGAATTTTATCAATAAAACTGCAAGTGCCTCTTTCAGTTGGTGCTGCCCATGGTGCTTTCATGACAGTGAAGTCAGTATTTTTGTCTCGGACATAAAGATCAGCAGATACTGGAATGTCCACCAGCCCCTGAGCACTTAAGTGAGGGGAATTAAAGCCACACAGGCCACATTTGCAGTGCTCCAACAGAGTCCTGCTGCTGGCACTGTTGAAATAGAATAAACTGACAGAGGCCATCACAGAAATTGCCTCCACAGTGTGGAATTAAATTGAAAAATCCACCAGGAGAAACAGAAACCTAAACTTCTCAACTCACTTCATTGCTCCTTCCCAGCAGCAGGAAATGCAGATGCCCAGAGGTGTTTTGCACTGCTGCTGCCCCCAGTTTGAGCCCAGGCTCTGCCCAGTCCCAGTGGGAACCTGAGCCCAGCCCAGGGAGCTCAGTGCACGCGGGGCCAGGCCCAGAGCCCCGGGCACGGCCGCCCATTGTGGGGCAGCAGCGCAGACAGAATGTCCTGTGGCCAAACCTCCTGCTCCTGCCACACAGTGCCAGCCTTCTCCCCCTCCTCCTCCTCTCCCAGCACGGCACAAATTCCAGCTTGGAGGAGGCTGCTGCAGAGAGGGCTTAAGCTCCTGTTCCAGCCTGAGTGTCCCTGCAGAGGAACAGGGAATCTTTCAGGCACTTGCACAAGCTCAGGCTTCTCACTTCATCGGGAATCTGGGATGCAGATGGCCTTGCTAAGAAAGCCAAAAGCCAAGGGAATGGATTATAGATTACTGAAAAAAACTGTCAGCCATCTTTCAGGCAAGGTTTACCAAGTCATTTCCTGCATTTCTTCTTTTCAGATTCTTTCAGTTGGCTACTCTGGGAAGTCCAGCTTGTACTGGTGCTTATCATGAACTGATTGTGCTCTTGATTTACGCAGCAAAACACCAAATGTGGAATCATCTATATGGAACTTTAATGAATGATCAGTCAAAAGCCAAATTATAAAAAATGCGAAAATATTTCTTTATATTTTTCCGCGACTAAAATATGGTCTTCAAAACCACCACAGCCAAAGAGACAGTGTCGAGCCCAGGTTGGGTGCTGGGTGAACCTGGATCCCACCTCTATTGCATCGGACTCTCCAACATTCACGAGAGCCGCTTCTTGTAGGGACGCTTTATACAGTTTATTATGCCTGAGCGAAGAAGTGCCAGTTTCTTTTGTAACTCTGCATATTCATAGTTGGTTCTTTCACTGTGCAGAGCTGGACAGTCGCCATTTCCTTGTTGATAGCCAGCGCTGATTGGTTTCAGGGAAGTCACGTATTCACACGTATCTTTCTGGCGACTTTGGCTATCTTGATCGATGTTATCAACAGGGCAATGATCGCTCTTAGGCGTCTTTCGATGACTCGGGATAATAGTGATCATTGCGCTGGGTGTGTCTATTCTTGGGCTTAAGTGCCAATCGTTATCTGGCCACCTTCAGGAATTTCAGAATTTGAATAGACACCTGCCTCTCAGGCTGCTTGTGGTCAGAGACTTGTTTGGATTTTGCAATCTTTATGAAATACATGCTTTTATAGCATGAATTATTTCCCAACATATATTCCAACACCACTACAATCTCACAGAAGAAGGCAATCATACAGATTAGTGTATGGTCACATTGCCCCCTAATTCTCATAAAGTCTATCTACTCTGCATACGCTTACTTTGTATTTTTGTTTCTCAGTCATCACAGAACTGAGAGCTGCAAGAAAAAAAGAGAAAGAAATATGAACAGTCCTTGAGTAAGGGAAATACTGGACTGTCAGGAACTAAAAATAGTTGATAGCATCCGTATCAGGCAATTTTTTTTACTCTCTACCAGTGTCCATTTCAGGCATCCTGTTAGCGTGATTTAGGATTTTGCAGCTAAATGCAATGGGCTGCAATTTGAGAGGCCTACAAGAAAAAAAACTTATCAGACTTTCCCCCCCCACCCCGAGTTACAGGTGCAAATTACAAAATGAAAGGGCCTACAGAAATTTAAAATTTTCTAATTTTAGAAAAATATAGTATTAGCATCAGATTCCAAGGGCATAGAGATATAGGAGCAGCAAGGAAATGCTCCCAGAAATGTTTTCTAGCCTGAAGAGACAAGCTAGCCACAGGAAGAAGAAAGAGCCACTTCTTTTAAAATGTGTGAATTACTGAATGCAAGAGCCATTGGCCCTTTCAGCTTCTGTTTTTAACAAAAAGTAAGCTATTAACTTGTGTTTATGAAGACTTTAGTTGGACTTCAATGTTTTTGAGACAGCTTCTGAGCAAAATACAAAGAAACTACATAACATATTAATAAATGCAGCATTTAGAATAACAACTAAATAGTCCTATCTCATAGTTAAATGTTCAATTCTTCATAAATTGTGATTAAGACCATGAAATGCAGTACCTAATCCAGTTAAATCCCACCTACACCTCAGATTTGCCTGTGTAACTAATATTTTCCACTCCACTCCCTATCCCTTCTCTCACCACAGTCCTCAAGCCCTCAGCCAGGCACTCAAGCCAACTTCTCACCTCAACTGCTGCTAGCAATTACCAAGCACCTGTTGGTAATTACCTGAGCACCTTCCCCACCCACAGCAGCTGTAGGTCCCTGGCTGCTGGGAGAACAGGTCTGAAGTGCAGACCCCAACACAACCACCCCCCCCCACCAAAAAAAAAAAAAAAATTAAAACTTTTCTAAATAATTTGAGACTAATAAAAGATCAGGATGTGGAGGGACTTGTTTATCCCCTTTAGGCCAATCAAGAAAAAGTTTATAGCCTTCTCTGGAAAGGGAAGACTGAGGGTTTTTCTTGAAGCAGAAGCATGTTTTATCAGCCCAGTTTCCTTCCTCATTTGTTCCTGCTCCCCAGGAGGCCATTCACTAGGCATATGTATAAATATCTATGTCTGAAAACACATCTACAGGAGTGCATGACTTACACTGATGCAATTTAAAGCATAGTTTTTATTGTACAAAAATGCAAACGTGTTCTAGGAGAGGCACATCTTGTGGAGCTGTAAGGACTGTGACAGCACATCTGCTACCAAAGCAACAACTCCTGCTCTGCAGTGGCTTGAGCGGGCTGAGATGGAAGTGTTTCTTCATCAATGCATAAACCACAACAAAGTAGTGGTGACAAACCATTTCTCCAAGTCTGACTGAAGGTTTGGGAAGCAGGTCTGCCAGCAGAGGGCACACAGAAGCATGACACGTTTGCCTACTGTGCACCTACAATTTCTACACCATCATATCACTACTCAGGTCACTGAGCAAGCTGACACTGTATGACAGCTTATCCGTCCTGCATAGAAAGTCACAGAGAGAAGAAGAGAGGAAGAAAACACAGAAGATGACAATGCAAAAGAAGTTTAAAAAATGTGGCAAGGATTGAGCATTAAGGGACAGAAATAAGAAGAGACCATACCCTTGAACTGTAAAGTCCTGTCAGGAAACTGCAAGTACTTGCATATTTGAGTTCACCACCCGGACTTGCATGCTTCTCCACATTACCATTATTTCAAAAATTTTGCTTCCTGGACAAGCTGCCAGGTCTCCAGTATCAGTCCTAGCTCCCTTCCAGCAGTCTGCATCTGAGCAGGGAGTTGAAAATAGATCAGGGATTACCTTTTACACTGTAAGCATTCAAGACAGCCAAAGAACTTTGAGGAAAAAGGCCATACTGAGTGCCCAGATCAAAGAGATCTTAAGAAACTGGAAGAAGGAAGTATTGATTGAGGGTCACAGGTATGTTGAGGTTTAGCCTTTCAAAGGTTTGTTGCTTTTCTACTGAAAACTGCAGGTGAGAAAGCCTAGGCAGAAAAGGGAAGGAGAAGCTATGGAAACAAACCCATAGCTGTACACAAGGACAGAAGCAGATTTCTTCTTCACCAGGCTGAAGAGAGTGGTTTTATTATTTGAAAAACAAAAGTCAAACTACCCCAAGTCAAATATATATTGTCCCACTACATTTAGACATTACAACAGTAAAAATGCACTATAAAACTACTGCAGTAAATTAGTCAGTTAGGAACAATAAAGAGGGCACATGTTAATAGTATCCATATCTATCTTTTGAAAGATGAGCAATTACAATCTGCATCCCAGCTCATGCTCAGTATTTACTACAATCTCAAATAACAATAAAGTCAAACACAACAGATGACTGTGATGTTCCTACCTTCTGCTTTCCAAACAGAGTTTTAAAAGATAGTTTATTGCAAAATCAGTCCCAAGAATGTTCAAGCCCTTGGGAGCTCTCTAAGCTTAATTAACAACAGAAATAAAAACTATATCTTTATAACAAAGTTATAAAGATCACAACTTTAACATCACACATATAGAATCCATTTAAATATTTCTGTAAAGCCAGTATTATATTATAATTTTTATATAACAATCTATTTGTAATATTGCTGAAAGAAGGCACACTTTTCTAAATACCTACTGGCTCTGGTAACTGGCAAAGGTAATGTAGATTGGGCTGTACTACTGTTTACTCATCTTTCTGTTGCACAGAAATCTTGGATACTTTGGTGCGTACATCTGTAATTCTGACATTTTCTGAAATTAAAGAGAGACGAGAAATGGGCTAAATTCAGGTACCTAAAGTTACGTATCAACATTTGCAGACATAAATCAAATATACAAGGAAAGCTTTTCTATGGGAGGAATGCCAGAGCAAATTAAAATATGTATTGATAAGAATAATCAACAGAGTAGAAATGAAGAGCATCTGCACCCTAGGAGAGAGTGTATAAAATCACACTCTGCATCAAGAGAACATAATCGGTATTTCTTCACAGCCTTCTCCCTTTGCATGCCCCTCTGCAAAGTGCAAGGGGCCTCAAGGACTGAAGGAAACACAGGGAGTCAAATGGAGACACTTGCACCTGTCTCACTGGGGGCTCCTGGGGAAGCAGTTCCCTTGGGAATCCAGCCCCTCTCTGCCAAGGGCACTTCCCCAGATGTGTACATTTCATGGGGAAAACCAACACACCCTTAAGTGCGTGGTGCGGAGGTTCAGGGACATCACAACATAACCAATATGGTCCAGTGAAGCTAAATTTATTATTCCTAAAAAGATTCTATTTATAATAAATCTTTACTGTCCACGTGTCTCTAGCTAATACATGATTGATTAATCCTAGCTGTTCACAAGTCTAAAATAGATTGTGATTGGATCATCTAATTTTTTACACATCTTGCTGGGGTTGTCTGGCCCACCCATGGCTAAATTTCCCAAACTTGGTGACAAACTTGCTGAGTCCTGATGACTCTTCTTCATGTATCTTTTTCAAGGATATACCGAGCTCATTTCTGAATATGTCCATAATTCATTCTTTGTGAACGTGTTCATTGTCCATTATTACAAGCAGGCTGGATTGGGCATTGGCTGAATACGGCAACTCTCTTGCAAACACTCCTCCATTCTGTCTCTGAGCCAGCATTCGAGCCAGTTAAACAAAATCCTCCCTCTCACGCTGTAAAGAGGGTGGAATTAGAGTTGGAATGTGACCCTGAAATAGAAGCAGCTCAGAAACCAAAGTAGAAAAAAGTTATTGCAGAAGCTATTGTAGAAGGGACTTTTCTCTCCAATGATTTAGAAGCTTTTCCTGTAGTAACTAATGCTGCAAGTAGAGTTTGAGAATCTTTCGATTGGAAGATTTTAGAAAAATTGAGAGCTGCAATTTCACAATTTAGTTGAAAATCCCAACTTGCACAGTCACTTCTGCAGTATATTTTTCCATCTAACACATTAATTCCAGCTGATGTGCATACCATGGTATGGCTTATAATGCCACCCTATCAGCAGGTGATGTGTCATAAAAGCAGGGAGGAAAAGTGTGCCCAAAGAAGCTGCAAGACCTAGAGTGCAGGGTGATCCTCTGTATGGTTTAACAGCACAACAGTTACTTGGCAAGGGGCCCTGGCCTACTGCCACTGCCCAGGCTAAGAGCATTGATCAAGTCTTGCAGATGAGCCAACAACTGGCATATAATGCTATTCTTGCACTTCCAGATTACACACTACATCTCTTACACAAATTCACCAAAGAAGAATGAAGACTTTGATAAATTTGTAGACAAATTGCATGAAGCTATCTATAAGCATTCTGATTTAAATTCAGACACAAAGATACAATTGTATGGACTTTGGATCATTACTCCATTCCAAATAGCTTTCCCGTTCAGTCACAAGAGCCTTCCATCTCTTCCAAAAATTGCCTGCTGAAACTCTTCTGCTCCCTTCCAAATCAGTTCACAACTCCACCATAACCCTTGAAGCACGGACAAGCAACTCTTCAACTAATTAAAGTAGAAAAGAAGGGTATATATTGCAGCCTTGGACACATGTGAACTAGTTTCCAAAGACATGTGCAAGGAGCTGCAGTCTCCTGCTCTGTCTTTCTATAGAAAAGTTTTTATATTAGGTTTCTAAGGACCCATAATACATAATTCTTGCCTGCCTGCTTCGCATTTTTATCAGCTGAATATCTATTACAGCTGCGCAATTGTACTCCCTTAACTGGGTCGGTGGGATTTTGAAATGAGGGAGTGGGCGTATGGGAGGAAGAAAGCCGTCTTCCTCATGGTGAACTCTTCTCCCATGGCCAGTTGGCAAGACCTTTGGACCTGCTGCTCATGGTCCAAGCCTCTCCTAACTGTTCAATTATTCTTAAGGCAAGGTATTTCTATGGTCTCTGCTTCTTCACAATTGCTTCCTCTATCCCTGTCACTCCTAGCTTTATCTTCCTAATAGATTTGGTACTCTTTAACTAAGGTATGCGATTTCTTCTAGCTGTATTACTAACTTAGCTTCTGACCGCATTTTAAAATCTTAACTAAAACATGCAGTCTCCTACTATCCCAATTCTATTCCCATGTAGCCGCTTGACCCATCTGCAGTTTTCAATTATCCTAATTACATTTTCAGCTAACCCCTTGGCTTACCTCAGGCACATCCCCGACTGCCTCTCTCCCAGCAGCTCAGAGCTGCATTGCACAGCGCTTGCTGTGCGACAGAGAGCACAAAGCAGGCTGGCCTGGTGGGCCTGAATATTTCTGCCAAACACTCTGCATCTCACACCTTTGCTCTGGCTCAGTGCAGAACTGCAGGATTGCAGGCGCTTCCTCCCAGAGCTGCGTGAGACGCTGGCTGCTGCAGATGTGCCTTCCAAGCTGTCCCTGCCTCACGCGGGCCTCGCTTCCCCTGGCACAAGTGCCGGGCCTGAAGGAGCTGCCCTGTGCTCCAGCCTGCCGAGCAGCCCGGCTCCCTCCCACGGTGCCCAGCTGCCATAAAACAAAACCAATCAAGCTTTTTGCTTTGTTCTTGAAAACAATGGGAATTGCAAGGAAAGAAAGGAAATCCACCAGGTATTCCTCAGGCAAGGAAACAAACATTTGGAATCTCATCTTCAACACAGACACATTAAGATGCATGCACAAAGGTACTGGGATGAAAACGCCTGCTGGGACACACAGGAGCCACCTGCAGCTCTGTCTCTCAGCAGTCTGAAAAATTCTGCTTTCCTTACATGGAAAAGAAAAACTTGTCATGGTCAAATCAGAAGGAGAGGTTCCATCCCTACGGTCACCCTCTACTCATTTGGCTACACAAGTCAATGCATGAATGCTAGGCCCATCCCAGAAAGTGCCAGGAAACAAATGGGAGGTTTTGGCAGGCTCTCCACATCACCAGGCTCTGGCTTGGTGATGTGGAGAATGTTGCTTTGGGCTAGGAGAGAAACACGGTCACTGAGTGTTTCAGCAGCACTGCACAAGAAGCAGAAGAGACTCTGTGGCCTTTAGATCCTCATGCCCAGGTTTCAGGCATGTTTCCCAGTGAGAAGAAACTGCACAGGGGGTTAAGTTCCTCTCTAAAAATCAGTGCCTTAGCAACTTTCTTGAGTTTGGGTTTCCTTTCTTCATTTCTGGAAATGTAACACCAGTTCTGAGAGGCTTGCCTTGTAGTTTGAGGCGCATCTTCACCGACAGATAAGTGGGAACAACTTGAAACCCAAAGCAAATGTTGCCTGAGAAGAGCTGGGGAGTGTTTGCCTGTGGTGAGGCTTGAGCTGTCTGGCAATCCCTTTCCATGATGTGCAGAAACATCCAGCTGCTCCCCAGAACTCAGTCCCTCTGGGCACGCAGGCCTCTGGAAACCCCTGGGGATTCCAGCCTTTCTCCTGCTCAACAGCATCTAACCTAAGCTGAGCTCCAGTTTCTTCAGCAAGGCCAAGGATGCTCACTTCCATGCAGCTGACAGTGTCCGTGGAGCTCAGCAGGTCTTTCTGATACTCCTCAGGCCAAGGAATTACAGTGTAGATTGGCAAGACATCGGCTGATCATTATCCAGTATGGTTCATGTGGAACCAAGCGCTCACACGCTGACAAGTCAGAGGGAGAGAGCTCATTCTGCTTTTGCAAGATGGTATTTAGAAACATAAGACACCAACTTGGAACTATTCAAACCTCAACTTGCAGAATCCATCTCAAATAGACAAAAATAACAATGGCAAGAGGCCTTGGAGTCTCCATAAAAATGCCCACCACTGTCATGATAATTCTGTGCTCGTGGCACTGAAGTAGATGGTGACCAAAGAGACTTTGCTATTATCCTCTTTAAGCCAAAGGAGAATTTCAAAGCTGGAAATGGCAATGCACTCCCCTTGCGTACAAATAATTTATGCGGCTTTCTGTCCTTTTCCCACATCACCAGAGGTGACAAAGAGGATTTTATCCTGACTCTCAGCTGAGCTCAGCCACTGGCCATGTTGGGGAGCTGGAGCCCTCCCTGTCATTAGAACTGTGCAGGTCAGGGATGGCCCTGCTCCTGTGGTAAAGAAACACAGCACCGGTGTCAACTGCCCACGCTGGATCCCAGCCCAGGCACCTGCCTGCAAGCTCATCAACTTGTTAAAGTACCAAGAAACAGCCAAGGGTTTGGCAAACAATTCTAACTGCAGTTGGAGAAAAACACATCCTAAACTTATCCAGGCCACCCACATACGTGACTGAACAATGTACAGATGACTTGAAAGCCTGAAAGTTTCGAAGATCCACAGGATTTGGAAAAAATGCTACAGAATGGAAGAGAAGAGCTGTGTTTAAAAAATGAAAAAGCAAGCAGAACTGCTTGGGCCTTGCTTTGGTAGTAGGGTTTTTTTCTCTTTTTCTTTTTTGTTTACTTTTCTTTTTCATTTTTTTCTTATGTTTTCTATAAAATTGAAACTGGGAAGGTCTAACCTCCATTGCTCAGGATGTTTATCACATGTCTACCCTCTCCACTGAAAAATTCTTGTCCCTCAGAAACAGAGTTCCAACATTGTTCAAAAAACAAGTGAGAAATGTCAGGCATGGCTGGAGGCCAAAATGGCAGGTTTCTGAATTGGTTAGTTTTCACTGCCACTTCCCTTTCTGATACAACCAAAGCTACAGCAGATGCTGATGTGTTGCAGGGGCATTTTTAGAAGGAGACCTTGGTGGAAGTGGTGCCAGCAGATGGCAATGGGATTTTCTCCAATGGCACACAGAGCATGGGACAGGTGAGAAAGACAGTGGGATCAGTGAGTATTTGCACCTTACCAAGAGAGGAGTTGCATTCCAGGAAGGAACCTCTCGTTCCACCATTTCGATGCCCATGATTCCCAGAGACCATATGTCCACTTTGGGGCCACATGGTTGACCTGTCAGCACTTCAGGCGCCAGCCACCCAGCAGCGCCGGCCACGGAGCTCCGTCTGCCCTGCTCAGGGCTGAGCTGAGCAAAGAGGCCAAGGTCAGCTGTGGAGAAAACAACAAACCATGAAAGCCAGCTCCAATTAGGAAACCAAGCAAAAGAATTCCCCACTCTCGGACTAAGAATGTGCTGTTGAATCTCCTGGAGAACTGTCCATGCGTGATATCCTTGGAGCTTTAGCCAAGGGAGTATGGAATGTGCCACTTCCAAAAAAACCCAGGTTTCTTAACACTGCTCACAGCAGTGGACTTTATTCCCCTGAAGCTTTAGATTGTCGCTCCCTCTGTCTGGAAGGGACACACACAGAGCAAGGCCACTCTTGACTGCTTGTGGCTCCTTATACCTCTGTGCACGTTGCAACTGTGCCCTCAGCTTGCAGCAGGGGTCCCTGCACTGCCACCAGCACCATTTTTGGGGAGCTGGCAGTCACTCCAAGCAGCCCCACACCCACATCCTTGGAACACTGCACCTGACCAAGAATATACTGACCCAGCTTGACAGAACCGTCAGTTCTGAGAAGGTTGTTTCTGCTCTTCACATCTTGGTGGATGATGTGGTTTGAATGAAGAAATTGCAGTCCTTGCAGGCACTGAGAGAGAAAACAGAAACAAGAGGTCAAAAATGAGTGATGTGATTTCATCCCACAAGAAAGGAAACAAAGAACCTAAAAGATTCCCTCTCTAGGGGAATGGGGAGTAATGGCAGAACAGTAATGGCCACTGAGAGGAAGAGCTTGCTGCTCCAACACCTGCAGAGCAGGACCTTTCTGAGGAAAGGCACGTCAGCTTTTGAAAGAGCAACAGCACCTGCTGTTGTAGGCTGTTCCCTGCCAACCAGCCAGGATGACTCCTGCTGCAGTGGACGTGCTTTTTCCATGCAGAGGACAAAGGAGGGGTTTGGAAAGGAAAAGTCCCTCCCTTTGGTGTGAAGCGGATCACTTTTGGGTGGGAGGCTGCATGACAAAGATTTTCTTGCTGGCCTCAGCACAGGCTTGGATGTATCACACCAGTCACTTTCCAGAAGCAAAGAGCATGTTGGCTGCACTACTATCCTTTTCAGCTGAGGACTGTGAGAAATGAGTCGTTTTTCTTTGCTGATCATTTCAAATCCTGCCACCACCACCTTTGCTTTTACAGGCAAAAATGCAGTGAAGACAGACTCCAGGCAAACATTTAGAGAGGCAAGGTGGAGAACAGCAAATACAAATACAAGAGACAGAGCGAGAATACAACAGCAGGAGATAAGAGTACTGGCACTGAGTACAGGGAGTGCAGGGGCACTGGCAGGCCTTTCACTTGAGATGCTTTTGCTTGCCCATAGAATAGCAGCAACACAGAAACAAAGCTTGGCACAGGAAATCACTCCAGGTCTGAGGCCCTGTTTCCCAGGGCCTCAATGGGAAATGCCGCCCAAGCCCTTGGAAACACAGATGGAATTGCTGACCTCCCGACTGATTGCTGCCATCTCATCCTCCGACAGGTAGGTCTGCCTGATGACATTGCTCAGAGTGCCTCCATCCATGTACTCCATAACCAGGGACAGTTCCTCATCCACAAGGTAGCTGAAAGAAGGAAACAAGGGCGTGGAGATGAATGTACATGGCTAGGTTGCTGTTTGGAAAAGACGGGTTGACTCTTCTTTTCAGATCCCTTTGAGACAAAGACAAAATAAAGGAATAGACATTCCCTCTTGGCTGTGCATTGTTTGCCATCTGTCCAGTCTCAAGGAGAAAGGCACAGCTGCAAAAAAGGAGATATCTTAAATAGGCAGCAAGCAAAATGTGCAGTTTAGTAACAGCCCAGATAAAAAGCCTGTCAGGCATGGTGTTTCTGGAAAAAAGCACCTAGTCTTCCTGGCATGCATAGCAGTGGAAAACAGTGGCAACAATCCAAGGGAAATCCTTGTTAGTTTACCTGGACGTAAGAAGACACTTGAAAAAATTCAGGCTCCAAAACAAAGTGGTGGCTGTGAATATAGACATCATTGATTTAATAAGACACGACTCATCCGGGTTCGTGAACAATTTTCAAATACCATGTGCCAGCAAAGACTCATGCAGACAAAATGCCATCTCTTCCCATCCACTGGAGATGAAAAGAGCAATAATAATTAGCCAATAATTACAGCTCTATTTTCTGCCAGTGACCAAAGTGGGATTTTACCTTGCATGTTTGCAATATGTGAACAAACATTCATAGGACAAAAGCACAACTCACCTGTCTAAACAGTTGACCAGGTTGGGATTCCTGTTCACCTTCATGACCATGAGTTCATTGACTTTTAGTTCCTCCTTCCTCAGTCCTTGAAGGCGTATTTTCTTGATGGCCACCTAAAATGACATTGAAAATGAGTAACTTGAGAGGTTGGTGGCACGAAACCACAAGGCATGTGGAGCAAGTGATTTTGCAATGACACAGCTGAGCTGTGCCAAACTGCCTTGTGATTAGGCACTGCAGTAATTATGAACTGACATTCCAACAGCCCATTTCTCTGCTCCCTTGGGAGCCAGTTACAGGACATGTGGGGCCACTGACATTTTGCCTTGACCACTTGGTAACAGCGGTGTCTCAGTTATCACCCACAAACCTCTGACCACACTCTCTGCTGCATCGTTTGGGATTCAGAAGAAGTAATCCTTGCCTTAATACTCTGTGGATACATCCTGGGCTATGGGCAGGGCGTAGGGCTTTCAGGGATTCTTTGCTGATCTCTCCCTAAGTGCAGTTCCCAAGTGCAGCACTGCAGGTGGCTAAGGAACTACCAGTAACTTTGAGATGGATTTGCTGGCAGCCAGAAATGAGAACTCAGGACTCTGAAGCTGTAGCCTCAAAGAGCAGTGAGGTGCTCGCAGGCACCACCTTTGTTTTAGCAATGGAGAGCGAGTGAGCGCGTCCTTCTCTGAAAGGAACCGCTGCCCTCCGTGCCTTCCTTCCGGCAGCTGAGGAGGACAAAGTCCCAAATGTGTTTTGTGGGCTGGCACCAGTCTGTGCTTCTTGTGCCTTTTCAGCACAGCTCTGCCCAAAGCTCCAGCCACAGCTCACACCAGAGGGGAAAGCCCTCGAGTGCAGCAGAGTCTGCAGGGGCTGTTCACATTTACCTCTCCTCCAGTGGCAGTGTTGAGTGCTTTAAAAACATCTCCAAAAGTCCTAGAAACAAAACAGAAGCAGAGAAAGGAGAAGCCATTTAGATCTTGCAGTGAAAGCCAGCCCACACAGGAGATCTGTGCTGGAAATGCCTAAGACCTGCAGGACACTGGAAGCATGGAGATGTCTTTGACAATGCCTTCTGAGCACACTTAGAAATTCTGATCAGCACTGACAATCTAAGCCCAGTGCCTGAACACATTTGCAGCTTGTCTGACTTCACACTTGATACCTATTCCACCAGCAAAACACCTGATGCATAGTTTTGTACAATTAACATTGCTTGGACTCACCCACTGCCAAGATTTTCCAGTTCAATGTATTTTAGAATAGGATTTTCCATCTTCACCATTCTCCCTGAGGGAAACAAAATGAAAGATGTTCACTTTAAAGCAGAGATCCCACCTTCTAGGAGATACAAAAGGCAGCCCCACTGTCTGGGGCTCTGAGTCCTTTCTTGGTGGACAGCTGGCTAACAACAACAGGAACAGCAACTGGAACAACAAGAAAAGAACAGCATGCCCACAGCACAAGTGGCTGGCACAGAGACTGATTTCTAGCGTCCTTTGAAGGGAGAGACCGCTTGACAGCAGACACACAGGGAAGCACAGGGAGATACATTCAGAGGAGACTGAGAGCAGAAGAGAATACCTACCAAGGCAAGTAAGTTTGTCATCTAGAAACATTAAGGAGAGCTGGAACTAACAGTGCCTTTCTTTTCTTGGGAATGAACACTGTGAGATTTAGAAAAGGTTTCCTACTTGCTAAGATTAAATTCACCTGGACATCTAGAATCAATTCCTCTGAACAGATGCCAAGTTCAGAACAGGAGGAATATTGCCAAGTGTTCCCATCTTTTCCACCTTGCACCAGTTTGCCAGAAGAACGCCTCTGCATTTGTAAACCAGAGCAGCTCATGCTAGAACCAATCCCCACGTGGCTTTCAGCATCAGGACCCTCACCCTTTATGAGCAGGCTGAGACCAAAGACGCCCTTGCCCATGCCCCGCGTGAAGAACAGCGCCACTTCTCTTCACCCTGTTGCCCTCATTCAGGACACAACAGGATGGGCTTTGAGATCAGCCACACCCAGGCACAGATCAGTGCCCTTTTTGTCCCAACAGGTGATGGTAGACACGGAATACACTGGGCTCTCTTCTCAACCCTACCAGATCTTATCTGAGAGCACAGCACTGGCAGCTGTTACGGGCAAGAAGCAGATTCGTTGGGTTGTGCTGCAGAATCACAAAGGGCTTGATGTGTTCTCCTAGAGACTGATCTCAGCAGGGCTTCTGCCAGTGGCTAGGACTCAAGCAGTCACAGCCTTCTGCTGATCCAGGAACAATCCCTGCTTCTGCCTTTGGCAGAGAGGGAAGCCCAGGCAAACTCCAGCCTGTCTAAGCTGCCCTCAGAGGCAGCAGGAACACCCAGAGCTCTCTCTTGCTGCCTCGGAGCACTGCCAGCACTTCTGTGACACTAAACTGAGCAGAATCCTTTGGTACAGCTATGCTGACACGTGCACACAACACACTGTCCCTCAGATAAGAAAGATACCAGATGTACTCTGCTGCTCCAGGGAGTCACCCGCCATCTCCTGTTACTGAGCAGCAGCTGGGTCAGCACAGGAGGTGAACCAAGGGCTCAGGCTCCACTTCTTCAGCTGGGGAGCAAGGGCTCCTTGGAACGGCACTGCTGCTTCTGCAGCAGCTTCAGTGTCAGAGTCGGTGTAGGTCTGAGACAAGAAATGAGTTGATGTCAGGAAGGTGTGGCAGAGATTGCCCTGAAATGCAAGAGAGATTGCCATTTGAAATGCAAGCCCTTAGGAAGCTGCTGTCAGCCACATGCAGCTCAACTGGGTTGCTTTGGATGTCCACTTGTGAAACCAAATGGTCAAAACCAAAGGCTGGTTTTACTCCAGTTCATAGCCAGTTTCTTGTTCTAAAGGATGACTGCAGCAACAACCGCTCCACTTCCTCCCAAAGACTCCTTTCCCCCTCCTAGGTCTGCAGATACATTTGCAGCTCCTCATTCTAATGTTCTACCTCCTGCCATGAAATTCTCTTTTTCTGCACCTTCCTCGGGACGAGCTTATCCTGCAGCATCTCTGGATGGCTCAGTGCCTGGGCCTCATGCCAGCCTCGGGGCTCTTGGTTGCCCGTCATTTGCTGGAACTCTCTGCAGGCTGCCAGGAAGGATGGCGACACTTCCACCTCAAGTCAAACAGAACAAAGCAGTCAGAGACTACAGCTTGTCCCCGTCAGCCAGGAGTCATCGACTGGGAAGAAAGTAAAGAAAAGGACAGGAGCATTCACAAGCGATACAGACAGCTTGTAGCTCGTATTCCAAATTTATGTGAGTGACCATGTTCACCTGCAAAAACACCTCAAGAAACAAGGCCACCTGCAAGAAGCCAGCAGGAGTTCTTTCAGATGACTGCTGGCTAAATGGCCAGAGGAGTAATGCCACTGTCTAGAGTATCAGCTGAGATCCAGCAGAGCAGGCAGTGTCCTTGAGAGCAGCTCTGACAGAGGCCTCATCAGGATGGCACTCAGAGGCATCACCCACCCCCTGCTGCTCTGCACTGGAAAGGCAAGGAGGGCAGAAACCCAACCTTGGGTGACTGCAGTGCCTATTGATATTTCACTCGCTTGCTTTTCTAGAGCCTTTTGCTCCTGAAGGAGGCAATTCATTTTCTCTTTGATAATTTTAATGTTTTCGTCTAGCCTCTTCTTCCTTACCTTGATCCTAGCCTCAGTTTCCTGCAGGTGTGCCTCCAGCTGTTCATCAATTTTCTGTAAACAACAACGGAAAGGACTCTCTTTCATGAGTGGAGTTGCTGCCATTCCTTCATTCACCTGTTTTTGTTGATTGCCCCTCTGCATAGGGAGATTCTTCTCCTCTTGGATGTCTTCATTCCTCCTCTTCGCTGCCATGATGGCACTCTGAGCTTCAGGCAGCTGTGCTTGTGGCTCTGCCTTGATGTTCTGTACACACAAAAGCAGAGCCAGTGACTGAGAGCTGCCATCAAGCTCCGCTTTTCCTTCTTTTAGCCCCAAAATCACATTTATTCAGCCCTTTCTTTCTGGTTCCCTACCCAGCTCTGCTTCCACTGTAACCATCCTGTCCTGGTGCTGATATCTGTAGATTCCAAGGCTCTGTGCTTCCAGTGCCTGTGGGACTCCTGGCCTCCTCAGTCCCAGGAGCTCTGGTTTATGCCCCTCTCCCTGCCCTTCCCTCTGTCCCCTGGCCAGTCAGGCTCACCTGGCCATTCTCCTGTGGCTCTTCCACCTGCTGCCTGAGCTGCTCTTCCTGCTCTCGGGCAGGGAACAGCTCTCCCTGAGTCTGGCATGGCATCTCAGATGAGGCAGTGTGCTCCTGCTCTTTTCCTAGAAGCACCTGCACAGAAAGCAAGAGAAGATGGGTTTCAACTTCCCATACACCTTTTGTGGGCCAAGACTCAAAGGCTGCTGGGCTCACACGTTCCCAAAGCACTGTGCTGCTGCTCTCCTGGGTCGTTCTCTGCCCGAGGGGAGGCACAGATTCCAAAGTGACCCTGGCCCTACAATCAGGGGCCATCTGGGACTGAAGCTCCAACAGCCTCTCAGGCAGCTGACAGGGAAGGGGTGGCATTTCTCAAGGGTCTGGTGAGGGCCTCCCTCTGCTTCTGCCATGTCCTGTTTGTCTTTCAGTAGTGACTGACACCCTGCCCTGTCCCACAGCTCCATCCTGGCTCTGCAGGGGCTTCCTGGGTGAGCTCACTCCTTGTGAGAGACACTTCTGGTGTTCACCTTCTCTTCAGGCCTGCACCAGCTTTGTGACTTCCTGACATCCACACTCTTGTTAGAAAACCGGGTCATTCAGGAGAGGAGGATGCATGCAAAGATCTCTGATGGAAGTCAGAGAACCTCTATGGCCATCTCAGTACATGGAGGAGGACCAAGGTGTTTCTTCTCCCTCTTTTGTCAACTGAGAATTCTGACCAGCAGTAACAGAGTTTCTCATAAGGCCCCATTAACGAATGCACTTACACAGCCCTGGGGATGCCAGTGAAGGAAACCATGTGTCATATAATGCGTGTATGAGCAAAGTCACCAGATCCCAGCTACAGCATGGGATAGTTCCACTCCCTTAGGACATGCAAGAATTTAAAGGACAAATGAAGGCTTCAGGTCAGAAAAGGCTGGAGCAGGAAAACATGAGGGGAAAAAACAACCATCTCTGGAGGGGGAAACATCTCTGCCTGCTCGCGATTAGTCAGTGGAACTTGTCTCTACTCCTCTCCTGAAGGGATGCCTTTAGGTGAGCTTGGCATCTTCCACTGCTTTGGAGCAGAGCCAGGAAGATTCAAATAGACAGATAGATCTCACTTTTATAATCTCTCTTTACTGTGCTGTGGTATTTACATTCTTTGAACAAAGAGAGATATAATTCTCTCTCCTAGGGTTTTTTTTAAGGGAAGGTAATGAAAAATTTAGAGGAGAAAACAATTATTATCTCTACTTGCTGTTCTTGTTGTTCAGTACATGTACAATGTGTTATAGTTATTGTTTACTGAAAGTGATTTGTTAATTGGATTTTAGTGATAGTTGTTTAGCTTGATTAGCTAATTAGATAGAAGCTGTGTTGTGACTGTCTGGAGACAGTCACGAGTTTTTCTTTACTATCTTTTTAGTATAGTATCTCTATAATAAAGTTTTAATATAGTACTAGTGTAATATACCACAGCTTAAGAAAGTGAAGCCCCTAAACGGGTAGCCTTCAAGAAATAATGAGTTAAAACATGGAATGTGAAACATTTGAAGAAAGCTTAGCACTTAGGAAACATATAGGGCAATAAATCGGCTAAGGCATGGAACACCGTGACAGGAAAGAGAGATAGGGATAGGGGAACTGATGGGCTAAGCGTGTTCAGAGCCAACTAACCCTAATAACCTTGCCAAGCCATGGGACCAAGCCAAGTACACCGGGAATTGGCCATATTTGGATAGGAGTTCAAAAGTTTAAGGAGGAAGACTCATCAGGTGACCCCTGCCCATGATGAAGGCAACCGGAACGACCACCAAAATGATCCTCAAAAGAGATGTCTCCGCCCACGCTCCGCCTACACCACGCCTCTTATGAATATGTATGCAAAAACATGATTATGCATGTGATATGATGTAACTTCATAATCAAAACTGTATAAAAGGCTTACTTCGGTTACGGGATACTCAGAAATCCCTTTTGTGATTTCTCCGACGCGTCGTAATAAAATACCTCCTGTCTATGCTGACTTAAATTGAGTCTCTTAGGCAGTTATTCTCGCCTTTTGGGGCAAAATTCGGCATCATTTCTGGCGACCCAGATGGGACAACCAGACGGGAGATCGGGACCTTAAGGAGTCCTCCAGAGCCGAGTCTGGGGCCGGGACCCTCCGGGCGCCCCTGACAGACTTTTGTCAGAGGAGACTCCCCCCCCCTGGACCGGCGCTCTTTGGTAGACGAAGGGTTTCCTGCATCTCCTGCTCCAATTAAGAGGTATTTTAGTTGTTTATTGCTTACTGGTTTTGGAATAAAGCGCTTTAATTGGGAAACGGGGACCAGACGTGGTCGCCCGACGGGAAAGCCAGGGGACGCCTTGGCAAAATCCCATTTAGAATTTGGGGTTAGAGTCCCCATTTAGAGTTTAGAATTTGGGGTTAGAGTCCCCATGTTAAAAGAGAGTGTGCTTTTCTTTCGTCTTAAATGTTGTTGCTCTGTTTGAATTTCTAAATGTTGTTGCTTTGCTTGCATGTTAAAAGAGAGTGTGCTTTTCTTTCGTCTTAAATGTTGTTGCTCTGTTTGAATTTCTAAATGTTGTTGCTTTGCTTGGATCTTTGAATTACGCCCGGGAACGTATCCAGCCAAGCCTGGGACCCTGTCCAATTTTTTTCCCTTTCCCTGATAAGGTTTTGAGGAAATATTTGTGCTATGCTTTTGTCTAATATTGTTATGTTATCTGCAAGCATTTTGTGATTTGCTAAGACGTGAGTTAGAATTGCAGGACAAAGATTCGATATTTTGTGTCAACTGTAATTCTTGTGTATGTAAGAATTTATTGTGATATTATCTGCAAACTGTACCTTGATTTACAGCTGTTTTTACGGGTTTGTGACAACCCGAAGCCGACCAGTATCGGTACTATACGGTTTGCCAGCGACATCTCGTGGTAAAGCGGTGTGCTTTGATAAACCAAAAGGCAGGACAGTTTGAATTAAAGAATGTGGGTATGAGTGGGAGCGAATGACCGATTGGAAATTGTGTGTATGAAGTGTTAAAATAAATTGGCATACAGTGCTTGCGGAAAAAAAAAAAAAAAAAAAAAAAAAATTATTAAACCGAAAACACAGATGTAGAGAATAGCCATGGGAGGTCAACAGAGCAAAGACGTAAATACTAGAGTAAAGGTGCCGTTCTCGACAAGTGATCTGAACAATTGGAGGGATGAGGCAAGGAATTTCAAGAGGAATCCAGAGGGGGTAGCGAAGAGGTTTGAGTTGATGGCAAAAAATTTAGATATTGATTGGGAAGATATAGAGGTGATGCTGTCGGAGTTGACGGATACAGAAAGGGAACTCGTATTGGAAACAGGAAGACGACATGCTCAAGTACTATCAGGGAGACTAGAAGATAATTTTCCCAGTAGTAAACCAGAGTGGGACCCGGACAATGCAGAGCACTATCAGCAATTAGTGCAGTATAGAAAACTGATAGCGATGGGCTTGCGTAATGCGATTCCTAAGGCTATCAACTGGCCAATGTTATATGATATCAGACAGGGAAAAGATGAGACCCCATCGGAGTTCCTGGATAGGCTTAGGGCAGCGATGAGACAATACACACCCCTAGACCCAGCCACAAAAGAAGGGAAACAGCACTTGTTAAGGTTGATGATGGGACAGAGTAACCCAGACATCAGGAAGAAATTACAAAAGCTCGAGCATCCAGCAAATGAGAACCTGGAAACACTACTGAATGAGGCATGGAAGGTATACAATAATAGAGTAGTTGAGGAGAAGAAAAAGGAGGACAGGAGGATAGCTCAAGTAGTGGCTGTAGCAGTGGCAGCTCAGAGGACAGGTTACTCAGAACCTGGAACCAGAGGAAGAGGTAGAGGCAACCCAGAAGGAGGGAGGGGGAGGCTCCAACCCCACCCGACTAGAGTAGGGCCAGATCAGTGTGCTTACTGCCTAAAGATGGGACACTGGAAGCGAGAATGCCCCCGACTAAGGGAAAGGCTGATGGCCACCACTACTACCACACATCAGGATAGCGAATGAGGGGGACCGGTGGGCCGTACCCTAGCAGACCCACTGGTTAAAATGGAGCTAGGGGAAGGTAAAAAGAAATTGAACTTTTTGATTGATACTGGAGCAACCTTTTCGGTTTTAAATCAGGAATTGGTACCCAAAAGTGATGAATTTGTACAAGTTGTGGGAGCAACAGGCCAACCAGAAAAGGCTTACTTTTTGAAACCTATTAAATACAAAATCGGGAAACAAATGGGAATTCACCAATTCCTGTATTTACCAAATTCGCCAAAGCCCTTATTGGGGAGAGA
The DNA here is from genome assembly GCF_028551555.1 of Melozone crissalis. Classification (NCBI taxonomy): domain Eukaryota; kingdom Metazoa; phylum Chordata; class Aves; order Passeriformes; family Passerellidae; genus Melozone; species Melozone crissalis. The sequence continues at coordinate 865,145 of NW_026535893.1, read as the reverse complement.
CCTGTTGGAAAACCTGGGAGTCATAATAAGGTTCAACAAAGATAAATTGGAATTTCAAGTAAATGAGGAACAACTGATTACAGCTTTAAGCCTAACAATCAGTTGTGTGGAACCCAAACCTGAGAATCACAATTCCGAGCGAATTCTAAGTAAGACATACCCATTAGTCTGGGCTACTGATATACCGGGGAGATCAAAACAAGCAACACCGATTATTGTTGAACTTAAGGTTGGGGCAAAACCGGTGAAAAGAAAACAATATCCTCTGAGGATAGAAGACAGGAAAGGGATTGAGCCCATAATCAAAAGGTTTTTAGAACTTGGATTATTGGTAGAATGCGAATCAATCGGATTTTAATACGCCAATTTTGCCAGTAAAGAAACCTAATGGGGCTTATAGGCTAGTTCAAGATCTGAGAGCAGTAAACGAAATAACCAAGACATTACATCCGGTAGTTGCTAACCCATACACGCTTTTAACTAGACTAAAGGATAATTTGGCCTGGTTTACCGTATTAGATTTGAAAGATGCATTCTTCTGCCTTCCCCTAGCCCCCGAGAGTCAAAAGATTTTTGCTTTTGAATGGGAATCTGTAGATAGAGGAAGAAAGACTCAACTTACCTGGACGGTATTGCCCCAAGAGTGGAGCAATTCCCCCACGATTTTTGGGAACCAATTAGCCAAAGAATTAGAACAGTGGGAAAGGCCGCTGGGAGATGGAACCCTTCTGCAGTACGTAGATGACCTCCTAATAGCAACAGTGACAGAGGAAGAATGCATTGAATGGACTATTTTCTTACTAAATTTCCTGGGTTTAAGTGGATATCGAGTCTCTCAACAGAAAGCACAGCTGGTGCAAAAAGAAGTGGTGTACCTGGGATACGAAGTCTCCAGACGACAGCGATCCCTGGGAGCAGCTAGAAGAGAAGCCATCTGCCAGATGCCTAAACCAGAGACGGTGAGAGATCTACGCGCCTTCCTGGGGATGACAGGTTGGTGTCGGCTATGGATCTACCAGTACGGGATACTCGCTAAACCACTGTATGATTTGTTGAAGGAAGCCGAGAATGTCCTAGTTTGGACTCCCGAGGCAGAAGGGGCCTTCAAGAAGTTAAAGCTGGAGCTAATGAGAGCACCAGCCTTAGGTCTCCCAGATGTATCAAAACCATTCTGGCTGTTCTCCCATGAGCGACAAGGGATGGCCCTAGGAGTCCTAGCACAGCAGTTGGGACCACATAAGAGAGCCGTGACCTACTTCTCCAAGCAGCTAGATGAAGTAAGTAAAGGATGGCCAGGCTGTCTGAGGGCAGTAGCCGCAGTGATAATTAACATAGAAGAGGCCAGGAAGCTCACGTTGGGTCAGAAAATGACTGTGCTAGTATCCCACGCTGTGTCGGCTGTGCTGGAACAGAAAGGTAATCATTGGTTGTCGCCCTCCAGATTCCTAAAATACCAGGCCATCCTGGCTGAATCAGATGACGTAACTATTCAGATAGCTAACATTGTGAACCCAGCTTCATTTCTAGAGGGGAGAGTCCCAGCAGAACCCATCGAACACGACTGCTTGGAAACAATTGAAGCCGTCTACTCCAGTCGCCCGGACCTCAAAGAGGAGCCGTTCGAAGATGCAGACAACTGGTTTTCGGATGGCAGCAGCTTCGTGAAGCAGGGAGTAAGAATGGCTGGCTATGCAGTCACTACCACAGAAAGAGTAATTGAGTCAAACCCTTTGCCTGCAGGGACTTCAGCCCAGAAAGCAGAGCTGATAGCTCTGACTCGAGCCCTGGAATTGGCAGAGAACATGCAAATTAATATATGGACAGACTTTAAATATGCCTTTTCCATTGTACATGCTCATGGAGCCATCTGGAAAGAAAGAGGACTGTTGACTACACAAGGGAAAACAATCAAGCATGCAGAGGAGGTTCTGCGATTGCTAAAGGCGGTCCAACTCCCAGCACAAGTGGCCATAATACATTGTAAGGGACACCTGAAAGGTAATACTATTCCAGAAATAGGGAACAGGAAGGCAGATACAGAAGCCAAATTGGCTGCCACAAGGGCTAGGGAAGTGAAAGTAACGGCCCTAATACCAGGAGATCTGGATACCAACATCCAGCCAAATTACCAGGAATCAGATCATAAATGGATTCAAAGAAATAAGGACAAAATATTAGAGAATGGTTGGGGTCAACTGGAAACAGGACAGTTAGTAATACCAGAAAACGTGATGTGGCAGTTTATAAAAGCAGAACATGAGAAAGCCCACTGGGGCTTGGATCCGCTCTATCAGTACCTGCAAGCTAGGATAGCAGGACCGAAATTATTTACCACCATAAAACGTGTCACATCCCGGTGTGAGCGATGCTTGAAGAACAACCCGAATACAGGGACTAAGATACACCAGGGAGCAATAAATCGAGGTAAATTTCCAGGCGAGGTATGGCAAATTGATTTTTCTGAACTCCCAAGAAAAGGGGGGTTTCGGTACTTGTTGGTATTAACCGATACATTTTCTGGGTGGCCTGAAGCATTCCCTTGCAGGACAAATAAGGAAAGAGAAGTGACTAAAGTATTATTGAATGAAATTATTCCACGGTTTGGAGTACCGAAGAGCATATCTTCGGATAGGGGCACACATTTCTGTGCAAAAGTGGTGAGAGCAATAAGCAAAGCATTACAAATTAAATGGCAATTACACACACCTTACCGTCCACAGGCCAGTGGGCAAGTGGAAAAGATGAATCATCTTATCAAACAGCAAATTGCCAAAATATGCCAGGAGACTAATTTGCAGTGGTATCAAGCTTTGCCTATTGCTCTGCTGAGGCTGAGAGTTAAACCAAGATCAAAAGAAAGGTTAAGCCCTTTTGAAATTTTTTATGGTAGACCTTATGCTATGCAAGTTGTAAATGGGGACGCCATAGACCAAATTGGTAATCAGTACATTTAAGATTATATAATTACGGTGGGGAAACAGTTTGATAAAAATGCTGCTGTAATGATGGAGCACCAACCTAAACAACCTGATTGGATGTAGGTTAAGAATCTTTTAGGAAAACCCCTACAAGAGAAGTGAGAGAGACCTTTCCAAGTCCTGCTGACTACCTTCACCGCAGTTCGGATCAAAGAGTGACCTATATGGAAGACAGGGAGCGACTGAGAAAAAAACTGCCCCTAGTTCTACGACCACTGCTGCTGCAGCTGACGGGACACTCGAGAGAGTTGGACAGGGCACTGATACATCACTACCGGACGGCCCTGAATTGGAATGATTTTATTGAATCACTATCAACTTTCCGTTTAACAAGCCCGGCAAAAGCATCTTCCCTTGACTGTCATGACCCACATTGTGCTGCCTGGTTAGCTTTACGTTGTGGGGGTTGTGATAACACTTTTTGGATAGAACAGTCATTGTTATGGGGTTTATGGTGTCGCACTTGTGAGCACAAACACACATGGGGTCAAAGCTGGGAAGATGAATTAAGGAGACAGACGGGGCAAAATGCATATGTAGCTTTAAATCTTTATGAGTCTCCTGAACAGAAAATTCTTGCTTATTGTCGTTGGAAAGTACAATGTGTTGTGAATAGAATTAAGGTCCAAAGTAAATCGCGTATAGTCTCTGTAAGGTGTAGGAAATTAGTACCTTTAACACAGCGTTCGATTGTAGGGCCCTTCAAGGGAAATCCTGAAAGAGCATTAGATCACTGTATTGAGAAGTTACAAAAATTAAGTTTGCAAGTAACAGGACCAGTGAAATTAAGAACAGCAAAACTGAAAACTGATAAGAAAAAGGCTAGAAGGGGAGCAACCTCTTCCAAATAAGGCTAATTAGTTTCTATGATTAGAACATTTTTATATTTGTGGGACCCTCAAGAGGGTATAGTTAATGAGGGTAACCAACAATACAAACGACGATTACAAAATAAAATACGTCTTGTGCTAAAAAAAGAGCTTGAACTATTAGCCTTATATAGTAAGAAAGGTGAAGAGGCTTTGCAAACACCACCATTAAACTGGTTACATTGGATCGAAGAGACAGACTTTTATACTGGTCCTTACTTATATTTGCTTCCTTGTTGTGTTTGCAAAAGGGATGCTGATAAGTGCTATGCATGGATAGCTTTGCATTGTGCGGGTTGTAATAAGATTTATTGGTATTCACAAAAGACATTAGCAAATTTATGGTGTAGACCCTGTTTTGGGAAGTGGATTCAAGATTTTGTTTGGGTTAGAGCTCTTGAACAAAGTACTGGCCTGCCAGGAAGGGCAGGATTAGAGCTTTTTGAGAGTACAGAACAAGTGGCCATAGCATATATGAGGTGGAAATTACAGCAAGTACTTGGAAAGCTTGAAATTATTACATCCTCACACATTGTAGCAGCTCGCTGTAAAGCTGATTTGCCTTTAAACTTACCTCACGCTATACCTGTAAACAAAAATGCAGATTTGGAATTAGACCAGTGCATTCAAAAATTGACTCAGCCTTACAATAGACATTCTAACAAACCAGGGAAAAGATAACAAAGAAAGGAAAAATAAAGAAAGCGGAAAGAAAAATGAAGCTTGTTCTTATTATACTGCTCAATGCTGTAGCGAGTAAAGCAATAAGAAATAGGTGTGCTTGCGTGAGGACAGCCTGTGACAACGTCACTATAGACAGTTGCCAGGAAGAGACTAACAATACTAACCTTTGTGTATGCAACTTTGCCTGTTATACTGTCCCAATACCTACTCAACAGATACACAAGTCTTAAACTACCTGGTGCACCCAATGCTAATAGTAATTGTAGCTCTGTTACTACTAACTCTCACAAATATTTGTATGTGGTACTAACTCTCACAAATATTTGTATGTGGTGGAGATTAAGAATTATTATGAAAAGGACCCAAAGGGTTTAGGCTATAGTACGAGCGTATCAGCGTCCTATAAGATTAAGACTTGACGAAAGATTTCGTAAGTCATAAGAAAAGGGGGGAAATGAAGCCCCTAAACGGGTAGCCTTCAAGAAATAATGAGTTAAAACATGGAATGTGAAACATTTGAAGAAAGCTTAGCACTTAGGAAACATATAGGGCAATAAATCGGCTAAGGCATGGAACACCGTGACAGGAAAGAGAGATAGGGATAGGGGAACTGATGGGCTAAGCGTGTTCAGAGCCAACTAGCCCTAATTACCTTGCCAAGCCATGGGACCAAGCCAAGTACACCGGGAATTGGCCATATTTGGATAGGAGTTCAAAAGTTTAAGGAGGAAGACTCATCAGGTGACCCCTGCCCATGATGAAGGCAACCGGAACGACCACCAAAATGATCCTCAAAAGAGATGTCTCCGCCCACGCTCCGCCTACACCACGCCTCTTATGAATATGTATGCAAAAACATGATTATGCATGTGATATGATGTAACTTCATAATCAAAACTGTATAAAAGGCTTACTTCGGTTACGGGATACTCAGAAATCCCTTTTGTGATTTCTCCGACGCGTCGTAATAAAATACCTCCTGTCTATGCTGACTTAAATTGAGTCTCTTAGGCAGTTATTCTCGCCTTTTGGGGCAAAATTCGGCATCAAAAGCATTTGTTTAACCTTCTAAATCATAGAGCCAAAGCACATTATTCCCTATGGGGGGGTCACCCTGAATCAATTCTGTCCTTTCTGTCGCTACACACATCAGCACTCGGTAGCAGTGCCCCGATCAGCAGCCGTCCTGAACTTGCTCTCCTGTTGCTTCAGTAACCCACACTCTTGGGGAATCTGGAGTGTGTGGGTCCCTATGGAATGCAACCAGACCCAGAGCATTGCCCTGGGAACTGCTCTCTTTGTGCATCTGTGCTCGGGCAAGTTCTTCTCTTGGACTCAACCACACTGACAGTGCTGAAGTGGCTGGAGTCAGAAATGCAGCCCAGCCCCTCCCAGCTCCTCTAATCTCTGAGCACCAGCTGGAATGCAAGGGCATTGATTTCCTGCTCAATTCCCAAACACAACACACACTGATTCCCTGGGCTGCCAAAAGACACAGGAGCCATTAACCTGAAAGTGATGTGTTTCTGCCAGTGCTGGAAAAGGGCAGGAAAGATTGAGAAAAAGCTCCCTTGCTCCCTGGAGAAGGGGAAATTACACAAGGCTTCTCCTTCTAGCAAACAAACAAACAAATAAACAAACAAAATATGAAAGTGTTACCCACTCCAGTGTCTAAAGCACTTAAATGCAGTGAAGGGATGTTTGGCACTGAAACACCCCTTGTGCTGAGCAGTGGCTCTATGGATCTAAGGCAGGGATCTATGGAAGTCTGCCTGAAGGTCCCTCAGGAGCCCCCATTGTCCAGGCTAAAGCTCCCTCAGCACCTCCTCCCTGGCCCTGTGCTGCACCCCCTTGCCCAGCTCCCCTGTCCTTCTGTGCACTCGCTGCAGCCCCTCCATGACTTTCTGCTTCCCAGGGCCCACAGCTGCACACAGCACTCCAGCTGTGGCCACAGCGCTGCCCAGCACAGGCCACGCTCACTGCCCTGCTCCTGCTGCCCCACTGCTGCTGGCACAGCCACCGTGCCCTTGGCCTTCTTGGCCCCCTGGCCCCACACTGCCTCATCTGCAGCTGCTCAAGGCCGCCAGCCCTGCGTCCTTTTGGCCCATGCAGCTCCCCAGCCACAAAGGTGCCCATTGCACTTCAGATACAGCAGGCACCATTGCAAGGTGTACACCCTGGTTTTATCACTACAAGACAGCAGTCAAGGACTTGCAGCTTTGCTCCCACTCTAGGCTCCAGTGTAATTTTCAAAGCAAGCTACACAATAGAAGGTATCAACAGACACATGCAGTGTCTGGTTTTTGCCTCAGAAGAAGGGTTCAGAACTACTCCCTTTGTTTCTTTTGCCACACTAGACAAGGATGTTCCCCCACAGCTTCATGGACAACACAGTCATCTCCTTGCAGCTTATCAAAGACCAAGAAACAGGCAGACTCAGAGCCCCTATCTGATCTGCTACCGGCTGCTCTGCCTGAAGGGGAAAAGAGCAACCTGGCAACAAAGGCACCAAAATCCCTGACTTCAAGCAGCAACTCTACATCCCCAGTGTGTCTCTGAAATACTCCCAAGTAAGCACACGCAAGAAGTTTGTGGGGACAAAGCACCACCAAGAGCTTTTGTGGTCAGATCAACATTTTTTAGTGCCTGCAGCAACTTGGCCAGTCTGTGCAGGGGGACAGGTCTCTCCACGCCACAGTGTCCCCTGTGTATCCAACAAGGCTGAGCACAGTGCCTTTGACATGCTCCCTGCTCTGGGAACAGGGAGCCTTCGTGCTTCAGGCTGGCCCCTATCAAAATGCCAGGAAGCTGGTGCCTAAACGTGATAGACCAAAGCCCATTGTCCAGCTGTCACAGGCTGGGGGCAATCACCAGGCCCTGGCAGGACTCCAGCACTCAGCATCCTCAGCCAGCAACAGCAAGTGCTGGCTGGTCAGAAACTTGCAGCTCTGCCCTGCACTAAAGACAGCAGCACACACAGCTGGCACTTACTGGCTCAGAATGTTCAGGCTGTGGTGTGAGCACAGCTGGAGGCTGGCGCTCATCCACCTCATTTGCCTCCTCTTCGGCCTCCTCTCCATGAGCAGAGGGAGCCAGAGGAGAGACTGCTGTTGGTTCTGGGATCTGTGGACAGACAGCAGTGTGAGGGACAGAAAGTTACCTATCATTGATAACCTTATTTCTATTCAGCACTTTATTCTATTCAGCTCTATTTCTACAACCAGCTCTGCTAAGGACAAATCAGAAACTTTGGTAACAATGGGATTCTAAGTCACTGCAACTAAATTTAAATGGGCTAATTCAACTGAATTGCTAATAGTTCTGAATTAGACATTACGCCCTGGCTACTATCAAGAAGCAACATTCTCTCTGCAACATGAGCTTTTCATTCCTTGAAAGTTCTGAAATGGAAAATTAGAAAATAGCCAGCGATGCCTTTGTTATTGCTGCTGCAGACATGGAAATGGATTTTCTTTCAGCCTACCCAGCTGGCCCTCTACACTCTAGTGCCACAGACCAAGCTCACAGCTTGCTCTTCAATTCCTAAGCACCAGGAACATGAAATGTTCCTTTCTCACTCACCTCAGGATCAGCACCTCTGAATACACGCTTCAGGTGACCTGGAGTGGGCAAGGGAAAATGAACAAGTGCTGTGAGAAAAGTGCCTGGGCTGTGAATCCAACAGAAGAGGTCAAACCAAACAGAGAGTATTTTTCTTTATCAACATCCCTCCACATGACATAGTTCTTTCACACAGCCAGCAAGAGATCAGGACAATAATCTTGGTTGTGCCTACACTTTGGCCTGTCTAGTCAGTAAATGAATACAAACATGATCAAGAAAATGCAAATTGTTCTTCAACACACAATGCTTCTGTTCTGTCCAACAGATAAAGCAGCTTTTGTTCTCTTGTCTTTCAGGTACTTTTTTCAAAAAAAGAAGTTGCATGCACTAATTCCCATTAAGTTGCTGAAAACAGTCACCCAGAAAAGCTTGCCCCAAATCCCCCTGAGCTGTGGCAGTTCTATTGTGAGACAGCACAGCAGCAGCTCCGGGCTCAGGAGCAGACACTCACTGCTTTGGCGGTTGCACTTCACTGCAAAGGGAATCACTCTTTTAGCACTCAGTCAAGGGTCAAAACGGACAGTCAAATCCTTTCATTACAAAATTTAGAATAAAAGAAGCTTTCCATGAGTTCTGGGGAGAATTACAAAGTCTTTAGAAGGCCTTCTGAGAGGGCCTCCCAGTCTGCATTTTGGAAGTTGTCCTGCTTGTCCCAGCAACCTGAGGAAATGACAGACTCTGCTGCCACAGACTCTCCTGTGGAGGGAACGGAACCCCTGCAGGTTCCCCTGCAAATGCTGCCCCTATGGCTACAGACACCCCCTTTTAGCTGAACCTCTTGACAGGAGCTTTACCAAACCAGAGGCATCCTAATGTTCTTTTTCAAAATCAACTCAGCCACTAAGAAAGAGCAAGAAGGCATGCAAAAGCCAGGTTAGGTTACACCCTAGCCTAAATAGAGTTGAAACCTCTACTTACTTGCCAGGCTGGTAATGAAGTAGGTGGAATAAACAGTGCCATACATGGTGCAAACTGCAGCAGCAAGTTGCTCAATCATTGTAGCACTGTGCTTCTAGTTTACTCCAACCAAGACTCCTGTCAGTGTGCAGCTACACACGGACAAATGCCACAATCAGGAGGATGCTCCTGATCTGAGCAACCCCTAGGACTGCTCTGGCACTGAGGCCTTCCGTGCACCAAGGCAACCTTCTGATGTCACCACGACAATGTGGCAACCATGCCCTGATATCACAAAGCAAAGTATGACAAAGCAAAGCATCACAAAGCATATTAGTCTGTGAATTTATGCAAAGCAATAACCAGCCTTTCCTACAGCAAACACAAAATGGCCTCGGAAGTTCTCCTCTGACACAAAGCAGCACAAACTCCCTCCATGGGCCAAACCCTGTTGTTCAGGGATCCAAGAGGAACTCCAAGAGTGCCCCAAGCACCTACAGCCTGTACCCCAGCTGAGCACTCAGATGGGACACAAGCAAAGGAAACCAGACCAAGAAAATGGCCCAAAGCATTGTACAGAACCAGGAGAGAAAGCACCATTGGCATAGCAGGTGAAGTAATTCCTAACAAATCACACCATATATCTGCATGTTTATAGGATGTTCCCACGGCTGCTGTGTATGTACATCTCTTCCTGTGCTCTTTCTTCCCCTTTGGCAGCAGTGGAACTGGCAGCATCTGCCCGCCAGCAGCAGCTGCTCCAAGCTGGGAACGCCACTGGTGCTGCTGATTTCCAGAGGCTTCTGTGTGCATGGGGAAGCCAAGGCAGGAGCGGGTTGAACGGTGCTGGCGCTGCTGCTGCTTTGTGCCAGAGAGCCCCGGCTGGGCAGGGCACGGTGCCCACTGCGCTGCGGGCTCCTTCTCCTGCCACAGCTGGGCACACCTGGCAACAAGGCATGACAACTTGTGGGCAAGCCAAGGCGTTTCTGGGGCTGCACTGCTCTGCACACACCCAGCACACCTGCAGCACAGAATCTTAACCCTCAAACAGATAAACCAAAGGGAAACAGCTGGAAAAGATTTCATTTCAACCATTCTTACCTGCTCAACAGAAATCTTCAAAATGAAAGTTACCAAGCAGGGCCCGATCCACACTGCCAGCTCAGTGTGAGAAAAGAGGCATTACTTTATTTCAGTGCTGGGTGTGTGAGGAATCCCTGCCCTGAAACATGCACACCCATGTGTTAGTATCCATAGAACTAAGACATTACTTTCATTACTTTTATTCATTACTTTGCTCAAACTCGCAAGCTAAACATTCTCACAAAGTATTTGACGTGTTTAAATCACTTCCCCACAATTACTGACATTTAGAGTAGGGGTCTCTTGAGGGTCTCTGCTGGTCATGTGGTGAACATCCCATTCCTCAAATTCTCCTTTAATGGTTAGGAGCCTTCTTCTCCTTGAATGCATTGCAGCTACCTCCTCAGTAGGCCCACTGTCTTTATTCTCAAGGCTAAGACATCCACTTGCACACATTACCCACTGCTGTGAGGAAAGGTACGACTAAGCACTGCCTGGTAAAGCTTAACAAATTCACAATTTGTTGCAGGTCAACACTTCCCCAACGTCTCTCATTACTTCTCTGGGAACCAAACACAAGCATTTTGTGATCACTGAGCCCAGGGCCGCCTCCAACCCTGCTGTCACCCAGCAGCCCTTCTCTCCTCACAAACAGCAGGCCCAGCAGTGCCTTCCCTCACTGGCTCAGCCACCAGCTGTGTCAGGAGTTCTCTGTCACACACTCCAGGACCATCCTGGACTGTTTGCTCTCCGCTGCACTCTGTTGCCAGCAGACATCCCCACCCTGTTCCATGCCCCTTGCAGAACCCTGCACCTGCTGTCCATGGGCACCTGGCAAGGGGAGGCACTCACGGCAGAGATGCACCAGCTGCCCTGGGCAGGAACCAAAACCCTCTGGCGGCACAGCTGCTGGCCTGTGTCTGGCACAGCTCTGCACGCCCCACTCCTCACGGGCTTTGGGCTGGAAATGCAATTGCACTTTCTGCCTCATGGAGAAATACCAGGGCTGCACAAACAACGGCCAGCAAGCCACATCCCAAAGGCACTGCAGCATGGATTGAGAAGGAAGAAGACCCTTCCCCAATTCCTAACCATACTAAAACCACCATAATGGGGACTTTTAATCTTCTGAATGTAGAGCTGATTGACAGGGTGACAAGGGAATCTTCCAACAGAGTTGAAGTTTGGTAGAGTTTTTATTCTGAGTCCTACTCAGACTGTTGATTTGAAAATTTATTTAAAAATATTTTTTAAAAGGCTGTGCAGTCATATGGTTTTGTTCTAATACCAAAATGGCTAGATGAAATGTACTGGCATTTTAATTGCATCCAAACTGATTCGTCTGTAAAAGCTTTCCTGCAGAATAGCCACTAAACAAGAAATTAAAATCTGTGGACTGTTGACTTTGCAAATTTCTACTAAACTTAGCAGACAATGAGGCATTTTTAGGTAGATCCTAGAGCAAAATAATTCCCATGGATAACTTGTATTGGATTAACCTGTTGATTTCGAATTAAAACTGCCAGCATGTACTAAGTGGAAATCTGAATACTCACTTCTATGAGCTCTGAATTATTAGATAGTCATTGTTTGCCATATTAACAAAAATTACCATTCTGGCTATTTTGTTTACTTACAGTCAGCTCTTCAACACTCTTTGTAACATCAGAAAGAGAGTTTGTAGCAATGTGAACCATGGGTTGGTGGAGCATTGCAGAAGGCTCCTATGCCAGCACTAAATGTTCACATTTACCATGGCATCACTTCTTGCCTTTAATTCCAAGCTACAGCTCAGTTCCTGCAGTACAGATTCACACTTGTAGTCTGTATTTGCAGCTGGTTCTTACTTCCCTGTCCAGAAAAAAATCATGCTGAGATCTCAAATCAAAATAAAATGAGGAGAGAGTCAGGTTCTGGATAGGTATAGCAAGAACTAAGAGATTTTTTCGCAAATATGTTGAAAAGCAGTTTATAAATGCTGCAAAAACAGCAGATTAAAGACTTGCACTCTAATTTGCAAGCTGAGGTTTGCCTGTTCTTTCTGGACTGATTTCTTGATGCCAGACACTGAACCTAATCAGTAAGAAAATCAAAACCACAGGAGTAGTTTGGAGAACATTGTAAATTATTCTGTCATGATGCTTTTTGCCTACAAGTTCTGGCCATCATCTGATTGGAGTAATTAGAGGAGATCGAAGCCATCATACTGTGCCTGTGCACACAATTCCTTCCCAGGAGTAATCCATGAAGCAACGCTGACACATCCACACCAGCAGCTGCTGCCACACAGCCATGAAGCAGAGAATATGTATTTCTGCTACACTTGAACAGCTGAAGATGCCTCTGCTGAGCTAATTTTAGTGACTGCTCACCACAGATGAGACCTCGTGGTCAGTCTCCAGCAAGTCAGGGCAGTTAATATTCTGCCTAAATGAAGTAAGTCTAGCAATACATAGACCATGGAGCCTGAGGAAAGCCAGCAGCTGTGGGCGATTTGATTTGTTTCCGTATCTTTCTGTTTACTAATTTATTGCAGTCAATTATTTAAAGAATGGAAACTTTTGGCATACCATTGGCTGGAAGGTTGGTCAGTCTTCCATTCATGACTCCTCTGAAAGCATCACCCCAGTGTTTTTATCAGTAGCTCTTCCATCATCATGGCTCACACAGCATTTCCTGCAGCTCTTCCTGGAGTCAGGGAAAGGCACCAGGAGAAGGGGGAGAAAGCTGTGTGCAGAGACTGTGTCAGCTGAAGAGACATTTGTTTCCTCTGATTTGGCTGAATGGCTGCAGGAACCTTGCTAGCACTGCTGGCGAGGTGGCCTTTTGCAGGGCTGGGCAGAGTTTGGGGCCCAGGATGCCTCCTCTCGGTGGGACACCAGGGTGAGCAGCCCCTGTCCCAGGCAGGAGCAGAGGTTCTGTGGCTCTGCCCTGGGCACAGGGACCTGCCACTGCCATGAGCTCCTGCCGCGGCTCCTCTGGGGCAGCTCCTGCTCTGCACTGATGATGGGCGCAGCTGGGGGTGGCTGCAATGGAGGGGGGCTTCCAGTGGGCTCTGCTGGTCTGCCACACTGGAGCCAGCAGAGCTTCTGGAAGGAGTCTCCTCTTGTGAGCTGCTGGAGCTGGAGCTGGCACTGGCCGCAGCGCCGCTGTGTTCATCCCTGACAGGACCAGAGCGCAGCAGCCTCTGGGCCTCCTTGCTGCACGATGGCAGTGAGGAGGCCATGCACCAGAGGTTCAGTATGTGTGACTCAGTTTCCTGATAAACTGTGCTGAGAAAACCCTGCATCCCTCCTGACAGATCTAAGACACTCCAAGAAATCTGTTGGCACATTGGGAACTCAGAATTGTTTCCATTTTGAACAATTGTCTTATGAGTGCTTTTGATTGTTTTTGTCATTTTGTGTTGATTCAGTTGATCCTTCAGAGAAGCTTTCCTAATAATATAATACATGGGGAATTGTGGAGACCCTGGCGGGGGGGGGGGCATTCCCTGGTCAAGGGAGACACAAGAAGTTTCCCTCAAAAAGCTGTTAGACCCCACTGGCTCCTTCCCCTGTTCCTATGTTAGACCCCACTGGCTCCTTCCCCTGTTCCTATGTCTGTTCCTGCGTTCCTGAGCCACACCTTCCCTATTCCCTGATTGGCCCCCTTATCTTTGTACTGCCCCGAGATCAGGGTCAGCCCCCAGGCCCCTGTGGAGACAGAGACCCTCTGTGTGTGGGTGCTGGGACCTGAACATCTCCCTGCAGAGCTGAATAAAACATCTGGGGAGATCATGCAAAGGTCCTTTTAGCTTCTTTACCCTGGACTATGCTAGCAGCAATTCAGACTGCTACAGAGGAGAAGCTGCAGTACTGGCACCAAGATTTTGGCAACTTGACCATAGGCACAGAGGGCGTGCAGGATGCTGCTCTATGAATTCCTTAACCAGCCATCTCTGGTGCTGGCATATTCCCTGCAGCTTCTGCTGCAGCCAGGGCCACCTTTGGTCCAGCAGATGACATTGTTATTTGAAAAATTCGGCCCACACCTTGGGCAGGAGGCCATCCACAGGCTCTGGTCCTGCAGCACCTGCTCAGCTGGGGACAGTGTTTCCTGTGGGGAAGATGGAACAGCCATCACAGGGTCTGGGGGGCTGCTTTCAGCAAGGGGGCCAGGCTCTCTCCCTGCTGGACTCTAGCAATTGTTTAGGGGAGCTGATGGCAAATTGTATGTAGTCCTGTTCACCCTACTCAGAAAACCTGACAGCTTCTATCATTCTTCTGCAGAGTGGGCATGCTGGATTTCTCTTTGCCCACTGCAGGATGCAGCCCAGGCAGAACTGGTGGTGACAGGGCAGAGAAAAATTCACATCCTTCTTAGTGCCCTGGCAGATGGGGCAGCTCCATTCTGTCCCCATGGCCATGTCTGTCTGTCCCAGCAGCAGGGAAGAGCTGAGTTCCATGAGCTGCTCTCATTTGCAATCTTGCTTGGCCAGAGCCCAAGCTCAAGCCAGAGTGCTCCAGGCTCTGTCAGTGCCCAAACAGAAGCAGGAAGGGATGTTGTATCACAATCCATTCCTTGGTGAAGGAGGTCCATAGCAGCCTCAAGAGGCACCTCAGACACTCAACAGTCAAGGCAGTAACATATGGACAGGACACAGATGGCAGTTCATGGCTGGGAGAGCATTCGTAGGCAGATCCAAGGACAAATTTCCCAGGAACTCTCCACAGCTCTGGGATCTGCCCATCAGCTCTGTCAGAAGCTTCAGCAGAACAACCAAAGTCCTAAAAACCAGCTTCCAGACACTTTTCCTACCATCCTGCCTGAGCAGCCAGGTTGCTTGCTGCAAAACACTCTTTTTCTCCTCTTCCCCAATGCCCTGTGGACACTTGCAGCCAAAATAAAAAGCTCCTGGCCCTCTGTGTGATGTGATAATACAGTTTTTATATTTCCATGCTGGGATGAAAGAAAGCTGTGCTGTGGGTCAGGAGAGGCCAGGACCCACCTGGCCTTCCTGCAGGCTGAGGGGATCCCAGCAGACATCCTGCTGCATTTTTGGGGAATGTGTGAGGGGGAGTGGAGGGGGTGACAGAGAGGCCGAGATCATAGAGTGGAAACTCAGCTCCAGAGAGCCAGTGCAGACTCTCCCTGCTGAATGCCTGCTGGGGCTGGCAAAGAAGGAAAATGCCCCAATAACAGCCCGGTGGCACTGTGTCTCAGGGACAGGTACAGGGAGGTGACAACAAACAGCAGCATGGCCCCGTCTCACAGCTTCTAGGAAGCAGTAACAGAGGGACCTCATGTGCCAGAGATTTCAGAAAGGCTGTCTTCTCAAATGGCCACTCTGAAACCCCTCTCTTTGCCTCTTGGGTTTGTGAATGCTTTTGACAGCCACAGCATCCTGGGGCAACGCGTTCCACGATTTCATTAAGCACTCCTTGAAAAGCACCTCCCATTGTTCAACTGAGCTGCCAGCCTGGTCATTTCAGAGGGTGCTGCCTTGGTGGAGAGAAAAATCAATCTTCTGCCTTTCAGGGAGCTGAAGGAGAAGGGACTCTTCAGCATCAAACACCTGGCTGGGTCCCATTCAGAGGTCCTGCTTTGTAGACTTGGTGAGGTTTGCTTGGCAGTTACCAGTGTGGTAAATAGGTATGATTCGTGCTGATAAAAATTGAAACAGCAATCAATATTGATACAGTAACTAATATCTGGAAATAATAAAATAAGTTAAAAATAGTAATGCCAAAGAAGAGAGGTAAAGGAGGGGCTCCACCCCCCTTTTCCCAGCAGATGTTCTCAAGGACCACAGGAAAGAAACTGAAGATACAGTTGCTTAAAATGACCAAGAACCTGGTTGGGTCCAAGAAAATGTTAATTATAAGGGACTTATTGCTTTGATATGTAGATGTAGTGATACGTTAGTCTTGGCTTACATTGTATTGGCTTGGTGCGCATGTGGAACCCAAAGGTGAATTAAAAGACTACAGGGCCTTCATCAGTGACGACCCCCAAAGACTTGTGCGTCCACAAGTGGTCGCACCACCAAACCAAGTGGTGGCGCATGCGTGGTAAAGGTGGTAATGAAGGCGGAGAAAGAAGAGTGACGAACCAAAAATAGGAGGAGATGGCATTGACACATGGCATATAAGGGGTGATTTTCACTTGGCAAGCTTGTACGTGAAGTGGCAAGGGTCATTGAACCCTGCACTCCGTACCTCGCGATATCTCTTGCTTATGCGCTATTATTGGAACCAAATTATCCCTTCTTTTAATCAAATTATATTGTATCCAATTTTATATTTTTCATCTTAATTATTTCATTAAAATTGTTACTACTTTAAATATTGTTTAGGTCTTTTTAATGATGGGATAATTGGGCAAACATAACACCAGCGAGGTGAGAACATTGTTCTGAATTGTCCCCCATACTTCATACACGGTGTGTAGAGTAGGTATGTGCTTGTTCATCTCCATGTGTGCTCAGGGTCTGCCTTCATTTCTGGTTTTAGACCTGAGATTTCTAATGTCTGTCAGCTATCTGTAGGATCTGTGGGTACATGCAGCTGTATTTACTGGCAGGTCGGGTATCTGACACTCATCTTTGAGTGTGGTGCCTTTATAATGCAATGTGCAAATGAAAAACTGAGACACTAATGATGTTATTTGCCAGAGTCCCAGTCTCTGTCCAAGCTGTAATTCAACACCGCAAATTATTCTGTAGACCCGAGCCTGTGTTTTCTGTTTCCTGGCTGAGTGCTTTAGCTGCTGGTGTTGGTTTTTTGAACAGGAGCACCTGACTCTTTTATCTTTATCACTTGTGCCTTTATGATTTGAAAGCAGCCCTTGCTTTAATTTTTTAGTAAAAGGGCCTAAAATCAAAGCTGTGGACATTTTAGAAGGGTTAAGTAGAACACTGAATGAAATTTTTATTTTAGGCCTGCAGTGAGAAGGTCTCAGGCCAGAAATTGGTGCCAGAGTAAGTGCCTTTCTGTGCTTGTTCTCTCCTGCTCTTCTTGTACTTGTATGTTCCTCTGGACACAGTGGGATGTGTTGTCATTTCCTGGGACTTCTGTTGAAGGCAATTGGTTTTCTTTTCAAGGTGATTCCTATGTTTCCCCTCTTGACTTACCCAGGTGACCAACCTCGGTTCCAAGGTGTCCTGCTCTGCCATTGTCACTCTGGGAGAGCTCTCTGTGACCTTGAAGAAGGACATGGACTCTGAGGTGGATGAGGTTGCTCGGATCCTTCTCCAGATGGTGTCCAACTCCCCAGAATTTGTTCAGAAAGCAGCCAGTCAGACCCTGGGGATCCTGGTGGAGAATGTGACTCCTGCACGAGCAATGACTGCCTTCATGGACATGGGAGTCAAGTAGGTTCTTCTTCTTTTAGTGATATTCTTCACCTTTGTGTGTGTGTGAAGGAGAAGGGATGAGACAGAGAATGGGAATGGTGGGAGGGAAGGGTCCTGTATCCTGCATCTTCTGTGAACTCAGTGACTTGATTCTCCAACCAACCTCACTTCTTTCTTCTTGTCACCTATTTCTGCCCTCCTGCAGCCCATTACTTCTCAGAATCACAGAACTGTAGAATATGGGGAATTGGATGAGCCCATCAGGACCATCAAGTCCAGCTCCTGGCCTTGCCCAGAGCAGCCCAAGGGTCACACCAAGTGCCTGAGATTGTTGTCCAAATGCTCCTTAAACCCTGTCAGGCTTGGTGCTGTGACCACTGCCCTGGGGAGCCTGTTCCAGTGCCCAACCACCCTCTGGGTGAAAAACCCTTTTTCCTGATGTCCAAACTAAAGCTCCTCTGACTCAGCTTCCTGCAGCTTCCTGGAGTTCTCCCGGTCTGTCAGATTTTCCTAGATGTGGTGATCAGTGGGGAAGGGAAAGTGCCTGCAAAGGCCAAGGATAGAGCCTTGTGCTTTTGTGGGAAGAGGGACAATTGCAATTGCAGCTGTGAGCAGTGTTTGGTATTTCACAGTGCTAACCACAGAGGCCCTGGGAAAACCATGTCTCCTCATGATGCCATTAACTTGAGAAAGGAAGAGGGTCCTTGCTGGGGCGTGGAGCACATGGGGGACAATCTGCTGGGTGTGGCACAGCCTGCACAGCAGGTGCAGCTCCTGCCCAAGGAGTCTTGTATGACTGTCCTGGCCTTAGAGCTCTACTTTCTATTCCAACTGATGTTTCATGTTAGCCTTGAGATGATGAATCACTTTACAGGCGCCTTCACAGGCTGACTGCCATGGGACAGTTGGAGCAAATGCTGCCTTAAATGTTGGTGCTGGGCCTGATAGTTCCCAAGAGACACTCTCTAGAACAGGACAGCCCGGCTAAACTGCCTGCGCCCTTTCCTCAGCTTTGGAATAGGGTAAAACATTCAGATGGATCCATTGCCAAGCCCCACAGAAGAAACAGGCTGCATTGCTGGATATTCTGCAACTTCACGGCCCACAACGTGTTTTCCCTGCATTTGTTGTTTTCCAAAGTTCTGCAGATTTGGGGGTAAATGGCTGGAAAGAGCCTCAGTCCGGCTGCAGCTCTGTGTAGTGAGTGACCTCTGATGAGTCAGCATCAATTGTTCTTAATTTCTAAATTATTCATGTGTCATCTATTTTATTAATCTTTCTCAGAGTAAATACCGTGAAAGAAATTGAGTATCAGACAGTGCAGGGAGACTGAATTCTCCCTCTTCCGTGCAGGCAGGCCTTGTGTACAATGCTACCTTTGTGTTTCCCTGAGGCCAGAACCTTCTGCAGGGGTCTGCAGGTGCAGGGAGAGCCCAGGCTCCTTCCCCCAGCAAGGGCAGGGAGCAGGCTCTGGCCAAGGCCGGCGCTGCTGCTGCTCCTTGTCCCTGTGCCCAGGGTTTGCTCTCTCCTCCCCAGCAGCCGCCCCGCCCCGGTGCGCGAGTGTGCGGCCCAACTCCTCCCGTCCCTGATGGAGAGAATTGGAGTCACCCAGCTCGCAGGCACCCCCAGGGCTGAGAGGCTGCCACACGTGGCAGGGAAGCTTGCTCAGGACTGTCACAAGGACACAAGGTAATGATCTTCATTTCACCTCCCAAAACAGGAAAACCGCTTTGTGTCTTGCTATAAAGGTGAAACCATACAAGAGTGGAAACTAAAGGGAATATGAAGTTACCTCATCGTGTGAATAAAGGTCATAGAATCATGGAATATGCTGAGTTGGAAGGGACCCATCAGGGTCATCAAGTCCATCTCCTGGCCATGTGCAGTGACTCCAAGGGTCACTCCATGTGCTTGAGAGCATTGTCCAAACTCTTCTTGAGCTCTGTCAGCCTTGGCACTGTGACCACTGCTCTGGGCTGCCTGGGCAAATGGCTGTACTGGGAAACCTGAGGTTGGCCAGAAAAAAGGAGCATTGCCACCTTTTTCCTGTGGCTTGAAGGATTCTTTACTGAGATCAAAAGATCTCAGATCAGCCAGTCCAACAGTTTTGTTTAGCCTCAGGTGCACAACACAAAGCCCAAGTGTTGGCTAATGCTCATCACTGAAGGATCCCAAACATCCATTTCTCATTAGCTTCAGACTATCCTAGAAATATTTCAGGGGTCTTTAACCAACATATTCAGTCTTTCTAAACCTGTTCTGCAGATTTCTACAATGCTGTTATCTGCGGCTCAGTGAACTCCACATTTCTTCTTGAAGAAAACAGAGGTTTCCTAGTGGCAAAATCAACCCAAACCACCAAAATCCCCTTCCTTTGGTGATTCAATTCCCATGAATAGCTGCCAAGAACACCAGAACAACTAGCTGTCCCTGTGCATACCCATAGTATAGAATAATCAATAGGATGCATGAGGTGTTTTGTCCTGGCTTCCCTGCCAGTTAAAGAAAGGCAAATTATTGTGCAATGGCAGCAAGACACTGCTAATAGTCTCTGACAACAAAGCAGATGTGTTTTGCTTGTTCCCTGGGATCCTTTGATGCCACAGAAGCACAGCCCCAGTTTCAGAGTGAAATGCTATTTTTCTGTTGCCCCATATTCTCCTTTTGCCTCTTGTGTTCAGCTGACAGCACTGTGCAGTGTCAAGTGAGGTAAATCTCCCTCTTTGCTGAGTAGGTAATGCCTTCTCGTGCAGGGATTGCACCTGATGAGTTTAAGGGATCAGCCTCTTCTGTTAACACTCTTCCTTTGTTTGTTCACTTTTCTTTTGTTTCCTTCCTTCCTGCCTTCCTTCCTTAGGAATTATGGACAGGAGATGGTGAAGATGTTGCTCAATCATCAACAATTTGAAATGCTTTTGGAACAATCTCTTTTCCCCCCGTGACCTGGAAGATATTCTGAAAAGAACTCAGAAGAAAGTAAGTGCTTGGCAGGAGAAATGTCTCCTTTGGGCAAGTATTGCCTCTGCTAATATGAAATCAAAGATACCAAATCTGTCTTTAGCTCATTCCTGTTCTGCTGAATCATTTTGCTCCTGGGAATGAGCTGTTAATCCTGAGCCTGTTCATCTGCAGACCACAAAGGAACTGATATTATTAGGGAAAAGTGGGGTTTTGAATATTTTCAATATTGGTCACAAAGAGGAAAGGGAAAGAGGAGAAAATGGATTTACATTTAAGTGTAAGCCCCCACCATGCTCTCCCTACTCTGCCCCCTGTAAAGCAATTAAGTGAGAATTGTGCTTCTGAAGATAACAGAGTCTTTGCAAAGGACACTGGAAGTAGTAGTGCCAAGAAAATTCCCAAATTTACAAAAGATGTCCAAGTCAATCCTAGTTACTACAATGACTGACTGTCTGTCTTTTGGGAATACTGCCCTGCTGTCCAGCCCTGTGGAGCTGGAAGAAGCTTGGTGAATTCAGCAGCATCGAGCGAAAAATTCTTTGTTTGTTTGGGGCAGGATTTTATATTTTGCTATCGACATTACAGAAGGGAGCCTGCCTTTGTGCAGGAGCAAGGAGAGTGAGTGTTGAACCAAATCAACTTCTAACACAATGGGCCAACCCCCAAAGGAGTCCAATTTTTTCCGTTGATTCCTTTACAAACACTTGTTGCCTACCTATTTGCATTATTCCCATTTATGCTCAAGACTAAGAAATTTGGGATTTTAGACTGCTGCTCAGTCTGGTAGCACCCATAACCTGCCTTGGGCTATGGAAAACAAAGACTTGGCATCACTGAATCTCTGGTCTGTTTCCATCTGTAAGTTAGGAAATGTTTTCCTAAGCCTTGGTAGCAGTGATCCTGGTTCTAACTTGTGTTTTAAACAGGGAATTTCCTGTTTTATATTCCAAAGATTGATGGGGTTTCTCTGTGTCTTTGTAGGGCATGGAACACCAGAAGGCTGAAGGCCCATCTGTCAAGGAGCCGGTGAAGGAGAGGAACGATGGCTCAAAGAAGCCCCAGGCCACATTGTCTGCTAGCAAACGGTACTGAGCACTTTTGTCAGATGTGACAAAGCACGTGGCAAGCTTTACATGTCTCTTCCTCAGGAAAAACTTTCTGGCAGAGATGACCAATGCCACAGATTGTTTCCTTTCCCTACTCTAGGATATGCTCTAGGATAAAAAATGTCTACTTCTGCATTGTGCTGAACACAACTTCTCTGGAGGGGTTTCCACAAAAATGGAGAGACAAAAAGACACTCATTGGCTGCAGCTCAGATGATCCAGTGCAGTGGCAAGGGCAGTGTTGTGGAGGCTGGGAGAGGGCCAAGTTTCTGCTGCCTGACTTGGGACAAGTAAATTCAAACAGTGTCGTAATCATATTGCTGTGTATCATATTTCCAGAGTCTCATACCTTCTGGGGGGTTTTCTCACAGCAGTGTGGTTGTTGCTCCTCAGCCAGGTCTCCTCTGCAGCCCTCGCTGAATGCCTCACCCCCTTTTATCCCAGCTACCTCCACGGGCTACAGCTGCTGCCCAGTTAAGGGCATCACAGCTGCAGCCCATTTACAATAACAAGAATCAGGGCAGGGTCACTTATACAATACAGAGATCTTTTACTGCCATACATATATTTACTCAGGTTCCTATAAAATAGGGCTTTTTTTTAATCTGAGTGGAGTCATTTTCAGATGGATGTTTTGATGAGAAATCTCAGTCTGGAAGCAAGATGCCATTCCATAAAGATGCAGTTCTCATCTGTGAGGTTTGGCCTGGCTGAATCATGGTTTTCTTTCCCTCAAACAGTACCAAGTTTGAGTAGTAAGTAGCAAGGCAATTCCTGAACAACTTCAGTCAACGGGTGTCTGAATGTGGACTTTTTGCCTTGATATTCCTGTCCTTCATGTGATTTGCTTGATGGACAGCATGTTTGGTTTATTTCCCCCTGTGCTGCAATCAGCATTTAAGACAGGAATTTGCTCCTTGCTGTCTCTTCATGGCAGTTGCAGAGCTGCTTGTACCTGTTCTCCTCTGATAGCAGAGGGGATTTATTTAGCTCTGTCCTGCTCAGCAGTGGCAGGAAAGTGACCACATGCCTCAGTAGCATAGCTACCATCTTCCTGTGCTCATGGAAGAGGCAGGTTGATCAGGAGAATTGTTCCCAGTGGGGTTGTGAAGCTGTGCATCTAGTCTCCAGGGAAGCAAATGAAATGTGAGCGTAGTTCTGGGATGTCTGGCTTTTGTTTTTATCTCTGTTACTGATCTTCTGAATCCTTCAAATATGGCCCTGTTTATCTGTTCAGATGCATCTGAGCTATTTTTCCAGATTGTCATGCCTGGTTGTAGAGACACTTCTCCAGAGTGATGAGTTCCCTTATTCTAAGAAACACACATCCCATATGAGGAGGCATTTAAACTTGGCAGTAGTGTCTCTCTTTCTCCACAAAGCAATGTGACCTGTGTGCCTTGGCAGCCATCTGAAGATAGATCAGATGCACCTCATCCTTGGTTTTCCTGAGTGAGCACTGGGGAGAATGTCACTTGCAGATTGTCTGCCATAACGATTAACATGAAGTCCACGTTGTTCTTCAGAGCCTCATGAGTTTCCAGCTTGAAATCACAGGATTAGGAAAGCTGCTCAAGATGTTTTGCTCACAATTATTTGAAGGTATTGTCTGTGGCTGCAGCTCTCTCCACAGAGAGCAGCAGGCACAACTTTGCCAGGCATTGTCCTGGGGAAGGATTTTAGAAGATCAGAGAAAAGAATGAGAAACAATTCTTATCTTCACTTGCTGCACCCGTTGTTGTGAACATGTGGAATGTGATATGGAGATTTGTTTACCAAAGGGTAATTTCTTAATTGGCCACTGGTGATGGTGTTTGGATTCAATTGACCAATCTGGTCTGTCTCTATCAGACTGTCTCTAAGGGCAATGAGTTTCAGCACAGCATAGCATAGCGTAGCATAGTATAATAAAGTGATTGATCAGCCTTCTGGAATCATGGAGTCAATGCTAATTATTTCCTTGATGGGGATGCCATGCTACGATAATTATCACCACCAGGTCCTCATTTGGTTTTATTTTCCAGGGTGAAATCTCCCTCTGATGGACACCTCCTACACTGTGCAAAAGCCCAGGTCACGTCACCTCCAGCTGTGGAAGAAACGGAGCTGCTCCAGAAGCTTTACCATCTCCTGGAAGCCAAGGGGTTTCAGACAAGGATGGAAGGAGTGGAACTCCTCCTAGACCTGTGCAAAACCAGCCCCCAGCTCATCTCCACTAACATTGCCCAAGTATGTAGGGTATCTCCACTGCTCCTTTCCTTTAGCTCCTTTCCTAAGCCTGTAGCAGCAAAGTTAATTCAGTGTGTCTTGGCACTCCGTCCTGGCTGTCTGGGACACGCTGGTCCCTCTTACCCAGAAAAAATTTAATTCAGGTCCAGGCTTCAGGGCAAGTTATTTCAGTCCAGCTGTATTTGTCTGGCGGATGCCTATTGATGCTGTTCATCAGATGATGGTAGAATTTTCTGCTGGTGTAACTGCTGCTCTCTCCTACTCCCAGCTGGGTGAAGTGAAGGGAATCCAGCCCCTGAAAGCATGGCAATTGTTCTCTAGTCCAAAAATGGGTTTGCATAGGGAAGAGAAGTATCAGGCTGGGTTGGTTTAAACCCAGTTGTTTTATTTAAAGAATACTTCTATATACTCCATCTTGTCTTACACAGGCACAGCTCTGGCTACTCATTTCCCTCCTTGTTCCTATTCCTCTTGGTAAAGACAGTGCTCTCCCTTCTTGGGGGTCTGTTTTTCTCTTTGGAAAAGGAGGAAAACAGCTAAGGACTCATCTCTGCCTTCTCCTCCCAGTAGCTGCTTTTTCCCTTTTTCCAGGAAAAGGTGCCTGATAATGAGGCGTTCAAGGGACTGAACCTGCTGTAATGAGAGCTGTACAGCACATGACATTTCAGAAGTCCACTTGTTACTTAGAGAAATGGTCCGGATCCTGGAAGAGTTGATCATAGCCCTGCACTTCTTCAGACACTCCCTCTGAGACAAACAAAAGAAAACTTAGATCTCCTCCAGCCATAGTTTTGGCAAAATCATAACTGCCCTCAGTACTTGAGGCAACTGTATAGAAAACCGGGCATTGTAAACATCTGCTTCCATTCAAAGCAAAGGTACTCTTTAGCATTAATAAATGGAATTAATTTAATGATTTATAGATGGAGAGAAATACCATAGGAACTATTCTGTCCCCAGCCAAACCTCTTAAAGACAGAAGAAAATCTTTCAACCAGCATGAGGTTGTGCCACCATTCCAGTGAGTTGCCCACAGGAAAACAGAGAAATTGTGCAAGCGAGTGCTGACCTGACAGAAAGAATCACTTTCATCTTTGACATTGCTGACTGCTACATCCACTCTTCAAACAAGGACATTTGAATGCAGCTTTCACGTTGCTTGTTCTCTTCACAGATTTTTGACTATTTTGTCCTGAGAATATCTGACAGCCACAAGAAAGTGAAGCAGAGGGCACTGGATGTGCTGGCTGAAATCACAGGAGCCCTGAAAGATGCCCTGAACCCGGTGATCGTTGGTTTGGTGGAAGGAATAACAAAGAACCTGAACTCAAAGGATGCCAGGGTTCGTGGGGCAGCTGTGAAAGCACTGGAAGAATCCATTGCTCATTTGGGTAAGGCTGAGCCCTGGCAGGGACTCTCCTCAGCTTCGTCTCTGTGTCTCCTGCACAAGAGAGCGCTGAGTGCCTTGACAGCTGCTCTTGTCTGTGGAACACTGCAGCTGACACCCACCAGAGGCTGTGCAGGTGCAGTCCTTATGCACCATCCCCAACAGGCTGGAATGGGATCAGCATTTCCCAACAGTCCCAGGAGCCCTTGGCTCTGTGCTGCTTGTCTGAAGGGCAAGTCCTGGGCTACAGCTCTGCTACAGTTCAGAGGCAAAGGGGGTTTGGAGTTTGCTTGGGCCCTGTCTGACTTCCCAAATGAACAGATTTGCTGTTGGCATGAAGGGAAGCTGACCCATCAGAGCTTCTGCAGAGCAGCCACCTGGGAGGCTCTACATTAGAGGCATTAGCTGCCTATTTTCCACTTTTCTTCTTTGTCTTCTGTTTTCAAAGGGGAACTGATGATTCACCAAGTTCATTTCTTTAGAAAAAACAGGTATAAACCCAGCTGTCAAGGATGCCTTGTTCCACCTGTTGTTTTGCATGGGGCAAGGTGGCCACAGCAATTAACTGCATAGGCAAGGGCTGGTCCAAATTCCTTTGCCACACACATTTATGTCAGCTCTGAAAATTCCGTACTGGTGGAATATGCCTGAACAAAGGAGTGTTGAAGAGGCAGGTCTTCAAGAGGAGTTTCCACTTTCTCCTCCCCAGCTGCTTTGTGATCTCAGGAACTGCCTGACTCAGTGCCTTGCTGTGACCCAAGTATGGGGCTCTTCCTTTTTGCTCTGGGATGCAAAACCTTTCCACTGCTTCCATGTGACTGAACTCTTGAGGTCCCTGATGTGAAATGTTTTAACACAGCTCCTGCTACAGCAGACAAGTTTGGATTTACAAATGTGAAAGGAGAGCTTTTCTTTTGGAATTTAAAACCCTGCCAAGTATGCTGGAAGGAAAGAAGAATAGGATTCAAACATCTGCAGAAATGTGCTTGATTTTATAAAATGGGGTTGGCCCTGCCCTTTCTCCTATGACCTGAGGAAAGTGAGCAGAAACGTGTGTTTCCCTTGTAGATAAAGTGTCACTGCTGAAAGAGTCCAGCCACCAATGGAATCACCTGAGTGGCCAAGCCCTGCTGGATGTCACCGAGCGTATCACAGGTATGGCCTCCCCTTCTGAGCCAAGAGCTCTTCCCAGGGAGCATTTACAGGGAATGCCTGTGAGCAGACAGCAGAGCAGCTTCTCCAAACCAGGAGGTGCTGAGCGTGTCCCTGCTGCCCCATAGCCAAGGCAGGTGGGTTTGGCAGGTTTTCCCTGGCTGCTGCAGAGCTGGGCAGCATCTGAGATGGGGGCAGCTCTCGGCCTGGGGCTGAGCTCTCACTGGGGCATCTCAGAACCACCTCCAGCAAAGGGAGGGCTAAAAATGCCCCAGCTGGCTCCTCTCTGGGGAGCACAGGGACATCTGTGATCTTTGAGGGGAAATGGTGGCAAATGCTGTTTCAGGGCATCAGTTTGTTTTGTCCTCACAGATTTCTTGTTTTTCTCTTGGAAAGTTTTGAGGCTGAACCGTGCAGGGCCTGGGGGTCTCAGCTTAGGCCAGAACTCAACAGAGGTATCAGAGGCACAGGTTTAGTGCAAGGCAGCCTCTGGGGCACAGGGACAGAAGCAGAGTGCTGAGGCTCCCTGCCTGTGCTGTCAGAGGGGCCTTGGACTGAGCCTTTCCGGGTGTGCAAACAGTGTCTGCCTGGGTCAGCGCTGTCCAAAATGCTACAAATGCAGCTGATAATTGATTCCTCAGAGGAGCTTGCTATGCCAGCAATAGCCAAGGAATGGAAAAAGGATAATCTCAATATATAGCAGAGAGGATGATTGATAGCCTTGCTTTAACTGGGGCTAAATCCACTGCTAATTATGCCAACATCTTTAAATGCAAGGTTTAATACACTTTGTGTCTTCATTAGGAATCTGAAAAGGGCATGTTCAGCGATTGGGAATGTCAAAGGCCCTTTAAAGAGCATTTGAATAAAGTAGATCTCCAGCAATAGGGCATTTAGTTTAGCACTTCTTTTGATCTCTTTTTCAAATAAAGGAATTACCCATAAATTAGGACTACTTTAGAAAAAGCAGATGTTCTCTCTGAGATTTAGCAGGACCGGACAGCTGTTCCTCACATTCAGTAGTCACTGATGTCTTTAATTGCATTTAAATTCAAATGAATTCCCATTTTAAAATGGGTACCATAACCCTTTCCTGCTTAGCAGAATTGGTTTTGGGTACTTGCAGGAGCTCTTTCAATGTTGATGTCTGCTGGTGGATTAACAGCATAGAGAAAATGAAGTCTCTTCCGCCACAGAATATTAAATTGCTGCTAAATAACATTTTGTCTGATCAGAAAATAAGAATGGTCTCCAGAGCATTTCAGGTTTTCATCTCTTAGCCAAATCTGACTGTTGCAAGGAGCCTGTTGCTAGTAAACATTTGTCCGTGTTTGATACAGTTCAGTTCAGAAAATGGGCAGAGAGATTTCAGGGGAAATCTCTGAAAGTGAGAAAACACTCGTGTTTTGGTTACATTTCAGTCCCCTGTGTAGCATTTTTCTTTCTCTATGCCCCTATTTCAGTGGACATATAAGAAAAAATGCCATTAACATTGGGAGAGGAAGTGGCATTAAAATGTGGAGATGCCCAAATGCCAAGGCAATGGGATCTGGGTAATTCTCTAGAGATGCCCTGAGGTTTGAAACAGCTCTTTGTTGGAAGCCCCAAAAGCATTCTGCCAAAGACCCCAGCTGGTCACTGATGTTTCTCATCCAGCTGTCAGGCAGCAGCCATCTCTGGTGGGTTGGAGTTTTGAGGTGTGTTCTAATCCTGCCCTTTGCTGTGTGCCACTGAGCAAAGGGAACAGCCAGATTAGGCATCTGGCACTTGACATCAAAGTTACAAAAATGGAATCATCCCTTTTGTTAGAAATCTCTCCATTTCCTCTCTATGGTACATTTCCAAATCTTCAGAGTGGGTTTAGACAACTTCTTAATGGAAATCAAAGGCAATTGGACATTTCATTCATTGTTCATACAGAGATTGTGAA
Organism: Melozone crissalis; assembly: GCF_028551555.1. Classification (NCBI taxonomy): domain Eukaryota; kingdom Metazoa; phylum Chordata; class Aves; order Passeriformes; family Passerellidae; genus Melozone; species Melozone crissalis. Next base: position 836,909 of record NW_026535893.1, on the reverse strand, counting down.
ATAATTTAGGAAAGGTAGGAAGTCTGCCACAGGGACAAGGCTCTGGTTAGAGCAATTAGTGCTGAGGGGTTGGTGGTTCTCTTTCCAGGATGCTCAGCTGCTTTGCCCGTTTCTGGACCAAGGGGCCCTGGGTGCTATTTTGCTGCTCTTGGCCAGAGAGGCTGGCAAGAAGCAGAAGCAGAGGCAGATCCTTGTTTGCAGTGAGGCTGGTGGGTAAGGAGCTGTGTCTCTGTCGCGGCAGTGCTTGTGCAGGGGGTTCATGCCAGGAGCCCTGAAGTCGTCCAGCGTGACGCCCTGCCCGTGCTCTGGTCCTGCCTGGGGAACAAGGCGCTGCCTGTGCGGAGCACCAACGTCTGCACCGTGGCCACCAAGCTCGCCTCTGCCCTCTGCAAGGTGATGGGCACCCAGCTGAAGAAATGTGCTGCCAGCAAGCCTCCACATGTGCAGGAAAACCTCTCCAAAATGCTGGGCTGGTGAAGGCAAGATGTTCTCCAGAAGGCTGAGGAAGCGCTGAGTTGGATGCCTCTGGGTTTGCCTTTTGAGCTGTGCCAAAAATGACAAAATCCTAAGGAAGGGTGGCATCTGCCCCTGCTCTCTCCATTGCCCTTCCTAGTCATGGCATGGGGGGCCTGGAGCAGCTCCAGATGGAGGACAAGGTGAAGGCAATCATGGCTCAGACTCACACAGAGGTGAGGGGGGAGCTGGGCCAATCCCTGCTGGGAGGAAGGGTCTTGTGGCAGCCCAGAGAGGCTGTGCACGTTGCCAGGGAACAGCTGTGCCCTGCATGTGCCCCTGCAATGAGCTGTGCTGCTGCCAGTGCCCCTGGAGCTGTAGGGCTGCTGAGCTGTGGGGCAGGCAGAGGAGCAGGAGGGTGCGTGTGCAGCTGAGCCATTCCTGGGGAGCACAGGGCTCTGGGCTCCCTGCTGTCCCAGGGCAGCCCAGAGGCCAGGCTGTGCCTGTGCCAGCTCTGGGCAAGTGGCTCAGGGTTTGCCCTGGCCTGCCTCAGTGTCTGCCAGCAGGAGCATGTTTCCCTGTGCAGCTGTATAGACATTTCCAGGAAATGTGCCCCATGAAATATGGAGCTTCAGATGCTTTAGGTTTGCACTGTGGCCTCTGTTAAACTTTGTGTCTCCACTTTGCAGATCTGACTGGTTACAGTCTTACCGAGAAGTTTTCTCTGGACACTTCCGATGTTCCCTCACCCACAAAGTCCTCACCTCCCGTGCAGAAGAGCTCTCTTTCCTCCCAGCTCAGGAAGAAGCTGCTGCCTGTGTGAAGAGTGTTTGAATAATAGAATTGATGCGTTAGGCTGAATAGTTACAGCTGTACATATGTTCTGATCTTTAGATGTAGATTGAATTACTGTGTTTTGATTGTATCTTTAAAATTTGATTACATACTTTTAATTGTATATATTTTATTTTGATGATAAAAAAAGTAAAAAATAAATAAAATTTAAATAAACCAAGAGGAGAATGTGAGACCAGGACCTGGTAGCCTAGAGATTATGGGAGTGCAGCTCACTCAGTGTGCCAGTGTCTCACCACATCCTTTCCTCATTGGGCCTCTCCTCTTCCTCTTTGGCCATCTTTTCTTTGTGTCATTTGTGCTGCTGTTTTCAACTTGTCATTGGAACAGGGCCATACATTGACCTGTTTGGAGGACAATGGATCCAAAAGATCCTGTCTAGTCAAAGGTTTTCTACCTAGGTGTGTTCTGTGCCCACCAAAGGCCTGAGCAAAGAAACAAAGAGAAATGTGCCCAAATCCCAAAGCTTTGCTCCTTTGCAATCTCCCACAGATCTGGCTCACAGGTGTCTTAAATCACAATTTCATAGGTAAGAAGAGGTCATGTATTTCACTGGGAAAAGATGCACCGCTTTGGCAAAGTCACCTATATGTATATTTACCCAGGACAGCAGTGCAGCTGTGTTGTTTGCACCTTGTTTGCAGAAGGATGAGTGCACTGGGAGGCCAATAACAAGTGACAAGGTCTCCTCAAATCTGCACTGCAGCCTGGGTGCCATTCAGCCCCGAGCTAGGGGATCATTTGTTCCCATGGACCAGTGTTTGCCAGTGGAATGAATTCCTGCACAGCTGGAAGAAGCAATTCTGGATTCAGCTCCAGCTCTTGGTGGGCTGCATGATCATTGACAGTGCTGCCCTTCCAGAAATTATTCTGCAGTTTCCTTTCATAGTCATTTGAAGCTTTTGAACTTCACATATCAATTTGCTTTGCCTTAGGGAAAAACACTTCTGGGCCCAGTGCAAACTGTAACCTTTTGACAGCAAAGTCCTCATGGTTGCCAGCTTCTGATGTTACACAATGTCACCTGGCTGCCTGTATTTGCTTTGCTCTGGGTCTAGTCCCGGCCTAGTAAAGCCCAGGCAGGGTGGCACATTGCAGGGAAAACTGGTCCATGAGCTTATGGTGTTGCCATCTGCAGCAGAGTGAATGTGCCCTTTGGGGATTCCTCTGAAGACAAAATTAGGGACCTGCTCCATGCCACAATATTCTCTTAGATCTTTCTAAAATATCCTAGAAAAGGCAGTGAAACTTCACATCTCCTTGCGCAGCCACTGTTTGAATAGGGGCATTTTTGTCCCTCCTCAAAGTCATTGTTCTTGCACACCAGAAACATGAACATCCACCAACAGGAATGATGCATGGTCCTGCTGCTGCTGCTTCAAAGCCCTGGGAAGGACAGACCTGGGTATTACCAACATGAGCACTTAATCAGCATTTCACGCTCCTTCAAGCTGTCCAGATCCCAGGGCTTTTTGTTTCAAAGCAGCCACTGCACCATCTCTAGGGAAGAACAGGAAATGGGAAACAGCGACTGCCAGCCTTGCAGGGGTGTGGGGGAAAACCTGAAGCATCTGCATCAAAAGATGAATGGGAAGAGTGTAATTGCCAAAGCAAACGCTTCGTTGGGATAGCAGGACCAGTTCTTTACTGCATGCTTGCATTGAGATCATTTGGGATCTCCTTTTTCTATCTCATGCAGAAAAGGAGCTCTTAATAATACCACGCTACTTAAACCAGATTGGGATGTAGCTCTGTAGTGGTTCACAATGAAGCAGACTGCCTGCTGTGCCACTGCCAGGCCTGGTTTAGACCTGCTCTGGACTGAAAACCCAGAAAAACACCATCAGCACACACCTGTGGCCCACCGAGCTCTGGGACGCTGCATTCCAGCACCAGAGGGACTCAGGAGAGACCAAGTGAATCAACTACAACCCACAAAAAGGACTTTCTGAATTTGCCATCTCTTCAGCACTGTCAGAGGTTTTATTTAATATTATTCATTTTACATGCTTGTGAATACTTTACTTGTTTAATAAACTGTTTTTTTTTTTACTTTTCTCGAGGGAAGTCTTTCCCTGAACTAGTAGGGGTAGGGGCTGCTTGAACTTGCTTTCTAGATGGATTCCTTTTGGAGATTTCCTCCCAAAATTTGCCCTAAACCAGCACAAACTGTCACAATGAAAATTGCACCAGTGGCACAATTTTTCCTGGTGGCAAATCTTGTGGCAGAAGCTTGACCTTATTCTCCATGAGAGATTTTTGGGAAGAGCAGACAGGAGAATATTTCTGGAAAACTGAAACAGCTTTCCAGAAGTGAAATGAAAATGAAAGAAACAATCCAAGATGTTTTCCTCTATTTATTTCTATGCTCCCCTTTTCCATGTTGCATCCCAGTAATTCCAGATGCACCTCACCTCTAAGATCAGTGACTTAGGGATTTTTAGGTGCTCTAAAATACCATAAGCCACACACACTCATTCTCATTCTCATTCTCATTCTCATTCTCATTCTCATTCTTATTCTCATTCTCATTCTCATTCTCATTCTCATTCTCATTCTCATTCTCACTCTCACTCTCACTCTCACTCTCACTCTCACTCTCACTCTCACTCTTCTCTCTCCCTTTCCTGCGGTCGGACCCCTTCTCTCAGGGTCCCTTGCCCGGCGTCCCTCTCCTCTCCCCGCCTCCCTCTCCCCTGCCGGGCCGGGCCATGCCCCCGGCCCGCCCCCGGCCCCGGGCGGGGCTGCCCCGTGCCCGGCCCCGACCGTCCCGCCGCGGTCTCGCCTCCGCCCAGCTCTGGCCGTACTGGCGGTGGCGCTGCTGGGCGGGCATCAGTGCCTGGGGCCGGGGCGGCATCGCCGCCCTTCGGCTCCGCCTGGCCCGAGCCCGGCCCCGGACCCGACGCAGGCTCCACTCCCGACTGCGGCCCCAGCTCCTCCCGGGGCCCGCGGAGGACACACGCGGCGCGGCCGCTCCCGCCGCTTCCACTGCGACTTCCCCGGCCCGAGCTCCGCCGCTCGGCAGCGCGGCCTCCAGCCCCAAGCCGCCGGGGCCCGGGGCGGGTGGGGATGCCGGGCCCGGGGCGGGTGAGGGGCGCTCGGGGGTCGTTGCTGGCCCCGAGCCGAGCGCTGACAGCCGCGTCCCGCCCGCAGGTGAGGCGCAGGAGGCCCTGCAGGAGCGGCACCGGCTGGGATCGCTGCTGGGGCGCGGCGGCTTCGGCAGCGTCTTCGCGGCCACGCGGCTCTTGGACGGTGCCCCGGTGAGCGGCGGGGCCGGCGGCGGGCGCAGGAGGAGGGGGCGGAGGAGGAGGGAGGAGGAGGAGAAGGTCGGGGCGCGGCGGGACGGGCGGCGAGCTCAGCCCGCTGCTCTCCCTCGCTCGCAGGTGGCCATCAAACGCATGCCGCGGAATCGCATCCGGCACTGGGGCGAGCTGGTGAGTGAGAGGTGTTATGAACAAAAATTCAGTTGATTTTTTTCTGTGAGAAAAAGGTTACCACTACTGCTGGGCTGCTGCCTGTGTTATGGTAACTACGGGTCGTTGTTAATAGTTGTTTTTGTATCGGTAAAAGCCCTGGCTGGGGCGCGTTAATAGCTCTTCTCTCAGCAGTAAAGGGTGCAGTACCTCCCGAACAGTGAGGAGAAAAGACTTTGGAGGGGAGGGATATGCAAAATAATTCTAAGGACCAGCATGCTGTGTGGGACCCCTACTCCAAACGTGCAGAAAGAACCCCAAAAACAACGAGCCACCTAAGAGTTGAGAGACTGGAGTGATGTCTGGACGTGGGGAGCCGAGTGCTGAGCCTGCAGAGATGTGGAACACCTTCGGAGTCCCTCTCGCCCTGACCATGGGAGTCGTCCCCGGCACGGAGACTGAGCGGACGGGGCCGGGAAAAGTAACAACGAAGGGATCATCACGCCCTAAACGCTCCCACGAGGACCTTATCCCCAGCTCTACTCCTAGTGGACAAAGCAGCGCATATCCTCCTCTTGTGGGTCGCCCTGGGAGAGAGAACGGGAGACTGCAGCCCCGCCGAGCTGCCCAATACTGAGCTGATCACTTTTAATGAAGGTATTAAGAAGGAGAAGAAGTCTCCTGGCCTTGTTTATTTCAAGAGGGGCCAGCAGCAACAGCCGGGCCGTGCCGGGCAGCGAGGAGCCGGGGCCCGGCAGGGTGGGAGCCACCGGGAGCCCTGCGGGGAGAGCAGGCGTGGGCTGAGCAGGGCGTGCAGAGCATCCCGGGCTGGCTGAGGGCTCCCAGAGCCCCAGCACAGCCTCAGCCCCACTGACGGCACCGCGCTCCTCCCGCAGCCCGACGGCACCAGCGCCCCGCTGGAGATCGTGCTGCTGGCCAAGGTGTCCCGTGGCTGTGGCGGTGTCATTCAGCTCCTGGAGTGGCTTGAGCTCCCCGACAGCTTCCTGCTGGTGCTGGAGCGTCCGGAGCGGTGCCAGGAGCTCCCGGGTTTCCTGGCGGAGCGGGGGTTCCTGCCCGAGGAGGAGGCGCGGGGGCTGTTCCGCCAGGTGCTGGAGGCCGTGCGGCACTGCACCAGCTGCGGGGTCCTGCACCGGGACATTAAGCCCGAAAACATCCTGCTCGACCTGGCCAGTGGGCAGCTGAAACTGATCGACTTTGGCTGTGGTGCCTTCCTCCAAGACACAGCCTACACCCAGTTTGCAGGTGAGCCCTCGCAGGGGATGCTCCTGGGCATCTCGTGGCCCAGCCTGGGTGCAGCACTGGGGCTTCCCCCTATTGCAGCCGGGACGGGATTGATGCTGGAGCCGAGTTGTTCCGGGTGGGGTGTGAGGGCGGCCAGCTCCCAGCCCTGCTGACAGCCTTCAGCACCCACTGTGGCCTGGGCTGGGGCTGGAGCTGGGGCAGCCGCCCAACACAAACCCCCATGGGGGTAGCAGAGAGGGGGTCTGACCGCGTGCCCCGGATGGTTTGGTGTGCAGGTGAGGAAGGGCTTGGACTGCTCCGCTCTCCTTGTTTGCCTTGGCTTATTAACATTTTAGGGGGCCATGCAGGTGGGGAGGAGAGTGGGTTTTCTCCACTACTGGGTAGGTTTTTCCTTTGTGTGTCATGGTTGGGCCTTCCTAGGGTCTCTTCTGCCCTCTTCCAGGACCAGTGGCTTCTTTTCCAGCCCCGAGTTTGTGCACAAGTCCCAGGTGCTGGCGAGAGGGCAGCGCTCACCCCATGTGCCTCTGGGGCAGCCCCCACATGCCCAGGGATGCTGGGGCCAGGCTCTGGGAGCAGCAGCATCCCCCTGCTGATCTCTGTCTGTGTTCCACAGGAACCCTGTCTTACAGCCCAGCAGAGTGGATCCAGCACCAACGCCACCACGGCGAGGCAGCCACGATCTGGTCCCTGGGCCTCCTGCTGTGTCACCTGGTCATGGGGAAGCACCCAGTGAGGTGCAAGGCAGGGTTTTGTTTGGGGGTTTTCTGATAGTGCACTGCAGGCTTGTGAGTGTTTCTCTTAAGACTTTATTTTCACTCCAAGGGATTCCTAGTTGGGTGAGCAGCACTCAGCTGGGAGGAAACTAACTCAGGTTAACAAACCTCTTCCCTTGCACACAGGCTATCAGAATAACCTGAAAGTGCTCTACAGTCAGAAAATGGCACCTGCATTCAGCAGGAAGAATAGCAGATATATTCCCTCAAAGCCAGACCGGGTCTTGGATGCACCAGAGATGTTCAACGACTACTGTAAGTAGGCTGCAGGGTTGAGTGCTGGGCATCCAGAACATTCTACACTGGATTGCTGTTCCTAGGACAGTGTAACTGGGCTGTCTGTATCATTTTGTGTACCCAGGCTAGCACAGACCACTTCTGGAGTGTCCCTGTGTGGCCTTACAGGGACAGTGGTCTAGGGCACTGTGCAGATGCCTTGGAGCAGGGTACCTGGCCCCAGCAGCTGGGCACAGTGACACTCAGAAAGCTGCCCCTCACCTGTACGTGTGTGTGTGCACATGTGCACCCATACCTGCTGCATCAGCACGGGTGAAGGGCATGCTCTCTAGCCAAGGATGGCATGACCTGCATTGCTCTTTCAAATTGTAGATCTGAATCTCATAGACTGGAGCTCCCAGAACTTCCTGGCAGTGGCTCTGGACGACACTGTTGATCTGTGGAATTACAGTACTAGGGGGATTATCCCCCTGCTGCAGATGGAGCATCCAGATGTTTACATTTCCTCTGCGTCATTGATTAAAGATGGAGACTACCTTGCTGTTGGCACAAGTAGTGCTGAGGTTCAGGTGAATGCAGGACTAAAACTAGAGGTGTTTTCTAGGGATTGACAGAACTGTGGGGCCTGGGGACAAAACCTTGGCTGGCAGAGGAAGGATGCCATGCACCTGACTTGTCTTCCCTGGTGTGGGGTGGAACTGCCCAGTGTGCAAGGCAGGGTTTGGTTTGGGGGTTTTCTGATAAGCAGCGTTACCTTCTGTGCTATAGTCATGAGATACACGTTTTCTCTGTTCCCTTACTCAGAAAGCTGAATGCCAGAGCCTGTGCAGTGAGGTTCCTAGGGCATAGAAAGAGGATTGGGTTTCTTCTGAAGAACTTTTTGCTTTGCCTCTCCAGCTATTGTTGCATTTATATTGCTGTTTATCATATTTCTAGGGTCTCATACCTTCTGGGTGGTGTTCTCACAGCAGTTCTTCACAGCAGTGTTGCTGTTGCTTCTCAGTCAGGGCTCCTCTCCAGCTCTTCCTGAATGCCCCACCCCCTTTTATCCCAGTTACCTCCACGGGCTACAGCTGCTACCCAATCAAGGACATTGCAGCTGCAGCCCATTTACAATAACTAGAATCAGGGCAGATTCAATGCCCTGATACAGATATACAATACAGAGATCTTTTACTGCAATACATATATTTACTAAGGCCCCTATAAGCTATGGGACATTGAGCAGCAGAAATGTCTCTGAACCATGACCAGCCATTGTGGCAATGTGGGAACCCTCAGCTGGAACAGCTACATCCTCTCCAGGTAAAGCAGTGGGTCAAGGGCAGTTTCCAGTTGTTGCAAACTCCTATCCCTCAATCTACGTGTGGCATGGGTTAGGGATGGCAGAGAGAAATTTGTCCTGGCTTGGGATTCTTACTCAGCCTTATCTGTTGGGGCTGTGAGGAGAAGGCCTCTTTCCTGTATTGCAATTTGCGCTGAAGTTGTAAAGAGCTTGTGTGGGTGTTTCACTCACACCAACAGACCTGTGTTGCTGGTAACACTGGTTGAAACCCAGTGGCAGCTATAGCAGTCTTGCAACAACAAAAATGGATTTGGGTGAAAATGTGCAGCCTGACCCTGCAAGCCTTCTCTTCTCTCTGCAGTGATGCACGGACTGGGCACATCCATCACCACGATGTCCAAGTGGCTGAGCATCACGTGGCCACCCTTGCTGGCCACACACACGAGGTGTGCGGACTCAAATGGTCTCTGGATGGCCGCTACCTGGCCAGTGGTGGCAATGACAGTCTGGCGAACGTCTGGCCATGCACCCAATGTGGGGATGGAGACTTTGCTCCTCTACAGACCTTCACTTAGCACCAGGGTGCTGTCAAGGTGAGCACAGAGCTGCCACGGGCGGGTATGTGTGTGCAAGGCAGGCATGCAGCACTGGCTGGGTGCAGGTTGCCTCTTGTATGTTTTAAAATGAACTCTCCTCTCTCAGGCCTAGCGTGGTGCCCATGCCAGATGAATGTTTTAGCCACTGGAGGTGGCACTAGTGACAGACATGTCCGCATCTTGAACGTGTGTTCTGGTGCCTGCCTCAGTGCTGTTGATACCCGTTCCCAGGTGAGAGATGAACATCAGCTTGGAGACAAACACCTTCTGGCAGCACACCTACACAGAGCTGCTGGCTCCTCAGGCCCAGAGGCACAGGGAAGGAGGGGGACCATGCTCGCCTCCGAGTGGTGAGCATCAGCACAAGCACCTTGTCTCATCTGTGTTAAAGCCTCTTTGCAGGTCTCTTCTATCCTATGGTCCACAACCTACAAGGAGCTCAATTCAGGCCATGGCTTTGCACAGAATCAGCTGGTTATATGGAAGTATCCAAGAATGAACAAGGTTGCAGAGCTGCAAGGTAGGTGGACAGGGCCTGGGGGGGGTGCTGTTAGAGGTTGAAGACAGCTGCACTCCTTGGTTTGAGCCTGCAGCATCACTGATACAGGACAGTATCCGGGGCCATGCTGCTAGGAGTAAAGCATGCCCAGGGGGCTGTGGAAGAGATACCACTGATCCAAGTGTATGCTTGGGGTCTGAAATCATGCTGCCACAGCCACTGGGGAGACAGCTATGCAAGCTGGCAGGGCTCATGGGAGCATACAGGAGTAAATGTGCATGTGCTGATCAGCTCAGCCCTGATTTCACATTCCTTCTCCTCCTCAGCTCATACTGATGGAATCTTGAACCTGACCATGAGCCCTGATGGTACAGCAGTGGCCTCAGCAGCTGCTGATGAAACAGTGCAGGTCTGGAGCTGTTTTGAGATGGATCCCATAAAGAAGAAGGAGAAACAGAAGGCAAACAGTGCCAAAAGCAGTATTCCTCACCAGAGCATCCGCTGAGAGCACGGGATTGTTGTGGGGAGGGGGATATATGGTTTACACACTGTACAGTATTTTAAATGTTAATGAACTGCTTAACTTGACTTTTTCTTAATGGAGTCTGATGGAAGAAAAAGCCATGGCTCCTAAACCCAAGTCCTCCCTGAGGCTGGGGATCTGGGCAAGGAGTGGAGACCTAGGTCTTAAGGGCCAGTTTAGAGGCCCCTGAGCTTAGCACAGCCTAGCAGAAGGACGCTGTGCAAGGGCTGTACTTCTGTTTCTGTCCCAGCTAAGATAGATATGTCACCTGCCCCATCTAGATGCTGACTACAAGCACAGCAGCTCCACCACAGGCTCAACTGAAAGCACAGCATGGCTGTGGCCTCAGTTTGTGTTGTCCTGGCCTGTCTCACAAGCCCAGGGACACCTTCCTATGGCTCTGCAGGCAGATCTCAGTTTGTCTTGTTAGCTACAGGCAGCCATCACTGCCTGCCTATGGTGCTGGAGTAGAATAGCTGTTGGAAAAAAAAGGAGGGAGAGAAATACAGAGCAACAGCTGTAATCACCCCAAAGGCTGGAAAGGGGCTGGCTCTGGCATAAAGCCTGATGCAAAACAAAAGGTTGGCTTACACTGCCACGCCCAGCCTGGATGTCATGCGAGAGCCACGCAAAGCACCACCAACCCTGTGCTCAGCCTTCGGTCACGTATTCTTCCAACAATTCTGATCTCCCTTCCCCTCCTGCTGACAGGAGGCCCTGGTGCCTCACTGAGGCTTCATGCAGGGGAGCAGGCACCAGGGCTCAGCTGACATTTATTGGAGCTTGACTCCCCTACACTTGGAAAAATGCCTTTTTTCCAGGCTGAACTGTGCTGGAGCAAGTTGCAGGAAATATAATTGAGCCCTCACCTGACCGACAACCAGCTCAGCCATGCTGCTTTGCACGGTGGAGCCGCAGTGTCTGAGGTTGGGGGGTTGTACCAGACCCATCAAGCCTGTCCTTCAGCTGTACCAGCATTGCCAGGGGCTGCTGGGGACGCTGCACAGCTGATAAGCACCTTGGCCTGTACAAAGATGCTCCACCAAGCCTGTGCCTCCCATCAGCCCTCAGTGATTAGCTGAGGGTGGATTATTAACTGTTTTCACCTTTCCCTCAGCACAGTACCACACTGTGCCTAGCACCAGCTCTGCCTCCTGAGCCTTACAGCAGCTGGAACCTTCCAAGGTTCTGACTTGTGCTCTGCCAAGGCCAGTGAGTGTGTAACCACACCCACCAGAGCACCCCCCCACACACACATAAAGCTGATATGGGGGGCACAGTCTCAAAAAACAGCCACTGAGCCAGCACCTTCCCAGCAGTGCTGCTGGTGCATCCCCATTTGGCCACTTGGGAAAGATCAGGAGGCCCAAGGATGGAGCTCTCCCTCAGACACAAATCCTCAGGCCACAGCTGTCTCTAAAGGGGAAGCAGGCAGGAACCCAGATGCAAGGCTGGGCTCTCACACAGAGCTGTGCTGTTGTTGTAGGAGCCCTGCCCCTCACCCCTGCACTTGGTGCTGGGAGTTAGCACAGACTTGCCCTGTAGGGCCACAGCTGATTAGGCCTTCCCTGGTCCCTGACCTGGAAGGAAAGCTTTATATGCCAAAAAGTTCCTGTCATTTTTGCAGTCCCATGTAAGAGCAGCTCAGCTTTCTCACAGACTCTTTCTTTCTCCTTAGCACATGCCCCACACCCAGATGCTGTGCATTACATAGCCCTTAGAGGACCTCTGAGCATTACTAGAGGGTAATGATACTGCAGGGTCTTTGACCCCATGCTGGTCTCTTACAGTCCTGGAGTGAGGAGGAGCAGAGGAAGGAAGTGGGCACTGATCCAGCAGGCCCAGTAAACGCAGCCCTGTAAGGTGTGAATTCAGTTCACAGCATGACAGCATATTAATTACCCAGTGCCATGGCCAGCCCATAGAAGAGCACAGCTAACAGTGTTATGAATAAGAAGCTTGACTAGGCCAATATTCAAGCAGCAATCAATTTATTATTTAATATGGTAAAGTATGAGCAATACAGCGCTGGGTACAGTGGGGGAAGTTTTCCCTCCAACTGCACGCCGATAATTGATGGTTACAGGTATTTATAGGGGTGCACATCAGTTTTTTTCAGCAGTTTCTATTTCCAATCTTTTACTCATCAGCAATTCTTATTCCAAATTATTACATCACAATTCTGTACACTATTGTGATTTTAATTTCTCAGGATGTATCTCAAAGGAGTATCCCCAGATGGTGACGGTCCAGTTTCCGAAAGAAGAAAGACGACTCCCATCTGGTGGGGTCCCGCTCCCCAGATGTGTGTCCACCTTTTAATTGCAGAGACTCTAAATCTCATAACAGTGATGTCCAGCTTCCCTTTGGTCGAAACCATAAACCCTTGAGGTGATGTTCGTCTTCCTTTCTCAAGCTGTTTTTCTCTGCTTCAATAAGGTGTGAGATAAACGTATTTCCTTTATATATCTTCCAAAGCTACAGTTTCACGGATACAAGTAATATTCTAAAATTATACTTCAAAAGGTTATTATTGCAGAACTTTATGGATTAAATGCAAGCAAAACGCAACATCTTTAACACCTTAATTCCAATGCTCCTAAATCAACTAGGGTTAATTGCAAACAAAGGATAGGTTCAAAGGCCTTTTTCCATGCTTTTTTTTCCTCAGTTATTATTAGAATTCACAACTCTCCCATTGTCGGGGTCCTCACATTTTGCATTCACAAATACACACGTCACCTGTTTGTGCCTGACATGAAACACAGCTTTGCATCTCACAAACAAGAAAATGCACTCTTTGCTCTTCTGACACAGCTCTCTCTGTTCATGATATGGGACAGCCAGTGCTGATGATGTGCAGGAGCTGATGCAAGGGACAGGGATGAGGATGCAGCAGGCACAGTGCCAAGCTGACAGAGGGATGATCTCTGGCAGTGGCACTGAAGAAGAAGAGTTTGCAGGCAGCACAGAAAATGGCTCTTTGTTTCACCTCTTCTTTCAGTGCTGCTAAGAATGTAGCCTGGAGCAAGCTGGGAACACCAGAGCCTGGAGCCCTTTCCAGGCAGGGCTGCATCAGACACAAACCAGCAGGGGACTGAGGAGCCCCTGGGGTGGCAGTGAGCAACCTCGGGCTCTGCTCACTGCTGCTGGCATTTTCTATTGAACCATCTCCAAGGACTTCTGTTGTGCTCTGTATTTCTAAGGGTTTCCCCCCTTGGTTTTTTTTTGTTGTCTCCTGCACCTTTTTTCCTCCAAATTTTCCTACCCTGTCAGCAGCAGCCCCTGTCCAGAACTGGCTCTAAAATATCAGCAAAGTAGCTGGGAACAACAATGGGTGGAATCCTGCGGCTCAGGAATTCGTATGCCAGAGCCTGCCTATGCCTCATGCTTTGTCAGGACCTCCTTCTCTGTGCAAAACAAGGGACTGGTGGAGTCTTTTTGCCACAGAGCTCCTGAGAAGCAAATGTTGTGCTAGGTTTCTCAGGAGTGTATCTGTTAAGTTCATGACTGGCAAACAGAAAGTAAGGCCAGGGTAGCAGAGCAGCTGGGAGCTGGTCACTCCCTGCAAAGGGCTGGTGTAGGATGTGGGAACACCACGTTCCAGGAGGGGCAAGCAGGGTCAATGTGCTCAACGTGCTGCCAATGAGGTTTGGGTTCACTTAGAGAGTAGTCAGGGCTGGTGAGCACTGCAAGATCCAGCTGCAGTCCCCATCCACGTCCCTTTCAGTGCTGGCTTTAGGGTGTCTGCAGCCTGGATCCAGAGCGGCCTGGGGGGCTCCTGAGGCTGCCTTTGCACTCAGGGTGAGGATGCCCAGGAGCCCCTGAGGCCGGCAGTGGGGACCAGGGCTGGGGTTTGTGGTCTGGCAGGTGTGGCTCTGGGGCTGTGACATGCCAGGCCATGGGTCACTGTCACTGCCCTGCGCAGCCCTGGCTAGCTCTGTGATGCTCCAGGGACAACGGCAGGAGTGGGGATCTGGCTAGGTTAGGGTTTTGCCTGAGCCAGAACCTCTAGGCCAAATGCCGAGCAGAGACCCCTGGAGGACCAAGTGAAGGAAGCACAGGAGGCTCTTCTGTGGTGTAAAGTGCAGCAAATTCATCAGGAGAGGCAGGGGGAAGGTTCTACAAGTCAGAATTCCCAAAGGGAACAGATGTTCAGAGAAGCCCCAGCACCCCTGTGCACGGGTTTTTAAAATCTTTCAAAACAGGGGGTGGACACCATATAGTAACCAATAAGCGACTCTTGGGGTGTAGTTTTGAGGGCTACAACAAATCAGAACAAGGGGAAGAGAGAGCGTTGGGATAGGAATTGGATCTTAGGGTGAGGGACAGGGAACTTTCTGGAACAAAGGGTAGGGTTTGGGCTGATGGATGGGGCAAAGGTGCCGGGTTGTCTTGACAGACAGGGAAAAATCTGGTGAGGAGGGAGGGAATTCCTTGAGGGACACTTGGGTAGGAAGGCATAACAGAGGGGAGAGAGTAACTCTAATAACTCGGGGAACACTTGAACATATCACTATATAACAGAACATTTGACTCAATAAACTACCACACTGCAACACAGAAATTCAGGGTTTCGGCAGCTGAGAGGTGGCACTATTAAAACCCGCAGCAGCTGGTGAAAGCCATCTCTCTCCTTCTGGTTCTTGCTGTGTGGGAAGGTGCTGCGAGTTGTGGTGGCTGCACTCCCCCTTTGCTGGGAGGATGATCTGTACCAGGGCAGAGCAGAAAGCTGCCATGGCTGAGCAGAACATGCTCAGAGCATTACAGTTCAAAGAATGGCACTGCCCTTGAAGGGCAAAAAGCTTGAAAGCATATAATTATGTGCAGAACCATTGCACAAATTTTCTCTTCTAGAACATGCCCATTTTTGTATATTGTAGATGAATACTCTGGGTTTTATAGAATACATGGGTTTTTTTCTTAAGGGTTTTTGGGAGAACTCTCAAGTTTAGTTCTGTTTGTATTTTACATCCAGCATGCATACAGTTTTTTAAATTTTATTAATTTTTTAATAACTAAATTTTTCTTTAGTAAATGCTTAGGGAAAAATACCTAAGCATTTTTTAATCTTTTGGGATATGGTGATTAATATTCTTAGAAAGAAAACCTTGTTGACCACATGAGAAAACATAGAGAGAGGGAAAACAGTATAAAAGTCTTTTAGAAAAGGGCGTGTAAAAAGGACTGCAGAACTGAGTAATTCCTCCAAGGGCAGAATTAGCAAGATATAACACCAAGAATACCTACCAAGATATGTGGGATCTCAGCACATCAGCCCTGATGTGCAGAGTCACCGAGATAACCCTTGGGGGGCTCGGAGGTCCTGGAATGTTGCCAGAAGTGTCTGGTGGCTGGACTTTGATCCTGCACAGGAGACGACACCTGTATGAGGATGGGAGGATCTCACGGGGATAAATGGTGAAGGGATAGGTTAATTGTAGTGTGAAACACAGGTTTTAGAATTTCAGTACAGGGGGGTCTAGAGAAACCAGATGGAGGAATTAGGGCGTGTCCTGTCCTTCTTCTTCTTGGCCTCCATCTTCTGTGGTGGTGGTGGCACTTTGGGATTGGTTCTTACTAAAAGTGCACTTGTCAATAAGGGTGAAAGGTATTGGGGAAAATAGGTAAATATCTTATATGTAGTTTTGGGTATAAAGATAAGTGACCGCCCCGAGGGCTCTCAGTGTGCTCATGGCCGATGTGCTGTGCGGACCTCTGTTGGGCCGGGAGAAAATCTTGTAGATAAAAACTAATAAACACTGAAGACCGAGAAAAAACCTGAAGACTCTTTTCGTCCTTTGGAGCGCGGGCTGTCCCAAGGCCTTTCCAGGCCATCAAAAACAGCCGAGAATGGGACAAAGATACTTCCTTAAACCAAGGGAAATGTGACCTGCAGCCATACGAAGCACAGCCAAAGCAAATGAAAACCTTTGGAAAAGAGGGAATTTTGCCAGTGAGATCAGTCTGTCTGGATAACTGAGGGATGCCCATCAATATTGCACTACATTCCTCAATATTTGCAATGTCTTTTCTCCCAATTTCTGTGAAATTAATAAGCTGCAGTTATTTACCATTAGCTTAAGCTCTTAGGGGAATTACCAAGCACCATGTATGTTTTTCTGTAGCTGAGCAGGACTTGAGTTTCCCAAATCTACACAGCAGAAGGGAATCACACAGTTACTTGTGCTAATGTTAATGAAGGGCTTCATGAAAGCAGGTGAATGAGAGCATTGCATTGTAAAACTTCCACATGCAAGAAAACAGGAGTCCACTTAGAATAAAACATAGAAGGCTAGCATAACATCAGAACAGGATAAAATGAAATTGCTAGACAGGAACTGATGCATCAGAAATTAGATGTATAATTTCTGATATATCTGCATGCATTTGCAAGGTAAAACAGAAAAGGAAGGGCAGAGATAATAAGGAACGAAGATTTTAAAATTGCACTGTGCAGAAGAGACACACGAACCAGCAATGTGAGCACAGCTGGGAGATTCAGCTTGGAGATGGATTAGAGTGGAATCCATTCACTGAAGGTCTCTGGTGCACATGAGTGCAAAGACTGAGGAAAAAAGGAGAAAAGTTTAATTTCTGAAAGCTATTGAGATTCCTGGAAGCATTGTCTAGAGATCTAAAAATCTAAAGCCTCAGAGAATCTGAACCTAAACCATCCCCAAATGGATTGATCAGGTATGATGTGCACATCTCTGCTGTTTTCAGAGTCAATGAAATTGACAATGAGTGGCTGGAAATTAGGAATGCCCACCCAGATTTTATCTCCATTGCTTTAAGAACACCTTAATAAGGCACTTCAGGAACTGAACACTGACATTCTCACCCTGCTCTATTTACTTTACATTTGAATACAGGCTGGTAGAAGGAGAAATCAGGCTTTAATTTCTCCCCAAATTACCTGTTGCACTTTCAGGTTAGGAGTAGATGTAAAATTCAGCTAATCACTCTCTCTATCCATGAATATTCCACTAGTGAACTGACCTACAGAACATCCTTTTTCTCTTTTGTACCTTCCTAAATGGTGCCCAATGAACAGGACATTCGCATAAATCTCACAGAAAATCACCAAAATTGCTGAAATGAACTCTCAATTCCATGGTAAAAGCTTCTGAGAAAAGGCTTGACAGGATCACTGAACAAACTGTAACTTGGAAGAGAAACACACATTTCAGCACTGATAAGGGGAAAGAAAAAGAAATGCTGTAAAAGTTCCAAGTGGAAGGTAAGGAGAAACACAGGAAGCAGAGAAGGAGCAAGGCCCTGTCAGATGACCTGTGCAAGGTAACTTTGTGCCCCAGCACTGTTAGAGGACATTCCCTGTCATTGGTGCAAGCAGCTGGAGACATAAATGCTGATTGATTTGGGGGCCACAGTCTTGCTAAGTGCAGAGGTGGTTCAATAACCTGACATGAGGGAGTTCCCTCAGAGCAACTGGGATGCCAGAAAGAAGTGAGCAGCTCACCACAGCCCGGCCCGCTCGGCTGCTTTTCCTTCTGGCCCCCCTGGGGAGGCTCTGACATTTCCTCTTCCCTGATGGAAGCGCAGCTGCTGCCAAGGGAAACATCCCCACACTCACTCAGTGTTCCCTTTGCTTGCCAGATGTCCCATCTGCTGTCCCTGCCCAGGAGAGCTGCTCTGCTCTGGAGGAGGAGACCGAGCGAGAGCCTGGGAACATCGGCGGCTGCAATCCCTCCTGATCTAGCGCTGTTTATGGATGTGTAGTTAGATTTGGATAGTTACAAGTATAGGGATATTTACATACACTGACTGATATTTGTATAGGGATATTATGTGTGTATGTTGTTATATTAATGCGTGTATATTCATCTGTTTACATACTTGTATAGCTCTGTAGCTGTGCATTTCTATTGCTGGGGTTGTATGGATTTTTTTATTGGTCCATTGATATTTGTGTATTTATAGACAATAAATATTTATAGGTTTTTTATGTTTGTATTATATTGTCATGTTATATGTCATGAAATATGTAATGCATGTTTACATCTCTATATTGTTATGCCTATATAGGTATTTACTTCTATTTATTATGTATGGAGTTGTATAGTTCTAAAATTCTATTTATTTAGTTCTGGATCTGAGTTCCTTTACAGAGGGATATTGCTGTTTCTGTATTTGTATATGGGCTGTACATTTGTAGTAATAAGTAATGAATTTAATTGTTAAACTTCAATTCAGTAACTTCAATATTTGTGTACAGTGAGTTGTTGCAGAGGGTTGCAATAATTTTTTTCACTGAAGTTGATATCTGTATATATTTACATAGCACAATTCTCAGAATAAATTAATTTTATTCATAAATTGATATTTCTGTGTTTCTATATTGGTAGCACAGGTGTTGCAATTTAAAATAAATTACATTTTTAAACATAAGTTAATGTTTGTGTATTTGTACATTAGTAGTGCAGGTGTAACTATCTGCAATAAATGCAATGTTTCAACTGAAGTAAGTGTAGATTTGTGCTCCCCAAAGCCATGGGCAGATGCAAATGCTGGAGGATTCTGGCCATGCAAATCTCTGGCCATGCCCAGCACATGCCCCACCTGCACTCAGGCTGGGCAGGGGAAGCACAGATTTGGGCTGGCAGCAGAGCCCCACGGTGGCTCAGAACTCGCTGCAGAGGCTCTGAGAAAACTCCGGGGCTCCATGAGCACAGAATCCAAGCAGGAGCCACCTGGGAGGACAAATCCCTCATCCCATGGGCAGCTCTTTAGGAAGTGCTCCAAGTGTCCCCCTGAAGCTCATCCCAGAGACCAGAAGCCAGCAGGGATCCTGAGCCAGCTCTGCTGCCTTTGGCAGCACCTTGGCAAATGAGCTGCAGCAAGGGGGAGGCAGCAGTGACTGTGACTGCTGCAGGCTGGGGATGAAGGAAGGGCCATGGACACAAGTGCTGAGATGCCCCAAAATCCAGAAGGAGGCTGGAGAGCTGGGAATCAACTTGGCATTTCAGTGCCAAGCTCTCACAGGCACTGAAATGATGGAATCCCTTTGTGTGAAGTTACCTGGAAGAACTGACAGGGAGTTGCGGCTAGGATCAGCAGTAGCAGAAAGCAAAAATGTACAAACACTAGGAGATAATCTAATATCCCCCACAAGCAATGGCTTCAAAAATTATCTCATATATTCATCATATTATATTATATTATATTATATTATATTATATTATATTACATTACATTACATTATATTATATTAATAAAAATAGATAATATATAATATGCATGAAATTTAATGCACATGTAGTTTTGGACAATTTTATTTTTTGATATATATTTTCATTTAAGATACATATTTGAAATAGTCTTTCAGCTTGGGAGAGTGAAGATTTACAACAGTGCAAAACCATCTGCCCACAGAGCAGTCAGCCCCCAGGTGCGTGCATGCACACTCACCCACTGTGCCTGCTCTTCTCAGCATCTCGGGGCTGCTGTTAGCACAGAATTGGGATGAATTTAACTCGACAGAGCCACGAGTGGGGTGTCCAGCTTGTCATGAACACTCATGGGGCAACGAACAACACAGAGCACTCAAACCACATTATCACACGTCATTTCATTCCTGCTGGGCACTGCGGAACTCTAAAAAAGACATAGAAAAGGGGTGGAAAACATTGGCATCATGCTACTGCTGGTATCCTCCTGGAGGAAAATCTGTTGGGTTTCTTAAGGTGGTAGCTTTCCAAAACCTAGGAAAACTGCTCAGCACTGGTAGCCCAATTGTGAATGGTTTTCTTGACTTGGCAAAGCTGGGGTGTTAACAATGGACTCCGTCCTTGGTTCAAATCACCTGCCCTCACCTGCAGACAAAAGTACTATCACCACCACCAGCAGCAGCTACATCAGTCAATTTTCTCAAAAAGCTGTGTTAAACTTGGGAGAGGAAAATATGTCAGACACTGTGGATTATTGACAAGACTATGAGGAACAGTTCCAAAGCAAAGGGCAGCAGCTTCTCTCTGGGCCACTCCTTGTGCCCCAAGGCAGCCAGGCTGCCCTGGCTGCCCAGGACCCTGCGCCCCGTGGGCTCTGCAGAGCTGCACAGCGGGGAGGCAGCTTCGGGCACCTCAGCCCCTGGGCAGGAGGGGCTGCTTGCTCTGCAGGGCTGCCTGTGGGCAAAAGCAGGGTGCTGGCCTTCTGCTCCTGGCCCTAGCCTGGCCTTGCAGGGCTAATCCTGTTCCCTGTCTCAAATGTGCTAATGATAGACCTGGTTGTTTGCAGCTCTGCACAGGTGTGATTTGCACCACAAAATACTGAAGGACCAAGGCCTGAACAACAGACCCTGACTGAAGCCTCAGCAACAGGACCTGAGCCAAAGCTGCCCTCTAGATGACCTTCCCAACCCAATGTTCTATGTACCTGCTCCTTAACCAGGTGTTATTATCAAAAGGATTGTTGCATCCATTCACTGGTGAAACACATCTTCACCTTTCTGCATGAGGAAAATGGACAAGGCCACACCTGGCCTTGGTTCCTCCTTGAGCCCTGGGCAGGCTCAGGGAGAAAACCAAGAGGAGAATGACACCAGCTGTGCCCCCAGCAGAAGCTCTGGCACATTGCTCGTCCAGCACTGTCAGAGCCGGGCTACTCTCACAGTGCACTCGGGAGCCTCGTGGCCGCCAAAGGTGGAGGCACCGCAGCATTTCCCGGTTCCCGGCCGTGGCTCTGCAGGGCTGGGCTGGGCCAGCTTCCCCCAGCTGATGTGCAGCTCTGGATGAAGGGGAAACCATTGGGCTACCTGGTGATGGATCTTCCTTAGTCACCAGAGGCACCCTTTTGTAATAATGCTGAGGTGCATTGCTTAGCTTATCCTTTCCTGACTCTTTTTTACACTTTGGCATTACAGTAAATCACACTGTTCCTTCAGCTGGTGTCTGTGTCTGCATCTCTGACCCTCTCCACCATCAAAACAAACACACAGCCAGTTTAGCAGGAGACCTGCCTCTCTGCCAGCCCATCTCTTGGCAAACACCCCTGGTGGCCATCTCCACAAATGAAATTCCTACTTTGCAACTTCCTTTTCTGCAGGCAGGAGAGAAAAAGAGCTACTCCCAGTTCTGGACACCTCCAGAAACCAGCTGCTTTCAGCATTCACAACCCTGAAATATCAACTTCCTTCCTTAACCTGCCATTGGGAGCTCCCACCAAGAGGCCTTTTGTCCAAGGATACCCACAAAAGAGCTGGAGAAGGGAGCAGTTTGAAACACAACTGCTTCAGAGTTTAAACCTGCCTTTATCAAATGAGCAGACACCAACCTGTCCCAAAGGGAAAGCAGGCAGGAAAGAGAAGTTCCTTTTCCACAACAGCAAACTCTATGCTTCCTTCTGTTCTAGCTGAAGAGTGGAGGCCATGGGCTGCACCTCACTTTGGGAAGGAGCCCTGGGAATTGGCCTGGTCTGGGAGGGCAGCAAAAGGAATTCCCCAAAAAGTAGGAAAAGATTCTCTGGAAGCATTAGATTATGACAGTATTTCTGGAGGAAAGTAAAAAAAAAAAAAAGAACTGGGAACTTCAAAAAGTTCCCAGACTGAAATTTGTTTGCCAATACGACAACCCCAAAGTTTCTGTGGTGTGTTAGGAACCTCAGGAATGTAGAGAGCATTTTGAGCAGACACTGGATAGAAGCAAGCTGCACAACCCTGCATACGTGCCTTAGAGCAGAAACATGCTGCCCTTGGGCAAACAATATAAAGAAGTTTGCCAAGATGTACCCATGGAAAAGAGATGTGAAGCAAGATCTTCTAGGGATGTGAAGAGAAGATATGGGGCAGAATGTTCTGCTGACACTTTTGCCAATCTATGTATCTGACCAAAGATATGTTAGCTCTTTGTCCTACACATAACACTTTGTAACCACTTATATGTATTCTCCCGTTGCTGAACCCTGCATTAGCATATAAATGTACCCTGAGATTTGCAATAAACTGAGCATCGATCATTACCTCCATGAAGATTGATCTCTGCCTCCGGAGGGCTCCTTTCTCTATAACTCCTGTCCTTTTCCCCGTCTCTCTCCCATACACCTTGTTTCTCTACCTGGCGTCCATATACTTTCTTTCTTTACAGGAATGAACTTGCAAGGCTTGGATAAACACCACTGGTGTCCGTCCCCCAGAGCACAAGCAGCTCCCCAACAAGACTTCAAGACTAAGGGACAAAGCTTTCCCCTTCAGGTCTCCACAGCAGCTCTAGGGAGTCTCTCCATTGCAAGATCTCCTTTGTCAGTCCACAGTGACAAGAGCTGGCTGCAGGAAGCATTTGCATTGGAGCTCTCCCCAAATGGGGGGAAAAAAAGAAGAGGTGATTCCTGTGGAAATACAAAGGCAACGCTGCTTGGGAAGACACCAGTGTGAGTTTGCTACAGCTCTAGGCCAAAAATCCCTTGAAGAAAGCACCATCCATCCATGGGGCAGCACTTTGGCTTTGATATCAATGCTAACAAAATTGCTTCCCATTCCTGCTGCTGTAGCTGACTCCGAATCACGAGAAATGTGCCAACTCTGCCAAAGACAGGCAGACATAGTGAGATAAAACCAGCTAGTCTGTGGAAAAGGATACCAAATGAATGTTTTCTAATCACCCCTTTTCATCCTTTTCCCAGCCAAAACAGAGCAATGTCCTTCCTCTCTGTCACCGATGGTGACCCAGGCACGGGATGCAGAGTGGGGATAACCTGCTGTGCTGTGCTGTGCCGTGCCGTGCAGAGCCGAGCCGAGCCGAGCCGAGCCCGGCCAGCGCCGGAGCCGCCCCGCCCGCGCTGTGCCCGCAGCCCCGGCTCTGCCGCGCGCGGCCCCCCGGGCCCGAGCGCAGCGCCCCCCTCAGGCCGCGCGCCGCCGGCGCAGCCGCGGCCGTTGCTCTGCGGGCGTTGTGGCCACAGTCGGCGATCGATGCGATGGCGGAGCTGCCGCTGCCCGCCGGGCTCAGCGCCCGCACCTTCCCCGCCAAGCTCTGGCGCCTGGTGAACAGCCCCCGCGTCCGCTCCGTGCGCTGGGACAGCCGCGCCCAGGGGCTGCTCATCGACCGCTCCCTCTTGGAGCGGGAGCTGCTCAGCTCGGGCCGCGCCCACAGGGGCCGTGGCCATGGGCCGGCCCCGGTGCCGCACACCTTCAGGGCCACGCAGTTCCGCAGCTTCGTGCGGCAGCTCTACCGCTACGGCTTCCGCAAGGTGCCGGGCTGGCTCGGCTCGGCTGCGCCGGGCGATGCCGGGGCCTGGCTCCACTACAGCAACCCCTGCTTTCGCCGCGACCGCCCCGACCTCCTGCTCCGCATCAAGCGCCGGAGCGCGGCCAACAGGCAGCGGCCGGCGGCGGCCCGGGATGGCCGCAGGCGCCCGCCCCGCTGCTCCCAGCAGCTCCCCGGGGCGCGGCCGCTGCCGGTCGGGCGGCACGGGCGCGCTTGCTTCACGCCGCTGCCCAGGGAACGGCCGCCGCTGCCGGCCGGGCGCCCGCCCAGCGGCTTCCTCCTGCTGCACAGGGAGCGGCCGCTGCCGGACGGGCGGGAGCTGCGCAGCCCCCGGCCCGGCCGCCTCCAGCAGCACCCCGGGGAGCGGCCGCTGCTCGCCCGGCGCCCGCCCTGCGGCTTCCACCTGCTGCACAGGGAGCGGGAGGGGCCGAGCCGCTTCCAGGAGCTCTACGGGGAGCGGCCGCCGCCCGCCGAGCGGGAGGTGCTTGGCATCCCGCCCTGCCACTTGCTCGGGCTCCACGGGGAGCGGCCGCTGCCGCTCGAGCGGGAGGGGCCCCGCAGCCGCTTCCAGGAGCTCCACAGGGAGCAGCTGCCTCCGGCCGAGCGGGAGGTGCTCGCCATCCAGCCCTGCAGCTTCCAGCAGCTCCACAGGGAGCAGCAGCCCCCAGCTGACGACGCACGAGGTAGGAAAAGAGTTGGAGCCTTGTTTTTCCAAAAGGTCCTGAAAAGTGACCGTTTGAAGTATTTTGCCGCAAGGCTCTGCCATTCTCGGCCAGAAGTTGTCAAGCCTACTAGGAAGGGGCACCTAGGAGGCCAAAAGATTCTCTGCCTGGTTTTGCTGTGTGCTTCCCGTGATGTTTGATCCACAGCAGCACTAGAGCTCTGTGTCCCACAGCCACGTTGTGGAGCCTGACCAATGTGTTTGGATTCTTGCAGCCACCCTGGGCACTTCAGGGCCTAGCGCTCCACCCGGCAGTGCAGCTTGTGCAGCATGGACGGCCTCCAGCTCAGCACAGAACGCACCTGGGGAGGAGGAATGGCCACCAGCAGATCTGGGCCTTGCCGTAGAGAAAATGATTCGGGAGATCAGGAGGTCCCTGTCTGAACGATCTCCCTCTGTGCAGGTAATTCCATTGGATGGGGATAAAAGGGCTGGACTGAGAGCTTTTGAACGTTGTTACACGGTTGAGAAGCAAAGGCTTCTTTAATTGAACTTACTTCATTATTATTTAGTTATTGAATTATTCTTGGTATTGAATTCTTCTTGGATTTCTAAAAGAGGGGAAGAAAAAGAAATGAAGAAGAGGTTTTACTTGCTGGGAAAGAGGAGAAGAGTGTTTGGAGAAGTGGCACTGAAGGCCAAGTGTCCTGTGCAGGGAGGGGCATGCCAGAGGTGCCTCTGTTGCAGCTGCAGCAGATGTGGGCTGTGCCTCTTTTGGGTGGGAAGGCCAAGGCAAAGCAAGGGCTGGGCTGCAGCTGCTGCTTCCTGGAGCCTTCTGCTACTGCCCCATGTGTGTCCTCCAGGCATCACCTTGGCCCCCTGAATCCTGAGTTTAAAAGGCTTGTCATGTGAACTGTGTGGGCGGTGTTCCCTCCTCTCTGCTCCATGTCCTTTGGGAGTGGAGAAGGACAGTTATTGTATCCCTGATATGATTCCAGCAAAATAGTGAGTGATCTTTGGGTTCCTTTCTTTCTGTTTTTCTGTTCAGGGCAATGTTGGTGTTGCCCCTGATTCTTCAGGAGGGGAGCCTGTGGACAGAGCTGCAGCACAGGAAGCTTCATCTGGCACCGAGAGCTGCAGGAACAGTTCCCAGGAGCCCGAGGAGCCTGGTAAGGACAGAGCCCCCACTGGTTTAGAGAGCTGTGAGATGGCTGCTCTGAGCAGGGTTGGTGCTTCCTGGTGCCTTGAGTTCAAATCCTGCACTGGCACAACCTCCCTGAGCCCTGCCCTCCACGCTTCTCCAGAGGCTCTGACACGGAGTCCTCTGCTGGGGCAGAGAGCAGGGAATAAACCTGGCCTTGTGGGAGTTGTGTCACCAAGCCGTGTGTCCCAATTTTGTGCTGAAGTTGGTGGATAAATTTACTGCAAGGTGCCAGGGGAGGCCAGGCTGAGCGACACTTGAAGGAGCAGGAGAAAAAAAAGAGCAAAAATTCAGGGTACAAGTCCAAATCACTGACTAAATGTAGTACCAGTCTGCTGGTATTGGTCCTGACCCACAAGAAAAACAAGGAGCACAACATCAGAGGCCAACCAATTGAAAAATCACGGTAACTCCAGTATCAGAAGGAAAAGCTTGAATGACCCCTGATTAGGGAGGCCTAAGAGGTGAGAAGGAGCACTTTGCATCCATCCCTTAGCCAAGCTGGTGCAGCCTGCAAGCCTTGTAGGGAGCTCTGTCCCTCCCAGCCCTTCCTGTCAGAGCTGATGGTCGAGTTGGAGCAGCTGCTGCTCACTGCAGAGGGCAGTTTGTAGATGGCAGGTAATGGAGCTGGTTCATGACTCAGCTCCCAACACATTCAGCTTCAGCCATTTCAGTGAGGACTGAGGTCTCTCTGTCAGCTCAGAGAAAGAACAAGGCTGGGCTTCCTTGTGGCAGCTGGGACTGTCTGTGTTTCAAGCTCTCCTGGGTGCCCTTTGCACTGCGGCGGCTGGGACTTTTTCGAGATAATTCAATGCTTTGAAGCACACTTTTAAACCCTTGGAATGGTCCCTGTTCTTTTAAGGGCACATTGCTTCAAATTGCCAAGTGAGAGTCTGCCTTTCAGGTCATCTTTGACAGCCCCTGGTATAAGGACAATTGCTGCCCAAGGGAAAGGTGCAGAAGGGCCAATATTAACTGAGCGTTCCCATTGCTTCCCAGATGCCATCTGACCAACATCTCCAGGAGGGCTGGAAGAGACAGGGGAGAGCCTGTGACCATCAGGCAGGTAGAACTCCTCTGCTTGTAGATATGTTTATAGATTTCTATGGTTATTTATTAGTGGTTATAGTTCCATTTACAGATTATAGTGTTCTATTTATATAGACATATATTGATAGATCTGTATAGTTAAATGTGGATATGTATATAGGTATAGATATGATATAATTATATTTTATAATATATTTACATTTGTAGATTTTCAGAGTTAGATTTTTCTATGTGTAGAGTAAAATATTTATATATATATATATATATATATATATGAAGTTACATTTATGAATGTGTATAGTTATATAGTAAGAGGAATGTTTAGATGGAGAGATTGATGGAAGGATTGCTGTTTGTGTAGGCCTAGGCTGCATTTGTAGATCTTTCCCCCCTCAGCTGCTTTTTTCACCTCTTGCTTTTCCCCCGGTGCCCCCTGTGTCCCCTGTCCCTGTGCTGGGTCCGAGCTGGCGGCCGGGCCGGGCGGAGCAGCACTTCCAGCCCCGGCTGTCCCTGGAGCAGTGGGAGCTGCCGCTGCCCCAGGCACTGTCCCTGAGGAGCTGCTGAAGGACGGTGAGACAGAGGGGGCTGAGGGGGCTGTGGCGCTGAAGGGACAGTGACCCTGAGCTGCTGCTGGGGCTGAGGGCTGTGGGGCAGCCGAGGGCCTTGGTGGCACTGAGGTGACAGGGAAGTGGCACAGGCTGGCAGGGTGGTGGATCTCAGGGAATGGGATGGCTCAGAAGGGACTGAGGGGGTGAGAGGACTGTGAGGGGCTGAAGAAACTGAAGGCGGCTGGGGCTTCACCGAGAGCATGGCAGGGCTGAGGGGATGGAGGGGGCCAGCAGGGAGCACAGAGGGCTCCAGGACTGCAGCTCTGCTAGGCCTTGGAAGCAATTGCAGAGCCTCCACTTTTGCCACAGCTGCCATGAAGACCTTGAGGACAGCTGGAGACTGACGGGAGCCAGCAGGCAGGAGCTGAAGGCCAGCAGCGAGAGAAGTGAACAGGGACCGGCTGCTGCCAGCCTGGAGAGAGCCCGGCTGAGGCCACAGGCCCGGGGAGGCAGGTGGGGCTGAGGCTGCCGTGGGCTGTGGCCGTGGGCACTGCCCGGCGGGGCAGGAGCGGGCCCTGCCCGTGCTGGGGCTGCTCAGCGCAGCTGCCCCGGCTGGCACAGGGGCTGTCCTTGGGCAAGGCAGCTGTGCCGGCAGGGCCCGGGAGCTGTGCCGGCTCTGCCGGGCTGCCGGGGCTGTGGGACAGTCCCGCCGCGGCTGCGCTTACCACAGCCCGGCCCGCCCGGCTGCTTTCTTTTTCTGACCCCCTGGGGAGGCTCTGACATTTCCCTGATGGAAGTGCAGCTGATGCCAAGGGAAACATCCCCATACTCACTCAGTGTTCCCTTTGCTTGCCAGGTGTCCCATCTGCTGTCCCTGTCCCTGTCCAGGAGAGCTGCTCTGCATGGGAGGAGGAGACCGAGCGAGAGGCTTTGAAGATGGGGCAGCTGGGATCCCTCTGCTTTGAGTGTTCTTTACAGATACATGGACTTGAACATAGACAGGGATTATTACATCTGTATTTCTATATGTGGGTTGCTATTTGTATGGATTTATTTCCATGTGTATATTCTTTTATTTATGTATATTTATTTTGTTATGAATGTATGCTATTTATATATATACATATATGTTTGAAATTACATATATGTGTATCAATTTATCTATGTATACATGGATATTGTTATATCTGTGTTAATTTCTATTTCTTATGGGTACAATGGTGTAGGTATCTCTTTTGATATGATTTTTGTTATATGGCTTTTAAAATAGGAATATTGGTATTTGTGTAGGTATATAAGTCTATTTGTATAGGTATATTTATCTGTTTATGTATGTAATTCTATTTTCATATCTATGGACATATTTTTGTATTCCTAGATGGGCTTAATCCTTGTAGTAATATGTAATAAATTAAGTTGTTAAACGCCTAATTGATCTTTGTGTATAGTGAGTTTTTGTAGAGGTTGGCAAGAAATTAACTGAGGTTGGTATTTGTATATTATTACATACACAGGTTATAATAATCTGATAAATTCCTGTTTTTAACCTAAATTGAGATTTGTATAGTTCTGTATTGTCAGCATGGGTGTAGCACTTTGTAATAAATGACATTTTTCAACTGAAATTGATTCTCGTGTATTTGTGGATCAGCAGCGTGGCTGTAGCAATCTGCAAGAAATGCCATTTGTCAGCTGTGATGGGTGTTCTGACATTTGTGCTCCCCAAAGCCATGAGCAGGTGTAAATGCTGGAGGATTTTGGCCATGCCAATCTCTGGCCATGCCCAGCACATGCCCCACCTGCACTCAGGCTGGGCAGGGGAAGGGCAGATTTGGGCTGGCAGCAGAGCCCCACGTTGGCTCAGAACTCGCTGCAGAGGCTGCTGAGAAAACTCCGGGGCTCCACTGAGAGTAGAACTCCAAGCAGGAGCAACCCTGACAGGAGAAATCATTCACAATGAAAAAAAGAGAGAAAATGTGGCAAAGCAGATGTGGGGATACTCTGTGAGGCTGATAAAATGCTCTGAATCACCCCTGCCTAGGCACGTCTTCTGCAAAAAGGTTTTGTTAAAAACTGAACACCTCCCATGAAATACAGATTGCTCTTTCCCCTTCACCTTCCTTGCTGTGTGAGTGGAGACACTCTCTCCTTATCACTGAGAATTTTTGCCCTTCAGCACCTCACATTTAATCAAAGATGATGTACTACCTTGGCACCACCAATGAAAACAGCCCTGCCCTCGAGGCAGTGTTTGCAGTCTTCCCTCCTCCTGTCTCCACGTGTGACAGACGGAACCATCCCCTTCTGTCCAAACTGTGCCTGAGCTGAGTGAGGGCTCCAGGAGCTCGGGAGGGTGCAAGAGCACCGCATGTGGGAAGGTTTTGCAAAGCTTCCTAAGCCCCAGTAAACTCTGGGTTTGCCAGTCTTCCCCTGCAATATTGTCCTATTCAAGAATGATCTTGGAGGACACTGTGCCTCTAGCTCACTCAAGAAAAGTTTGTTTTCTTCAAGGCTTGAATAGAGGAAAATGAAAATTGTGGTTTTTAGAGTGAAATTCGGGGGTTGGTGCGGCTGGGTTTGCTCCACTATTTGCTGGGGAAAGTAGGGTAAAAGCTTTAAATTCCCAGCAGAAGCTGACTACCACCCAGACAGACCTGAATGAGGCCCAGGTGGGCTTGCTGCACGCTGGTCCAAGGGAAAAGCTGGATCAAAGTCCCCTTTTATTGCAGATGGAGCCTGTACTGGTGTCTCCAGGGCGGTCTATGGTAAGACACCACAATCCAGCCAGAAACTGTGGATATGAGAGTTCCAACAGCAACCTGCTTCTCCAGGGTGAGGGACGAGGCCCGCCCGAAAGCCTGGAAGGTGCTCTGGGCACTGGAGAAGGCCAGGCTGTCCTTGAGCAGGGATGGCCTTCAAAGGGGACCTCACACCTTGTGCTGCTGACCAAGGGCAGCTGGTGGCCTTCCACAAAATGCTTCTTTTGTTCAGCTCTTGGAAAAGTTCCAGCCAGCAAAAATTCCTGCTGCTCACACCAGCCCTTTCCAAGCAGGAGGAATTCCAGCAGCAGCCTGACAGCTTAGTGGCAGGAGAATAAAATACTCAGCGGAGTGTTATCAACTCTCTGTCAGAAGCCACATCCTCAGCCCCTCATCTCCTCCAGTTGCCTCAGACGTGGAGGAAGCAGCAGGAAATCTCTGATCCTGGAAGGGAAAGCAGAAGGAGGAGAGGCAGTGGCTGGTCCCTGGGGCCTTGGGAGCAGTGAGAGCCATCCAAAACAGGATCTCTGCTGGGCTGTGGAGATAAGAGTGACCAATCAGCAATGCTCTGTGTGAGACTGGAGCCATCTGTGAAAGTGAGCATGGAAATCTGACCTTGCAAAACAGAGGAAAAGGTGTCTTTGCGTATTTGCCAAACCTCGCAGGGGCTCTGAGCCACCTGGTCTAGTGGAAGGTGTCCCTGCCCATGGCAGGGGGTTGGATCTAGAGGGTCTTTAAGGCCCCTTCCAACTCAAGCCCTTCTGTGAGTCTGAATTACAAACCCACAATGACAAAGAGAACACAGCAAACCTGGCCTCCACTGCATTATTGGAGGTTGCTGCAGTCATTTGTGTCACCTGGAGTCTGGTTTGGATCTGAAGAAAATTTCATGGTCCCACAGTATTTCAGTGTGACTTTCTGGTTCAGGGCCCCAAAAGATGCCAGAGCAGATTATCTGCAAGCACAGAATTGGTTAAGCTGCCTGTGAACCTGATGGGAGAAGTGTATTCATGTTATTGCAGCGTTTACCCTGTACAGGTGATACTTGGTTTCCATTTTGAAGATGCAATGTTCTTGCACAATGCTTGTATATGCAGAAATACTGGCTTTAAATCCTAATTCCATCTTCACACAAGGATGTGTAATCCATCAGAAATGTTTAACCCGGAGCCATATTAGCTTTGGGCTTGGTGGTATGGGTTGTTTAAAGTGTGTGATGAGTAATGGCAGCTCTTACAAATACCCCTCTTGTTAATTTGGGTCTTCCATTTATCAACCCTCTTGCATAGAAATCACTTCTTTACAGCAGAGACTAAATGAAATCCCTTCATACAGATGAGAATTGTGCAATTCAGGCTAATTAAAGGGGAAGTTTTCTGTGATTGTGAAAGGACAATCTAGATAACCTGTTTGCTGTACATCCTGGAGGGGCTTTGCAGTTAAGAGTGAAAAGGAAAAGGACATTTCTCTTAAGAAGTGTCTTGAATAAGCTTTTTGTATTTCCAGAAGCAGCTACATTGATAATGACCTCCACAAGTAGAAATGCACAACAACCACTTAGGTGACTTTATCTGGCCATGATTTTTAGCTGCAATGCCAAAATCTCATCAAATATGTTGCTATCCTTTAAACAAGGAAGGAGAGCACAAATACCAACAATTCTCATCAGCCTTCTGGGTTGGAAAGAACATTTAATTTATGCTCCCTTAGCTGTCAGCCTAAAGTCTGCTGCGCAAACCTTAGGTCTATGTTGGACCTCATAAACTTCTTGAGCATCAACTTAGGTGCAAACCTGCTACAAAACAGGTACCACACTGATTTAGAGTGGCAGGACTTCACTGTTCTAGCAGAGAATTTTATTTACTTGCTCCTGCAAATCATTTCCAGAGTGGAAGTGAAATCAGTGCCTTGCTATCTGGATGTGATAGGATTTTCCTCCTGTCCCAACAGACAACAGGGGAAAAGATTTGTTTCTATTATACCATTACATCTAAATCTTTGGTTTGAGAGCAAAAGGAAAATGCTCCTTTTAGAAGTTCTGCCTGGACTTTTTGGCATGAGGACAAACTGTGGTGTGCTGGCAGGAGCAGCACTGTCCCTGTGGGTGCAAACCCCCTGAAGGATGAACAGGCTGCTGTCACAGGGGCCACACCTGCAGCATGAAAACCCACCGTGCCATTAACTCGATGCAAACTAAACACAAGTGACTCAGCTCTGCATCCTCAGCAAGGACTTGCCTCTGCAGAGATGTTACTGACAGACTCAGCTCTTGTTTGCAAGGGCTGTTAAATTGTCACACAAATCAACCACCCCTCCCTCTCTTGTCCTTGGCATCCGGCTGCTGAGCTGCTGCTGCTGAGAAAGAAGAGGCAGAGTCCTTCAGGGCAAACGGGGACTTTCCAATGGGCAGAAACTTCCTCCTTTCTTTTGTTTTCAGTAACAACAGAGGGGTTTGTCTTCAGTCCCTGTGTCAGCAGGGAAACTGCAGGGAAGGTGAGGCTGTGTCATTGTCATTCAGATTTTTAATTCTTCAGAAGTCAAAACTGAATTCAAGTCAAGTTCATTAAACTGCAATTTACATATATGATAAAAAGGTATGATTCATGCGGATAAAAATTGAAACAGCAATCAATATTGATACAGTAATTAATATTTGAGAATAATAAAATAGTTAGAAGTTGTAATGCCAAAGAAGAGAGGGAGAGGAGGGGCTCCACCCCCCCCCCTCCTTCCCAGCAGATGTTTTCAAGGACCACAGGAAAGAAGCTGAAGATAAAGTTGCTAAAAATGAGCAAAAAACTGGTTGGGTCCCAGAAAATGCTAATTATAAGGGATTTAATGCCTTGATATGTAGATATAGTGATATGTTAATCTTGGCTTACATTGTACTGGCTTGATGTGCATGTGTAACCCAAAGGTGAATTGAAGGACAACGAAGAAGACTACAGGGCCTTCATCAGTGACGACCCCCAAAGACTTGTGCGACCACCAAACCGAGTGGTGGCGCACGGGTGGTAAAGGTGGTAATGAAAGCGGAGATAGAGATATGACGAACCAAAAATGGGAGGAGATGGAATTGACACATGGCATATAAGGGGTGATTTTCACTTAGCAAGCTCGGACGTGAAGTGGCAAGGGTCCCAGAACCCTGCCCTCCGTACCCCGTGGTTATCTTTTGCTTATGCACTATTATTGGAACCAAATTATCCCTTATTTTAATCAAATTATATTGTATCCAATTTTATATTTTTTTATTTTAACTATTCAATTAAAATTGTTACTACTTTTAATATTGTTTGGCTTTTTTTATGATGGGATAATCGGGAAAACATAACAATTTTGGTGCCGACATCCGTGACTCTCTCAACTCTGGGGAGGTGGATAGTTTCTGGGAAGGAGCTCCCCACCAGACTTTTAAGTGGTCCCAAGGCTAGACCACTCTCCCTTGGGAAAAGAGAGGTTTTATTACAATAACGCATAAGCAAATTAGTTTTTAAGAGCGCGCAAGAGAGGCTCCCATCAGAGTGCCGGCTTATAGGAGAGAGAGTACCCATAGAAAACTGCTTTGTGAACGAGGACCCTCGTGAGAAAAGGAGGCTGTGAGTATCATGAGATTTTGGGTCGGGGGGGTGGCTGTATGCATGTGTGAGTGTGTGTGGAGTGTCTGAGATGGGGGCTGGGCAGTCCCGGACCCCCGAAGCAAGTGGGACCTCCCTGTACCGCGTTTTTGTGTTCTCCGCGAGGAGGCCGGCCGGGAAAGGAGGGAACTGAAAAGTGAATGAGTGGGGACCCTGGGAGGGTTTGCCCCAGGGGGAAGGAGGGGATCCCTGGTCCAGGCACCTGTAGGAGGGTCCTTGAGCAGGAGGGATTGACTCATTAGGGAGACTGAGAAAGAGTGTGAATGAATAGGTTCAATTTCCTTGGAGGGGTTGGTAGCAGGCAATTTAGTATGTGATTAGATGGTGAGAGGACGGGGCTAATAGATTGAGAAAGAGGGAGAGAGGTAGATTGAAAAGGCAGTGTGACAGAGTAATAAGTGAAGAAGTTGAGCCACGAGGTGAGTGTGGGAAACTAAGACTCTCCTGGTACCGGGGATTTCTTAGTTTGTTGCTGCCAGAAATGGGTCAGGGAAAAAGTAAGTTCCTTGACCCAGGGGCTGCGGATTGTAGGAAAAATTCGCAGTGGTTTGAGGAATCTGGGAACCGTGAGGGGGGTTCTCAGGGAAGGAGCATTCCTCAGGACAGCCCACTGGGGATGATGATACAGTTTTGGGATGAATGGGAATCCCGAAGGGAAGAAAATCAAGGAATTCAGAGGGCAGTGCCTAAGGGACATAATATAGGAAAAGCTTTAAGTGAGCATCAGAAAAAATATGAGTCGCTGGCAGAATGGTTAAAAAGATTAAAAAGAGACTTGCAATTATATTCAGGTATAGATACTGATACTGCAGTAGGGCAGGTTCTGTTAAAAATTCAGTTTGTGACCAGATCTTGCAGTGACATCAGGAAAAAGCTGGAAAAATTAGAAGACTGGCAGGACAGGGGACTTCAAGTGTTACTGAGAGAAGCACAAAGGGCGTTTGTAAAGAGAAATGAGAAAAAGCAGAAAGCAGATGCCAGAATTTTGGTTGCGGCAGTTAGAGAAATGCAGGCAGCTTTGAATACAGAAAAATTTACAAGGAAAAACAAACAGCGGATGTCAGGATCTATTTTTAGGAACACAAGACCTGTGCATTTTTCCCGCCACAAGAAAAGATACTTAAAAAATTCTTGACCTACTTTAAAGGATGTAGGACCTACCTATTTTTATTGTCATAAAAATGGGCACTTGCAAAAAAATTGCAGAAAGAAACAGCAAGATGAGAAAACTACTCAGGAGAATCAGAGAGGTCAAGAGTTTTTTTTAATGACGAGGACTGAAATACAACCAGAAGAGCCCTTGATAATAAAGCTAAAAAATAGGTCCTCAGAGTGAAGAAGTTATATTTTTAGTCAATACAGGAGTTTCTCAGTCGACAGTGACAAAATTACCCCAGGGATGTGAGATAAGTCATGAGCGAGTTTCAGTAATCAGAATTACGGGAGGTGGTTTCCCTGTTCCTGTAATAAAAGGAGTGCAAATTGAAACAGATGACAAATTTGGAGTAAATGATTTATTGTTGATACCAGAGGCCGAGAATAATTTGTTAGGCAGAGATCTAATAATAGCCTTAAATTTACAGATAAAACCCTGTGAAGGAAAACTTAAAATTTATTCTTTAACTGAAGAAGATAATCTAGAAATTAATGACACGGGTTGGCATTCAGGTGAAGTGGGAAAAGTTTAGGATAAAGGAGTCTGGTCCCCTTAGTCCCTCCTGGTCAGCACAAGCCTGTGAATTTTATGCATTACTCTGTGCATTATTAATACTAAAAGGGCAAGAAGGGACTATTTATACAGACTCCAAATATGCTTTTAGTGTAGTACATACTTTTAGAAAAATTTGGAAGGAAAGGGGACTGATAAACTCTCAAGGGAAAAGATTAATACACGGGGAATTGATAATTCAGATACTTGAAGCTTTAAAAGGCTCAAAGAAAATAGCAGTAGTTCATGTAAAGGAATGCCAGAGAGGGAGGGATATTAGAGTGAGAGAAATAATTTGGCTGATGAAGAAGCAAAAAAGAGCGACCTTAAGAAAAAGAGATACTGAAATCATGACCTTACAAAAAATAGAAATTCAGCAGGAGACACTTTCCCTTCCGCTAGCAGAACTGGCAGCTATAAGGAAATTAGGAGCAACATTCAAGGAGGGAAAGTGAGTTTTTCCTGATGGCAGGATTATGATGCCAAAACCAGTGGCATATTAGATCTTAGATAACTTGCAGACAGACACACTGGGGAACAAGAGCCTTTTGTGATCACTTTTTAAAATTTTATGGGTGCGTGAGGATATTTGAAATTGGAAAACAAATTACCCAGGTGTGTCTTACCTGTCAAAAGGTAAATAAGATAGTGTTAAAGAGCCCTCCCTCTGGATGACAAAAAAAAAGCCTACAGGCTATTTGAAAAGATTCAGGTTGATTTTGTAGACTTGCTTAAAGTGGCTCGGTGGAATATTTGTTAGTTATAATAGATGAATTAACTCAGTGAGTTGAAGCATTTCCAGCAGCTTGGGCTACAGTTTAAACGGTAGCTAAAATATTGTTGGAACATGAAATTCCAAGAATGTGAAAATATGGTGGGATTTAAGTAGATTTATATTAACCCTGATTTATTAAGAAGGAACTAAGCATCCTGGAGTGGCTGCGAACCGCAATTCCCTTGAGCTCAGAGGCAGAAGAACACCGGTGGAAAAAGAATAAAAGACTTTCTGAATCGGTGGGAACAGCCTAAAAAGATCGAAGATCTCCTCCAGGATCACCCACCAGCAACATTATTAGAATTGATTACAGAACTGCAATTCCAGAAACTGAGATTGATAACACCTGTTGCTAAAAGAGCTCAGAGACAAGTAAAATGTTGGGAGTGCAGTAAACATGGTTTAGGGTGTCATCCACGGATATGTATTGTTTGCACACTTTGCTTTAACTCGTGGTGGAAAGTAAGAGGGAAGAGAAAGAGAGACAATTGATTTGCTTGTTTTGCTATGGTTATGTATTTAGCCAGCTAACTATAGAACTCATTGCTATTGATTTCTTTGAAATACCTTTGAGACTGGGAGACGGGACTCTTCCAGCAGCAATTGGATTAATAGAGAACTTAGATCAATTGGTTCTTGCTATATTGGCAATAGCACAAATAAGAGAACAAGCAACTCATAATATTATAGACCAGTGTCTCATAATTGATAGTTGTTGTGGAGAAGAAGTCTATATATCACATCATAGGCATGTTTTTGGGGCATATTGGCCCCGGAATTGGAGGCAGAGACTTAATGCACTCCCCGCCCTTGAAGAAAATTAAAAAAAAAAAAAAATTAATTAAGTCTTAGTGTGGTTGGCATATCTCTGAAATTTTGGAAAATATAAATTTATAGTGTTCCGGCCTAACCTTTTCCCTGTTCTTTTCATTGTAATTATTTCTCTTAACTAGCCAGAACAGAGAAATGAAATTTAAAAGGGGACTAGCAAACCCTGTGGGGCTATGGGTACCAAGGAAACAAAAAGCACCAGTGACTAGATTCCGAGATATTA
Organism: Melozone crissalis; assembly: GCF_028551555.1. Classification (NCBI taxonomy): domain Eukaryota; kingdom Metazoa; phylum Chordata; class Aves; order Passeriformes; family Passerellidae; genus Melozone; species Melozone crissalis. The sequence continues at coordinate 800,401 of NW_026535893.1, read as the reverse complement.
CCTTTGCTACCAAGAAGACTGGCATCTCGGCCCTTGGTTGCAACCCAAGGGGCTTTGAGAAAGGTAGAAAGGTAGATTTCCTGATGATTATTTTTGCTGTGATCATTATGGTACCCTGGACGGTTGGCCAAAGTCAGAGAGCCACACTAGACTGAGTTTCGGCAATGAAAAAGCAAACAAGGCAAAAACCAAGTCCCAGTAATTTCAACATTTGTGACTATTGCAATCACCCTGTGTAGATTAAGGACAAGATGAAATCTGTGTTTGTGATACACCTATATGTTAGTTCTGCTTGCTACAATCACAGCAGTTTTATAGATGTTTGTATTAAGGAAAGAAAGATGTATTGGGTAAGGAAAAATTTGAGATATAATAGACAAGCTCCTTATCCCCATGGTGATCAAATTTGCCCTCAATATGGAAGATTCTTTTGTTTTCAAAGAGATGATAATGGAAAGGATCCAAGTACAGGGAAACCAGGCACTAAAAGAGAAATGGAAAGAGAAAAAAAAAATAAGAAAAAGAAACAAAGGGGAATAGAGGAAAAAACAGGAGAAAAGAGTCAACAGAATTGGCTGAACTGTATAAACAACTAAAACAGCACTACAAAGATTGGGATTTGCCAGCCTCGAATAAGAATCTGTTTGTGGGATTGATACAAGAGATTGCTACAGAATTGGGATTATCCAAATGTTGGATTTGTAGAGGTCTAAAAATGGCTGAAAGACAGCTGTGGAAAAGTGAGAACTTACCTCCAGAGCAATTTTTAAAGTAGAATCGCACCCAAATTTCTGGAACATTGAAGAGACCTGAAGGATGGATTTTAAGCCATCAAGTAATTAGAATCATTTGTGTAACTCGAGAAAGAAGGAAATTTAATAAAGTAGTGGGGCATACTCTTTGTAAATCCACATTAGTAGTCAATATGGATAATTGTTCAAAAGTTTGGTGACCTGAAACCCCTATAAGATATTGAGGATCAATAAAAAAAAAAATTGTGAATGGGATGAACAGATTAATTTATGCTAGTACAGAAGTCCTGGAGCTAACCCCTACCAATCCATCGACAGCCTGAGGTCATATTGAGAACAACTGGAGAAAACTGATAAGAAATGGAAAGCCTCAGATGGGATATATTGGATTTGTGGGCAACGAGCATACAGTGAGTCACCTCAAAAATGGGGAGGAACCTGTACGTTCAGAGTAATACAACCCTCCTTCTTTGTTCTACCGAGGTCTAGGAGCAATGTGTTAAGAACTCCTCTGTATGAAACCCTGCAGCAGAGTAAAAGGGATTTGAATTTCAGCAGGAGGGAACCAAAAAGGATGGGAGGACGAGTGGCCTGCAGAATGAATTATAGCATATTATGAATCAGCAACATGGGCTCAGGATGGGTCATGGGGATATAGGACCCCAGTTTACCTGTTGAATCGATTAATAAGGCTCCAAGCAGCAGTAGAGGTAGTGTCAAATCACACCTCCAGTGCTTTAAAAATGTTAGCCAGGCAATATACACAAATGCGGGCATTTGTGTACCAAAATAGGATTGCCCTGGACTATCTGTTAGCAGAAAAAGGAGGAGTTTGTGGGAGATTGAATGAATCTGAGTGCTGTGTAGAAATTGATGATTATGGGGAAGCTATCACAGAACTTGCAGAAGAAATTAAAAGAGTGGCTCATGTGCCCGGTACAAAAGTGGAATTCAATCTTGAAAGCAGATTGGTGGGATAACCTCTTTGGAAGCGTTTGGAAGAAAAAGTTAGAGTTCATGTTGTTATGCTCGATTCTGAGACTTCTGTTTCTGCTTTGTATGATTTTGTGTTTTATTAAGCTAATTCACTCAGTGATTCAGGGGATGCAGATTACAACAATGTCTCTAGATTCAGAATCAGCAGAAAAAGGAAAACCAAGATCTATAATGGTATTAAAAGCTGAATCGACCCCTGTTAAAGAACAAAGACCTAAAAAGATTGAAATAGAACAAGAAATGCTAACTAAACTTGAAAGAGAGTGTGAAAGACTAGAGGCAGTAAGAAATGCTAGAAAAGTTTGAAGCTGAAAAGAGACAACAAGAAAACCAAAATTCTGAAAAAATACAAAAGATATCAGAGCATAGCTTTTTAATAAAGCACAAATCATAATGATCAAGAAGATAAATGGGGGATTTGTGATAAATAGGTATGATTCATGCTGATAAAAATTGAAACAGTAATTAATATTGATACAGTAATTAATATTTGGGAATAATAAAATAGTTAGAAGTTGTAATGCCAAAGAAGAGAGGGAGAGGAGGGGCTCCACCCTCCCCCTCCCGGCAGATGTTTTCAAGGATCACAGGAAAGAAGCCAAAGATGTCATTGCTAAAAATGAGCAAAAACCTGGTTGGGTCCCAAAAAATGCTAATTATAAGGGATTTAATGCCTTGATATGTAGACATAGCGATATGTTAGTCTTGGCTTACATTGTACTGGCTTGGTGCGCATGTGTAACCCAAACGTGAATTAAAGGACACAGAAGAAGACTACAGAGCCTTCATCAGTGACAACCCCCAAAGACTTGTGCGACCACCAAACCGAGTGGTGGTGCACGGGTGGTAAAGGTGGTAATGAAGGCGGAGATAGAGATATGACGAACCAAAAATGGGAGGAGATGGAATTGACACATGGCATATAAGGGGTGATTTTCACTTAGCAAGCTTGTACGTGAGGTGGCAAGGGTCCCAGAACCCTGCCCTCCGTACCCCGTGGTTATCTTTTGCTTATGCGCTATTATTGGAACCAAATTATCCCTTATTTTAATCAAATTATATTGCATCCAATTTATAGTTTTTTTATTTTAACTATTCATTTAAAATTGCTGCTACTTTTAATATTGTTTGGTTATTTTTATGATGGGATACTTGAGCAAACATAACAAAATTCAATCTGCTACTTAAAAAAAAAAAAAAGCAGAGAGAACTTTTTGTCCTATTTTCTTTTCCTTTTTATAGTTTGATATCTACAATCCCCAGTTGATATTGACCCCCAGCACTTTCTAATGCAGTCTGAATATATACAAATATCAGGACCCTTCATGGCTGACAATCAATTGCACTTTATTCCCACCCCCTCTCAACCATTTCTTTTATCCAACCCCTGGCACTCCTATGGATCAAGAATGGTATGGCCAGCAGGAGCAGGGCAGGGATTCTTCCCCTGTGCTCAGCACTGGTTGGGCAGCATCTCAAGTGCTGTGTCCAGTTCTGGGTCCCCCAATTTAGGAAGGACATGGAGGGGCTGGAGTGTGTCCCAGAAAAGGGCAAAAAGGCTGGGGAGAGGAGAGGAAAGGGCAAACAGGGATAGGCTATTTGCCCTTTTCCAGGGCAGGGAACAGGGGTGAGCAAAAGGAAGAAATTACTACCAGGGAAGAGTAAAGAAAGCAAAGGTGAAGCCAAGGAAATGCTCCGGGCAGTTTGGGGGTGGCTGCCAGGCAGCCCTGGCTCTGAGCAACAGCGTCTGCAGTGGGACAGGAAACTCCCAGCTGATGGGAACAAACTTTCTGGCTGACTGCAGAGGCCAAGACAAAGCTGAGTGGTTTCCCTAGTGTCCCCCAGCCCTTGCTGGCCCCAGGGGCTGATGGCATTTGTGCTCCCTCAGGTTCATGTCCCCACACCAACAGCATGGGGGTGCTCCCGCCTGCTGTGTGCAATGCAAACAGGGGCTGCTGAGCCAGTGCTGCCGTGTCTGTGCCTGCAAGGATGGGGCACTTGTGTGAGCTGGGGGAGAGGCCAGGGCTGCAGAGGGGGGATGTTGTTGGCAGCTCCATGAGGACGCTCTGGGACGCTGCCCTGGGCTGTGCAGCGCACTGGGGATGGATCAGCCCCTGCTCTGCTGCTCCTTCCCCTCTGCCCCAGGGCCCTTGCAGAGCCCCAGCCATGCTGTTTGCCCCCAGCCTGCCCACGGCCAGCCTGGGGCTGCTCACGGGGCTTTTCTGTGCTGAGCATTGGCCTGGCCGTGTTCTTGAGAGAGCCTGGGCAAGGAGCCTGGAGCCCCCAGGCCCTGGGCTGAGGCGTCAGCACTGCCCCAGCAGTGCCCATGGCCTGTCCCTGCTGCAGCCCTGGCACTGCCACACCCAGGGCTGTGTCCTGCCCCAAGAGCACTCAGGCCCTGCAGCAACACCAGGGCCACCAGGGCAGCGGGGCAGGGCCACGGCAGCAGCACTGGCAACACCAAGTGCTGCTGCTGCTGGGCACAGCTGCTGGGCCAGCACTGATCTGCCCCCAGCTCTGCACACAGACATTGCTGCTGCAGCTCCAGAGAAGGAACAAAAGGGCATCTGCAAAAAACTTTCCTGGGAGATCCTTTAGTTCACTTACAGCCACTGAGAGCACAGCTCCTCATAGAAACAGGTTGTGGGTCACAGTAAAGGAGAAGGGAAACAAAATGAGAAATGGCACAATGCCATCACTTTGTAGACAATACTTTAAAATTAAAATGAAGGTAAAGAACCTGCAAAGTGAAACTAACAAAAAGTATTGAAGATTACTTTTATGACAAGTGATTGGCAGAAATAGGCCAGTAGTTTAATGTTTCTGAAAGCATCCAGTCATCAGTGCCCACATGGAAGCCTTGAGCTCCTGGTTCCTCAGGCTGTAAATGAGGGAGTTCACCAACGAGTACAGAACTGACAGGGCCAGATCCAGGGATGCGGAAGAGATGGAGGGGGGCTTCAGGTAGGTAAAAATGGCAGTGCTGAGAAACAGGGAGACCACGGCCAGGTGAGGGAGGCAGGTGGAAAAGGCTTTGTGTCGTCCCTGCTCAGAGGGAATCCTCAGCACAGCCCTGAAGATCTGCACATAAGAGAAAACAATGAACAAAAAGCAGCTTAAGGCTACAGAGACACTTACAGCAAGAAGCCCAAGTTCCCTGAGGTAGGATTTGGAGCAGGAGAGCTTGAGGATCTGGGGGATTTCACAGAAGAACTGGCCCAGGGCATTGCCATGGCACAGGGGCAGGGAAAATGTATTGGCTGTGTGCATCAGAGCATAGAGAAAGGCACTGGCCCAGGCAGCTGCTGCCATATGGGCACAAGCTCTGCTGCCCAGGAGTGTCCCGTAGTGCAGGGGTTTGCAGATGGACATGTAGCGGTCGTAGCTCATGATGGTCAGGAGGGAAACCTCTAATGACATGAAAAACACACAAAAAAAGAGCTGTGCAGCACATCCTGCATAGGAGATGTTCCTGGTGTCCCAGAGGGAATTGTGCATGGCTTTGGGGACAGTGGTGCAGATGGAGCCCAGGTCGCTGAGGGCCAGGTTGAGCAGGAAGAAGAACATGGGTGTGTGCAGGTGGTGGCCGCAGGCTACAGCGCTGATGATGAGGCCGTTGCCCAGAAGGGCAGCCAGGGAGATGGCCAGCAAGAGGCAGAAGTGCAGGAGCTGCAGCTGCTGCGTTTCTGCCAACGCCAGCAGGAGGAAGTGCCTGATGGAGCTGCTGTTGGACATTTCTTCATTATGGACATTGTGAGCTTTTTAAAGACACATTGACAATTTGGACAAATTACCTTGAGTCAGTCCTATGCTATTTTCTTACACAAGCAATAAAAATTCCTTTTCTTTCTTTGTGGAAATTTCATTTACTTATTTTTTTGAGTTAAGAATTCGGCTGCTAAGTAACTGTGTGTTTTTAAGAACGGACAGAAATCCTGTTCTTGGCATTGCTCTCACCCTGAACACTGGGGAGCCCAGAGGGAAAACAGGCCTCCCTGTGCCCCAGAACAGTCAGAGCTGCTCATCCTAAACAGCTGCCCGTTGCTCATTTCACCTCCCTCTAGTACAGAATGGAAAAATTATTAACTGTAGTTATAAAAAATGTAGCCTTTTTGAACACTCCAGTTTCAAAATCAATCTCTCCAAACCCTACACTCTTCCCTGATGCTGTTGGCTGGAGGGATACCAAGGGTTGGCCTGGCTCTCTGCTGCCTGGAGTTGTGCCTACTGGGAGCAGTTTCTCTTTACCCAAGCCTTGTCCCTGCCAGTGCTGCCAGAGCCCAGCCGAGCCCTTGGGGCTCAGCTCTGCCCTGCAGACCACTACCAGCACTGGGCACTGCCCAGGGGCATCTCCCTGGCAGCAGGGCCTTAAGGGCAGGCCAGACAAACAGAGATGCTGCAAGCCAAGGTGCTGCTGCTGCTGTCTGTAGGGAGAGGAGGCTGAGGAGGCACTTTCTGAGGGAGATCTGAGGCCCAACTGCTGATGCCCAAGGTGACAGTGCAGGAGTCTCAGTGACACAGGCAAAGCTGACAGCCCCTTTCCCTTCCCTTCAGGAGAAAGCTGAGAGCAGCCCTGGCCATGCAGCACCATCTTCACAGCAGGAGGAATCTGCCCTGATGGGGGTGGCTCCTTCCACCTCCAACTTCTCCCCAGCAGCGTCCATGGGAAGATGCCAGGCAGGCTGCCCCTGGCAGGTGGCACATGCCCTGGGCTGGCCAAGAGCCCTGAGGGCTGCAGGAGCTGCTCTGCAGGACAACCCTGGCTGCACATGCAGTGCATGTTCATGTCCCAGTCATGCTGTGCTATGGCTGCTTTTCAAGTCTGCTTTGAGCCAAATAAATAGGAGCGATAATATCAGGAAGGGGAAATTCTGAGCTGGCCCTGTTGTGCCTTCTCCTCCTGCTGCCTTTGCTGATCCAAGTCTTGGCCAGCCCCCTGGCCTGTTGGCTCAAGATGCTGATCCCCTGGAAAACCTTTTTGTTCCAATGGGCTTCCAACACAGCCAGAGCTCTGAGCCAGGTCCTGGCAGGGCCATGTGCAGGCAGGACCTGGGGGCTGCAGCTGTTTGTTCCATCCCTTACCTGCTTGACTACCTGAGCAGAGTCAAGGACAGTGCAAATCTGGAGAAGATCTGGGTATTTCTGAGAGCTGAAAAGTTCTGGATGTGTCCCAGGAATGTCTGGAATCACTCTGTGTCCAGTGGTTTCCTCCTGTGTTAAACACTTGTCTACAGTCAAGGCCAAACTCCCTCTTCCAGACTGAGCTGTGCCAGGAGTTACTGACCTCTTGTGCCAGGCTCTGGAGCTGCTCTCATCATGCCCAGATTTCCCTCTGGGAATGTTTGCCTGGCTTGAAACCACTGGCCTGAGCCAGCCTGCCTGAAGAGACCTGGGAGGTGGCCACAGACCCATTTGGTGAGCAGCAGACCATTGCCTCTTCCCAGGCTCAGCATCCAGCAGAGGATCTGACACCAGCCCCAGGCACACAAGCACAGAGCAGATCGTGTCCCTGCAGCCCAGCGAGCTGTGACACCTCTGGGAATTTACTGGAAAGCCCTACCACCTCTCTAAGGCTCTCAGGAACAACCATGAGGGAAGGAAATAAAAAACAAGCCCTCAGAAAAACACAAAATGCTGTGTGAAGTACCTGAAATGCCCCCAACAGTTTAACTAGAGCATGGAGTAAGCTGAGAAAATATATGAACAAACGAATTAAACAAGTGAGCACACAGCAGACAAGTTGGCATGTAGGTGTCTACTGAGAAAGTTTAAGCACAGCAAGGGGAGAAAAAGCAAACTCAAACCAAGGCATAATATCCTTCACATTTTGGAGCAGAGCTCTCAGACCATGTATCATCCAAACCACTCCAAATTACCATCTGCCAGAATGTCCTTCAAAGAAAAAAGGTCCACAAGTTTGCAAAGCAGCAGTTTAATGTTGCCATATCAGATGAGAGGCTCTCTCCAAAGAAGATTTTTGCACTTGAGTAAGAAACACTACACAAAAGTGTGACTCTCGTGGCCACTGCTACACTGTCAGGTACCATGAGACAATGAATTTTTGGAGTCCTGGCCATGTCATGGCAGGTACATCTGGAAAGAAGCTCTTTAGCAGCCCCTGTCATTTCATAAGTTACCTGCAAATGTTTCCAGATCCTCTGCATGATCTTCTCTGTATGCAGAAAGAGTCTACATAAAGAACCTGAGCAAACCACTCTGGTATTGTTTCAGAGACAAAGATACACCAGAATATGAAGAGCAGGTTTTGTTTCTCATGTATCTTCCTGTCATCCCTAAATCAGGCTCTGTTTCAGACTAGAAGCTGGATCCTTCCCTGGTATAAACCTGGGTACCTGCTCCTGTCCACGAGGCCCATCACTCCACACACGCTGAGGCCCAACTGCATTGCATATGAGATTGCCAAGTAAATGCAGGTCTGTGCATGCACCATGTGTTAGACTAGGCCATAAATAATTTATGATGCTGGAGAAGGTGACTGTATTTTTAGGTGTAGAAATATGCAGATAAAACAGTCCTGACCTTCAATTTTCACTCTGCACTTCTGATCCTGAATTTGAGTCCATCCAATGCATTTCTAAAGCCTCTGCACCTCTGAATGAGCAACACATCCCCTGCAAAGCCCCAAAACCCATAAATAAAAAAGGGGCACCAGGAAAACCCATGGAGCCCACAGGATACCTCCTGCAGCCAGCACTACACAGGATGCCCCAGCATAAGGAAGAGCAGGTTCCTTCCCCTGAACCTCAAATATTCTGCAGGTCAGTCTCCTCTGGATTCTGGCTGCTGACCCTTATTCCTGACCCCACATCTAATCAACACGCCTTTGATGTCAGAGGCACGTGTTCATGGGGCCCAAATCTCTCTCTAAAGACCACGGGAGCTGCTCAAATCAGCACCTTGCCATCCTGAGGCAGCCCAGGAGCAAGGATGAGGAAGGACAAAGGTGCTCACTGGGGTGCTTGTAACTATACCCTCTGTTACATCTTCCCCCAGAGAGAGCTGTCAGTGGGACAGAAGGAGAATTATTCCTTCCTTGGACTTTGTAGAAACAGGGAGCCCAGGGAAACCAAGAAACAATCATAGATTTGACACCACATTACTTCTGGATGTGTCCAATGAGCAAGATAAGGACACACTGAGGAGAAGGGGAAACAGATGTTGCAAGGGCGAGGAAGGGGACAAGACAGTTTTGTGGTGTGTCACAACACAGCTTTTGGTCTCTGCTATCAGAAATAAACCAAGGGAGGTGGAGAGAGGCAGAGAGCCCAGGTGAGGGCAGGTCTCACCTGGACAGGACAGCTCCCAGGACAAAGGCAGCGTGTTCCTTAAGCGAAGCCTCGCTGCTGTTCAGCCCCTCGATCACCAGCCGGAGCCCACCGATGGACAGGAAATCCTTGGCATTGTCCACCTGGGAGAGAGCAGCTTCCATCAGCACAAAGCCCCAGCCCCTGGAGAACACCTCCCTTCACACCCACAGCATCCCTTCCCTCCTGCTCTGACCAGCAGGGAGTTTTACGAGGAATAAAAAATTCCAAGGGAATGGCTGTGACTGAGCTTAGCACAGCCCTGCCCACGAGCAGAGATGTCACAGCTGCCCAGGCACAGTGTCCTCGTGGGAGGACATTGTCACACTCAGAAGGCATCACTGGAAACTCAAATACTTTGATTATAGCTATCAAAACTGCTCTTGACATGTACTTTGGCGATTCAGGTGGTGTCAAAAACTCAATATATCTGCTGATGTCAAAAAACTCCAGCTCTTTGCTCTCCCCTGAGCAAGCCTTTACTAGGGATCCAGGAAATTGCATGTTTTGCAAATGAAATTAATTAATTGATGCTGTAATTGTAGCACCAGGAGTCAGGGATGTTTAGGAGCCTGTCAGCATCAACAGGGTGCAAAGGGGGCATGGGAGTGAGTATCATGGGCAGTTCTGGGAGTTCTCCATGAGTTCCATCAACAACTTCCCATGGACAAGGAAGGAAAAAGCCAGTCCCAGCTTGGAGGGGTCATCCAGGAGCTTCCCCAGGGAGCAGCCCCACAATGACTTTTCTAACCAAACAATAATGGATTAACTGCCAGTAGGGAAAAGTTTGCACATTAGTGGGAATTCATCAGCCTCTGGCTCTAAGTGGATCAGGGACTAGCCAGGCACAGTCCCAGCGGGCATCTGCTCTTGGAGAGGAGATCAGAAAAGGCTCTGAGTGCTCACAGACAAAATTTAGAGAAACAGCACAAACTACTTCAAGTACAAAATTCAGTCCAAAGTCAAATCAATGCATTTTGGTATTCAATGATTTTTTTTTTCAGTTTAAAAGAGGATCTGATGAATGCTCAGAACTGCCTGCACAGAAAAATCAGTTTCTGCCTGCACAGAAAAATCAGGTTTAGAAATTCAACATATCTCTCTGAAAGACAGGGACACAACAGCAATCGTTGGCTGATGGAAACAGAATATAAAAATGAGTTATCAGCAGGGCAAGCCGACCCCCTGATGAGGTGGAACAGGACCACAAGCCATGCAGGGCATGTGGGACACTCTTCTAGTCAATGACTTCATGCTCAGTGTTATATGTATCTCAACCATGTACCTTCATCAAAATTGGCCCTAAGTCAGATATTTCAGGTACCCAGGAGAAGAAGAAGCTTTGTGTCCTACAGGTCTGTCGTTACCAACCAAAGCAGGACCTGGGGAGCTCCAGCTCATCTCTGCTCCCCAGTGGGACAATACCCACCTGTCCCTCTGCAAAGCTGCTCTGTGCAGGTCTGCTGGGGCTGATTCAGGATTTGCAGCAGCTTTTGTATCCTTTCAGATGCTGTTCTTTACACTGTCCCTATAAACCAGGCCTGCCAGAGCTCTCACTTTTCTGCAGACCCATCTTTATCTACAAAGAAATCTATGCAGCAACCCAATTTCAGCTGCCAGTGGGTCCTTTTATTACTCAGCCTCTGTAAAAACTGTGCTGGAATCAGACATTGACTTCTGCATGAGAGGGAATATATGGACAGGCAGGAATTTGCATCCAGCAGCTGGAGTGGTAAAACCATCCCCTGCTGTAACCTCAGCAGCACCAGAGTCCTTTGTGCTGCCCCAGCATCAGTGAGACACCACAACAGCAGAATGTAAATTGTGCTGTTGTGCTGTAAAGCTTATTCTGAAGATGTGTTTATCTTTTTTAACCAGAGTCTGTTGTGAGAGCTCCAGTTCTAAAACTAACAAAATCCCCAAACTTAACAACTTGAAGGTATTAACCTCTCTGGGGAGCAGTGTATGCTGCAAGGCAGCAGCTTCTACCTCACTTCAGTCCACTGAAATCAGCACAGAAGAAAAACCAAAGATCAAAAGAGCTCTTGAGTAAAGTACACAGGCAAAGCAGGCGAGGGGAGGGATGGGAGAAGAGCAAATATGACAGCAGTTATTCAGGGAGCAGGTTTGAATTGGAGGAGAAAGAAAATAGGGAGGGAAGGTGAGAGAGAAAATGTTAGAAAACAAGAGCGAGGGAAAGCAGCATGTCAACTGCACACGATGGAGAGGAAATTAGCAGAGAGAGATGGTGTAGTATGTCAGAGCAGAGGAGAGGGGAAGATAAGCAGAGTAAATAATTGAGAGAAAGAGCCTGCAATGCCTGAGAACGGGTCTTGGCTCCACACACTGCTGTGCAAGCACTGTGAATGCTGTTTATGAGTTACGCTCTGCCCTCTTCACATTTGCATTTGGGTTTTACGTGTTACAGATAACACGTAAAACAGATGGAGGCTGGGGAAAGTGGGACTTGCAAAGTGGCCCTACACAAGTCCTTGGCCACCCACATTTGCAAGGATCCCCTGCTCCCACAGCAGGGCTGTGACTCGCTGCAGAGGAGTCCTGGCAGTTCAGCCCTTCCAGAGTTATGCGGCACCAGCGTCCTTTGGCTGCTGTTCAGTAATTACATTAAGCCACTGCTGCTAAAGTCAGTCCCAAGCAGAGATAATGCTCTGGACGCATTCAACTGACTGGAAGAAGAAAGAGGAGGAAAAGCCATGCTGGCTTAGAGACAAGTCATATTTCTTATCAGCTTCCTGCCTGACGAGAAGGTGCTGCCCAGCCATCTGCCCCGGCAGTGCGGGCACAGAGCAGCACTGTGATCGGCGCACAAAGGAGCCCCTGTGCTCCTGCCAGCCTCCTGCCATTCCCCCTCTCTGACCCCTTTGATGCTGCATGTGCTTCCATTTGATGCTCCAGTCCCTGCTCCTCTGCCATTCTGAAATTGTTTGCCCTATCCTGTGCTGCAGGGATTTTCTGCTGGAATAGTCCAGATCGATATGCTGGAATTCAAGGCATGCCAGGGCATTTGGGGGTTGCTTTTTAGCACAATGGCCTGATGCTCTGGCACCCTTAATCAGGCAAGATTAGCCCTGAGCACAAATATGAAGCTCTTTGAGTGCCCATTGTTCACAGTTATTCTCTGAGTCACACAGATGCCATCAGTGACACAAAAGCAGGGAGAACAAACAGCAAGGAAGCCTCTGCATGCCCACAATGACAATTCAGAGTGGAAATTCAAGACAAAGAGCCCTGGAAATAACACTTGTATCAGCTGGCACATGGACTCTCTCTCTCACAGCAGCAACACTTCAGCTGCCTGCCTCCAAATACCACATTTGGTTCAACAAGTGCTGTTCCAGTGAAAGGGCTTGCACTGGCACCTCCCAAGAGTTGTCCTATTCACCCTCTGAAATGACAAAGTGCCATTGGAAACTCTCCCAGTGCACTCCAGACACTCGCCAGTCACTGGGGAGGGAGAAGCCAAGTCCCGTCCCACACGGCAGAGCAGAGGCTGGATGCCCAGACACCCTCCCAGGGGTGGCACCAAGGCAGGCACCAAGCCCAGGGGAGCAGAGCTCTGTGCCTGCAGCTGCATCCAAGGGGAGGTAGGAATGTGTGAGCTGAAAGCAGAGCAAGAGAGATCAGAGAGAGGGGGGAAAAGTGTGAGCACAAACCCGAGGAAGTGAGATGCCAGGAAATATGTTCACCCTCACACAGAGCTAATTAGCACAGCAAGGCTCTGCTTGCCACTGCTTACTCACACCAAGACAAAATAGGGGGTTTTGGGCGGCTGTCACCTTTCCTGGTACAAAGACGTTCTCTGTGAACTGATATAAAGGCACCTACCATCAACCACGGCAGCTTTCCATGGAAGCAGAGAGAAAATAATTATTTTCTGAGCAACCACCACTCTACTTACCCAAAAATGGCAGCTAAAACCCCATTTTGTAACATTAAGGAGATAAAAAAGGAAAAAGAGAGGATAAGAAAACCAGCCTGAGAACAGACAACAAATCAGGCAACCACCAGGATACTGCTGGCTCCTGGCACAAGCGATGATTAATTCCAACCTGGATATAAAATAAGCCTGCACTAGTCCTCTGCTGTCTGTTATTGTCCCAGGATTATGGTAATTAAGCAATTTGTATTACCTGATACTGATGAGAAAAATAAAGCCCCGTTTATGACACCGTATCCCCTGGATTTTACATGGTAGTTACTGAGGCATTCTTGTTACCTGGTGAACATAATTTTCGAGATCATAAAGCGCCGCGACTTTCTCATCCAGCGTGGAGGCAGAGCTGTTGAATTTGCTGATTAATTTAACCATAATTTCATAATGTTTCTATCTTCATGTTCAGCTTTTCAAACTCCTCCTTCAGCTGCTCTAGGGGCTGGAACTTCTTCCTCACCTCTTCCTCTCGGGCCTTGGAAACAAAAGGAGGAAAAACCAGATGTGAGATAACAAGATAGGAGATGAAGAGAGACAAGACAGACACAGAAAGGAATGCCAGCCCCAAAATTCACAAAGGGAACCTGGCTGTCTGTGCCAATGGATTTATTGCTCTACATCAGAGGTGCAGGGGCAGGGTCCTTCTGAAAAGCCCAGGAACCCAGTTAGCTGTGATATACCCACAATATGAGAGAACAGTAGAGCTCTGTGCACCACTTCTACATCTCTACAGCATTTGTGCACTATTTCTACATCCCATTTCCATCCAATTTAACATCAAGCCCACAGGCAGCAGTACTGCTGTTCTCTGCTTGACTGCAAGTGGATCTTCTCAAAACCTGGCTGCAAAAAGCCCTGAGGCACCTCCCTGATCTTACAGCTGAACCTCTCTGGAACTGGACATGAGGCTGGAGAGCTCCAGAGGTCCCATCCAGCCCAAAGTGCCCAGTGACTCCAACGAGTTCTCAGACACAAACAAAGATGCTTTTGCCTTTCCAAGCGTTGAGCAAATTCCTGGAAGGGTCTATCTCCTAGGGAGAGGTGTGAGGACAGAAGCTGTCAGAAAGGGAGGCAGAAGGAGCAGTGATAAGCTGGGGGCAGCTGACATGCTGTGCCATGAGGCTTGGCCAGCACACAGCCTGTCCTGAGCTCATCTTCCTCGCAGTAACAGCACCCCAAGGGCTGCCCTGAACAGAGGGCTGACACAAAACATGTGGTGAGGAGGAAAGGCTCTGTCAGAGATCTCAGAGAGCCCCAGAGGTGCAGGAACATCAGCACTGGTGGCACTGGGCACAGAGCCTGCTGCTGCAGGGGACAGAAGCAGCAGAGAGGCCATGCTGGAGCTGGGCTGCCCCAAGGACAGGAGAAAGGCAGAAAGCCCCTTTTGGAAGGCATTTGTCACAAATGCCAAGATGTGTTTGTATGCGGAGTGAGCCTCAGCTGGAGGGTTTGCACTGTCCTGCTCCCCATGAGGGATCAGAGAGGGCTGGAGGAAAACCAAGTGAGCAATGGAGGTGAAAGCTGTGTCAATGGAATGATAAATTACCAGAGGTACCACAACCAACCCATCCCTCCCCGAGCTGCCTCTGCCAGAGCACGGAGAGGCTCGGTGTAACTCCATTTCCTCTGACACTGAGCCTTCAGGGACGGATTTGCTCTCTGCAGGAGTGACTGCAAATGGAATACTTTAGGTCCATTAGATGTAGCTGCTTTTAGCCCAGTTGCTGGGACAAAAGCTATTCTAACAGGGGATTTTAAAATATGGCTTATTTTCACCTAATAGAGTATCGCTAATTTTTGCATTTCAATGATCCTCATTTCCAGCAGCCCTTTTCAGCAGCCCTGCAATCAATCAGCAATGCTGCTACGGAAATAATCTCCAGCAAATGAAATCATGCCGTGCTGCCACATAAGGGAAGAAAAAGCCTTTCTGTGACACCAGAACTTTAGAGCCTTGACTCCTCTTTCAGTTTTTGTTTGAGTGAGCCAAGACCAAGGCAGCAGGACGAGCGAGGGTAAAAGAAGTACTGCTGAGGGGGAGAAGGGAAAGAGGCTCTGATGTACCTGATGAGTCACACATCTTCCCACCTATTTACTTCGGGTTGTGGGTTGTTTTGTAACTAAATGGACAACTTGGAGCTTGGGTAAGGAAACATCAGCCCCTGCTTCACCATGGCCACTTGGGTTTTGCTATCCAGAGCACAAGGTTGGAAACCCAAAGCAAGGAGAGTAAAGGGAAATACCCTCTGTAAATACCGTCAGCTACAATCCAGTTCCCTTTGGGGTCTGCAGACATTTTTGTGAATTGAGCTGCAGTGAAACAGATAAATTACATTGTTCAGAGAAGCTGTGGCTGCCCCTGGATCCCTGGAAATGTCAAAGGCCAGCTTGAATGGGGCTTGGAGCAACCTGAGATAGTGGAAGGTGTCCCTGCCCATGGCAGGGGTGGGACTGGATCAGCTTTAAGGTCCTATCCAACCCAAACCACTCACAGAATTTTCGAGTCGTACAGAAAAGTCAGGGAACAATATCACTAAAAGATTAATAAAGGTATTTCAGGTCCATATTCACCACAAAATTAGTTTGCACAGTGTTTTCCAAGCAATCATTTTAACCATTGTGTTTCAGCAGAGTGTAACAGGGTGTTTTCAGATCCCTGCAATGTGCATTGCTTTAGAAATGGGAAACTCACCTTCCTTTCTGCCTTCTCAATTTCCTTCATTTTAGCCAAGGCCTTTTTAAGCTCCTCAGATGTGAATGAATTTGCATCAAGATCAACCTTGCCCAGCCTTGCAGAAGAAACAAAACAAACAAGAACATGTAATGAGTGAAAAACGGCCTCAATTCTATTTTCACTGTGACATTCTAGCAATGGCTAAGGGCAGGAGGAAAGGAATGAAAAAACCAACCATACTCAAGCAAAGATTAGTCTGAGTGCTGGATTCTGTATCAGGCTCACAGACACCTCCCCCTGACAATATAGGGCTCTGCTGACCCAAATTCTCAGATCCCACCACAATAAAAAGAGCTGATAAATTGATACCTCAGAATTTCGTGCTGCAATTGAGGAACCATCCCAGTGCCACTATATAACTGTAGAGGGCCTACAAGCTTCAACTTGCAGATTTCAGCTTATGAACATTCTACAGACAGTCACAGGAGACATGAGCACCTTTCCAGTGAGGGAAGGGACTACAGAGAAGTGGGAGAGGACTCTTGGTCAGGAGCTTTAGTGACGGGACAATGAGGAATGGGATCAAACTGCAAGAGATGGAAGAGATTTGGTGATGGGAAGAAGTTCTTTACTCTCAGGGTGCTTGTCCCTGACACAGGGGCCAGTGCAGAGAGGCTGTGGATGCCCCATCCCCAGCGACATCCAAGGCCAGGTGGGACAGGGGCCGCAGCAACCTGCTCTGCTGGGAGGTTGCTCAGCTTAGAACGAGATCATCTTGAGGGTCCCTTCCAAGCAAAACCATTCAAGGATTTGATCATTCTGCCATCCCCATCTCCCAGTGCACAGTACCCCTGAAACTTCAGTGACATCACAGCGCCCCGAGGGTTCCAGGTGGAACGTCCAGGACCTGGAAACGAGCACAGCAGACACTTCGCCGGCTGCCAAGGGTCAGTTGCCACTTGCTCTGTGCTCTGACCCTCAGCGCTGAGGTGCTGCTGCTGCCTGGGCTTTTCCTGTCGCCTGATCTGGAGCGCCAATCCCAGCAGGATGTGCTCTGCTGTGCCAATGGAGGTACAGTGCCATGCCAGGCAGGGGGCACCCGGCTTGGGCAGGCTGCAGCCATGTAGGAATGGATGGTGTGGGACAGGAAGCCCACTGGGAGATTGTGCTGCCCCTTGCAGACTGACAGGGATATTGCGGAGGAGATGGAAGTGGACCAGGGGCTGGATGAGGATGAAATGATGGAGGTGGACTCCTCCTCTATTTCCATGTCCTCCACTGTTGAGGACATGGAAGTAGACGAGGAGGAGACCATCAAAGAGATGGACGTAGATGAGAAGGATGACAACGAGGACATGGAAGTTTACGAAAAGGATGAGGAGGAGCCCATGGTCCTTGGATAAAGATGGAGCCCTACAGGTAAGACAGGCAGATGCTTCCCACACCCTGCCCACACACACACTGTCTCCTGGCGCCAGGCTGGGGTTGGGCTGGATGGCACCGCTCAGGGACATGGTGCCTGCAGGGGGCCTGGATTGTGCTGCCACAAGCACCAGCCCCGGCCTGCCCTGTGCCTGCCTGGGGCAATGCCAGCCCTGCCAGCCCTGGCCCAGCCCCTGGGGCCCAGCTCCCAGCCCTGCTGGGCCCAGTGCTGCCAGCTGAGTCCAGCTCTGCTGCTTCCTTTCTTCCAGGACTCATGCACATCATGGCACAGATCCAATGACTTTGTAAATACGTTTGAAAGTTTAGAAGTTTCCTGTAAATATGTTCCCTTCACTCAAAGTTTTCTGTAAATACGTTTTGAAGATTGTTAGTCCATCGGATCCCATGTAAATATGTTCTGTACATTGTTGTTGTTGTTATAATGATTGTTATAACGAAACATGTTGTGCAAATCCTAGATTTGCCGATCTTCAGCAAAAAAATCCTGTTTCTTTTTAAAACCTGACTTCTCTTGGCCATTCCTTTGGGCACAGGCAGCCTTTGCACACTTGTGGGTTCCACTTCTTCCGCGTTCCCGGGGCTGGAGGTCCCTGGGGGTGCTCGCATAGCCACCCTGGGGCTGGGGGTCCCTGTGCACAGGGGCTCCCACTGACACCACTCCTGCCACTGGGCACTGCTGCTCTTCCTGGCCTGGGGCACAGCGCTGTCCCCAAGAGCTCAGCTCTCTCTCACCAGCTCTCACACAGGGGGCTCTCCCAGCACTGGCCCCTGCAGCCATGCCACCAAAGCAGCCAGCAAACCTTCAGCCACCCTTCCTGCTGCAGCCACAGGCACTCCTGGGCCCAGAGCCACCAGCAGGCCACAGCCATGCAAAATCCACCTGCACACTCTCAAGGCCACCACAGCCTTGGCAATTGGGCCACCTGCATCTGGGCTGCTGCAGGGACTGATCTTTAAGGCTTGCTGCCTCTATAGGCCCTGGGCTCTGCTTCCCAGCCTGCTGTGCTCTGCCCTGAGCCCGCATTGTTCCAGAGACAAAAGCCAAGCCAGGGCACCCTCACCCTGCCCGCATTCCTGCTGCTGCCAGCGGCCACTGGGCCCTGGGCCCCACTCGGGTGACAGCTGCAGGGACAGGGCAGCCTGTGCTGGGCAGGGGCCATGGGGCTTTGGGCCCTGGGGCGGCGGCTGCTGCTGCTGCTGCTGCTGGGGGCCAGGGAGCAACAGGGCCCCAAGCTCAGCTCCTGCCTGGGCAGCTGCCCCCAAAGCCCCACACTCCCTGAGCATCCCCATCACAGCTGCCAGGGGGAAATCCCACGAGCTTCAGGAACAAAATTCCCCATAATGGCTAGACCAAGGGGTCCAAGGGGAAAGTCAGCACCAGCTGATGTTTACAGCGCCTTGACAAAGGTGGCTGCAGGGCAGGTGAGATCTCCAGGGCCTCTGGCAGTCCCTGCTCTTCACGTGAGGCTGTTGGGCTGCTCCCAGTGGGACACAGCACCAGGCTCAGGCCAGCCCTCTGGCCCTCACAGCTGATCCCATGGAGCAGGCTCAGAAAGCAGTTTCAGACCACTTCCTGCAGATATTTCAAAGGACTACATGTCATTCAAAAACCCTAACTGCCGATTTATTTTTGGTGTTGTGGCATGAGAAGCCATGAAGGTGCCTCTGAATGTGCACTCACGGCAGTTCCACTGCCATCCCAAAGGGATCACAAAGGACAGGCCTCAGCTTTCAGCGCTGCTGAGCTCCTCACCCAGCCATGAAGTCTGAGGCTGAGGCAATGTTTCGCAGGCCGGGGGACCTACCACTGGAATAATAATACCTGATAACAATGATATAGAATTAAAGTAAGGTGAATAACCCCTCTGAATACAATGATCTTGCACATTGTCTTTTGTGGGATCATGCAGATTCAGCACATTTTCTTGGTATCATGAACTTCCTCCTTTCCTTATATATACTCCCCTAGGATGCTCTCTCTTAACACCTGTTAGTCCTGAATTACTGCATACAAGGTCCTTTTTTCCCAAATGGAAATCCTTCTGTGCCCACCCCCACTTTGTCTCCCTCCAGGGACCCTCTCCAGTGCAATCCACAGTATTTGCAGTTCCACACATAGATCCCTCTCTTGCCTCATCCATCATGCATTCCAGCAAGTCTGCTCCTCGCTCTGGGAGTGCAGGTCTCTCACAGAGGCTGGCTGTGGACATGCCACAAGGGCTGCCCAAACAGGGAACTTCTTTGAGAATTTGTGAGAGAAGCTCCAGTGAGAATCCGGCTCTTCCACCGTCACGGGACAGAAGACGCCTCGGGTCAACCACCGCCCTGGAGTGGGACCTGAGTTTTATCAGGGCTTGCTGAAGGCAGCGTTGGCACCCTCCAGCAGCAAGAGGGCCGGCTCAGCTGGTGAAGTCCAGGGGATATTTTGAAACACCTGCATCCAGAGCAACCAGAGCAGTGAGCTGGGGGACAGCTGCCTGCAGTGCAGGATCCTTGGGAGATATTTTAGTCCTGTGGGTGGGCCACCCTTTACATCAGGGGCAGCTCTGGGTAACAAATTATCCAATCCTTAGAGGGATATATATCTTCCAGTTAGGTAGTCTCTCCTTTCAGAGTGGAAGACTTTTACTAAGGGAAGTTGAAAGTCATTTGTCCATTGGCTTTTTAAGGAGTTCCCAGACATGTCTATTGATTCAGTCTGTCATGTAGCATTTTGGGACTGAGTTAGGGAAAGACTCTATCTTTTGCAAACTCAGGGAGTGATAAGAGTTGCAATATTTTACCCAATTTTTCATATGATTTATTGAGTTTTCTCAAGGGTTCAAAGCTCTAATATTCAACCCAGAGTTTGAGTTCTGCCCCCCACATTCCTGAACACACTGACACCATTAGGATGAGAGACGGAAACTGCTGTAAAGCACAGACAAGCCACCTGCTGTCTGACATCACCCCTCCTTCTCTACCCCCTGCCCACATCTGTACTGATCACACCGGCCTGGATTCTACCCTAACCCATTCTCCAGTACCTCTCCTCACTGGATCCCTCTCAGATAGCTCACAAAATGGAGTCCCTCCTCTGGAGTGGGTTGTCAATGTCAAACTCCCTCCCACCCCCAGCTCTCTCATCGGGTCTTCCCTCTGTCTTGGATCCCACCCCTGCATCAGGAACCACCCCTGCACTGGGATCCAGCACTTCCTTGCCTACTCCCGCTGCCCTAGCCCCTCCAACTCAGCCCCTTGCAGATCCCACACTGTCAGAGCCGGAAGTGTGAGGGATGGTAACCGGAAGGCCGCCATCTTGGCTACCAAAGGCCCACAACACCGGGCCTGGCCAGTCACCCCAAGGCCCCGCTCCTCTGCCAAAGACCAAGTTCCCTCTTCTGGACCTTCAGCATAAGCCTGAGGATTCTTGGCAGAGGATGCGGAAGCTGGCGGCAGAAGAGGGGGATTGGGAATTGGTAGCTAAAATACAAGCAGCACCGGCGCAGTACCAGAGTGGGGCTAACCCCGATGGGAAACATTCACACACGGAAGATGAAAGATCTTTATAAAGCAGCCAAACACCATGGGAGGGGGTCACCATATTTTAATAATTTGTTAAATGGCATCTTCACAGCACATGTTATGGTGCCTGACGATCTGCTCCATTTTATGCACATCCTACTTTCTCCCACTGAAATTGTTCTGTGGGAAGGAATGGAGAAAAATCTAATAAAACAATTATTAAAAGACTATACTAGGGAAGACAGGTGGGCACACCTAACACTAGTCCATCTAGGGAGGAAGATTTCACTAAACCTCATTCAATAGACCTTCCCTGAGCTCTGTTAGAAGAGATAAAAGTGCTGCAAAGACAGCTCTCAAGCAGACACCCAGTGGAGAAACACCTACTCTAGATTTCACAGACATTCTCCAGGGACCTGTGGAATGCTTTCTAAAATTTATTGACCACTTTTAAAAAGCAATAGAGAAGAAGGGTGAACATCCAAAAGCCAGGAAGGTACTTACTAAACTTGCTGAAACAAATGCTAACAACAACTGTAAAGACATTTTTCCTTCGCTACCCCTTAACCCAAAGCCTACCATTGCACAAATGGTTGAGGCATGCACACTTAGGGCATCCCTACACTGTCACGCCAGCCAAGCTATGGCTACCAGTAAGGTTGTAGTAGAGGTGCTAGTAGCCTCCCAAGGTATTCCCTGACATAGACATGAAAAGGGACCTGGCTTTAAGTGTAGGGAGATGGTGCATTTTCAACAGAATAGTAAAAATACAGGCTATTACCAGGGACCTTCTAGGTGTCACAGCCACTGTCCTCACTGCCCCCCTCGAACACATGCTTTCCAACACCAGCAAAGCTGCTGGCCTGTGGGAAACCCCACACAGACACAGAAAGGCCCCACACGATGACACCAAACACGAGGCCGTTCCGCCCTACTCTCCCCAACACCGTGGAGAACCAGCACAGCGACCTTCTCAGATCCAGCGGGACAGCTCGATCACTGCAGATAACTCGACAGAAGACAGCTCTGCCCTGGAACCTAAAGGCAGCTGCTAAGCGCCTTTTCTATTTCAGTCCACGATACTTATGTTTACCATATTCCCACAGCAAATACAGGCCTGAAGAACAGGCCAGAGACATTTTAATTTTAACCAACACCAGGGAAGGGATGGAGACACTCACTCTACTACCTGAGGTAGTCACCTTGACATCTTTGCAGGAGATAACTGTCCAGGCTCTATGCTTAGACTCTCCCCTTTTTATTCCAAAAGGAACAGTTATAGCCAGTGCCTACCTCCTAGTTTACATGATCACCACACCAGTTGATCCAGTGGTGATGTGGGCACAGATTGCGGGCCCAAACAGACCCATTCTAAAGTGTGCTTTGTCAGGAAAAGGGAGATGGCGATGTATTTCAGGACTATTAGATACAAGAGCTGATGTCACCATAATTTCCCTCTCTGACTGGTTAAAAGAATGGCCCCTGGTTCCAGCTGCAGGTGTAATTATTAGCTACAAGGGGAGCCACTACCAGCTTCTGCAGTCACAGTAACATCTGCAGGGAAGGTCCTGAGGGCACAGTTGCTACAGGAAGATCATTCATCACCCAGGCACCAATAACAATTTGAGGAAAAGACCTCTTGTCCCAAAGGGGGACAGGGCCAGAGATCCTATCAACACCTCAGGATTTCTAGATGGGGCCACTGAGCAGCGTGCCGCACTTCAGTCAACCTGGAAGAGCAACGACCCCATATGGGTGGATCAGTGGCCCCTCCCAGGCAGAAAGTTATAGGCCCTGAAGTCCCTTGTGCAGGAGAAGCTGTCTGTGGGCCACATTGTACCATCTACTAGCCCCTGCAATGCGCCTGTCATTATCATATGAAAGCCTGGCAAAGACAAGAGGCGGCTCCTGCATGACCTCAGGAAAATCAACGAGGTCATTGATGACATGGGTGCCCTCCAGTCCAGCCTGCCCTCAGCCTCCATGTTACCTCGAGATTGCTGATGGTGCCGCATGCCGTAGTTATGGGTAGCAGTTTTTGGAGTCCTCCTATTTTTCGGATATCTTGTTCGACATTTAGGCTGTGATTCATGGAGCCTGAGCATAGGAAGAGCATTGCTTTGAAGATTGCGTGGCTTGAGATGTGAATTAAGGCTGGTTCAGGGAGGTTTAGTCCAATTGTAATTTTATTGCACAATTATTGGAAGAGGGTTTTTATAGATCTTAATAACTACTTTTTTGATGCCCACATGCATCCAAATGACACCCCCCGGGTATGCCTTTTCCGCCCCTAAACCGACAAACACCTTCACAGAGGTACCAGTGGACTGCATTGCCTCAAAAAAGAAGAGTAGCTCAACTATTTGTCAATGGCTTTGAGCCCAAATTCTCTCGCCCAGATGGAAAAAACATCCTAATGCTATCATTTTTCATTACATGGACGATACAGTCATTTGTGCAGAAGGTCAAATCATTTTGGACGTTGCAGTACAAGATGTCATCACTGTGGTACAGCAGAAAGGTTTTGAGATTGCAGCAGATAGAGTTCAAAAGACAGACCCCTGGAAGTTCCTTGGCCTAAAAAGCACCGAGAGAACCATCACACCCCAAACACTGCATATCAAGGACAACCCAAAGACTCTGCAAGAACTCCACCAACTCTGTGGAAGCCTCAGTTGGGTCAGTTCACTGCTGGGAATCACCACAGAAGATCTCATGCCACTGTTCCTGTTCCTTAAAGGCAGAGAAGGACTCGATTCCCGTGATCACTGACACTGGAGGCCGAAGCAACTGTACAAAAGGTCTCCTGGGTGATTCAAATTAACAGGCACACAGATAGCACCCTAATTTTCCTTTCTCCCTGGCAATGCTTGGTGTAAGTCCAATATTCCATACATTATTTTTTCGGGGGCACTCAACTATCTCAGAACCCCTGATAATAATTGATTGGATTTTTTGATGACACCAACCTACTAAAATGATAACAACCCAACAGAAAATTATTGCACAACTAATCAGGAAAGCTAGAGTGCATCTGTATTCCCTTGCAGGAAGAGATATTGTGAATATATACTTAGTTCTCACTCAAGAGCACCTCAATTGCCTACTTCAAACATCTGAACCACTGCAATATGCCTTAGATAGATTTTAGACAGACAGGATCAGCCACCAATTCTACCATCAAAACATTCCTGCGCTGCTCACGATGTTCAAAATTGCCCAAGACGCGGCAAGATCCATAGTAGCCACCTGCCCAAATTGTCAGGAACATGGCCTTGCTTCTGTCAGAGCTGCAGTCAATCCAAGAGCACTAGAGAGTCTCCACATCTGGCAACCAGACATCACACACTCAGCCTCTTTTGCCAGACTAAAATACATCCACGTCTCAATCGACACCTTTTCCAGTGCGATTTTTGCCTCTGCCCATGCTGGTGAAAAATCAAAAGATGATGGTACAAAACATTAATTTTTAGTTTTCTCCACCTTAGCACTTCCACAGGAAATTAAAACTGATAATGCTCCTGCTTATACCTCACACTGATTCCAACAAGTTTCTGTCCACTGGGGAATAAAACATGTCACAGGCATACCACACTCCACCACAGGACAGTCCAAAGCCAAGAAGGCCCACTGAGCCATCAAAAGAATCCTTGATCAACTGAGAGGGGTAATCCAGATATTATCTTCCACTGACAGACTGGCCAAGGCCTTTTAAGTATTCAGCTTTTTGAACAACTCATTTATGGAGCCAACTCCCCCAGTCATCAGGCCTTTTACTAATTCAACTGCAGCCCAATTAAAAGAAAAGCCACCTGTGTTGAGCAAAGACCCCAAATCTAAACAATTTATGGGCCCTTTTCCATTAAATACTAGGGGAAGAGGAGGTGCCCTTGTCTTTAAAGCAACACTCCTAAGATGGATCCCAGCAAAATACATTAAAAATGTTTCTGGGAACGGTGAGGCAAACACCAGAGCTACCATCAGAAGAACAGAATGGAAGCCTAAGAGAGACAGCAGCAGCCTGGGAAAGAAGAAAAAGAAGGACAGAAGAAGATCTTCTAAGCAGCATTGACCACACACACCAAGACCAAGCTAGCTCAGACACCACTAACCAGGATATATGTCTTAACATTTGTAAAAATTATATTTTAGCATTGATATATGATTCTTCTAATAAGCTGTGTTCACACCCTTGCCTTACAGAAGAGAAAGTTTAGTGGGAACACAACTTAAGTTCCACCTTCTAATCTCTTCATCTGTTTACTTTTAGGACACCCAAGCCTCAAGATACTAAGTCAGCTAAAGTCAGAGGATGCTGCCGTTTGTAGCCGCTGCAGCAGGAATCTGGATGCTCCGCACTGAGCCACATGCCTTCAGCTGGGCGCTTCCACAGACAAGCCACAAATTCTTGTCCATGGCCATGCCTGTCAGGCATTTGAAGGCAGGTGTTTTTTCTACCTGCTGTCACATAGGGAGTCAGTTTACCAGGGCATCCAGCTGCTAAAAGATCAAGGAAACAAGATCCAGATAGAAGGCAACAACGACTGGTTCACTGGACTTTCCAAACACAGGGGTTTGCAAGGCTGGCTTTCATCTTTAGTTAAGACTGTTGTGTGGGTTTTGTTCTTTGTATTCACTGTGTTGGTTATTTTATCCTTTTTTGCTAAATGCCTGCACAATTCTATGGCAGAAGACTTCTTTCTAGATAACAAAAAGGAGGAGATGTGAGGGCCCAGGGGCCTACCACTAGAACTGTAATACCTCAGGGCAAAGTGACCTCAGGGCAAAGGTAAAAGAGAGACACCGCTCTGAATGCAATGGTGTCGCCCATGGGCATTTGAAGGCTCATGTTGACGCAGCACGTTTTGTTTGTATCACCGAGTTCAACTGCTGCATTTTCCTTATATGTACTCCCTCGGAATATTCCAACTCTCTTGTATCAATTTGGTCCTGGCTGACTGTAATGATACTGCGCTGTTCACCCTCATATTGTGCGTCCAGCCCCATTTTGTCTCCATTCCTGGACCCTCTTCAGCGTAATGCACACTATTTGGATTTCCACACAACGATCCCTCTCTTGCCTCATCCATCAGCCATCCAAGCAAGCTGGCTCCCACCACTGGGAGTGCAGGACTCTCACAGAGGTTGCTGTGGGCAGGCTACAACACAGGAACTGAGTGAACCAGGGACCGGGCCTCTAATAAAAGGCATGAATCCCACAGCCCACGCAACCCAAAGCGTAGCACGTCTTTTCTTTTTCCTTATTCTCCCAGTTCTCAAGCCACATTCTGCATTTTTTCTAACTGGGAACTTGGCTTCCCTCTCCTCTCTGCAGGATAAGTCACACGTGTAACCCTGCAGGAACAGCCTGAAACACAGGGAAGTGGGAGAGGACACTTTCTCAGGAACTGTAGTGACAGGACACGGAGGAATGGGACAAAACTGCACGAGTTGGAAGACATTTGAAAATGGGAAGAAGTTCTTTACTCTCAGGGGGCTTGTCCGCGACACAGGGACCAGTGCAGAGAGGCTGTGGATGCGCTATCCCCAGCAACATCCAAGGCCAGGTGGGACAGGGGCCTCATTGACCTGGTGTGCTGGGAGCTTGCTCAGCTCGGAACCACATCATCCTCTGGGTCCCTTCCAAGCCAAACCATTCAAGGATTTGATCATTCTGCCATCCCCATCTCCCAGTGCACAGCACCCCTGAAACTTCAGTGACATCACAGCTCCCAGAGGGTTCCAGATGGAATGTCCAGGACCTGGAAATGAGCACAGCAGACACTTCACCGGCTGCCAAGGGTCAGTTGCCGCTCACCCTGCACTCTGACCCTCAGCGCTGAGGTGCTGCTGCTGCCTGGGCTTTTCCTGCCGCCTGTTCTAGAGCACAAATCCCAGCAGGATGTGCTCTGCTGTGCCCATGGAGGTACAGTGCCATGCCAGGCAGGGGGCACCCGGCTTGGGCAGGCTGCAGCCATGTAGGAATGGATGGTGTGGGACAGGAAGCCCACTGGGAGATTGTGCTGCCCCTTGCAGACTGACAGAGACAGCGTGGAGGACATGGAAGTGGACCTGGTGCTGGATGAGGAAGACGTGATGGAGGTGGACTCCTCCTCTACTTCCATGTCCTCCATTGTGGAGGACATGGAAGTAGACGAGGAGGACAATATCAAAGAAATGGAGGTGGATGAGGAGGATGACACCAAGGAGATGGAAGTGGACGAGGAGGATGAGGCAGAGCCCATGGTCCTTGTATGAAGATGGAGCACCATAGGTAAGACAGGCAGATGCTTCCCACACTCTGCCCACACACACACTGGGTCCCCTGACGCCAGGCTGGGGCTGGACTGGATGGCCCCGCTCAGGGACACGGTGCCCGCAGGGGGCCTGGATTGTGCTGCCACAAGCACCAGCCCCGGCCTGCCCTGTGCCTGCCTGGGGCCACGCCAGCCCTGCCAGCCCCGGCCCAGCCCCTGGGGCCTAGCTCCCAGCCCTGCTGGGCCCAGTGCTGCCAGCTGAGTCCAGCTCTACTGCTTCCTTTCTTCCAGGACTCATCCACATCATGGCACAGATCCGACGCTATTGTAAATACGTTTGAAAGTTTTGAAGTTCCTTGTAAATATGTTCACTACATTCCGAGTTTCCTGTAAATATGTTCACTACGTTCGAAGTTTTCTGTAAACACGTTTTGAAGATTGTAAGTCCATCAGATCCCATGTCAATATGTTCTGTACATTGTTGTTCTTGTTGTTATAACAATTGTTATAACGACACACGTTCTGTAAATCCTAGATTTGCCAATCTTCGGCAAATAAATACTGTTTCGTTTTAAAACCTGACTTCTCTTGGCCATTCCTTTGGGCACAGGCAGCCTTTGCACACTTGTGGGTTCCACTTCTTCCGCGTTCCCGGGGCTGGGGGTCCCTGCAGGTGCTGGCACAGCCACCCTGGGGCTGGCGGTCCCTGTGCACAGCGGCTCCCACTGACACCACTCCTGCCACTGGGCACTGCTGCTCTTCCTGGCCTGGGGCACAGCGCTGTCCCCAAGAGCTCAGCTCTCACCAGCTCTCACACAGGGGGTTCTCACAGCACGGGCCCCAGCAGCCATGCCACCAAAGCAGCCAGCAAACCTTCAGCCACCCTTCCTGCTGCAGCCACAGGCACTCCTGGGCCCAGAGCCGCCAGCAGGCCACAGCAATGCAAAATCCACCTGCACGCTCTCAAGGCCACCACAGCCTTGGCAACTGGGCCACCTGCATCTGGGCTACTGCAGGGACTGATCTTTAAGGCTTGCTGCCTCTATAGGCCCTGGGCTCTGCTTCCCAGCCTGCTGTGCTCTGCCCTGAGCCCGCATTGTTCCAGAGACAAAAGCCAAGCCAGGGCATCCTCACCCTGCCCGCATTCCTGCTGCTGCCAGCGGCCACTGGGCCCTGGGCCCCACTCGGGTGACAGCTGCAGGGACAGGGCAGCCTGTGCTGGGCAGGGACCACGGGGCTTTGGGCCCTGGGGCGGCTGCTGCTGCTGCTGCTGCTGGGGGCCAGGGCGCAACAGGGCCCCAAGCTCAGCCCCTGCCTGGGCAGCTGCCCCCAAAGCCCCACACTCCCTGAGCATCCCCATCACACCGGCCAGGGGAAATTACAAGGGTTTCAGGAAACAAATTCCCCATGGGAACTAAACCAAGGGGTCCAAGGGGAAAGACAGCACCAGCCGATGTTTGTCCACCTTACAAAGGTGGCTGCAGAGCCGGCGAGATCTCCAGGCCATCTGGCTGGGCCTGCTCTGCACATGAGCCTGTGGGGCTGCTCCAAGTGGGACACAGCACCAGGCTCAGGCCAGCCCTCTGCCCCTCACAGCTGATCCCAAGGAGCAGGCTCAGAAAGCAGTTTCAGACCACTGCCTGCAGATATATCAAAGGACTACATGTCATTCAAGGAAGCCACCTTGCACATTCAGTTTTGGTATCGTCTCATGAGAAGCCATGAAGGTGCCTCTGAATGTGCACTCAGGACACTTCCACTGCCATCCCAAAGGGAACACAAAGGACAGGCCTCTGCTTTCAGCACTGCTGAGCTCCTCAATGAAGTCAGCAATGAAGTCTCAGGAAGTAGTAGTTTTTTGGAGGTCCAGGGGCCTACCACTGCAAATCTAATACCTCATTAGTACTATGATGAACTTAAGTAACTTGCGGCCCCCCTCTAAAGCAATGATCTTGCCCATTGGCTTTTGTGGGGTCATGGGGATTCAGGTAATTTTCATGGTATTATAAAGTTTTTTCCTTCCTGATATGATCTCCCCTAGGTGTTCTTCCCTTTCTTATCCTCTATTGGTCCTAAGTTACTGCATACAAGGTCCTTTTTTCCTGCATATAAAACCTTGTGTGCCCAGCCTCATTTTGTCTCCCTCCCTGGACCCTCTCCAGCACAAACCACACTGTTTGGAGTTCCACACAAACGCTCCTCTCTTGCCTCATCCATCATCCATTCAAGCAAGCCTGCTCCCAGCTCTGGGAGTGCACGTGTCTCACAGAGGCTGGCTGTGGACATGCCACAACAAGGGGTACCCAAACAGGGACTATCTTTGAGAATTCCTGAGAGCGATTCCAGTGACGATTCGACTGTTCCACCGTCATAGGACAGAAGACGCCTCGGGTCAGCCAGCGCCCTGGAGTGAGACCTGAGTTTTATCAGGGCTTGCTGAAGGCGGCATTGGCACCCTCCAGCAGCAAGAGGGCCGACTCGATGGACAAAGCCCACGGGATATTTTGAAACACCTGCATCCAGAGCCACCAGAGCAGTGAGCTGGGGTACAGCCACCAGCAGTGCAGGATCTTTGGGTCATCTTTTAGTCCTGTGGGTGGACCACCCTTTACATCAGGGGCAGCTCTGGGTATCAAATTATCCAAAGATGAGA
Organism: Melozone crissalis; assembly: GCF_028551555.1. Classification (NCBI taxonomy): domain Eukaryota; kingdom Metazoa; phylum Chordata; class Aves; order Passeriformes; family Passerellidae; genus Melozone; species Melozone crissalis. Next base: position 770,845 of record NW_026535893.1, on the reverse strand, counting down.
GGGACATATATGTTCGAGTTAGGGAGGTTCTCCTTTCAGAACGGAAGACTTTTACTAAGGGAAGTATGAAGTCATTCGTTCATTGGCTGTTTACGGAGCTCCCAGACATTTCTGTTGATTCAGTTCGTCATGTAGCATTTTGGGACTGAGTTAGGGAAAGACTCTAATTTTAGAAAACTCAGGGAGTCATAAGAGTCGCAATATTTTCCACAATTTTTCACATGTTTTATGGAGGTTTCTCAAGGGTTCGAAATTCAAATATTCAACCCAGACTTTCTGTTCTGCCCCCAGCATTCCTGAACCCACTGACACCATTAGGATGAGAGACAGAAACTGCTGTAAAGCACAGACAAGCCACCTGCTGTCTGACATCACCCCTCCTTCTCTACCCCCTGCCCACATCTGTACTGATCACACCGGCCTGGATTCTACCCTAACCCATTCTCCAGTACCTCTCCTCACTGGATCCCTCTCAGATAGCTCACAAAATGGAGTCCCTCCTCTGGAGTGGGTTGTCAATGTCAAACTCCCTCCCACCCCCAGCTCTCTCTTCAAATCCTCCCCCTGTGTTGGGTCCCAGCTCTGTGTCAGGTACCACCCCTGCATTGGGATCCAGCACTTCCTTGCCTACTCCCGCTGCCCTAGCCCCTCCAACTCAGCCCCTTGCAGATCCCACACTGTCAGAGCCGGAAGTGTGAGGGATGGTAACCGGAAGGCCGCCATCTTGGCTACCAAAGGCCCACAACACCGGGCCTGGCCAGTCACCCCAAGGCCCCGCTCGTCTGCCAAAGAACAAGTTCCCTCTTCTGGAGAGGAGAGGGAAGGTTCATCCCTCCTTCAGCATGAGCCTGAGGATTCTTGGATGAGGATGCGGAAGCTGGCGGCTGAAGAGGGGGATTGGGAATTGGTAGCTAAAATACAAGCAGCACCGGTGCAGTACCAGAGTGGGGCTAACCCCCAATGGGAAGCTGTCCCACATGGGAGATGAAAGACCTTTGTAAAGCAGTGAAAGACCATGGGAGGGGCTCACCGTACTTTAATAATTTGTTAAATGGCATCTTCACTGCACATGTTATGGTGCCTCGCAATCTGCTCCATTTTATACACATCCTACTTTCTCCCACTGAAAGTATTCTGTGGGAAGGAATGGGGAAAAAACTAATAAAACAATTATTAGAAGACTATACTAGGGAAGACAGGTGGACACACATAACATTTGTCCATCTAGCCAGTAAGGAAGATTTCACTTAGCCTCATTCAATAGACCTTCCCTGAGCTCTGTTAGGAGAGATAAAAGTGCTGAAAAGACAGCTCTCATGCAGACACCCAATGGAACAACACCTACTCTAGATTTCACAGACATTCTCTAGGGACCTGTGGAATGCTTTCTAAAATTTATTGACCACCTTCCACAATCAATAGAGAAGAAAGGTGAACATCCAAAAGCCAAGAAGGTACTGCCTCCTAAACTTGCTGAAACAAATGCTAAACACACCTTTAAAGACATTTTACCTTCTCTACCCATCTACAGAAAGCCTACCATTGCACAAATGTTCGTGGCATGCACCATTAGGGCATCCTTATACTGTGATGCTAGCTGAGATAATGCTTCCTAACTCGGTGTAGTAGAGGTGCTAGTAGCCTCCCAGGTTATTCCCTGGCACACACATGAAAAAGGACCTTGCTTTAAATGTGGAGAGATGAGGCATTCTCAATAGAATTGTAAAAATACAGGCTATTATGAGGGACCTTCTAGGTGTCACAGCCACTGTCCTCACTGCCCCCCTCGTCCACACGCTTTAAAACATCCGCAAAACTGGTGGCCTGTGGGAAACCCCACACAGACACAGAAAGGCCCCACGCAATGACACCAAACGCGAGGCCGTTCTGCCCTACTCTCCCCAACATCGTGGAGAACCAGCACAGCGACCTTCTCAGATCCAGCGGAACAGCTCCATCGCTGCAGAAAACTCGATAGAAGACAGCTCTGCCCTGGAACCCAAAGACAGCTGGTAAGCGCCTTTTTAATTCCAATCCACGATATTTATGTTCACCATATTCCAACAGGCAAATACAGGCGTGAAGGACGGCCCAAAGACATTTTGATTTAAACCAACACCAGGGAAGGGATGGAGATACTCACTCTACTACCTGAGGTACTCGCCTTGATGTCTTTGCAGGAGATAACTGTCCAGGCTCTATGCTTAGACCCTCCACTTCTCATTCTAAAAGGAACAGTTACAGCCAGTGCCTACCTCCCACTGGACATGATCACCACACTAGCTGATCCAGTGGTGATGTGGGCACAGACAACAGGCCCAAATAGACCCATTCTAAAGTGCGCTTTGTCATGTAAAGGGAGAAAGAGATGTCTTTCACGACTATTAGATACAGGAGATGACATCACCATAATTTCCTGCTCTGATTGGTTAAAAGAATGTCTCCTGGTTCCAGCTGCTGGGGTAATTTTAGCCATCGGGAGAGCCACTACCAGCTTCTGCAGTCAAGGTACCATCTGCATGGAAGGTCCTGAGGGCACAGTTGCTACAGTAAGATCATTCATCACCCAGGCACCAATAACAATTTGAGAAGAAGACCTCTTGTCCCAATGGGGGACAGGGCTAGAGATCCTATCAATACCTCAGGATTTCTAGACGGGGCTACAGAGCAGCGCGCCACCCTTCAGTCAACCTGTAAGATCAATGACCTCATATGCGTGGATCAGTGGCCCCTCCCAGGCAGAAAGTTAAAGGCCCTGCAGTCCCACCTGCAGGAGCAGCTGTCTGTGGGCCACATTGTACCATCTACTGGCCCCTGCAATGAACCTGTCATTATCATATGAAAGCCTGGCAAAGACAAGAGGTGGCCGCTACTGCAGGACCTCAGGAAAATCAATGAGGTCATTGATGACATGGGTGCCCTCCAGTCCAGCCTTCCCTCAGCCTCCATCATACTCCGAGACTGGTAGATACTTGTTATAAAAATAAATGACTGCTTTTTTGACTTCTCCTTGCAACCCAATGAAAGCCCCTTGTTTGCTTTTTCTGTCCCCAAATCGACAAGCACCTTTACAGAGGTACCAGTGGACTGTATAGCCTCAAGGGAATGAAGAAGCACCAAACTACTTGCAATGCCTTGCTGCCCAAATTCTTTCGCAAAGCCGGACAACATGTCCTAATGCTATCATTTTTCATTACATGGACCATATATTAGTTTGTGCAGAAGCTCTGATCTTTTGGACTTTGCAGTACAGGATGTCATTACTGCGGTACAGCAGAAAGGTTTTGAGATTGCAGCAGATAAAGTCCAAAAGACAGCCCCCTGGAAGTATCTCGGCCTAAAAAGCACAGAGAGAACCATCACAGGCTAAACACTGCACATCAAGGACAACCCAAAGACTCTGCATGAATTCCACCAGCTCTGTGGAAGCATCAGTTGGGTATGCTCACTGCTTGGAATCACCACAGAAGATCTCGTGCCACTGTTCCTGCTTCTCCTTAAAGGCAGAGAAGGACTCGATTCCTGTGATCACTGACACTGGAGGCAGAAGCAGCTGCACAAAAGGTATCCTGGATGATTCAAACTAAACAGGCACACAGACACCATACTGGTTTTCCTTTCTCCCTGGCAATCCTTGGTGTAAGTCCAAAATTCCATACATTATTGTTTCAGGGGGACTCAACTATCTCAGATCCCCACATACAAATTGAATGTGTCTTCAGAGCGCACCAATCTACTAAAATGATAACAACCCAACAGAAAGTTATTACACAACTAATCAGGAAAGCTAGAAAACATCAGTGCTCCCTTGCAGGAAGAGACCTTGTAAATATATACTTAGTTCTCACTCCAGAGCACCTCAATTGCCTACTTCAAACATCTGAACCACTGCAATATGCCTTAGACAGTCTTTAAACAGGCAAAGATCAGCCACAAATTCTACCATCAAACCATTTCTGTGCTGCACAGGATGTTCAAAATTACCCGAGACTCGGCAAGATCCATTGTAACCAACGGCCCAAATTGTCAGGAACATGGCCTTGCTTCTGTCAGAGCTGGAATCAATCCAAGAGCACTAGAGAGTCTCCACATCTGGCAATAAGACATCACACACTAGGCCCCTTTCGGCAGACTAAAATACATGCACGTCTCAAACAAAATTTTTTCCACTGGGATTTTTGCCTCTGCTCATGCTGGTGAAAAATCAGAAGAGGCTATAAAACATTACTTTTTCATTTCTTCCTCCTAAGCAGTTCCACAGGAAATTAAAACTGATAGCGGTCCTGCATATACCTCACACTGATTCCAACAAGTTTCTGACCAGTGGGGAATAAAACATGTCAGAGGCATACCGCACTCCACCACAGGACAGTCCATAGCCGAGAGGGCCCACTGATCCATCAAAAGGATCCTTGATCAATTGAGAGGGGTAGTCCAGATATTATCTTCCATTGAGAGACTGGCCAAGGCCTTTTATGTATTCAACTTTTTGAACAACCCATTTATGGAGACAACTCCCCCAGTCATCAGGAATTTTACTAATTCAACTGCAGCCCAATTAAAAGAACAGCCACCTCTGTTGATCAAAGATCCTGATTCTGAACAAATTTATGGGCACCTACCCATTAAATACTTGGGGAAGAGAAGATGCCCTTGTCTTTACAGCAACAATCCTAAGATCGATCTCAGCACAATACATTAAAACTCTTTCTGGGAATGGTGAGGCAAACACCAGAGCCACCATAGGAAGAACAGAATGGAAGCCTAAGAGGGACAGCAGCAGCCTGGAAAAGAACAAGGAGAAGGACAGAAGAAGATCTCCTAAGCAGCGTTGACCACACACACCAAGACCAAGGTAGCTCAGACACCACTAACCAGGATATATGAATTAACATTTGTAAAAATTATATTTAAGCATTGATATATGATTCTTCTAATAAGCTGTGTTCACACCCTTGCCTTACAGAAGAGAAAGTTTAGTGGGAACACAAGTTTCATCTTCTAATCTCTTTATCTGTTTAGTTTTAGGCAACCCAAGCCTCAAGATACTAAATTACCAGAGTCAGAGGATGCTGCCATTGGTTGCTGCTGCAGCAGGAATCTGGATGCTCCTCACTGAGCCGCATGCCTCCACCTGGGTGCTTCCACACACAAGCCACAATTTCTTGTCCATGGCCATGCCTGTCAGGCATTTGAAGGCAGGTGTTTTTTCTACCTGTTGTCAGATAGAGAGTCAGTTTACCAGGGCATCCAGCTGCTAAAACATCAAGGAAACAAGATCCAGATGGAAGGCAACAACGACTGGTTCATTGGAATTTTCAAACACGGCGGGATGAAAGGCTGCTTTATATCTTTAGTTCAGACTGTTTTGTGGACACTGTTTATTGTATTCATTGTGTTGGTTATTTTATCCTATTTTACTAAATGTCTGCAAAAATCTAGGGCAGAAGCCTTCTTTATAGACAACAAAAGGCGGGAGATGTGAGGGCCCAGGGGCCTACCACTAGAACTGTAATACCTCAGGGCAAAGTGACCAAGGTAAAAGAGAGACACCGCTCTGAATGCAATGGTGTCGCCCATGGGCATTTTAAGGCTCATGGTGATGCAGCACGTTTTGCTGGCATCACCCAGTTCAACTGCTGTATTTTCCTTATATGTACTCACTCGAGAATGTTCTACCCTCTATTCTATTGTTTTGGTCCTGGCTCACTGAAATGCTACCCTGATTTTTCCCCCCATTTTCTATCTGTGTGCCAAGCCCCATTTTGTCTCCCTTCCTGGACCCTCTTCAGTGCAATCCACAGTGTTTGGAGTTCCACACAAAGATCCCTCACTCGCCTCGTTCACCAGCACTTTAAGCAAGTGTGCTCCCAGATCTGGGAGTGCAGGTCCCTAGCAGAGGCTGGCTTTGGCCAGGCTGCAACACAGGAACTGAGTGCAACAGGGAACCTAGCCTCTAAGAAAACGCATTAATCCGGTATCCCACCCAAACCAATGCCTTGCATGTCCTTGCATTTTCCTTATTCTCTCAGTTCTTATTCCACATTCTGCATTGTCTGTGACTGGGTACTTGGCTTCTCTATCTCCTGTCTGCAGGTCAGGCCACATGTGAGACCCTGCAGGAACAGCCTGACCCACAGGAAAGAGGGAGAGCACACTTTCTCAGGAACTGTAGTGACAGGACGCGGAGGAATGGGATCAAACTGCAAGAGTTGGAAGACATTTGATGATGGGAAAAAGTTCTTTACTCTCAGGGTGCTTGTCCCTGACACAGGGATCAGTGCAAAGAGGCTGTGGATGCCCCATCCCCAGCAACATCCAAGGCCAGGTGGGACAGGGGCCGCAGTAACCTGCTGTGCTGGGAGGTTGCTCAGCTTGGAACCAGATCATCTTCAGGGTCCCTTCCAAGCCGAACCATTCAAGGATTTGATCATTCTGCCATCCCCATCTCCCACTGCACAGTACCCCTGAAACTTCAGTGACATCACAGCTCCCAGAGGGTTCCAGGTGGAACGTCCAGGACCTGGAAACGAGCACAGCAGACACTTCACCGGCTGCCAAGGGTCAGTTGCCACTTGCTCTGCACTCTGACCCTCAGCGCTGAGGTGCTGCTGCTGCCTGGGCATTTCCTGCCGCCTGCTCTGGAGTGCTAATCCCAGCAGGATGTGCTCTGCTGTGCCCATGGAGGTACAGTGCCATGCCAGGCAGGGGGCACCCGGCTTGGGCAGGCTGCAGCCATGTGGGAATGGATGGTGTGGGACAGGAAGCCCACTGGGAGATTGTGCTGCCCCTTGAAGACTGACAGAGACACCGTGGAGGACATGGAAGTGGACCTGGGCCAGCATGAGGAAGAGATGATGGAGGTGGACTCCTCCTCTACTTCCATGTCCTCCACTGTGGAGGACATGGAAGTAGACGAGGAGGACAAAATTGAGGAGATGGAGGTGGCTGCGGAGGATGACATCGAGCACATGGAAGTGGATGAGAACGAGGAGGAGCCCATGGTCCTTGGATAAAGATGGAGCCCTACAGGTAAGACAGGCAGATGCTTCCCACACCCTGCCCACACACACGCTGGGTCCCCTGATGCCAGGCTGGGGCTGGGCTGGATGGCCCCGCTCAGGGACACGGTGTCCGCAGGGGGCCTGGATTGTGCTGCCACAAGCACCAGCCCCGGCCTGCCCTGCGCTTGCCTGGGGCCACGCCAGCCCTGCCAGCGCCGGCCCAGCCCCTGGGGCCCAGCTCCCAGCCCTGCTGGGCCCAGTGCTGCCAGCTGAGTCCAGCTCTGCTGCTTCCTTTCTTCCAGGACTCATCCACATCATGGCATAGATGCCACGCCTTTGTAAATACGTTTGAAAGTTTAGAAGTTTCCTGTAAATACGTTCCTTCCGTTTGAAGTTTTCTGAAAATATGTTTTGAAGATTGTTAGCCTCTCAGATCCCATGTAAATATGTTCTGTACATTGTTGTTCTTGTTGTTATAACAATTGTTATAACGACACACGTTCTGTAAATCCTAGATTTGCCGATCTTCGGCAAATAAATCCTTTTTCTTTTTGAAACCTGACTTCTCTTGGCCATTCCTTTGGGCACAGGCAGCCTTTGCACACTTGTGGGTTCCACTTCTTCCGCGTTCCCGGGGCTGGGGGTCCCTGCAGGTGCTGGCACAGCCACCCTGGGGCTGGGGGTCCCTGTGCACAGGGGCTCCCACTGACACCACTCCTGCCACTGGGCACTGCTGCTCTTCCTGGCCTGGGGCACAGTGCTGTCCCCAAGAGCTCAGCTCTCACCAGCTCTCACACAGGGGGTTCTCACAGCACGGGCCCCGGCAGCCATGCCACCAAAGTAGCCAGCAAACCTTCAGCCACCCTTCCTGCTGCATCCACAGGCACTCCTGGGCAAAGAGCCACCAGCAGGCCACAGCCATGCAAAATCCACCTGCACACTCTCAAGGCCACCACAGCCTTGGCAATTGGGCCACCTGCATCTGGGCTGCTGCAGGGACTGATCTTTAAGGCTTGCTGCCTCTATAGGCCCTGGGCTCTGCTTCCCAGCCTGCTCTGCACTGCCCTGAGCCCGCTTTGTTCCAGAGACAAAAGCCAAGCCAGGGCACCCTCACCCTGCCCGCATTCCTGCTGCTGCCAGCGGCCACTGGGCCCTGGGCCCCACTCGGGTGACAGCTGCAGGGACAGGGCAGCCTGTGCTGGGCAGGGGGCACGGGGCTTTGGGCCCTGGGGCGGCTGCTGCTGCTGCTGCTGCTGCTGGGGGCCATGGGCCCAACAGGGCCCCAAGCTCAGCCCCTGCCTGGGCAGCTGCCCCCAAAGCCCCACACTCCCTGAGCATCCCCATCACACCTGCCAGGGGGAAATCCCATGGGCTTCAGGAAAGAAATTCCCCATAGTGACGAAACCAAGGGGTCCAAGGGGAAAGTCAGCACCAGCTGATGTTCACAGCACCTTTACAATGGTGGCTGCAGGGCAGGTGAGATCTCCAGTGCCTCTGGCAGTGCCTGCTCGGCACCTGAGACTGTGGGGCGGCTCCCAGTGGGACACAGCACAAGGCTCAAGCCAGCCCTCAGCCCCTCACAGCTGATCCCAAGGATCAGGCTCAGAAAGCATTTCCAGATCACTTCCTGCAGATATTTCAAAGGACTAAATGTCATTCAAAGAAGCCACCTTGCACATTTAGTTTTGGTGTCGTGGCATGAGAAGCCATGAAGGTGCCTCTCAATGTGCACTCAGGGCACTTCCACTGCCATCCCAAAGGGAACACAAATGACAGGCCTCAGCTTTCAGCACTGCTCGACTCCTCACCCAGCAATGAAATCTCAGGAAAATGTAGGAATTACGTGCACCAGGGCACCTGGCCTCAAATAACAGGCATAAATCCCTCAAGCCACTAAACCCAATGACTTGCATGTCTGTACTTTTTTTGTCCTTCTCTCATCCCTCATGTCACTTTCCCCAAAACCTGCCCTTTCACAAATGGTCAAGGAATGCACCATTAGGGCATCCGTACACCATGATGCCAGCCTAGATAAGGCTACCAGTCAGGGTGCAGTAGAGGTGCTAATACCCTGTAAGTTTCTCACCCACAAACATATGAAAAGGGACCTTCCTTCATATGTGGAGAGATGGGGCATTGTTAACAGAATTTTAAAAATATAGGCTATTACTGGAGACTTTCTAGGCGTCACAGCCACTGTCCTCACTGCCCCCCTCGTCCACACGCTTTCCAACACCAGCAAAACCGCTGGCCTGCAGGAAACCCCACACAGACGCAGAAAGGCCCCGTGCGATGACACCAAACGCGAGGCCGTTCCACCCCACACTCCCCAACATCGTGGAGAACCAGCACAGCGACCTTCTCAGATCCAGCAGGACAGCTCGATCACTGCAGAAAACTCGACATAAGACAGCTCTGCCCTGGAACCTAAAGGCAGCTGGTAGGGGCCTTTTCAATTCCAATCCATTAAATTTATGTTCACCATATTCCAACAGGCAAATACAGGCGTGAAGGACGGCCCAGAGACATTTTGATTTAAACCAACACCAGGGAAGGGATGGAGACACTCACTCTACTACCTGAGGTCCTCGCCTTGATGTCTTTGCAGGAGATAACTGTCCAGGTTCTATGCTTAGACCCCCCCCTTTTTCATTCCAAAAGGAACAGTTACAGCCAGAGCCATCCTCCTACTGGACATGATCACCACACTAGCTGATCCAATGGTGATGTGGGCACAGACAACAGGCCCAAATAGACCCATTCTAAAGTGTGCTTTGTCATGTAAGGGGAGAAAGAGATGTCTTTCAGGACTATTAGATACAGGAGCTGACATCACCATAATTTCCCGCTCTAATTGGCTAAATCAGTGGCCCCTGGTTCCAGCTGCTGGCGTAATTATTAGCTACCAGGGGAGCCACTACCAGCTTCTGGAGTCACAGTAACATCTGCAGGGAAGGTCCTAAGGGCACAGTTGCTACAGTAAGATCATTTGTCACCCGGGCAACAATAACACTTAGGGGAAGAGACCTCTTGTCCCAATGAGGGACAAGGCTAGAGATCCTATCAACACCTCAGGATTTCTAGACAGGGCCACTGAGCAGCGCGCCACACTTTGGTCAACCTGGAAGACCAACGACCCCATATGGGTGGATCAGTGGCCCCTCCCAGGCAGAAAGTTAAAGGCCCTGAAGTCCCTTGTGCAGGAGAAGCTGTCTGTGGGCCACATTGTACCATCTACTAGCCCCTGCAATGCACCTGTCATTATCATATGAAATCCTGGCAAGGACAAGAGGCGGCTCCTGCAGGACCTCAGGAAAATCAACGAGGTCATCGAGGACATGGGTGCCCTCCAGTCCTGCCTGCCCTCGGCCTCCATGATACCTCGAGATTGCCGATGTTGCACCATGACGTAGTTGTGGGTAGCAGTTTTTGGAATCCTCCTATTTTTCGGGTGTCTTCTTTGCCATTTAGGCTGTGATTGATGGAGCCTGAGCATAGGAAGAGCATTGCTTTGAAGATTGCATGGGTTGAGATGTGAAGGAAGGCTAGTTCAGGGAGGTTTAGTCCAATTGTACCTATGATTACACTGTTTTTGGCAGATGGTTGATATAGATCTTAATGACAACTTTTTTGACACCCCCATGCAGCCCAATGACACCCCCCTGGGTTGCCTTTTCCGTCACTAAATCGACAATCACCTTTACAGAGGTACCAGTGGACTGTATTTCCTCAAATAATGAAGAGTAGCCCAAATATTTGTCAATGACTTGAAGTCCGAATTCTCTCGCCCTAATGCTAATCGTTTTCCGTTATATGGACCATTAAATGAACATCCTAATGCTATCATTTTTCATTACATGGACGACACAGTCATTTGTGCAGAAGCTCAATTCATTTTGGATGTTGCAGTGCAAGATGTCATCACTGCGATACAGGAGAAAGGTTTTGAGATTGCAGCAGATAAAGTTCAAAGGACAGGCCCTTGGAAGTGTCTCGGCCTAAAAACTGCAGAGAGAACCATCACACCACAAACACTGCAAACCAAGGACAACCCAAAGACTCTGCCAGAACTCCAGCAGCTCTGTGGAAGCATCAGTTGGCTATGTTCACTGCTGGGATCCACCACAGAAGATCTCACGCCACCGTTCCTGCTGCTCCTTAAATGCAGTGAAGGGCTCGATTCCCACGATCACTGACACTGGAGGCCTAAGCAACTGTACAAAAGGTCTCCTGGGTGATTCAAACTAAACAGGCACACACATACCACCCTAATTTTCATTTCTCCCTGGCAATCCTTGGTGTAAGTCCAAAATTCCATACATTATTGTTTCTGTGGGACTCAACTATCTCAGATGCCCTGAAAATAATTGATTGGGTTTTCAGACGACACCAATCTACTAAAATGATAACAACCCAACAGAAAGTTATTGCACAACTTATCAGGAAAGCTAGAAAGTGTCTGTGCTCCCTTGCAGGAAGAGATATTGTGAATATATAATTAGTTCTCACTCAAGAGCCCCTCAATTGCCTATTTCAAACATCTGAACCACTGCAATATGACTTAGATAGATTTTGGACAGGCTGGGATCAGCCACAAATTCTACCATCGAAACATTCCTGTGCTGCTCAGGATGTTAAAAATTACCTGAGACCCGGCAAGATCCCTTGTAGCCACCTGCCCCAACTGTCAGGAACATGGCCTTGCTTCCATCAGAGCTGCAGTCAATCCAAGAGGACTAGAGAGTATCCACATCTGGCAATCAGACACCACACACCAAGCCCCTTCTGGAAGACTAAAGTACATCCACCTCTCAATCAAAACCTTTTCCACTGGGATTTTTTCCTCTGCCCATGCTGGTGAAAAATCAAAGACGCTATAAAACATTAATTTTTAAGTTTTTCCACCTAAGCATATCCACAGGAAATTAAAACTGATAATGCTCTTGCTTATACCTTGCAATGATTCCAACAAGTTTCTGACCACTGGGGTATAAAACATGTCACAGGAATACCACACTCCACCACAGGACAGTCCAAAGCCGAGAAGGCCCACTGAGCCATCAAAAGAATCCTTGATCAACTGCAAGGGGGAGTCCAGATATTATCTCCCATTGAGACACTGGCCAAGGCCTTTTAAGTATTCAACTTTTTGAACAACCCGTTTATAGAGCCAACTCCCCCCATCATCAGGCAGTTTACTAATTCAGCTGCAGCCCAATTAAAAGAACAGCCACCTCTGTTGATCAAAGACCCTGAATCTAAACAAATTATCGGCACCTTCCCATTGATTACTTGGGAAAGAGAAGATGCCCTTGTCTCTACAGAAACACTCCTAAGATGGATCCCAACAAAATACATAAAATTCTTTCTGGGAACCGCGAGGCAAACACCAGAGCCACCATCAGAAGAACAGAATGGAAGCCTAAGAGAGACAGCAGCAGCCTGGAAAAGAAGAAGGAGAAGGATAGAAGCAGATCTCCTAAGCAGCATTGACCACACACACCAAGACCAAGATGGCTCACACATCATTAACCAGGATATATGACTTAACATTTGTAAAAATTATATTTTAGCAATGATATATGGTTCTTTTAATAAGCTGTGTTCACACCCTTGCCTTACAGAAGAGAAAGTTTAGTGGGAACACAACTTAAGTTCCACCTTCTAATCTCTTCATCTGTTTACTTTAAGGACACCCAAGCCTCAAGATACTAAATTAACAGAGTCAGAGGATGCTGCCATTGGTTGCTGCTGCAGCAGGAATCTGGATGCTCCTCACTGAGCCACATGCCTTCACCTGGGTGCTTCCACAGACAACCCACAAATTCTTGTCCATGGCCATGCCTGTCAGGCATTTGAAGGCAGGTGTTTTTTCTACCTGCTGTCACATAGGGAGTCAGTTTACCAGGGCATCCAGCTGCTAAAAGATCAAGGAAACAAGATCCAGATAGAAGGCAACAACGACTGGTTCACTGGACTTTCCAAACACAGGGGTTTGCGAGGCTGGCTTTCATCTTTAGTTAAGACTGTTGTGTGGGCTTTGTTTTTTGTATTCATTGTGTTGGTTATTTTGTCCTTTTTTGCTAAATGCCTGCAAAACTCTATAGCAGAAGCCTTTTTTATAGATAACAAAAAGGGGGAGATGTGAGGGCCCAGGGGCCTATCACTGGAACTGTAATACGTCAGGGCAAAGTGACCAAGGTAAAAGAGAGACACCGCTCTGAATGCAATAGTGTCACCCATGGGCATTTGCAGGATCTTGGCGTTTTATTGGCATCACCCGGTTCAACTGCTGTATTTTCCTTATATGTATTCCCCCTAGAATGTCCTCGCCTCTCCTGTACCGTTTCAGTCCTGGCTCTTACCACTGCTCCCCGGCTTTTCCCCCCAATTTTCCCTCTCAGTGCCAAGCCCCATTTTGTCTCCGTTCCTGGACCCTTTTCAGGGCAATCCACTGATGTGTTTGCAGTTCCACACAAGATCCCTCAATCACCTCGTTCACCAGCAGTTTAAGCAAGCGTCCTCCCAGCTCTGCATGTGCAGGTCACACGCAGATGTTGGCTGTGGGAGGGCTGCAACAGAGAACCTGAGTGCACCAGGGAACCTGGCCTCTAATAAAAGGCATGAATCCCGCAACCCACCAAAGAAAAGACATGCATGTCTCTACTTTTTCCTCATCCTCTCAGTCCTCATGCCACGTTCCCCATTTTTTTTGACTGGGAATTTGGCTTCTCTCTCTCCTGTCTACAGGTCCAGCCACACGTATGACCCTGCAGGAACAGCCTGACCCACAGAGAAGTCGAGGAGCACACTTTGTCAGGAACTTTAGAGACAGGACAAGGAAAAATGGGATCAAACTGCAAGAGGTGGAAGGGATTAGATAATGGGAAGAAGTTCTTTACTCTCAGGGGGCTTGTCCCTGACACAGAGATCAGTGCAGAGAGGCTGTGGATGCCCCATCCCCAGCAACATCCAAGGCCAGGTGGGACAGGGGCCGCAGTAACCTGCTGTGCTGGGAGGTTGCTCAGCTTGGAACCATAGGATCTTCAGGGTCCCTTCCAAGCAAAACCATTCAAGGATTTGATCATTCTGCCATCCCCATCTCCCACTGCACAGCACCCGTGAAACTTCAGTGACATCACAGCTCCCAGAGGGTTCCAGGTGGAACGTCCAGGACCTGGAAACGAGCACAGCAGACACTTCACCGGCTGCCAAGGGTCAGTTGCCACTTGCTCTGCGCTCTGACCCTCAGCGCTGAGGTGCTGCTGCTGCCTGGGCTTTTCCTGCCGCCTGCTCTGGAGCACCAATCCCGGCACAATGTGCTCTGCTGTGCCAATGGAGGTACAGTGCCATGCCAGGCAGGGGGCACCCGGCTTGAGCAGGCTGCAGCCATGTGGGAATGGATGGTGTGGGACAGGAAGCCCACTGGGAGATTGTGCTGCCCCTTGAAGACTGACAGAGACACCGTGGAAGACATGGAAGTGGATCTGGGCCTGGATGAGGAAGAAATGATGGAGGTGGACTCCTTCTCTACTTCCATGTCCTCCCCTGTTGAGGACATGGAAGTAGACGAGGAGGACAACATCGAGGAGATGGAGGTGGATGAGGAGGATGACATCGAGGACATGGAGGTGGATGAGAATGAGGAGGAGCCCATGGTCCTTGGATGAAGATGCAGCCCCATAGGTAAGACAGGCAGATGCTTCCCATGCCCTGCCCACACACACACTGGGTCCCCTGACGCCAGGCTGGGGCTGGGCTGGATGGCCCCGCTCAGGGACACGGTGTCCGCAGGGGGCCTGGATTGTGCTGCCACAAGCACCAGCCCCGGCCTGCCCTGTGCTTGCCTGGGGCCACGCCAGCCCTGCCAGCCCCGGCCCAGCCCCTGGGGCCCAGCTCCCAGCCCTGCTGGGCCCAGTGCTGCCAGCTGAGTCCAGCTCTGCTGCTTCCTTTCTTCCAGGACTCATGCACATCATGGCACAGATGCCACGCCGTTGTAAATACGTTCCAAAGTTTTGAAGATTTCTTTAAATACGCTGATTACATCAGAAGTTTCCTGTAAATATGTTTTGAAGATTGTTAGCCCATCGGATCTCATGTAAATATGTTCTGTATATTGTTGTTGTTGTTGTTATAACGATTGTTATAACGAAACATGTTCTGTAAGTCCCCGATTTGTCAATCTGCGGCAAATAAATACTGTTTCGTTTTAAAACTTGACTTTTCTTGGCCATTCCTTTGGGCAAAGGCAGCCTGTGCACACTTGTTGTTTCCACTTGTTCCGCGTTCCAGGGGCTGGATGTCCCTGGGGGTGCTGGCACAGCCACCCTGGGGCTGGGGGTCCCTGTGCACAGGGGCTCCCACTGACACCACTCCTGCCACTGGGCACTGCTGCTCTTCCTGGCCTGGGGCACAGTGCTGTCCCCAAGAGCTCAGCTCTCACCAGCTCTCACACAGGGGGTTCTCACAGCACTGGCCCCTGCAGCCATGCCACCAAAGCAGGCAGCAAACCTTCAGCCACCCTTCCTGCTGCAGCCACAGGCACTCCTGGGCCCAGAGCCACCAGCAGGCCACAGCAATGCAAAATCCACCTGCACGCTCTCAAGGCCACCACAGCCTTGGCAATTGGGCCACCTGCATCTGGGCTGCTGCAGGGACTGATCTTTAAGCCCTGCAGCCTCCAAAGGCCTTGGGCTCTGCTTCCCAGCCTGCTCTGCACTGCCCTGAGCCCGCATTGTTCCAGAGACAAAAGCCAAGCCAGGGCATCCTCACCCTGCCCGCATTCCTGCTGCTGCCAGCGGCCACTGGGCCCTGGGCCCCACTCGGGTGACAGCTGCAGGGACAGGGCAGCCTGTGCTGGGCAGGGGGCACGGGGCTTTGGGCCCTGGCGCTGCTGCTGCTGCTGCTGCTGGGGGCCATGGGCCCAACAGGGCCACAGGCTCAGCCCCTGCCTGGGCAGCTGCCCCCAAAGACCCACACTCCCCGAGCATCCCCATCACACCTGCCAGGGGGAAATCCCATGGGCTTCAGGAAAGAAATTCCCCATAGTGACTAAACCAAGGGGTCCAAGGGGAAAGACAGTACCAGCTGATGTTTACAGCACCTTGACAATGGTGGCTGCAGAGCCGGCGAGATCTCCAGGCCATCTGGCTGGGCCTGCTCTGCACGTGAGCCTGTGGGGCTTCTCCCAGTGGGACACAGCACCGGGCTCAGGCCAGCCCTCAGCCCCTCACAGCTGATCCCAAGGAGCAGGCTCACAAAGCATTTCCAGACTACTTCTTTTAGATATTTCAATGGACTACATGTCATTCAAGGAAGTCACTTTGCACATTTAGTTTTGGTGTTGTGGCACGAGAAGCCATGAATGTGCCTCTCAATGTGCACTCAGGGCACTTCCACTGCCATCCCAAAGGGAACACAAAGGACAGGCTTCAGCTTTCTGCACTGCTGGGCTCCTGACCAAGCAAAGAAATCTATCTTTTTTTCTTTCTTTCTTTCTTTCTTTCTTTCTTTCTTTCTTTCTTTCTTTCTTTCTTTCTTTCTTTCTTTCTTTCTTTCTTTCTTTCTTTCTTTTTCTTTCTTTCTTTCTTTCTTTCTTTCTTTCTTTCTTTCTTTCTTTCTTTCTTTCTTTCTTTTTCTTTCTTTCTTTCTTTCTTTCTTTCTTTCTTTCTTTCTTTCTTTCTTTTTCTTTCTTTCTTTCTTTCTTTCTTTCTTTCTTTCTTTCTCTCTTTCTTTCTTTCTCTCTTTCTCTCTTTCTCTCTCTCTCTCTCTCTTTCTCTCTTTCTCTCTTTCTCTTTCTTCCTTTCTTCCCTTTCTTTCCTATCTTTTCCTTCTTTCCTTTCTTTTTCTTTCCCTTCTTCACTCAGCTATAGCCTTTTGCATTAGTTCACTGTCTGACACTCACTGCTCCTCCCAATTAAGTGCCACTGGAAAATGTCATTAATATGCTCTATGTCACCTCCTCCTGATAGCTGGTGGAGAGGTTTCACAGCACCAGGCCTGGAAGCTCCCCCAGCAGCTGCCCCAGCCCCCCCAGCATTCCCCACCTCAG
Source organism: Melozone crissalis (assembly GCF_028551555.1). Classification (NCBI taxonomy): domain Eukaryota; kingdom Metazoa; phylum Chordata; class Aves; order Passeriformes; family Passerellidae; genus Melozone; species Melozone crissalis. Next base: position 753,790 of record NW_026535893.1, on the reverse strand, counting down.
GCAGGCAGGAAGCTCAGACACCTGTGTGCACATCCCAAGTACAAACTCCTGTGACAAACTCCTCTTCCTGGGGAAGAAATGCTTTACAAATGCACTCCCTGGGCAGCTCCTCCTCCCACGGTACTGCTGGGGAGCCAGAGCTGCCTGCTGAGTGCAGCATCTCCTCAGAGCAGCACCAGCCTGGGCACTGCCTCTCCACTGCTCAGGTAACCAGGGACAGCAGGGGCTCTGCAGGGGATGGGATGCAGAAGGAACCCCTGGGGTGATGCACCATGCCCAGTGCCACGGTGCCACCTCTCCCAGGCGCTGCCCAGCTCGGGCTGGAGGAGTTGGGCTGCCTCTGCCTGCGAGTGACCAGCCCTGGTGCTGCCAGCCTGGTTTCATCGCTGTTCTGTCTGATCATTGCCCAGAGGGCTGACAAGGACAGAGATGTCCTTCTCTTCCTGGGATTGCAGAGGAAACCCTCAGAGAGGAGTTCTGTCCTTACAGCATGAGCAAACAATTGGCACTGCTGCTTCCTTCTGCCTCCCAGGACACCCATATGGAGCAACACAGGGGTTTAGATGGTGGGTGCTACTGCCTATTTCCCAATAAGCATCTCCTTGGAAAAGCTGCTTGGGTAAACATTCAGGGAGAGCAGCCAAGTCCACACACCACACTCACCATGGCCAGTTCAGCCACGAGAGGCAGAAGGGCCTTTTGTATGATAAATTCCTGCAAAGGCTTATTCCAGCACGCCAAAGGGGAATCAGAGACAAAAGAGCTGGCCATGTGGTGTGCACAGGGTTAATTAGGGGTCAGTGCCCAATGGTCCAAAGGCACTGGGGTGGCACAAAGGTCAGGGCAAAGGGCACTGCCCTACAGGGGAGACGCAGAGCCAGCCACCAGGGATACCACAACCAATGAGGGAACAGGGAAAGGAGAAACTACCAGAGTTTGGGACATATGGGGAAAGGAACTGGGGTGGTTCATAGTGTTGTGCAAGGCTCCATGGGGAAGTTTTCCCTTTCAGCCTAGGTGGAGACTCTATAGCATATTCTTCCAGGGCACAGCCCTGGGGGTTGCCCTGAGGGATTCAAAGGATTCCACACCCAGACACACAGGGAGCAGGCAGGGCCTGATCCCCCAGCCACAGACCTTGCAGAGGCTCTTCCAGAAAGGCCTGAAGGGAATGAATTGTTGAGAGATTGAATGAAGAGTTCAAAGCACCTCAACAAAACCAAGGAAGTCTCATGTAAGAACTTCAGTTGGCTAGTTTATCTGACAAACCTTTCTGTGACATTCCAAGTTATGTTAATAAACATCCTGGAAATTGACCTGTCAGAATGGTGATGTCTAAGTATGACATCTTCTCCAACATCTGATTTTGTTCTGTGCTGCACTGGAGCAGGGACAGAAGCCATCTGAAATGCTTTCAAGCTTGCCAAGGGTGAATCTGTCCCCTGTCCAACATCCAGCACAGCTGCTGGCAGCAAAGGCATTCCTGGGAAAGCCCCAAAGCCACCCTGTTCTGGTACATCCCAACAGCAGGTGTGCTCCTGCGCAGGCTCCTCACAGGTCCCAAAGCAGCAGCACTGCTTTCTGCTTGAACCCCACTTGGACAGGGACAGGGAAAGAATTGTGGAACGATTTGGTTGGAAGGGACCTTAAAGATCATCCAGTTCCAGCCCTCCTGCCACAGTGAAGCCACCCCAAAAGGGCTAATCCCATTGCAGTTTCTCATTTAGCAAGAGACAAGTGACCCACTGGTACTTGCTGTGCTGCTGCTCTCCCATGGCTGATGCCACAGAGATCACTGGTGGACTCAGGGTGTTAAGGGCTCCTCACACCAGGATTACAGGGAGACAACCCCCACAGTAACCTTGGGAGAACTTTCTTGCACCCAGTGATTTTTACTGCCAACCTCGCTGCAGTAACCACATCTTTAAGCACCATCCATCAGGCCTTCAGCTCAAACATTTGTTTGGCTGAAAAGGGTTTTAGAGCCACTCTTTCGTCACAGTGCTGAGAGGTCTTCTCTGTAATTTGTTCCCCTCAGAAAATAGAATGAAAACGTTTTTAAAATGATGCCAGAATCCAATCCCTCCTCCTGTGATTCAATCCACAGCTAGTAGAGAACAAAGACTCACAAGGAAGGGGCTCTCCACTAAGTAACCCTTGATTAGAGATGTGAAAGCACCATTTGTGGAGGATTTTATTAAGAGTTGGTTAGCTGAGAAAGGCCATACTGACATAATGCCACTGGTTAAGCTGAAAGAGGGAGGTCAGTAGTCTCTGATTCAGTGACTGCTGACAGGCAAGAATGCCGGATGACCTTGCTGCAACATGAGGAAAGGGAGGTGAGATTAGTCCTGAATATCTGCAGAATGTAAAAGAAGAATAAGCACAAGAATGTAGAAGTAGGTGTAGTTGCTGATATGTAACTAACCAATCCTGAGCTCAACTTTTGCAATATGTATGAACTTATTAAGCACTGTATTTAACCCGCCGTATTCGATCAATAAATTGGACTTGGATGAACCAACTGGTGTCTGGGTCTCCTTCCTCCGACAAATGGTGGAGAATGCAGGCAAAGGCACTCTGAACGTTCGCTCTCTTGGATTATAAATTCGCCAGGGTCGAGGAAGTTGGGTGAGAGTCCTTGCAGCCGGGACGGTGCCGGATTTTAAAAGCACCCTTGAGGATCACAAAAGGTATCTCAAGTCTCTACGTGTCGCCGGAGCCTGGAAGGGCTGCAACAGCGCGCGCTGATATATAGGTATGGAAAGGCAAGCGACATACGATCCCTTCTCCTCATATTTAGAAAGACGAGGAGTAAAAGGGATAGATTTAAAAAAGGAATTACCAGGGTTATTAGCTTATGGTTATTCTAAAGGGATTTTTGCTAACCCACATACAGTTCATGAGATAGCAGAGTGGAAAAAGTTTGGGGATATCCTGTGGGATACAGTGTTAGATGATGATAAGTCAGCAAAGAAATTTGGCAAGTTATGGCGGGTGGTATATAATACGTTACTTCAGCAGGTCTCTGAGAGAAAGGCAGCAGAAAGGGCAACAGAAGCTCATAAGAGGAATATAGGGTATGGTCGTGAGGATGATCCCCTGGCACCTTCTGTAACTCAGATACTTATGCCTAAGAGTCCCCAGCAGAGTGGTGTGCAGGATTTTCCTATAGATAGTGTGGAACCGTCTGCACCCTTACTGTTGGGGGAGGAGGGCGAGTTGGATGGTGGAGGTAAGAGCAGGCCAGCTTTGCCTCCGCTGCCAGCTTTGCCTCCGCCGCTTCCCCCAAGCGAGCCGGCTCTGGCGGGGGGGCCACTTTCCCCGCGCGAGTCGACTCCGGTTTCACTGTCAGCTCCAGCAGCGGGGGGGCCGCTTCCCCCGCACGAGCCAGCCTCAGCGGGGGGGCCGCTTCCCCCGCGCGAGACAGCTCCTGCTCCACCGCCTTCCCCGTGCGAGAACTCGGTCTCTGAATCGAAGTGCCAGCAGCATAGCACCCTTAAAGGGCCAGATTCTATCCCGGGGGCACACAGTGACCTATGGGGGGAGATGGCTAAACAGAAAAGGGAAGCTTGGGCTGCTGTGGCAAAAGAAGTAATGCAAATGGGGGATGGCGAGGCGGTGGAAGTAGCTTCTAATCTTGCATGTCCGGTCACATACACACCACAGTATGATGCACAGGGGAACCTTACACATAATATAGCGGAATATAATCCCTTAGATTGGAAGATGTTAGCTCAATTACGTTCTACGGTTAGTTTGGAGTAAAAAGTGAACCTGTTAGGCAAATGCAAGAGTGTTAGCTACTTTAGGGGCAAATTGGACTATTGAGGAAGCTTTAGAGCGAATGGCATTAATGCCAACAGCTTCACAGGCATTAATAGCAGAAACTTTAAAGGAATTAGGATTAGGGTTACAAAAGCAAGCAGAGTCTACTCAAAATCAGGTGTTAGCTGCTCAGAATCAGCTGCTCTTGCTCCTCTCTGAAGTGGCTCACTGGCGGACACGCAGAGCTCGAGACCATTCATCAAGTGTTACCGATGCGGCAATGAGGGACATACGCGCCCAGACACAAGTAGCTGCCGTGACATCGGAGACACCAGCTGCCGACGCAACATCGCTGTCACCTCCTGTCTGCAACCAGCAACAGCAGGGAGCCTCGATTTGGATTTATCAGCAGCAGTAGACGTCACACTAATGACGAACCGGCCTGAGAGGATACAAACTGGAGTAAAGGGTCCTCTTATATTAAATGGATAAAGATGTGGAGCATTGTTATTAGGACGTTCTTCAATAACTATGCTGGGATTATTTGTATTACCTGGTGTTATTGATGCGGATTATACACGGGAAATACAAATCATGGTTTACACCCTTTATCCTCCTATTAAAATAACAAAAGGACAACGCATTGCACAATTAATACCACTATCACAAATGACATCTGGTATACCATCATTTACTGGACAAACGCGGGATGAAAAAGGGTTTTGGCTCTACTGGTGTTACACTTCTAACTGTGGATTTACAAAATAGACCAAAACAAAAAGTGGAAATTACCCATGGGCATCAAAGCATAACCCTTTATGGATTATTGGATACAGGAGCTATTACAGCTTTTACAGATGCAGGAAAGAAATCAAGGCGTGCTGCTGTCACCTGGCAAGAAAAAGGACAATGGAAGCATCAACTTCTCACAGCAGACCCTGCAGATAGCTTACAAACTTTGGAATTGTTAGCAATAGTATGGGCAATGTCTAACTTACAGGAGCCTTTAAATGTGGTCACAGACTCTATGTATGTTGCCGGAGTAGTCAGACGAATAGAGGAAGCAGCAATTAAGGAAGTGAATAATAAACGATTGTATGAGTTATTGATACAATTAAGGAAAGCTTTATGAGAGAGAAATGCAGTGTATTCTGTGATTCATATTGGGAGTCATAAATGGTCTGAAGGTTTAGGAGAAGGGAATGAACGTGCAGATAAATTGGTTACCTTACCCATTGATAACTCTTGTCCTATTGATAAGCATACATTGGCCAGAGAAGCACATAGTAGATATCATCAAAATGCAAAGGGATTAGCAAAGCACTTTGAGCTGAGTTTGTCAGAAGCTAAGGCTATTGTTAGAGCATGTCCAACATGTAGTTATCATAATGGTGGAATAGGTTTAGGCATTGGAGTTAATCCTCGAGGTTTAGATATAAATGAGAAATGGCAAATGGATGTTACACATATAGCTAGATTTGGTAAAGTTAAGTGTGTGCATGTCACTATAGATACATATAGTCACTACATATGGGCTACGGCTTAGGCCGGGGAAAAAGCTACACATGTTATCAGGCATCTGTTAAGTTGCTTTGCTGTCATGGGAGTCCCAAAGAGTATCAAAACGGATAATGGTCGAGCTTATGTGAGTGCTAGGGTCCAGAAATTCTTGAATCAGTGGTCTGTTAAGCATGTGACAGGTATTCCACACTCTCCTACTGGATAGGCAATAGTGGAAAGAGCAAATGGTACCCTTAAGCAGTATATTGAGAAGCATCAAGATTTAACAGACCCACAATCATGCTTAGCTAAGGTTCTGTATGTGATCAATCATTTATGTATTTTTGGAGAAGACGATATCCCTCCTGCAATTAAACATCATCCGAGGTCAGGTCAGAAAAATACTAAGGAAACAGAGGTCTGGGTTAAGTATAAGGACCCGAGTACAGGATTATGGGAAAAACCTGCAAAAGTATTATACTGGGGTCGGGGATATCTTTGTGTTTCCTCACCTACAGGACCTTTGTGGGTTCCTGCTAAGTGGACTAAACCTGTTTTTGATGCAGCCTCTGGTGGACTGCCTCACGGAAGAGGACAGGGAGTGACTGGGGAAGAAACTGCTTCTAGTCCTACGACCACTACTGTTACAGCTAAAGGGACACTTGAAAGCGGTGGACAGAGCACTGACACGTCACTATCGGATGGCCCAGGAGTTGATTGGTTTTATTGACTCATTATCAACTTTTCGTTTAACAAATCCAGCAAAGGAACATTGCCTTGACTGTTACAATCCACATTGTGCTGCCTGGATAGCCCTACCTTGTGGGGGTTGTGATAGAACTTTTTGGTTAGAACAATCTTTATTATGGGATTTATGGTGTCACACTTGTGAGCACAAGCACACGTCGGGTAAAAGCTGGCAAGATGAATTAAGGAGACAAACAGGGCAAAATGCATATATAGCTTTAAATCTTTATGAGTCTCCTGAACAGAAAATTCTTGCTTATTATCGTTGGGAAGTACAATGTGTTGTAAGTAGAATTAAGGTTCAAAGTAAATCACGTATAATTTCTGTAAGGTGTAGAAAATTAGTACCTTTAACACAACGTTCTATTGTAGGGCCCTTCAGGGGGAATCCTGAAAGAGCATTAGATCATTGCATTGAAAAATTACAAAAATTAAGTTTGAAAGTGACGGGACCAGTGAAATTAGGAGCAGCAAAACTGAAAACTGATAAGAAAAAGAAGGTAAGATAGGGAACAACCTCTTCTAAATAAGGCTAGTTAGTTTTCTATGATTAGGACAATTTTACAGTTGTGGGACCCTCGGGAGGATATAGTTATTGAAGAAGATAACGAGCAGGAACAACGATTACGAAATAAAATAAGCCTTGCGCTAAAGAAAGAGCTTGAACTATTAGCCTTATATAGTAAGAAAGGTGAAGAGGCTTTGCAATCACCACCATTAAATTGGTTGCATTGGGTCGAAGAGACAGATTTTTATACTGGTCCTTACTTACATTCACTTCCTTGTTATGTTTGCAAAAAGGATAATAATAAGTGCTATGCTTGGGTAGCTTTGCATTGTGCTGATTGCAATAAGGTTTATTGGTATTCACAGAGGAGGAATTTTATGGTGTCACCCTTGTTTTAGGAAGTGGATTCGATATTTTTCCTGGTATAGAGCTCTTGAGCAAAGTACTGGTCTACCAGGAAGGTCAGGATTACAACTTTATGAGAGTGCAGAACAAGTGGCCATAGCATATATAAGGTGGAAATTACAACAAGTACTTAGAGAGCTTGAAATTACTACATCCTCACGCATCATAGCAGCTCGCTGTAAAGCTGATTTGCTTTCGCCTTTAAATCTACCACATGTTATACCTGTAAGCAAGGATGTTGATTTGGAATTAGACCGGTGTATTCAAAAACTGACTCAGGTCCACTTTAACCGTTCTAACAAACCAGGTAAAAGACAGCGAAGAAAGGAAAAACAGAGAAAGCAGAGAGAAAAATGAAGCTTGTTCTTATTATACTGCTCAATGCCGTAGCAAGTGAAGCAGTAGGAATAACACATTTTAGTCAGCCAAGAGAAAATTTATGGGTAACACTTGCTAAACAGATTAACCAATCATCGCTTTGTCTTAGTCTTGGAGGAATTACTAATCCATTTCGAACATGCCTGGTAGGACTTCTGGTGTGGTCTCCAGGAGAATTTTGCGGTTTGATAAATAATCGAACTTTATGTATGTCTAACATGTCAAACATCACATTGCCAGTGCAGCAAGGGTATACTGCAGGTCAGAGTGATGGCTATTGCCAATGCTTACTAATCCAATCACTTAACACCTCTTTGCATTCTCCTCCTGAGGAACTGGATCTTTTTGGAAGTGCAAATGCCAGTATGCCTAACACTACAGCTGGAGGATGGTTTAGTTTCAAACCCTTAGATGCCCAGAATTTAAATAAACCTAAAGAAACATGGGCCACCTTAGATTCATCCCCGAATTTGAGTGAATTCTCTCCACAGTATTACAGTCAATGTAACAGTACAAAAATCACGGCACCAATGAAATTACCTACAGGAATATTTTTAATTTGTGGAGACAGGGCGTGGAATGGTGTACCAGCTAAGCCACAGGGTGGACCCTGTTATTTGGGAAAATTGTCCTTGTTTCACCCTAATGTATACTTGCTAATGCAGCTCAGTCAAACATCAAACAGGAAAAAGCGTAGTATACATGACTTGGACTGCAGCCAGATAGGAGATCCAAAGTTTTGGGGTACATTCAGGCAACTAGTAGTTTCAACTATTTTACCAGGAGGATCTGCCAATAAGGCTATAAATTTAGCAAAGCAATTAGGGTGCTGGGCAAAAAATGAGCTGAACAAGACATCCCAAATTCTAGACATGTTAACCGCAGATGTGCAGAGTGTTAACCATGCTGTTTTGCAAAATAGAGCTGCTGTAGATTTTTTGCTCTTGGCACAAGGACATGGATGTGGAGAGTTCGAAGGAATGTGTTGCATGAATCTGTCTGATCATTCGGTGTCCATTCACACTAAGATAAAAGAATTGCAACAAGGACTTCACAATCTCAAGGAAGAAGAAGGTTTAGGAATTGACGAATGGCTTAAAAACTTAGGACTTGGGCCATGGCTGAGGAACCTTGTGATCTATGCTATAGAACTACTGGGTGTAGTTTTACTGTTTTTGCTTATTTTGCCTTGTGTCTTTAATTGCATTCAAAACATGGTCAGTCGTATGATAGCAAAAATGCAGACTAGTCTTCTTGCTCAAGAAGAAAACGGGGGAAATGTGGAGGATTTTATTAAGAGTTGGTTAGCTGAGAAAGGCCATACTGACATAATGCCACTGGTTAAGCTGAAAGAGGGAGGTCAGTAGTCTCTGATTCAGTGACTGCTGACAGGCAAGAATGCCGGATGACCTTGCTGCAACATGAGGAAAGGGAGGTGAGATTAGTCCTGAATATCTGCAGAATGTAACAGAAGAATAAGCACACAAATGTAGAAGTAGGTGTAGTTGCTGATACGTAACTAACCAATCCTGAGCTCAACTTTTGCAATATGTATGAACTTATTAAGAACTGTATTTAACCCGCTGTATTCGATCAATAAATTGGACTTGGATGAACCAACTGGTGTCTGGGTCTCCTTCCTTCGACAACCATTCCATTTGGACACTGGGCTGGACAGCGCTCACAACTGGCCCTTTTCCCTGAGCCAGGGCTCTCCTGTGGCACTGGGATTTATGTTCTCCCAGCTGATCAGCCGGTGCTGAGTGCTCTGAACGCTGCTATTCAAACAGAGGCACCCTGTGGGGGAGGCTGGGCTGGGCTCTCTCCTCACACCGCCTGCCCAATTCACTTGGCTTCTCCTGCAGCTCCTGCAGCAAGGGGGAAGGAGGGGCACGTGAGCCCCTGGGACAAGCAGGCTATGGTTGGCAGTGCCAGAGCAGGTCCCTGTGACTGCCACCCACCCTCCATGGCAGCCAAGGTGATGATGATGATGGTGGCACACCAGGGGGCCCAGCCTCATGCCCAGAGCTGAGCCTCTGAACACACACCAAACCTCATCCCTCCCATGCAGGGGAGCCACAAGGACAGGAGGGGTGTCTGTCACACACAGGGCACAGCGTGGCCCTCCCATGAGGTGCCTGGGCCCCCTGGGAAGTCTGGAAGTGATGGAATTGAAGGCAGAAGCCAGCAAAGAGCCTGGGGAGGAGGGATCTCAGGGAAGGAGGGGTGACAGGAGGGCTCCAGGGGGAAATACAGGGCCCCTGATGGAGGCACTGCTGCAGCATCTGCTGATGTACCTGCTGCTGCTGCTGCTGCTGCTGCAGGAGGGAAATGCTTCCTGTGGCAAAGAGCTCATACAACAAGTGCTCCATTCTCCACCTCCCTGCTGGGAGGGCTGCTCTGCCTTCAGTGCAACAGCAGCAAACACACCAGGAAAAAATAACCACAGGGCAGGAAGAAGGCGGCGTGTCCTTTTGTAGAGTGTGCACAACCTGTTTTCACTTTGCCAGCAAAGCCGCCTCCCCAGCTTCAAGGCAGGCACTGCAGTGAGTTACCACAGCCCCGGGTGCAGCAGGAGCCATGTGCTGAGGATTGAATACCAGGCATTTGATTTATTTTTTCTTTTGATACTGGGCTTGAAGTCTGTGAACTGCAGCAGTTTAGAGAGTTTAATCCCACAAAGGTCCGAGCAGAAGAAACAGAGAGACCAAACGTATCCAGCCACACTGATATGTCATCTCTCAAATGGCACACCAGGGTGCACAGACACTGCAGTGACCTTTGTCTCACCATGTCCCCAAGTCAACATCCATGAGAAGCTTACTTACAAATGCCAGTTTTAATCCCTTTCCAACTCCCTACAATATTTATCCCCAAGCCAATGCTACAATCCATTCAATAATTGTCATTCCTCAGGTCTATTTGTTACTCCAGAAAGCCCATCTGGGATGCTGAAGGCTTGGCTATGTTCAGAGAAGATCAATACAGGATGTAGGCAGAGAAGAACAAGGCAGCTGACCAGGAGAATTGAGAACCTGACAAAAGGAACTGAGGATTATATTAATTTTGTTGGATTTTAGGCATTTAATACCTTTTGAGAGAGGCTTCTTTACTATGATGGAGGTTAGCACCTGCAGAACATCATCAACCATCGTGTCTCCCACATCTGTCACTCTCAGCCTCTCCTCCTCTCTCAGCGACTCAGGAGAGGGCCACCAAAGAACCTGGCAATGTGGAGGCACAGAAAGGACACAATAGGGAGGGATAATCCATCAGGACCAACACCAGTGTGAGAATCAGGAGGTTTAAAAGAGCCCTGGTTAATCTGTTTTTGGAAACAAGGAGTTAAAGGCTAAAAGGGCTCAACTTGAGGAGGGTAAAGGAGCTAAAAAGGAAACTATTTTCCAGGGGAGGGCTGGGAAGCTCAAGAAGGGGATTCGTGACCAGGCCTCAGAACTCTCTGTTCCTGTCCTCAGCTTCTGAGTCTGTAACTCAGCGCTGAAATTGCAAGAATGAGACAAGCACAAAACAAACTTCCTTCTCCCAGCTCCAGCTCGCAGTGGGAGCGTTTCAGGACACGCTGTGCCACTGTCAGGGCGTGCAGCTGACTGCCTTGGATCCCCTCTGTGCTCGATGGGTGTCAGCTGCCTCCCCTCACCCAGGCCCCAGCCCCGTCCCAGCAGTGGTGCCCCCCAAGCTGGAGCATCCCGGGGCCGAGGGCTCCGCAGGGCTTGGTCAGCACTGCCCAGGCCAGCCTGGAGGTGCTGCTCCCACCCCCTGGCTGCCAGACCAGCAGGATGGATGGGAAGAGCTGCCTGCCAGCCCTGCTGCCAGGGCAGAGTGAGAACAAATTTGGATAATAAAAGCTGGAATAAGGAGATGCCTTGGAGAGCACGCTGGAATAGCGCTTTGCGAAGCTTCAATTTAAAGCCTTGTTTCTACAGCTAACGCAGCCGTAAGGGACATTAGCCTAATTTCTGTCAAGAGAACTTGCCAACACTGCAGTATTTAAGATAGACACTAAAGATGTGTTTTATCTCACAGATAGATCACTGGGAAAGGAAGGAGCTGTGCCACACTTGGTTCACAGGAAAATAAATTGACGTTCTCCCTGGGCCTAATTGGTGGATGCTGTTTTATAACACCACATGCACGAGCAGCCTCCCATTTTATCAGTGTGCAGCTGAGATTGGTGCCAAATCCACTAGATAGTGGGGTTAGATACAGGAACCCACAGGGACATGCTTCAAACGGGCACCCAAGGACACAGATCTGGGCATTTTCCAGCCACAGAGTATCTGAAATATTGGGCAATGTCCTGAAGGGTCAGGTCCTTCTACTGATGGTGCTCACCAGCTGAGCCACAGCTAGAGGGGTGGGATTTAGGGGCCAAGGGTAGAAAACTGGTGATAGAAGAAGAGAACTGTCTTGGCTTCCTCAGGACCACCAGCAGGAACTCACCTGGCCTGGTTCTTAGAGATGGTTCATGGTGAGTCAGTAGAAAGCAAAGAAAAGAGAGGTTGTACCCTGCAGCTTTAGGAGAGCATGCTCCTGCCCCCATCATACCCCACTTTGGGGAACTAAAACATTCCCAGGAGTCCGAGTGTATTAAGGCTGGCATGGCTCCATGTGTCCCACGTGCCAGCCTTGGAGCTGGGTTTGAGACATGCCCAAGATAATGTTGGTGCCACGGCACAAAGCCTTATCCCAGACTTGCAGCTTCTGCAGTGGAAAGTTGAAAATGCCCTTTTATTTGCAGTTGTTACACGGAAATAACAGCCATGTAACCTTGTCCCAGCCTTAGAACAGAAATCAGCTTGCAGAGGAAACCTGAGGGAGCGCGACCCTGAGCTGCAGGCTCGAGGGCAGGAGGGTGGCTCTGCTCTGCCACGGATTCTGCCCTTGCAGAAGAACTAAATCACTACAACAGCCAGAAATGTCCCTCGGGAAGGAAATCCTCTCAAAGATAAAGCAATGACTCAGTGTAATTTTAGCATGCAGCCAGGAGAATTTACATTGCCAGGAAGGCTGAGAGCTCTGCCACAGAGACAGAAGCGCAGCATCATCAAACAGCCCCACAGCAGACCCTGCACAGAGCTCAGGCTCTGGATGTTCACAGCCAAGCCACGAGGCTGGGCTCTGCATTTTGGGACCCCACAGATTCAAATCACAGGGACAGCAGCAGGGATGTGGTCCAGCCAAACTCCCTTGGGACAAACCCACCTTTCCCTTTTCTCCTCTGCAGCAGCAAGGCTGCAATCATGGCAGTGCTGGCAAACACTCCAGATGCTGCAGGGTGAGACATACAAAGCTCAGCTAAACCAGGCTCAGGAGCAGAGGGGGAGTGCTCCAGCCACAGCCCCCATCCCTGGCCAGGGGTTCCCACCAGCCAAGCCAACAGCACAACAAGGATGTGCCGTAGCCCCAGGTGATGAATGAGACTGCAATTTACGTAATTATGTTAATGCTAAGTACACTCGGAGCAGTAAGTTCAAGGGAAGTGATGACACTGTAGAAGAGCACAGTTCAACACTGAGCAGTAACTCCAGCAAAAAGGGGGGAGAAAAAAAAAGCCCCTTATTATTCAGTAGCTCTTCTCCCAGATTCTCAGGGTCAGCTTGGAGGAGAAGGTGGCCTGAATTATATTTTCGTTTCCAGAACATCAACAGAATTGCTAAGTGAGTTCCAGCGGCAAGGTCAGAGCCTGCCCATTGTTATGCATGCCAGCCCCATCCCCTCCCAAGCTCTGCCGTGTCTCCTGCCAGTGCTGCCACCACCGAGCCCTGCCACCCCGGGGACACAGGACCAGCTCCTGTGCCAGTGCTTGTCCTGGTCCCCAGCACAGACAGACAAACTGCAACAACCAATTCCTCAGAAGCCAGGTGTAGCCTCCATGTCTGAAGGTGCAGGAGCCTGTCCAGGATAAGCCTGAGGAGCAAACAGCCCAGTCCAGCCAGCAGAGGTTTGTGCACAGCCAGCCCTCTGCAGAGTGCCTGTTGGCACAGCCACAGCCCCTGGCAGAGGTGGAGCCTGTGCCAGGGCATTCAGAGCTGGGAAGGACTGTGCTCACACACACACAGAGCTCTTCCCCTGTACACCCACCTGGAGCCATGGAAGCATTTTGGAGCACCTGTGCTGGCCACAGTCCTGTCACTCCTCACAGGTTCCTCTGGTGCCAACAAGCTCTCACACAGATTGTGCCATCAGTGCTGATGTGCTCCAAGAGCCTCAGCCTGCAAATCCAGCTTTACAGCAGTTACCAATGCACACTGGGCTTCTGCATTGCTTCATTGAGACTTGGACTTTTACAGGGGCCTGGAGTGCCAGGACACAGGGAATGGCTTCCACTGCCAGAGGGCAGGGATGGATGGGATATTGGGAATCAGGAATTGTTCCCTGTGAGGGTGGGCAGGCCCTGGCACAGGGTGCCCAGAGCAGCTGGGGCTGCCCCTGGATCCCTGGCAGTGCCCACGGCCAGGCTGGACAATGGGGCTGGAGCAGTCTGGGACAGTGGGAGGTGACCCGGCCATGGCAGGGGATTGGAATTGGATGAGCTTCAAGGTTCCCTTCCAACCCAAACCATTCTGGGATCCAATGACTCTGCACCTCTGAAATGCTGAGATCTGCCTGCAAAGCTGCCCCAAGGGCCAAGGTCAGTGCTGGAAGCTAAAGATGCATTATGACCACCCCACACAAAGCCAGGACAATGACTTGTTTTGCTCCTATTGGCACCAGGGGAATGGCTGCAGAAAGCAGCTGGGGTGTCCCCACGCCTCCAGTGTCTCCCCCCTTGTAAAACACAGCAGGTCAGAGCAAGTGCTGGAGATAATGAACACAATTTACGGATTCCAGCACAGGAGGCTGCAGGCATGGCTGCAACTAAGTCTTAATAAATTCTGAAGAGTGACACCATAAAATGGCATTATGGAAGGCTGTATTTATTGTCTCCCCATGCTTCTGTCTCCAAGGTGCCATGTTACACTTAATAACAGTTTTCTCCCCAGCTGCCAGTGTTGCAAACCTTGATGGGCTAATGGTCGGGCCAGCCCTCCCCAAACACACACATCTCACCCAGTACACAGCTTCCACGGCAGGAACAGGCAAAAAGGATTAAACCAGTGCTGCCCAGCTGCTGCCCAGCCTGTCCCCTCCGTGCTGGCTCTGCAGGGCTCCCTGCCACGCAGCAGGACAGGAGTTTTGCCCCTGGAAGTGATGCAGAGGAGGAGCAGCTGCTGTGGGGTGGTACCTGCATGCCCAGTGTCCTGCTGGGACAGGAGCATCCCTGCCCTGCCCTGCCCTGCTGGGAACACCAAGGCCCTGGCAGCAGAGCAGCCCCACCTGAAACTACTGCCTGCTGTCACAGTAAGCTCCGGGCATGGCACCAGCACAGCCCTGGGGGGAACCATGGGGAACCACGGATCCTCATGGAGAACCAGAGATTCTCATGGAGGACCAGGGAGAACCAGAGGTCCTCATGGAGAACCATGGGGAACCAGAGATCCTCATGGAGAGCCAGAGGTTCTCATGGAAGATCATGGAGAACCAGAGGACCCCTCATTCCTTATTGAAGTGAAGGGGAGAATCGACCATCCTGGTAATGCATCGAACTCCAACTTTATTGATCAATCAATCACCTTAAATAACAATACTAACGAACTTCATGAATATTCTGTAATCCAATTTCACGATAGGCTAACAGAGAAACTTCTAACCACTCCCTTTGTTTTAGAATACCTACAATTGTTTATTAAAAACAGAAACCAAAAACAGAAACCCGAAACCAAAACAGAAACCAGTGTTCCCAAAACTTCTACATCTGTTCTCAGGATGGCAGGCCTTCCCAGAGACGGTGTTCTGCTTGTTATGGGAAGACAGTCTGAGAACTCCATTGTTTATAGAATGATGCCTGAGAGAGTCTAATTGTTTATACAAATCAGAAGGCTGAGAACTGTTAGAAACTGCTTTACTTTTCCCTTATACTTTTCTCTCAATTCTATGTCTCATGGCCTTTTCTTTAAGTCATTCTCCGACATTTCCCCCGTTTTTTCTTCTTTGAGAGAAAAGTGGTTAGCTTGCCAGGTTTTTTCTACCATCCTACCAACCATCTTTTGAATGCAACAAGGTAAGATAATGGTGAAGTTTTTCCTCACAGAAACTCTTGTGGAGACATTACCTCCTGTTCACTATCAGGGGCAAAGAAAAGAGAAGGGAACTCATCCACTACGCTTGGCAACACTTTAAACTTCAGAGCAGCTTCGTGTGGGCCTCGTTCTACAGCAGTGATGTTAATAGCATTAGGCTGCAGTGTTTAGCCCTGTCTCATTCCGTAGTGCCTGCTCCCAATTGTGTTCCCAGATATGCCTATAATTACAGGTGTGGCACCATAAATGAAAAAGTAACAACTGATCACAAAAAAATCTTATCACAATCCCCACAACACAGTGCAACCCAAGCAACACAATTTGGACTGTGACATTCAAAACAGTTCTCTTTTACCAGTCCTCGTATATGAAAAGATGATAATGATTCAATAATGTCAATCAGTTCTCTGGACGTCCGGCAACGGCGTGTTACGGCCTTATCAGGCATTGCACAACAGGTGGTAATTGGACTAAGAAAAGAAAGCTGTTAACTGTTTTCATTCATGCAACCTGGAGAGAAGGTGAAAAAGTCTGAAAATTATTCTTTCTGTCCTTGAATTTATCCCATTCACCTTTTTTCATGAGCTTCCCAGAAATGTTCAAAGTCAGTTTTCAGTTTGTAATCCTTTAGTCATTTGGCTCAAATGGCATCAACTGGGTGATTCTCAGTCCTTTGTTAATTTGGAGTGGTGAAAAGATAGTATGCATTTAAAGCACTTAAAATATTTAACTTAACAGACTTATTTGCAAATCATGTAAAATCACTTAAATCTAATTCAAACTTAACAGAATCTAACTTAACTTACTTAATAATACTTAACAAAAATTAAATTTTCTTCAAATCCCACACAACTCAAACCTATATATAATTTAAACTTAGAAGACCTCGAACCCAACGGAAAACAAGCTCAACAAACTTAACCTTAACATTTAATGGCACTTAATTGATAACTTATTTTAAACTACTTAATAACAGATAAAACTTACTACAGAAATAATATATGGCATTTATTATCACTCACCCACAGGCCTGACTCCCAAACACTCAACCAAAACAACCTTTCTCACATCTTTGCTGCAGCATTTATACCAAAAACACACTCACAACATCTCACTCATACAATCAATCCAACATATTTCAACATTTTTAAACTTTTCAAAACACAGCTTTAAAGTCTAATGTTCCACCGGCCCAGCCATCCGGGCTTCTGATGTTTAAAGTCTCTGGTAATACAGGTGTTTCCAAGACAGCATACCCAATGCCGAGCAAAATCGGCTGAAATTTGACTCCTGCATTCATTTACGCTGATCTGCTTTACAGTCTGTGCTGGGGAGAACACAAGATCTCTCTAACTTAGGTGAAAAACATCCTGACAGCAATAGTCCTTGGTGTCGCTTGTTTAGTTTCACTAATCTTTTAATTGCAATAGGAATCTTTTCTTTTGTTGACAAGAGTCACAGTTATTACGGCTATCTCAAACTGTAGCTTTTGCCGGCTACGGGGCGGAGGGAGAAACGTTCCCGCTTGAAAAAGCACTCTGAAGTCGGAATCTGCTAAGGAGTGTGTGACAACTCACTTGCCAAATCAACTAGCCCTGAAAATGGATGGCGCTGGACACTCATCAGAGCCCAGAAAAGGTGTTGGTCGATCTAAACAGCAGGACGAAAACTATCAATGCACAGCATGATTGCTCCTCCATCACCTGCTCTCTGATGTCCAGTCACTGTTCCCAAGCAGCAACTGGCCGCCCGTGGACATCTGGCCCCCAGTTCACACATGAGGGCGATGCGGCTCCGGTCGCTCCCCCCCGCGGCGCTCTTTGTTCATTTCCGGCGCGGCTCTCGGGGTGGCGCGGCTTGGTTTCTGCGGCAGCGGCGCGGCTGCTCCCGCGCAGTGGCTCCGCTCTCGGGGGCGGCGCTGCTCGGCTCCTGCGGCGGCGGCTTTTGATCTTCCCGCCGCTGCCTCCGGTTGGCCATAGTGGCGCGCCCGTGCCGAGTTCGGAGTAGCACAGCACCGCAATTCCACCATAAATCACCAAATTCACACATTTCCGTTAACCTGTAAGCCATATGAAGAATCCTTTTATTGTAGCCATAAGTCCAAAGTCCTGTTAAGTCCTTTTGCCAATTCATCTCTGCTTTGCGCTGCGGGTCACTCCCTTCGCGGCGGTTCAGCTTCGCCCGCGGTGGCTCCCTGTGGTGTCGGGTTGAAGGCTCCCTGTTGCGGAGGGTTAGAGGCTCCCTGCTGCGGAGGGTTAGAGGCAGGAAAGAGCACCGATGATGCAGCGATGACTTCTGTTGGTGCTTGGCATTCCCGGCGCAAGCGGCCCGTGCCTTGGCTTCAGCAGCATTTCGGGCGGCCCTCTTTATTTGATGCTGCAAACGCAGCGGATGCTTGAAGAGGTGCAAAAGCGGCTAACACCTGACTCTGAGAGGACCTTGCCTGTTTTCGAAAACCTATTCCTATCTGCTTGAGCACATCCGCCACAAAAGCCTGCTGCCCGGTAGGAATAAGAGCCATCCTCTCTAATGCTTCCTCTACAGTCCAATCTGCACCTAAAGAATTAAGTATGTTTCTAGTAGCAGAATTACAATTTTGAAGGACACACTGCCTGAGTAGGACCTCGCGCAAATATTCTGGCACGCCTGCTCTCTTAATTGCAGCCGCAGCTCTACCAACAAAAGCATCAAATGCTTCCTCTCTGCCTTGCTTAATTCCTACAGACACTGGTATCTCTCCCGGTTCCTTCACCATGTCTACTGCGAGTCTGACTAACCGCATTGCCTCCCGGCACTTTTCTTGACCTATTAAAGCTTGTGCATCAGTACGAAGGAAACGTCCCAGACCCATAAGTTCATCAACAGTGACACCACGCAGAGGGTCACCCGGCTGTCTCTGAACTACCACACACTCACTAACAAGTATTCGCCAATGATCATTAAACAGCAATTGTTGATGGTGGGTAAAGATTAATTTAACTATGCCAAGACAATCATTAACGAGGAGGATACTGGTGTTAAAAATATAATCGAGCATTTGCTTAGCTGGTTTGCTTTTAAATCCAAACTGACGAACAGCGGCTTGCAATTGAGATAACAATTTCCAGTCAAGAGCACTAATTGTGGCTTGAATTCCTCCACCAGCCTGAGGGTTAAAGACAACCGGACAAACCAGCTCCGGAGCCGAACTTATCAGCTCCTGATCTCCCTTGTCAATTGCATCTTTGGCCAGGGCAGCCCATGCGTCCCGTCTTTCCCTTGCAATTGCCGCCTCCAAGCCGCTTTCTGACCCAGGGACCGGCTGATTGCTTGTCGGGAACGGAGTACACGTATTTGGCCCCAGCTGCTGAGACGCAGCAGGTACGGGAGAGTCAGAAGTGCCCTGTGTAGCCTGCGGCAAAGCAGACAACAAGGCACCCCGCGGAGCTTGGCTCGTTAGGGGGGGCTGCGAAGCGGGTACTAAAGCAGTCTGCGTAGCCTGGTTTGTAGGCTGGCTCGTAGCCGGGCTTGTAGCCTGGCCCGTTAAGGGGGGCTGCGCGGCGGGCAGCGAGGCGGTCTGCGCCTGGCTCATAGTGTGACTCATAGCCTGGCTTTCCGAGGGAGGCGGTGAAGCAGGTAATAAAACTGTCCGCATCGCGGGGCCAATAGGAGTTCCCGCGTTCTTATCAAATTCCCTATCTTGATCGCATTCTTTGTTACGATTGTAAGCAGCAGTAGCCCGGTGAGCAGCCCTTTTTTCAGCTTGAATTTGCAAAAGCTCGGTGTTAACGACCCGCCATAATTTACCCCACTTCTTAGCAGTTTTATCATCATCTAACCTAGCCTGCCACAATAAATCACCAAATTTACGCCACTCAGACAATACGTGAACTATATGAGGATTAACAAAGATTCCCCTTTCTAGGCCATAAGCTAAAAGACCCGGTAATTCTTTCTGTAAATCTATTCCCTTAATTTGCCGTTTTTGCAAAAGGGTAATAAAAAGTTCATATGCGGCTTGCCTTTCCATACCTATGTGCGCACGTTGCAGCTCTTCAAATCAAGGTCGCGGCCGCATGTATTGGACGAGCCTATCTGTATAGTCGCTCGCAGCACGGCGCGGGCCGGCGGGTTACCCTCCGCTTTGTCTTCCGCGCTTCTTTGCCGTTCCGGCTGCAGTTTCGATCTTACGGAACCCGAACCTGGCTTCACTTCGCGTGGTGTTCGCTTCCCCGTGGTGTTCGCTATCACGGTCGGAGGTCACCATATATTGAAGTGAAGGGGAGAATCGACCATCCTGGTAATGCATCGAACTCCAACTTTATTGATCAATCAATCACCTTAAATAACAATACTAACGAACTTCATGAATATTCTGTAATCCAATTTCACGATAGGCTAACAGAGAAACTTCTAACCACTCCCTTTGTTTTAGAATACCTACAATTGTTTATTAAAAACAGAAACCAAAAACAGAAACCCGAAACCAAAACAGAAACCAGTGTTCCCAAAACTTCTACATCTGTTCTCAGGATGGCAGGCCTTCCCAGAGACGGTGTTCTGCTTGTTATGGGAAGACAGTCTGAGAACTCCATTGTTTATAGAATGATGCCTGAGAGAGTCTAATTGTTTATACAAATCAGAAGGCTGAGAACTGTTAGAAACTGCTTTACTTTTCCCTTATACTTTTCTCTCAATTCTATGTCTCATGGCCTTTTCTTTAAGTCATTCTCCGACAGTTCCTCGTGCCAGAAGGACAGGAAACATCACCATTCAGCATTCCCAGCTCCACTACCACTGCAGTGTGCACTTCCATGGTTCCATATTTAGCTTTTGGACCATGGATACAGTTTTTCTGGAGCATAATCTCCACTGAGCTTCTTGTTCTCCCTGCTGGTGTAGTGTTCAAAGCCCACAAGAAAATCACCTTGAGCTTCAGGCAGAGCCTTGGGTGTGGATGGAGACTTGACAAGTATAAAGATGCTGCTGTTCCATCCCTGCCTGCATCGCCTGCACTGCTGAAGGCACAAAAAAAAAAAAAAATAATGTGAACCATCTTTAGTTCTCTTCAGAATACAAAAAGGTAACAAAAATCCCCAAACTCACGTATATCAGTTTATCAAGAACAGCAAACAGTACAAACAGGAGTACAGGTATGTTTGGCCTGAGAACACTCGCAGCGGATGGAGATGAGTGTGAACATCTCCTCACCCAGTGTCCCCCCTCCGGCCTCCGTGTCCCTCCCCTCTTTCCAGCTGACAGCGACCACTCTCCTCAGCAGCCTGGCTCTGCTCCTCCTCCAGTGTTTTGTGGAGAAAAGAAGAAACCTCACAACTTTATAAAAGTTGTAAGGCCCGGTATGTTTTTATTACGACGCGCGCCAGACGCAAGCCTCCCCAAAAAGGCATGCGTGCCTCTGAAGACCTCGGGTCTTCTTTTATCCCCCTTCCAAATGCATATGCATACAGTTTCACAATAAGTTCATACATATTCATTCTGCGTGACATTTAGCACCAGTTCTTCTTTATCAAAGGAATTTCTAGGTCTGGGGCAAATTGACCTTGTGGTCATTTCTGTTTTTCTTTCTCTGTCTCCTTTTTGTCTCTGGAATGCAGCTTTTCCTTCAGCTTTGGCCCCACAGACCCCTCACCTTTTCCAGACACTTCACCTAATTCAGAATGGATCCCCATTCCATCTCATTCCCCCCTTTCCTAGGAAATAAGTAAATTCTTTTACTTAATGAAAACCCTCACGACAATAAGTGTCTTTTAACGCTTCACCATGTACGTTTGACCAAGAGGTTAGTACAGCTATTCATTGTAGCATTCTACAGTTCCAAATTAACAATGTAATAGATAATCCTAAACTTATCCCAACTAATATTGGTAAAACTACAATGGGGTGGCACAACTTATTAAAAATTCCATTCGCACTTGGTGACCACCCAAAGATCACATCCCACCAGTGATGATCCATATTTTGTTTTTTTCTTTGTAGAACCCTGGTTATCTCCTTTGTATCATGTTGGACAGTAATTAAGGTTTTCTTTCCACTTTCTTGGATTTCTTTCAAGCCTTCCAATAGGTCTTGGTGCTTAATTAATTGTTTTACCAATGTAAGGTTCATCCCACTAGGGGCAGGTGGTAGTCTGTGATACATTGTGTAATTGGCTTAAATCAGCTGGTGGGATGTTACTGGTACCAAATACGAAAAATCACACCCAATAATCTTAACAAAATTACAAATACAGAGATTAGAATGGTTTCTACTAGACAGAATAACATCATTGCTATCAATTTGTACAGCAGCACAAGCAGTTCTCAAGCATACACCCTTTTCCAGTATATACGAGCACAGTTTTCTGGTCAGTGACTGGATGAATTCCAAAGTGACAAATACTCTGTTCAGTGTCCAAACACACATCCTGAGCATTAATAGTATTGCTTTCACAAATGAATCCCATCTGTTGTCTAGTAATGCAGGATTCCAAGTTTACTGTCTGCCACTTTCCATTCATCTTTCGTGCCCACACTCTATGTTCTGAAGGATAGAGTATTGTTTTTTCATGGTTTAATCCTAGGGCAACAATGGGATGGATAACATAAACAGTGGCATTATGTATGGTAAGCACAAAGGCAGTTGCCACATTAGAAACAGGATCATAGGTGAAATTCACCATAGTCCACCAGGATTGAAACTTCCTTTCAATATCAATTGCATTATCCCACACAATTTCTTGAATTTCAGCTGGAAAATTACCTTCACCCCTTTCCCATATGATCAGAGCTGTTGTTGCTTGTATCCATAACTGTGCTTGTATACAACTGAAAGCTAAAGACACATTATCTTGAACTGTACTAAGTGCTTCTACTATTAACTTGTGGTCTTGGTCCCCGGCCTTTTCATACTTCCTTACTTTGGCAGTACTTTTGAAATCTGTCACTGGCTAGTTCCTAATGCCAATAGAGATTACTATAAAGGCTGTTTCAATTTTGTTAGGCTACCTGCTGCAGTGGCCAGTTTATTCATCAGTATTTCTGAATCAATTCCATTTAAAACTCCTAATCTTGTCCCTAATATGCGAGTTAGATGTTTGTTATGGGGAACAGGAACTGCTTTCTGTCCATGACCATCCCTCCCTGCCAGAGGGATGTGCTGGGCTCACACTGCGAATTCAGACACACTTCACAAGCGTATCTGACAGAGGTTTAGGTCATACTTGAGGCAGATGTTTGTTCTGAAATGTAGAGACCTCAGGGAATCTAACCTCTCCTTCCCCCTCTAAAGCACCTGATTTCCCAGATGTGTGGCAAAGCAGGAATGTCTCTCCTGGTCTACAAAACCTCACCCACCTTGCCCCTAGCTAAGATCAAGCTGTGGACTGTGTTCAGGGCAGAAGATAACAGTATTTGTCAAACAGATGAGAATAAAACTGGCTGGAACATATGGGATTTGGGTAGAAAGATTTCAGGTCCAAGCCTCAAGTAAATAATGAAGGGGAAATCTGAGAGAAGAGCCTAAATTCATTGCAGCGCCTCAGAAGAAACTGGGATCAGGTTTCTGCTACTTGAAACACTCAGCACAAAAGTGATGCTCAAAATCCTACAGCCTGCTGCTGAGCTCTGAGGGGGGGTCTCTCTCTACCTCTTTTAAGCAGAATCCAACTGCCTCAGACTGGGACAATCACTGATCCAAATCTCAGTAGGAAAAGGGATAGCTATAAATAAAGAAAATCACCTTCCTTGCTTGGGTTAATTCAACACCTGCAGTTCAGCACCCTTTACCAGCCATTGCCTGGGTGTTCAGCCAACCAGCTTGGAAAATGACCTAAGGAAACTGATTAGGTTATCACAGACTTCCTGGTGTTCATATACACCAGGGGAGGTTCAGACACTAATTACACCTGGTCTCTCATAAGCTACCCTGTTGATGACCTGGCACCCTACTTTGATTTCTTCTCCTCTGATTCCTTGAAGTATCCACAGTTCCTGTTCCTGCCATTCTTGCTCCTCACATACCTGATTCTCATGGATTACTACAGTAGATATGTTTAAATCTTTTATCTCAGAAGGTTTTCCCATGGATCCAGTATACTGATTAAATGCCAGGGACCAAGGCCATTCAGCATTGCTTTGGATAGAGGTACTCTCTAGTTCTAAAACTTCAGTTATAATTCCATACAAAACAATCCTGTAAACTAAAGTATGAACTACTCCCGACTGCAATATACTCATTTTGCCCAAGTAAGTTTTAGTCTCAGTTCATTATCTCCTGGTGTCACTCATGAAGGGGCTTCTGGGCCTTCTTCACCTGAGAGTGATGGATCCAGGCATTCTGCTCCTTGATTTTGATTGCAGTGAAGGTGGTGAGAAGTACTTGCAGTGGTCTCTCCCACTGTGGTTCCGAAGTCTTCTCTGTAAGAGACTTAACATATACATCATCCCCAGGCTATCTAACTCCCTGCTCCAGATGGCTACTAATCTGTTGCACTATTTTGGAAATGAAATGTGATTCTTTATCTGAGGATATTGTGGCTGGAACTCTGAAGCGTGGTATTATTTCTTGTAAAAATAATCTGGTCACCTCTTGAGCTTTGACAGTTCTGGTGGGGAATGTTTCTGGCCACCCTGAAAATGTATCTATCAATACCAGTAAATACTGATGCCCTCCTTTCCTTGGGAGTTCTGAAAAGTTGATTTGCCACTGCTGTACAGGCCCATGGCCTCTCCCAGTCTGACCGAGTTTTGGCCGGGGGGTATTTTGGGTTTAGTCTGGAGGCAAGGATCACATTGTCGGCTCACCTGAGTGATAGTGGCATATAAATTCCTGACAACGATACAACGATTATTTCAATCAGATGTGTGTTCTAGAAAGCCTGTGGAAATTACTACTTCAAAGTCAACACTTCATTTCAATGCACTCTGTATCACTAGCAGCCTTGGTCATTTCGAGAAAGGAGCCACACTCTATAAAAGGCTTTTAAGTAGTTAAGCTCTAGTGTGTTTTCTAGTGCCCTTCCTTCACTAGTAACCACGAAAATGGGAAGGGATTGCTAGCTCTCTTTCAATGGTAGCCCACCCCTTGCAGGTGTACGTCTCTTTTGATTAGTATTATTGTATTCTGGCTTACTTTCGAGGAAAATCTGTACCTCATCCTTTGCTGCTTTCTTTGTCTCTCCATCCGCCAGCTCATTTCTTTCCTCCAATTTTAAGCTCACTCTCTCGTGTGCCTTAATATGCTTTTCCAGGTAGCTGAACTGCTTCCAACAGCAGGATTGTCTCTTTTTTCCCTGTGAGGTCAGCTGTCCCCTCTCCTTCCAGATGGCTCCATGTGCATGTATGACTCCAAATGCATACCTTGAGTCGGTGTAGATGGTTATCCTCCTCCCTTTTGCCCTTTCCAGGGCACGGGTCAGGGCAATTATCTCAGCCTTCTGTGCAGAGGTCCCTGTTGGTAAGGGTCCAGACTCGATTACCATTTTGCAGGTGGTCACTGCATACCCAGCATGTCGCTTCCCATTGGCAACGTAGCTGCCCCCGTCAGTGGACCAGGCCTCTGCATCGTCCAGAGGAGTGTCCTTTAAGTCTGGGCAGCTGGAGTAGGTAGCTTCAATGGTCTCTAGGCAATCGTGGTGTACTGCTTCTCCTTGATTTCTGCTGAGAAAGGAAGCTTTCTTTTGGTTGTGGGTTGACAATATTAGTCCCAACTATCTCTACATCATCTTGCTCTACCATGATGGCCTGGTATTTCAGAAACCCCTGCGGTGAGAGCCAGTGGACACCCTTTACTTCTAGTACTGTGGACACTGTATGGGACAGTATAACAGTCATTTTTTTGTCCCAGGGTAAACTTGCGTGCCTATTGAATATTCAGCACAACTGCTGCTAGAGCTCTGAGGCAACCTGGCCATCCTTCGGCTGTTGCATCTAGTTGCTTAGAGAACTAAGCAACTACCCTCTGGTATAGTCCCAAGTCCTGAGCCAGTATTCCCAGGGCAATTCCTTGTGTGGAAAAATAGAAGGAATGGTTTACTTACATCTGGAAGTTTCAAAGCTGGAGCCGACATGAGGGAACTCTCTAGCTGGTGAAAGGCCCGTGTGGCGTCTTTTGTCCACTGGAGATATCAGTTTCCATTGGCAATAAGAGCATAGAGGGGTCTGGCGAACAGTCCATAATTATAAATTCACAGCTAGCACCACCCTGCCACGCCTAAGAAGATTCAGAGTTCCTTCATTGTCTGGGGTTTCAAGGTTTGGCATAGGGCTTCCCTGCCTTAAAGTCTGCTGCTCAGCACTCACTTCTTACCCCAGGTAGATTACCTTCTGTTTCACTACCTGTGCCTTTTTCTTTGAGATTCTGCATCCTTGGAGTCCTAGGAAATTCAAAAGGCTTACCGTCCAGGCTTCTCTCGCTTCCCTTGTCCGAGTGGCTACTAGAAGATGGTCCACGTACTGCGACAGCCTCCTTTCCTCTTGTGGAGCTTCCCGGGACTCTGGGTCTTTGCAAGCTGTTCTCCAATCACAGTGGGGAATTTTGAAGCCTTCAGCCACATGGACTATGTGAGCTGTGTTTGAATGCAAAAATTTTCTGGCTGGCTTCGTGGACAGGGAGGCAAAAGAAGGCATCTCTTAGGCCTAAAACAATGAAACAGGTTAGCTCAGGTGCGAAACAAGTTAGTAAAGTATATTGATTTGCTACCACAGGGTATAAATTCTGTGTCATCTTATTAACAGCCCTTAATCCAGTACTACCAGTTATTGGGCTGATTCCTTCCTTATCTTCCTTTTGAGGGTACTACTCAGTTCTCACTAGTTGTGTTCTTTCCTTAAGCTTGATTACCATGGGGGGCATCTTTCATTCTCCCTGGTACAGCAGAGGCCCATACCCTTGAAAACACTTTTTTAGTTATTCTAATATCTCCTTCCTAATGTCTTTAATTTCAGTGTCTGTTAATGTTAAGTCTAACCTCTTTATATCATTTGCCTCCAGAGTAACCTTTCTCATTTGAGAATGTTTAGCAAATTGAGCGAATTGTACAAAAGCCTTTAGGTACACATAATACACATGTTACTTCAAAGGTTTGCAAAGTATGCCTTCTCAGACTGGCCAGTTGTTCAGTTATTCCCCACACTACAACATAAACATTCTCCACAGGTACTAAAGCTTTATTTAAAACTGAATATATGGCCCTTGTATCGACTAAAATTCTTCCCTTTCGGGGAGGTCATCTTTATCCTCCCTCCCTTACCTTGGGACCTTAACAAATCATATGTATTCATTTTGAGAAATGTTTTTGCTTTGCATTTCAGCATGATAATCTTTGTTTGACTTCATACATTGCTATCTTATGCTGTATGCTGGACAAAACGTTTAATTTACTTTCTCTATGCCTTGTTCTCCTTTTCAAGGGCCAAGACCAGAGGGCGGTCTGATCTCACAGTCTCTTTGCCATTCTGGGTGATTTCTTAAAACAAAAAGACATTTCAGCATACAAAAACTCTATCCCATTTATCTTCCTATTTTAAAACAGTACTAACAGCAATGAAGTATTATAAATCTTTGTATTTTCTGAGCTGCTCTTACTGGCAATGTCCTCCCAGTGAGCCCTTCCTAAAAGGGGCTAATTTAGGAACCTCTTTGCTCTGGTCAGTTCTCATTATTTATTTCTCCTTGCCCTATCTCGCTTCCACTCAAACCTTTTTACAGACCTTCACAGTAGTTTCTCAGTTTTCCTCCTATACACACACAGCTCCAGGTGGCAGGTATCAGATGTGATTCCCACACACAAGCTCTAAGACCTTAGGTTCTGAATCCGCTTGACCAGAAACCTCTAATTTACAGTCGGGGCATGTGCCCTGACACTTATTAGAACAGCAAAACAGCAATACCAGCGTTTCTCATAAACACCGCACTGCAATAATACCTGCATATCCAGCTTTTGCCCACAGGCCATTCCCATGTTCCCTGGGGAGACGGGGCAGCCAGAGCTGTCCCTGTGCCCAGGGGACAGCCACTGTCACCTCACACAGCATGCTAGCCTCTTGATGCACCAAAGGCTTCCCGAAATTGCCCACAAAGGCAGGCTATTCTGTTTGTTACAGAGAACTTTAAATCCCTGCAGCAGATTGTTTCCAGTCCAGACTTACTGCAGTACCAGCTGAAGTCCCATAAATCTCATAAGTCTCATTAACTAATTCATCTCATTCATCTCTTCTATATAAACTCTGTTTTACAAAATATCAGTCTTTTCTAGTTCTCTTCTTGCACAATCTAATTAAGCACTGTCTCTACTTACACTTGTTTTACTGCTTTGCAAAAAGGCTGTGCTTGTCACAGCCGAAACTCTGATATGTCCACAGACACACGCACCCCCCCCCACCCTTTATCTCAAATTCACTAGAGCCAAGGCTTGAATTGCTGTGAGGGGGAGAATTCTTGAAATCCCTTTAATTTGCTTTATTGTAGTTAAGCATAAATCACCATACCAGAGTCCTTCTGTGTAAAATGCTACTCTTGTTGCAACAAAATCTTAAAATCTCCACAAACACCACTATACAATCTGAGAATCAAATTACCACAATGCAGCGGAAGAAAATCACCACACAAAGTCACTGGGAAAGGGCATAACTCTCACAGTGCTCACTTTTCTCAACACAACACAGCATACCATAATTCGGCATTTACTCACATCAGTTTTTCCTGGACACAATCAAAATAACAGCACACAATCTAGAGATCAAGTACAAACATCCAGGGCAAAGGAACTCTCTGAGCTCATACTCATGGTGAAAATGTATCAAATCTGCACAAATCACTACATTTAAACACAATAAATACCATCACTGACGTTCCTCCACTCGGTTCTCTGCAGGGCACTTCTCTCCCTGCCCCCACAGGCTGCTGCAGCCTCAGGCCACACTCGGCTGCTTCAAACATGGGTAGTACTCACTCCCCTCGCACTGTAGAGCACTGTAGATCTACTCTCTTTCATACACCATACACTTATACACTTGCACGATTACAAACACAGTGCACTGACCACACAATGCATTAACCATACAGCAACACAGTGTCCGGACACCACACACATACACACAAACAAACAAAATGCACACGGGTTCAGCAGTTCTGCTCTATCAAAACAATGAACCCCCAACACAAATACATGGGTTCACCTGACCCACCCCCAGGGTCACTAGCGGTCTGCTCTATCATAACAATGAACCCCGTCTCTAATACAGCTGCTCCATAAGCTGAACCCAGACATCTCTGAGTGATTTACTCCCTAGCTCTCCTTTCCCTCCCCCAGGGGCCCCTCAGTACATACCGCATCTTCCTCCACAGGCCAGCAGGTTGTTGTCTGTCCTAGCAGATGGCAAGTCGAGACAAGCGGAGCCCCACTAGGAAAAAATCTTAGGGCGCGCCTTGGAGGTCCATCTATCCCCCCGGCCGCTGCAGGGACAGAGAACTCTCCTGTCTGGCTCGTCATAATGTTTTGCGGAGAAAAGAAGAAACATCACAACTTTATAAAAGTTGTAAAGCTCGGTATGTTTATTTACGATGCCGGACACATGCGGAGAAAACTCTCCTCAAAAGGCATGCGTACCTCTGAGAACTTCAGGTCTCTTTTCATCCCCCTCTCAAATACATATGCATACAGTTTCACAAAAGATTCATACATATCCATTTTTATGGGTTTCCTGTGACTTTTACCACTAGTTCCTTTTTATCAGAAAGAATTCTGAGGTCAGGCTGACTTGCCCTTACAGCAGTCCCTGTCTCTCTCTATCATCATCTATCTCCTCCCCTCTATCTCTGTCCTTCGCTGAAGTAACTTCACTGAGCTTAGGCCTGGCAGGCTGGCTAAATAACTATGATTTCTAACCACACAACCAACTCAAAAATGTACATTCCACTTCAATTAAAATGGATTTCTATCCTGCAAAATTTTCACTTTGCTTCACCGTGGCAGGCTCTGTGTTCACAGGCATGGCCAGGCGGCACCTGAGGGGGCAGCAGCAAGAGCTCCAGCTGATCTGCACTGGTGAGTGAGTGAGGGCAGCGGGCTGACCGCGGGGGCTGGAGGGGGCAGCTGCAAGCCCTGCCCCGGCTGTGGAGGGATCTGCACCCGTGGGCAGAGCACACAGAGATATCAGGGCTACGTGTGGCATTCGTGGCTAGCAACTTCGGGCTGATCCCCTTGCTCCCTGCTCCCTGCGGGCCATGGCAAGAGACGACCGGGATGGCCCTGGCATGGCGCTCACCTTGGCTCCCTGCGTATGCGGGATCTGACCTTGCCTCTGTTCCTCTCTCTTGCAGCCCTGGAAGAAATGGCATATGACAGCAGTCCTGCAATCAGAGATGCTGCAGTAGAATTTTGTTTAGTTCTCCGGGCTCTTGAGAGAGCTCCCTACTCCCCATGGCAGAAGCTGCGGGATCGATTCCGCAGTGCATGGAGGAAACGGCCTCGTCTTTGCTGCACTGCCTTACTGTTCTGCTGCAGCTCTGCAGAGAGATTATCTGGGGCCATTTAAGCCAGCAGGAATTTTCTTTTTCTTCTTTAAGATTTTTGTGTTTTCATTTTCATTGTGGAGTATGTAAATATAAAATATCTTACAATACACAGAGTCCCAGCATCTCTCTTTTCCTGCGCAAGGTCTGTAGGGCATAAGAGAAGAGGGGGAAAAGGTTGCTTGTACTCAGCCAGCTGCCCAGGCGTGCAGTGTTGCAGGGAAAATGGCCAGAAGCCTTGTGGCCTTTGGTGGTTCTGCTGAAGCCTTTGTGCTGCCCACAGAGCGGCTGGGCAGGGGCCGGAGCTGCGGGGATCCCTGCCAGAGCGGTGCCTGGAGATGGCCACGAGCCCTGTGCCGGACAGGAAGGGCCATCCGTGTCCTCCTGCCCATCTGCTGCTGGCTGCAGTGCTGAGGGCTTCCAGGTGCCTCTGGATGGGCCTCCTCTGGAGCTGCTTTGGGGCTGTGGCGCTGCTGCCGGCACCCTTGGCCAGGCTGGGGGAGACCCTGAGGGGCTGAGGCACTGCTAAGCTCTGAGCAATTGGCTGGCAGAGGCCATAAGCAGCCACCTGGCAGCCACCTTGATCCCAACAGCCGGCTGCTCTGGCGCTTCCAGGTCGGTGGCCAGTTGGAGGGACGCCCTGGAATCAGGCGTGGAACCCTGGTCCTGGCCTTTCAGGGCTGTGAGGCCAGCTGTTGTGGGGCTGGGGGGGTGCCCTCCCAGTGCTCCAGACTGGAGCCCCCCGCCCCTCAGCCTTAGGCATTGAGCTCCACTGCCTGATATCCAAGTCTTGTTCCTCTTGCTGTGGGGGAGGCAGTGACTACTGCCCTAACTCTTGTCTGTAGCTCAATTTTCATAGGGTCTCCTGGTTTTGATTTTTGTGGGCTATCAGTATCCCATACTCTTGGGTACACCTGATTCAAGACTTGCTCTAACTAGTTCTTCTTGTTTGTTGGTCTGGTGTCAATTGTCAGTCCTACTGCTAAAAGAACTCATTTGTCTTCAGGTACCTTCCATTGAAGTTTTCTTTTTCTAAACGGAACTGTTGCTTCTAAATTTTCAAGCAAATCCCTGCATAGGACAGATTTGGGTGAGTTTGGGAAATACAGAAACTGATGTATTCCCATTTTCTTCTTGATTTTACATCAAAGTGGTTTCAGGAAGAATGCATTTTCTGGCTGCCCTGTAGTTGCTCCAATTGCTTGAAGATAGTTTTCACTTTTGGGTATCAGTGCTGGATTCAAGAGTGAAAATGTGTCTCCACAATTAGTTAAAAATTCAACTTCTTTATTATTCTTTAGCTGTATTTTAACCGGTAACCTGCTAGTGTAAGAATTGCCAGTCTCGGTCATTTCTTATCATCTAGAGTGGCTGCAAGAGTTTTGTGTACTTTGTCTGCTAACTCTGGGCACCAGCCCTATTTCCAGTGTCCTGATTTCTTACAAGATGCACATTGATTTGGGCCCAGCTTGGTCTGTGGCTGCTTTGAACCTCCTCTGCCTCTGCTATTTTCGCCCCTGCCTCTGCTTTAACCACGCCTACATCAGTCCTCTCCCTGGTGCTGATCCAGAGCTGCCACCATGGCTGCAGGGAGCTCTTTTTCTTTTTCTCTCTCTTGATCATCGTACACTTTCTATGCTTTTGTCATTCATGCCTTGTAGTCTCTCTTTACAGGCTCTTTCATCTTCTCAAGTTTCTGCCTGACATCTGGGCTAGATTGCCCTGACATCAGGGAAACCCACTGCTGCTTTCTCATATCTCTCCAGGCATCCAGGGCTGTGCCTTTATGTGTAGGTGCTCAGAGCCTGTCCACAAAGTCAGTGGGTGACTCGTCCTGTCCCTGTGTAACGTTATCTATTACTGACCAAGTTATTGCTTTTGGAATGGCATTTTTTAATTCCAATGTGACTACGTCCTGGTATCTGGTTAACATTGCATAGCTGCCGGCATCGTTCGCATCCCACAAAGGGCTTGCAGTAGGACACAGCTGGTCCATTGTACCTTGTAAGGCTCCACTAGCAATTTGTCCCTGCACACGTGCTCTGGCTACCTCGATCACCAACTTTTTTGCTGGTTTGGTTAACTCTGTCAACATGAAATCAGTGTCACCTCAGTCTGGCTCATGACTCTTTGCTATGAAATCCAATCTTTTTGCTACTTTACTAGGGTTTTCCCTATCCATTTCACCTTTTTTCTTACCAGCTGTTGAGGTCACTAGTAGAAAAGCAGGTGTTCACCCACATGGCTTCTCCTATGGGACTCAAGACTTGCCTTAAGGGGGTGACTAAAGGCAAAGCTTTCTTGGTTTTATTCCTTGGGTTGCTTGTCACTGAGGGTCTCTGAAATTGTCCCCTCACCTGGATTATTCATCTCATCCTCACGGCCATTTGGCTTTCATTCAGGGGCCGGAGTGGTTGCCTGAGGGGGAGTGTACCTGAGCTGGCCTGGAGTAACTTGGCTGTAAGTCTTGGACACCTAGAACACAATCTTCCTGGTGCATTTGAGCCAATTTCAAACATCTGTGCCCTATGCTGAATGCTGAACGACATCTCTTTCTTTTCTGCCTCTTATCTCTTTCCAAAGTTAGGACTAAAAGTCCTGTGGGGCCAAATCAAAGCCACACTCTTTCTGCCACTCAGGTCTATTCTTCAGGGTAAAAAAGCTGTCTGCATATATCACTGGATCTCATTTTTCTTCTTGTCTTAAAAATAACATCAACTGTAACAATGGATCATAAAGTTCCATTGGGCGTCACTTTTCACCACTTTCCAATTGATACCAAGCCTACTATTGGGTAAGAGTATTTAATCAGATTACCTTTCTTTGAAAAATTACCCTCTGGGATTCCTGCCAAATCCTTCTCATCTGCTATATTACATTCTAGTGGACTCTTTTTAATACCATCTTTACTTCTTGTGTTATTCATTCTTGATGCTATCTAAATTTTCTGACTTAACAGGATGTATTAGTACTTCTCATTTCCTTCTCTTTATCCCCTGCAGACTACATTTAACACGCATGGGCTTACTCTGAATCACCCAGCAGCAATATTTTTTTTATAGTCTTAAAAAGCAATGAAAACAAAAGGATTCCACATGTGATAAATAGGTATGATTCGTGCTGTAAAATTGAAACCGTAATCAATATTGATACAGTAATTAATATTTGGAAATAATAAAACATTTAAAAGTTGTAATGCCAAAAAAAAAAGAGATAGGAGGGATTCCATCCCCCCTCTCTGCAGATGTTGAAGGACAGGCGGAAAAAGCAAGAGATAACAGTTACTAAAAATTAACAAAAAGAAGGGACAATCCCGTTGGGTCCCAGGAAAATGCCAGCTGTAAGAGGTTTATTGCTTTGATGCTTAAATGCTTAGTCTATGTTAGTTTTGTTAGTTTTGTCTTTCATTGTACTGGCTTGATGCGCATGTGTAACCCAAAGGTGAATTAAAGGACACAGATGATGAAGAGAGGCCTTCATCAGTGACGACCCCCAAAGACTTGTGCGACCACCAAAACAAGTGGTGGCACATGCACAGTAAAGGTGGTGATAAGGGCGGAGGTAGAAATGTGATGAATCGAAAATGGGAGGAGATGACATTGACACATGGCATAGAAGGGGGCAATCTTCACTTGGCAAGCTCATACGTGAGGTGGCAAGGGTCCAAGAGCCCTGCATTCCGTACCCCGCGGTTATCTTTTGCTTTCGCTATCATTGGAACCAAATTATCCCTTAGTTTTAATCCAATTATATTGTTGATATTTCAAGTGTATCCAATTTTATATATTTTCTAAACTTTTCAATTAAAATTGCTGCTACCTCTAATATTGTTTGGTTTTTTGATGATGGGATAATTGGGCAAACATAACAATATGGAAAAACAGGCCTGGGAGCCTCCCTCATGGCTGCCTACCACACAGCTCATCTTTGAGATGGGTGCTTCACCTTTTATACCTCTGGGGGTTGCATCAGCCAACCCTGGCCCCTCCCAAAGTCTGTCAGTCAACTCTTCTTTGCCGTTTATTGGTGGAAATTGCTTTCCTGCAACTCGATTGGTGCGTCAGGTGTTGTCGTGCTGTGCCCTCCAGTAGCAGCGAGCTTTTTCATTCTCAGCTGCCCTGTAGGAGGGGCACACATACACGCCTTCCTTTCACCTGTCCTAAATAACCCAGGCTGCCCGGTGGCGACAATACAGTGGATGGGGAAAGGGGACTGTGAGGAGAACAGAGGACATCTGAACAATAAACTACAATAACATACCTATACATCAAAAAAGCTTCTCTTAATTCTTAATATTCACACAGCATTCATTCCTTAATTGTTAGGGCCAATCATCTCATTATTCATCTATAACAATTTTTATTTTTACTTTTACATTTTCCTACTATTATTCCTACTCCCATATCTTTACCTGAGAGCCCCTTAATTCCAAAATTTTAATAATTCAGAGGGAAGGGGTTTATATTATCCGTTTCCAGAGAAGCTCCTTCCTTCTTTAACAGACACGTGTCTTTCAAAGCAAGACAGAGCCCCAAAAATCCCACAAAGATCTGCGCAACAACATGACCGGGTCCCTCCTTCCTGAGCCAAACAGGGCAGAGCTGAACAAACAAAAACCATTTCTCCTGGTTTAATGAAAAAGCTGTGTTTTGGGTCTCATAAGAGGGGCAGTGATGCTGTGCCCCCTGGTACTGGGGGAGGAAATGGGGAACTCCTGGGGTACTGGGAGCACTGGGAGCACTGGAACGGAGAGCTCTGGGCAGCCCCACATGGGACCCCACACTCATGGCCCCCCCCATGGCACGGTGGGCATCCATGGGAGCTGGGGGGAGGACACACAGAGGGAGGTGCCCTCAGGCAGGGATCTCCAGTGCCCTCAGTGCCCAGAGTGTCACAGCATGTTCTCATAGATGTCACTGGAGTCCTGCTGTTGCCCATGGGGTCCTGGCAGCTCTGCATTGGTCACCTGGGGGGTTGTGGCACAGGGGGGCACTGCAAGAGACACTGAGTGGGGGAACCTGGATGGGAGGTGACACCCCTAGGGTGACATGTTCCTGTCCCCCCACCTGTACTCACCCCCTGCCTTCTTGTTTTGCACGACCTGGCTGTACAGTACCTCCCATGCCTCTGGATGGGCCAAGGGCCCTGGGGGGCCCCTGCAAG
The DNA here is from genome assembly GCF_028551555.1 of Melozone crissalis. Lineage (NCBI taxonomy): Eukaryota > Metazoa > Chordata > Aves > Passeriformes > Passerellidae > Melozone > Melozone crissalis. The sequence continues at coordinate 718,690 of NW_026535893.1, read as the reverse complement.
GATAAGGGGGTGTCTGTGGGGGTGTGGGGCGTCATAATGAACATAAAATGGGGGTTCAGATCTGGACCCCCCACTCACCTTTCCTGCTGTTTCCTGAGGGCTGCAAAGGGAAGGGGGGAGGGGTGACTGTGGAGTCCTCAGGGCCTCTGAACACCCTTGAGACCTCTGACTGACCCCGGGAGCCTCGTGAATCCCTGAAGCCCCTAATGAACCCTAAATCACCCACTGAATCCACTGAGACCTCAAACTCCTCCAAACCCCTGACAGAGCCCCCAACCTCCCTGCACGACCCTGCAAGACCTCCCCAAATCCCCAAGGACCCCCAGGTGAGATCACTAGGGATTCAGCTTCACCCAAGTCAGGAGCTGTTGGTGCCACCCTCTGGATCTCAAACTCTGTGGGGGCTTCACCCCAATCCCTGGGACCCCCATTCCCCCCATTGTCACCCACCAAGGTGGTGCCACAAGTGCCAGCCTCTGATGACAGCCAGGAGCAGAACCAGGAACAGGAGGGACCCACAGACCCCTGCGGCCACTGCTGGGGACAGAGAGGGACACAGTGGGGTCACCCAGAACCCCAGGGGGTTCTGCACCCTCCATGTGACCCTGTGTGACCCTACCTGTGCCCTGTTCCTGTGTTGTCACCTCCAGGGCCAGCTCTGGACTGAGTGCCTGGTGCCTGTCCTGCTGGTTGGTGGCCATGCACTGGTAGGTGCCCGAATGTCCTACATCGACAGCCCTGAGCTCCAGGAGGGGACCTTGGGCCACCTCCTGCCCATTGTGCAGCCAGGTGAAGGTGACAGGGGCTGAGCCCACCTGCACCGAGCAGCGCAGGGTCACGTTGTCTCCTGAGCGCACCAGGTGTGACAGGGGACTGAGGGTGATGGTGGCATTGGCCACGGGCACTGCAGGGACACAGACAGGGCTGGCACCTGGTGAGGTGGATGGAGGTGCCATGAGTTTGGTCACCCCCAGTCTGAGGGTCCTGCTCCCAGAGGATAGTGACATTCAGGGGGACACCCTGTCCCCGCACTGGTAGTGGCCGCTGCCCTTGTCCCCAGTGTGGTACAGCTCCAGATGGGGCCAGTGCCAAGCGGTGCCCCTGAGCCCTCCCAGGTACCAGGAAATGGACAGTGGACCTGTCCATGTGGCCACTGTGCAACTCAGCACAAACCTGTGCTGACAGGGACACCCACGAGGGCAGAACCCCTGCGGGAGGAGGTGACACCAGGGGACATTGAGGGATTTGGGGGGAGGTCAGGGAGGGGAAGGGAGAGACCAGTGAGGGAGAGGAGGTGCAGAGCTGGGGAGGGGGGAGGGGATGGGGGGTTTACTGAGGGGACACATGGAGACGGAGATGGGAGGACCCCAGTGCAGGTATGGAGACCCAAAGAGGGTATGGTGGGACTTGGGGACTGCGGGGAAACAGAAGAGAGGGGTGGGGTTGACTCAGAGATGGGTGAAGGGACCCAGTGAGGGATGGGGGAATGGGGCAGTAATGGAGGTACCCAGGCAGGGGACCCAAGCAGGCTGTGCGTGCTCCCCGTGCCCATCCCCGCACTCACTGCGCACCGTGACGCAGAGCCAGGTGCTGCTCTTCCGCACGTCCCCGCCCTTGGAGTGCACCTGGCATCTGTAATTCCCTGAGTGGGAGATCCCCACGGCAGGCACCAGCAGCTGCGGGGCCCCCTGCGGGCCCCCCACCACCTGCCCGTCCTGGTAGAACACGTGCAGGAGGGGGACTCAGGGCTGCATGGGGCTGGGGGTGCTGAGGCAGCTGAGAGTCAGGGGGGACCTCACAGTGGGCTCAAGGGGACCCTCCAGAACCGGCACCGTGAAAAGCTCTGGAAAGGAGAGTGGAGGGTGTTGCAGTGTGTTGCAATTTCCTTTTTTACTTCCCAGTCCTGTCCCAGGTGTGGCAATACCCAATACCCCTCTCCCTTCCTCCTTGCCCCCTTGCTGAGTGAGCTCTGTCAATCAGGCTTAACATTCCAGCAAGGCCTCCTGTGGTTGGTCAAGTTCAAATGATGCTCTTCAGGCCTGAGGGTCATCGGCCTGTCTGGGTGTCATCGTCCCCTGAGACCCTGCCCCTCCCACCTGGTTGGTGGCTCACCTGTCCCTTCCCTCCGCCCCCCTCCCCCACCTGGTTGGTGACTCACCTCTCCCTTCCCTCCACCCCCCACCCCCCCTCCCCCCCAGAGCGGAGCTTAAAAAGGCCATGCGGTCGGCATTCTGTTGGAGCTGTTAAGATTCAGACGTCTGTGACCATGGAATAAAACTCTGGATATAAACCCTCCGACAGAATCCGCTCTCTTTTCCTCTTCACCATCGCCTGAAGCCTTCCCACCTGAGGTAAACTGAGTTTCTACAAGCCCGGACTTGTTCAGTGCCTGCTGCCACATACAGCCAGCCAAAAGTCCAAAAGTGTCTCTGGGGTGAAATACCAGCTGCCGCCTTTGGCCCTGCAGCAAGGGTTAGACAAGCCCAGGCACAATCTACCTGGTAATATTGGGATCCTATTCCAATAGGAAGGAGATTTATGAGCCCAAGTAACTAGGGAGGGGCTGTGGGGGGGTTAGAGTGACAGTTGTGGAGTGCTCACCATGCACTGTCACTGTCACTGTCACTGATTCCGACTTCTCCCATCCCCGTGATACTGTGGATTTCACCCAGCCCCCGCAGCTGTCTTGGCCGCTGTGTTGCAGCTGCAGAGGGGACAGGGACAGCTCGGTCCCATCGTGGAGCTCCTGCAGTTTCTTCTCCTCATGGTAGAAGGACACTGAGTTGAGTGGGTTGTCCCGCCAGCGCCAGCAGCGGAGTGTCACTGTGTCCCCCTCCAGCAGCACCTGTGCCGGCACCTGCAGCACCAATGAAGCTGTGGGACATGGGGGTCCTGTTACACCGCGGAGACCTGGCGGGTCCCAATGCCACCATGATTGCATATTGGCTCACATGCAGCATACCAGGGAACCCCAACTCCACAAACAGGGTCTGCCGTCACTGGGATGCTCTGGGATGTCCCCAGAGCAGGGGACAGGCTCTGGTCACACAGGAGGTGACCAATGGAGCGGAGCCCACCCAGAGCCCCGGGATCACTGCTGGTGCCAGGATGGGGACACCTGAAGACCCCTCACCATCTAAGACTCTCACAGGAGGGCTGTGTCCACTGCCGGGTCTCTCACATGTGTAGTTGCCTCTCTCAGTGACACTGAGGCGGTCCTGTCCCTCCTGCCTCCAGTGCCACCCGTCCTGGTACCAGGTGGTGACACCAGTGTTCCCCGAGCCCTGGCAGGTCATCGTCACCCAGTCCCACAGCACCGCCGGCCTCCAGGGGGGCTCCACGACAAGCTGGGTGGTGTGGGCACCTGTGGGTGACAGGGGACACCAGCCTGCCAGGGCCAGTGTGGGGCTGGGGACAGCAGGGTGGGGCCATGGCATCCCCTGAGGACTCACCAGCAAGGCCAAGGGTCTGGGCTGGAAGGGAGAAGGGACAGGGCTCAGTGAGGGTGGCACCATGGGGACAGTTGTACACGGGGGAATGGGTCATAGGGGCTGCCCCTGAACTGTCCCCCTGAGGAAATTGGTGTGGCACAGATATCTCAATGGGGACACTGTGCTAGCACAGGTCTCCAATGCCAGCTCCATAGCCTCTGTCTCCATGGCCCATCCACATTGTGCTTGTCTTCTTCTCCCTGTCCCTGCATCCCTGCATCCCTGTGTCCCTGTCCCCACAGCTGCCCCAGCCCCAGGATGCCTCTCCCAACATTCCTATCCCTCCAGCCCTGTTCACCCTCTCCTGTCCCCACGGCCACCCCATGACCCCAGTCACTTCATGCTCTGGCTCTGCTGGCATTGGGAACCTCAGGGAACCCTGCAGCTCCCCTCTGCTCCCTCCCCAGCGCCCACCAGCGCTCTCTGCCTCACCAGCGCCCATCCCCGGGGTACTACCAGTGCGGCCCGTGCCCGGGACATTCGCCCCACAGGAGCAGCGCCACCTTCCCGGCCATCCCGGTGTCCCCAGCCATGTGCACTGGCTGTCACTCGCTGCTGTGGCCACCACTCCCCTGGCTGGCGGCTCTTCGGATGAAGGGAAATGAAGCGAGGTCACATCTCGTCCCCATGTGTAGGTGGCACCTAGTGGGGGCAGGGTGGCCACAAGTAGGGGACAGGCTGTGGGCAGGGTGGGGACATGCTGGGGACAAGGCTGTCTCTAGGTCGGTGGGACATGGGCTTCCCAGGAGCAGGGGGCACTCAGGGGGTTTGGGGAACCAGGGATAGGTGTCCAGGGGAATGGAGAGTCCAGGGAATGGGGGTCCAGGGAATGGGGTCCATTGGGAATTGGGGTCCTGAGGAGGGGGAATCACAGGGGATGGGGGTGCCATGGGAATGGGGGTCCACAGGGCTGGGGGGACTCAGGGATGGGAGTCCCAGGGGAAGGTGGTCTTCAGGGATTTGGTGTCATGGTTTTCGTTTGCTAATTTGAGATATTTCAGTTAATGTAAAAATTAATGTGGTGGGTTTAGTGTTGGTTAATTATTAGTGCATTTATCAGAAAGTATTTATTTCTTTTTTGTTTTGAGATGAGACTAGGAGAAAGGTAAAGTAGATAAAAAAGTTTAAAAGGGTATATAGAAAAATTTTTAATTGTAATAAATTTATTAGTAATAAATCCCTCATCAGGGGATTTTTGTGCCAGAGATGGGGTGCAGGGGGAATGGGGGCACCTGGGAGAATTAAGGTCCCAGTAGAAAGGGGGATTTCAGGGGAAGGAATGAATGGGAGAGGGTTCCTTGGGAATGGGGTCTTGGGCCATGGAGATCTTGGGGAATGTGAGTACTGGGATGGGGGTCCCAGGGAAGGGGAGAGAGAAGGAATGGGGGTCCCATGGTCAGTTTCCCAGGGGAATGAATTTGTCAGGGATGGACAGTGATGGCATGTGCATGTGGGTCACAGCTCCTTCCCGCCTCAGATTTTGGGGTGACCCAGGGGCTAGCGCTGCCTGCTGGGTTGCCCGTGATTTGGGGGGGCAACAAGAGGGGATTCAGAGGTGCTCTGGGTCTGTGCCACCACAACCTCCAGGGGCATTTCCTGCTCTTCATTTCCATTTCCTTCCTTTTATCCCTCAATTTCACAACCTCCCAGTTCATGCCTTGATGATCCTGGGGAGCTCCTGAGTAGGGAACGTGTTGGGGGAAGCCCAGGGTG